>NC_143573.1:73722500-74922500 GCF_054136105.1 Typopeltis vanoorti | reverse complement strand
TTACGGAGAAAATTTACTGATATGATGGGAAAATGAACAATTGTGATTGCTTAAAAAAAAACGTTTCGACATTTAATCAGTTTTATATTTTTGGAAAAGGAAAAATCATATTTATGACAATAAAAATATCAAGCAACACGAACTTACTGTTTGGGTAGTTTTAATACATACATCTTCAAGGCCCACCTTTCCTAATTGAGTTGTGGGGGCAACAGCTGCAAGAGGAACTTCCAATGGTCACGATCCTCTGTCACCAAGCTCAGGTATTCTGGTGGGACTCCCAAACGTGTTCACCCAAGGTTTTGGATATAATCTATCCAGCGAGTCCTTGGCCTTTCACGTAGCTTCCCACCCTCTGGCTTGGCAAAGAGGGCCTGCTGGGGGAACCTCTCTTGTGGCATTCTCACCAGGTGCCTGTTACCAACGTAACTGTGGTCTCTCAACACGGAGAAGCAACGTTTGAGTATTGAGGGTTTCCCGAATTGCAGAGCTTCTGACTCTGTCGAGTCTTGTCAGCCCCACAACCCCTCGAAAGAACCTCATTTTAGCCGCTTGGATTCCTGTCTGCATTATTTCTGTCATTACACAATTCTCATGACCATAGGTGAGGATGGGGACATAGACTGTATTGAAGACAACCAGCTTTGCCTTCTGGCTTAACTCCCGCTTCAATACTACCGAATGGCCAAGCTCCCGCAATATTGAGCTTGCTAAGCCAACTCTACGTCCCACTTTCCATCATTCGTGAATATGGACCCAAGGTATTTAAACTTCTCCACCTGTCTCATTGGGATCCCACTTACAAGTAGAATGCACTGGGGTGGTTGTCTTGAGACCACAAATGTTTCAGTTTTGGCCACACTGATCTTCATTCCGGCGTCTGCACAAACAGCTACAAACCTATCCAGGGTCCGCTGGAGGTCATCTGTGGAAGAGCTAAGCAGAACTAGGTCATCTGCAAAAAGCAGACGTCCAATGCTACATCTTCCAATTCTGACACACACAAATTATCCAAAGATTTGGATAATTAAAGTAGTGAAATGTTGTTAATCAAGTGCCGAATCAAATTAAAGCAAAATTAATTTTGAGTATTATATTTTAACTAAGTGGCAAACTTTTCCTACAGACTTTGCAGCATTTCATTGGTAGTTCTCTAATGTCGCATGCTGCTCATGATCTTCGTGGCGTCAGTCATATGCCACCTGTCCATCGGCAGCGTTTTCATGTATAAATAAAACAGACCAGACAAGAATCCTTTACGTACAATGTAAAAGAAATCAAAATTAGTGATTTTTTAGGAAATAAAAGTACTACGAGTTCTATTGCCATCTGCTAAGATGGATATACGTATAATTAAACAATAATTACTGACAACCACTTAATAAGCTATATCAATCACACTTTAGTTTTTGCGATCCTACTGTAATAATAGATCCTACTGAATAAAACTTTCCACTAATTAAAGTGGAATTTTATTCAGTGGTCGCCATATGTATAGAACAAGCTTTTCCTCGCGATTTCACACGACTAAAACAAGCCTCAGTTACACTTAAGCATTTTTAGCTTTCTCTCAAAAAATAAAAATAAACAAATGAAATAAGAAACCCGAAATAAAGCTGTAGAAACTTTCGCCTCTGCAAACTTCTTCGTTATTCACAACAAACCTGCTGGGCGGCTCCTTCAAAAAGCATTTATGAAGCATTCGACACACAGACGCGTAGTTCTAATGATACGTCTCTTCAAGGTAGTTATAGTTTTCAAAAGAAAGCAAAGCAAAAGTGAAAGGAAAATAATAGAGAAATAGTAGAAGAGACCCTCTCGGTTTCGTGGGCAACAAACAAGACTCATTAAGATGTTGTCAACGTAGGCGATTGGGCTGGACAACGTAGGTTTGAAATAACAGTGGCAGCCAGCCAAATAAGAAGCTTGGTGAACCATTTTTTTTTTTTTTTCATTCTCTCGATCCTTTCAGACCGGTGAAAACGTAAAAGGAAGTTGAGAAACTTTTGAAGACTAGTGAAGCTGAAAACAGAAAGATAGAAGTGCCTATTAAGAAAATGACACCTTGGAAAGTCAACTTACAGAATGAATTGAAAATATGATGGTAAGAAACACTCCTTTCTTTCCTTATTCTGTATTCGAACGCAGTCAAGTATGGCTTCGAATTCATTGGAACGACTTTTAAAATATAAATAAACCTTAAACATCAGCTACTGCACGCTTTTCCGAACTGTGACATTTTCCGAAATTAAATAAGCTTCATAACTCAGAATCCGAAATTCTCTCGCAAAAGGACCAAATTAAATCACTCGCACTAAAATGGAATAGAATCAGTCTGCTGCAGTTTCCGATTGATGCAGTATTAAATGACGTTCTCATTCCTACCAGATATCTTTCCTGTACAATTAGATTTAAAAGAAGTTATACTTGAACGTTTTCTCTTGAGTATCTAAATAGAAAATTGTTCTTTATTACCATGAATTTTGGAACTTAGGGAACATTACGATGCATTGAGAATATTTCCATATAGAATATAAAATCGCAAAAAGCAATTATTATGCTTTGAATTCTGTTAATATTATCACTGTAATATGACAACCAGTTACCTGACAATGACGTACTTTGGCTTCTTATAAACTGAATTCAGATACAAATGGCTCCTCCCATTTCATAAATAGTGTGTTTTCTGGCTAGTTTACCTTCTTTGCAGGAAAAAGTAAACCCTGCATGATCTATACTGGTTTCGAACACACGTCTGGGTGCCGTCGTGGCTATTGACATAACGCCTATTATGTTTTTGAATATACATCAACAAGCAAAAACCAACGTAAGTTCTAAAGTTGCCACTAGGGCGATACATGGCGCTGCAATACCGTATTGGATAATTTAAAACGTCACAAAACAGAGTACACAAGGTGTGTGTGTTGTGTGGTTACACAACAGCCTGTTTGATATCGATTTCAGCACATTGTCGGCAACGTGCTAAAATCGCATGCGTAACCACAGAACGTAGAGTTCACTCGAAATGATGTGAATATAGCATGCAATGTTGGACTTATGGTCCAATAAGTTGGTTACGTGTCTACTACAGACAACGTCTTTGAGATTTTCCCACAACCAAAAGTCGCAGGGGGTTCAGATCCGATGAATACCCTGGTCGCGTTGTACGAAAATGGCGGCTGATAAAAATTGAATCCAGGTACTGACGCTGTTGACTGTAAAACCAAGCAAAATCCTGACCTCCGGGGAATGAAGCGGAATCTGTGCTACAGATTTCGCTTCATGGAACATTTTCCAGATGAAAAATGTTCCATAGCCAGTCGTTGTCCAGTTCAGTCCGAGCAAGAAACTGCAGGGCAAATGTTTCTCGTGTACCCCGGTTAGGATTAAGCAATTGCTGAAGGGGGAAATCTTGTAAGGACAACAGCGCAGAATTTGCCTTACGGCGTATCGCACAGTCTAAAGGCTGTGCGATACGCCGTGCGCTGCTGCTTCCTACAACATTTGCCATCCTTTGTATCTCTAGCGCTGTGGTTTCCTCCACCGTCGTCTGTCTGATGGGCTTTCGTTCTCTGCCAAGTTTGACACCTAAGGAATCTGTCTCTTCAAATTTCTGGATCATTTTACTTAAACCATTTGCAGTGATACGACCGATTTTTAATCGCATTAATGTTCGGAACATTCGCAATGCTGTCAAGGTATACCTTGCCTTTTGGGGGATATTTGCATAAATGGTAATATCGTAGCGTTTCATTGCATACCAAGAGTATCATGCG
Organism: Typopeltis vanoorti; assembly: GCF_054136105.1. Taxonomy (NCBI): domain Eukaryota; kingdom Metazoa; phylum Arthropoda; class Arachnida; order Uropygi; family Thelyphonidae; genus Typopeltis; species Typopeltis vanoorti. The sequence continues at coordinate 74,918,724 of NC_143573.1, read as the reverse complement.
TAATTTACATGTATTTGAGCCCCAGGTATCTTAGTAAGTCAGTTGCCTAGTAGTAACTTTTACGACGTTGGTCTTTGCGCAAAATAAAATTCCATTGCCGCACACATCGTCATGTTAAATATTAAATCATTCCGCTGAGTTAGTTACCCAGTTACAGCCTTTCGAAATGTGAACTTTAATTATAATCACCCTGTACTAAACTACATCGGTGACATTACTGAATCTGAAATTACGGAATTATTGAAACTGATTTTAAAATTCATTTTGCATGACCATTTTTCTTTGCGTTATAAGAAAGGTATAAAATATTATGACAGTTAAATATTTTATTTCAAACTATCTAAGACTTAAGTCGTTTTCCGAAATGGCAGTTGAAACTGTATCACAAAAGCAATTAGTGAAAGAGTCGCAATTTGTTTTACACAGTTATTCGCTTTCCTCATAATGCGAAAGTAAACTCCGTATAGTCTCTATAAAAAGCAATTTCTAATAAATGAAAATGTACCTACATTAACCTTCGGGGGGGGGGGAAGATTTCCTCCAAAATTATCTACAATTTGCTAAAAACGACGGCTCATCGTGAGATCTAGCAGTCTTATTTCGTGTACCAACTTACTATTTGCCCTGAGGTAAATTCTGAAGTAATGACTTCCACTTTACTGCGCCACCCTCACTGAACTGGAGTTAGCTAGCATTTGGTAATGTATGCAGCAAGTCCATAATGAACTCAGGCTCATTCAGATAAGCGTGGCAGAGTATAACGTAATGTCATCTCCGAGTGCAAAGACGTGTTTTTCACGATATAAGCATGCGAACGTGCTAGGGGGTGACAAAAACAGATGCAAATAGGAATGCTGTACAATATTCCTTCAGTGCTGAGATGACTGGTGAGAATAATATTGCACACCATAATTGAGGGCCTGTGGATGAAGTGTCTGTCAAGTGTTTCATTCCAAAAAAAAAAAAAATTCTTATTGCCATTACAGTTTAATTATCTTAGCACCAAGTTATTCACTTGACTCCTTTTAACAAATCTTCTCCTTCAAAGACATTTACAAACCCAAAAATAATAGTTCCTTAAGATGAAAATAAAAAATTAACGACATTATAATGCAATATAAAAGTATTCCAACAGACTGAAAAAATTTCATGTAAGAGTTTAATAAAGTGAACGTGTACAAAGAAGTATACAACATCTAATCTCACCTAATAGTTGAAAGGGAATGTCACTAACTCCAGTGTTGAGAAATCTCAGTATGCCAGAGCAACAGAAAATTTTTAGAAACTTCGTATGAATTCAACATGGAATTGGTTAAAGTGTCGTGCTATTCTGTATTTTGTGGAATGTTTTGTATTTTACTTTTATTGTATGATTTCTGTGTGAAAAAACAAGCAACATCATTAAAAATAGTTTTTAAGATTTACTCAACCAGCGTAATGATCTATTTCAGCGAGTTCGGTAATACAGATCCTCATCCCTGATCTAGACTAATCAGCGGAATTATGTGAATACAGCAACCTGCAAAACAGGCTTCAATGGCTGTATTAAGATAAAACAATTTTAACTGCATATAACTGTCGAAATAACTGCCTTTTAATTATATGAAAGTTTGGTTAATGTTAGACATGTCACGAAATTCATCAAATAATGTCTATATGTTTGAAAGTTTAGGAGACGATGAATTCTCATCGTCCTAACTGTAGTGACTTTCATTCTATTTGGTTTCCTTCAGAACATTTTCAACTTGAGACAGCTTCAGATATGCGCATCTGATTTTGCTAATCAGTCATTCAGGTCATTAACCGTTCTGAGAGGGGAATTACTTTATCCAAGGGAAGAAGATTGATTGCAGATTTGCAGAAGCGATGTACGCTCCGACTTGACCTCAGTATGCAAAGATTATGTTTGTTGCTTTAATTCGGACACACAAGTGTCTGAATGAAATAAAAATATTAATTTAAATGTTTACAACCACCAATCCTCTTCTTGCTTTAAGCTGCTATTGCATTTTTGATGTTTTCTGTTCATGTCAATATTGATTGGACTACTGATTTATATATTCTTACTTTTGATAGATTTTTTTTTCTATATAGTTGAATTTAGATATCCTGATATTTCATTAGCCTTCAAGAATTGTCCTTTTACTTCATCCGGTGTTTAATAGTTATTGCTAGGTATTTAAATTTCTTTACATGTTCCAGTATTTTCCATTTACATCTGACTGAGTGTTTTGTAATTATCTTTTTTTTTTTTATATATATATTTTCATGTTGAAATGCTGCATATGCGTTGAAATATTATTGCTTTTGGGGATTATCTTCATTTCCTACATGATCTGCTTATCATATCCAACAAACAGAATAATATAATGAAAAAACTTAATTTCAATTTGTTAATTAAATTTTATTTCGTCCATACTTATGTTAAAACATGGATTTAAAGAATAGCCTGGTGTGATTTCTTTCCTCAGATTTTGAGTATTTATGGTGTGATGTCTTATTCATTCATTTTGGTGTACATGTGTGATTATTTCGATAATATGCAGTGGCATATTTCTGCTAGTAAGTACACTCAGAACATCTTGTAGTAATCTGATTCTGTTAAATCCTTCTCTAAGTCAGTGAAACAAATATTAGTTTGTTATATTCTATGACTTTTTCTATCATTTACTTTAGAACAAATATAGCATCCGTTCATGATATTTCCATACGGAATCCTTGTAGTTCATTATAATTTAGCCTTAATTAATAATAAGTTTATTCCTATTAATAAGAATTTATGTTATAACAAACTGAAAGCCAAACGGCTATTTTTCTGGCATCCTTAATAATAATTAAGGGGATACAAATCCCTTGTTGTTCAACTGCCAGTAAGCAAAACTCTGAGATCGAGAACTACGAATCTATGAGTTTCATATACGCCGAAAAACTATCGGCAAATCCAAGTGTAAATGACCACTTGGTAGTACAAAAATATGATAGATTTGCCGATAGTTTTTCGGTATATATGAAACTCATAGATTCGTAGTTCTCGATCTTAGAGTTTTGCTTACTGGCAGTTGAACAACAAGGGATTTGTATCCCCTTAATTATTATTAAGGATGCCTGAAAAATAGCCGTTTGACTTTCAGTTTGTTATAATATACAAACACACCTTTATGGCATTCGTATAGTAAAGGTATGTAAGTTCTTTTCACTTAAACCTTATCTTCCAGGTCTACCTACTCACTGATGAGACCTCAAAAAAGGTTGAAACCGGTCTGGGTAATGACCTCTCCTCATAATGTAATTACAGTATTACATCCCCTAGGGGATGTGTCTTTACATTATGAGAAAATATCAAGGATAGTGATGGATCTTGCTCCACCTTTGCTTCGAGTTGCCTTGGTGTTGTACTACCAAGTGGTCATTTACACTTGGATTTGCCGATAGTTTTTCGGTGTGTGTGTGTGTGTGTGTGTGTGTGTGTGTGTGTGTGTGTGTGTATATATATATATATATATATATATATATATGAAACTCATAGATTCGTAGTTCTCGATCTTAGAGTTTTGCTTACTGGCAGTTGAACAACAAGGGATTTGTATCCCCTTAATTATTATGAATTTATGTTTTTGGTCATTTGTTTGCTGTCATATTTTAGCATTTCATTAAAAATTTCGTCAATTCCAGCCGATTTATTTTTCAATTCTGAGATTTCTGTTGAACTATTAGTTATTTGTTTCTGTGTTTCATAAAGTCATTTTCCAATTGCTTAGAGTGCTGTTCTCAATATTTTTGAGTCACGAGTCTTTATTTTGTTATTTAACGTTTTATACTTTTCATAAATGCTATATTATTAAGTACAGAGTTTTTTGGTTTCTATTTCTTTTCTTATTTCTTCAGTATACCAGGGAAGTCATTTTGTTTTGTATTTTCCAGTGGATTGTTGTCCCAGTTCCTCATATGCTGCTTCAAACTGAACATTAAACAAGAAGTATATGAAGTACTAGGACAGAAACCAGCTGGAAAATATCAACGAGAATCTATATGGATGTCATTTTGCCTCTTTACAAGGCCTTGATAAGACCGTATTTGGACTATTATGCGTAGGTCTGGTCTCCTTCGTGATTCTGATAGTGGAGAAAGTGCAAAGGAGAGTGTTAGAAATGATATCAGGATTGTGGAATACTGATTATGAAGACAGATTGAAAATTTGTAGACTGGACATACTAGCAAAGAGGAGAAAGAGGGGTGATATGATTGGGACTTGAAAACTTCTGAAAGGGTCATACAAGATTTCAGTTGATGGAGGATGAGGAAAGGACTAGAGGGCATCCTTGGAAGCTGAGAATGAATGCTGCTAAGAAAAGAGTGAGAACTAGATTTTTTTTTTCTCATAGGGTGGTGCGTGATTGGAATGGATTGCCATTGGATTGTGTGTGCAAGCAGTGTGAATGAATTCAAGAATAAGTATGATAGCTGATGGATGTAGTATGTGGCCTTCCTCGATGAGTCCCTGAACGTCTCTTTATAATAATATAATTAATAAAATCATTAATTATAATATTATATTAATAATTGATTGTAATTAATTATTAATTATAATTAATAAGGTATAATTAATGATTCCTCATTAATCTTCAGGAATTGCTTTTATTATGTTTTGCAAAAGTATTCTTATACCATCTTCTTTTAATAATTAACCCATAAATTTATTTCCTTGCATTTCTTTATTTTCCCTTTTCATTTATTTAATGTTGTTGGAGTCGGAATTTTCCAATGTTAATACTCAAATATCCGATATGTCATCTGGTTTTACTGTTCATTTTATTAAGCTTCCCTTAACACTGGTTCCTTAAATCTAAAACAAGAACTAATTCTTTAGTTCTTTAGATTTAAGGAACTAGTGTTTCAAACTTTCAATACTCAATGATTCCACCGTGAAAAAACGTCTTCTGTTCATTCCTGGTGGAATCCGTCTGGACAGTCTGGCTACATTTTGTACTGTTTCTACGAACGTTTAAGTTTTTAGATACAAGAGCGGGTTGCTAGTCCTACTTGCTGTTTCCCTTGCTCAGCTAAGAACATGCTGATATGGCCTTCATTTCTACGATGGCCCTTCTGTTAGTCTTACGTTGCTTTTTAATTGTTGGACCCCTCATGACTCGGTACACTTAACATCTTTCATGTCGCAGCGCGTTATTAGGGCTGTCCACAAGCTATGTAATCTTAATCCTTAGTAAAAATCAATGATTTTATTTCCAGGACAGCATTTTAACCCTTTTTTCCCCAACAATTGATTGCAAGATTTGTAGAAGTTCTATTAATTTCTAACGCCCAGGAATTTCTAGTTGAATGTGATGGGATATAAAATATGTAACCACAACAATATAAAAACTGAGAAAGCAGATGACTGCGTACACCATTTCAGTACGACGTGCTTCTCGCTTTCGATATCGCTAAGTTAAATTATGCCGATGTTGTCATCGGCATAATTTAAGCTTTCATCATCATCATCGGAATGTTGGCAACCTCCTTTTCCGTAATCAAAATGAGATGCCATTATTTTCCAATAGACTGTCTAAAACTATTACATCCACTTATTTTAAGAATTTTTTTAGACCTCTAATAAAATTAAAGCAGCGTGTTAAATTAATTTTCAAAGCTTATTACCAGACTCATGCTTAATTACGATCAACTAATAAATGAGATCAACTTATTAGCAATTATAGAAGCCAATAATAATATTAAGAGCCTTCTTCTACTATATGACAGATGATCCAGTTCACAATAACGCCAGGTGCTTAAATTAATACTCATAATAATATGAAAATTACCCAAATATGTTCCGATGAGAGATTTATTATAACGATGACTGTAATCTGTTCGACAGTTCATTCACGGGGAGAGCTTAACGCTGGAATTAAGTTGCGTCTTGAATAGCTTGCCCATCAAAAAGAACTTATTAGATTGTGTATCAGCGAAGTCCCATTTTTCATCCTAAGCTAAATACTATTTAATTATCATCTTCTTCGCTTAATTTCCGAATTACCATACTTCTCTGACACCATTAAAATCCTTAATGTACATGCAAGCTTTACTTGTTTTATTCTCCTTTGTTTTTTTGTTCCACGAAGTCTTTTATATGCCGTACAGGCTGCTCTTTTCAAAACCTTCGTGCGTAATAAATTCCCACTCTTCAAAAGGAACCTCATCAGTATAATTTTCTCCTAAATTACTACCTGTTAGCTTTAGGATATCACGAGTCGTCTAGCCTTTAGATAACAATGCTTACAAAAATTGCTTTCAGGGTTACATATGTCGTGTTTTCTTTTGTTGTCATAGATGTTTTAAAAAAAGCATTCTAGTAATTAAGATTCATAATATGGGATGCAGAGACATTATCTAAATGCTTGTTTATTGAACAGTAATCAGGAGTTAAATGACGGGCGGGTAATAGATCTTGAACTTTGGGGTAATAGTTGCATAAATTTGTACATAGCCATCTTTCCTGAACATGAAACTTCGCTAAACTGTATATTGGATGTAAATTAATTATTCCTAAGACTATTAGTTCAATTCTGTTTATATTCTTGTTTTGATATCGCTGATTTGATAGTTAATATTTGTGTACCGACACAATATAATCAAAGTATTAAGAGTTATGACGGGGATCGAATATTATTTACATTCGACATGCGATACTTCAGCACATTTGTTTTTCTATTTTTATCCCTTTTTTGTAATTTTTAAATGCATTTTAACCTCGTCCAGAAACCCTGTTCTAGAGACCAAAACATGGAAAATTTTCAATCCACCTCAAGTCTCCAAGTAGCGGAGGCGGTGGTCTCACATCTGGGGATAAAATTCATCTACCACCTTTTAAGTCAAATTCAAAATTTTCCTGAGTTTATGGAAAGTGAAGAAAAATGAATAGCTTAAGGGGAAAAAAATTAAGCTGGGACTAATAAACTGCTGATAAAATATTAATTTCTGGTTTGAGCCGTTGTTGCATTGATTTCAGTAATTACGTTTCAGCAACAGACTGATGGTCCGTATGAATGTACGAATGACTCATTCGTTCCCTTTAGATTCATATAGTTGCGAAGACTAATTAAATCAATTACTTTCTACATCTATCTCTCCTCCTGAGATTTTTATTTAATAAGGTTAAAACACCTTATGGTAACTTGTTCTGGTAAAATATAAGCTCTGTATTGCTAAAATCTTGGTATTTCTAGCCTGGCTCCCACTGATGAGACCTCAATAAAGGTCGAAAGCGGTCTGGATAGTGGTCCCTTGCCTTTAATACATAGCATCATACATCTCCTCCAGGAAATGTGCTTTGCATTAAGGGTAAATATTAAGAATAGTGATCAGAGCTTATCCATCTTTTACCATGAGTTGCCTTGGTCTTGCACTACGTGTGGGATCATCTAGACTTGCAATACTTGCAGGCGCAAACTTGACTGACTTGTCTGTTTGCTTACTTGGGAAATGGAGTAAAACCAGGTTTAAAATAGCTTGGTATCTTTAACTAATTAAATCAGTCACAATCACACGTTGCTCGTTTTACTCGACTCTTTCGTTAGAAGGAAACGGGACTGTAATAATTATTAATAAAAGTATAAATTATACATAATGTGCATTGTTAAACAATACGTACCAAGAAAAAAAAACACGATAAACGAAATAAGTGTAGGTGAGTCTTATTATTGAATGACAATTCCGATGAGATCAAGATGAATGGCCATGCGCTCTCTTCGCGCGCACATACCTTATATAAGAGAAGAATGTCCCTGTTTGTCAATTTCTAAAGTTGGCCGCCCTGTGTCAGAACGCCTCGTCTTTCTCATTGCTTCGCCACATTTCAATGGCGTTCTATCGGGATGATGTTCGTCGTCTTAAAACATGTTAAATAAGAGAGTCGGTAGTACAGTCGACACTTTTCAATTCCGTGTCGACCACCAAGATCAAATTCCCTCCCTAAACATTACATTTGAAGTGCTAAGAAGCAAATTCTTGATTCGTTTCTTTGTTGCATACGCTTCTGATCAAATTTCCTCAAAAAATTCCGAAAGAAAGAAAGAAATGAAATTTGAAATGTCATTTCCACCTTCTGATATGCTCATTGAAAGAACTCAAAGACCAGATAAGAAGTTTGGAGGGCAATTCACTTAATCTCACTTTCAGATAATTTCAAAAAATATGACAGTACAATGATCTACGTAGAATACATCGTTAACTGTTACAGGTATAAGGAGTAATCCTGCAGACACTCGTGTCACAGATCATTCCGCGGTATGATGGGTTTGCTGCTCCATATATAAAATGCCATTTACATATTCTCGTTTCATTTTTACATATAGAACACAACATTACCGTTAACAGTAGAAAACACTGGAGGGATAGATTCCTGTATATACACATTAAATAGCATACAATGTGTTGCAGTTTCATGTATATGACATTAAATAAAATTGGGCATGTAAACATGGAAAATTTGCATGTCGTTCGACATTAATTAGGAGTATTAGTTAGAAATATAGCAATAACATTAAAGTTGTTTTTAAATATCTACTTTAGATTAAAATTAAGATTTTTACACTGTGTTTTTAAAGATTAACAATGCGACATGCCTTGTCGATTGAGAGGAGAGGCAAGCTTGATAATGGTCTCTATATTCGAAACAAAAAAAAAAAAAAACACGTGAATATGGTGAAACCAGCTTTAACGGTAACACACAAATTTTAATAAATTACAGATACCAAGAAATTATATACTTGGTTTAATCTTTATCCAAGTGTAAGTAAAAAAAAATTGCGCCTGAAGTATTTTTGGGATTGGAGCAACTCGTGGAAAAAGTGGTATAACTTCCCATCACTTGCCTTAGTATCCCATAAAGCAAAACACATATCCTCGCGGATGCATAGTGCTATGTATTACGTGCATTAAGGCCACTACCCAGACCGGTTTCAGTGGGAGCCAGACCTTGAGATGATTGAGATGATACCAAGTTGAAGTAATGCAGAAGTCATATTTTCATATACAAATTGCCAAAAGGTGTCACACCTTATTATAATACTCTGGATTAGATATAGCTAGCTGCTGAAAGTTTTTCACTTGGTTATACTATAAATCAAAGATACCAAGAAATTATATACTTGGTTTAATCCTTTATCCAAGTGTAAGCAAGCAAACATGTCCGAACCGGTCTGGGCAGTGACCTTTCCCATAATGCATAGCATTATACATCCTCAAGGTTATGTGCTTTGCATTATGGGATACTAAGGCAAGTGATATGGTCATACCACCGTTGCCACAGTCCTGAAAGATACTTTGTTTGCTTACACTTGGATAAAGGATTAAACCAAGTATATAAGTTCTTGGTATCTTTAATTATAGTATAACTAAGTGAAAAACTTGCAACACACAAATTTTAAATTTCTTAAACTATCAGTGTAACAAAATAGAGCTGGGAGATTCAAACAACAACGATGTAGGTGAAGGGAGAATGGGATCTTTCTCACGTTCAGTTCAAGCAGGACAGGGAGAAAGAGCTAGGATCTGAAGCAGGTGTGCGAGTGTGTGTCTAACTGTTAAAAACTTATAAATACAATTACTCATAACAATATCTCAGTTTCATATTTTGGGCATTGAAAATTTCTTCACTCAGGCTAAGGTTTAGGCAAGGAGAATAACATCAGCACTTTTTAAAAAGACATTAAGATTTGTAGCAACAGCTGCCTACGATAATTATTTCATAAATAACGCTTCCTATTAGGTGAAAACACTTAATAGTTCCATGCAATGTTATAAATCGATCTTTATTTCATAACTCAATACAACACTTAGTTTCACCAATAAACCCGAATGCTTATGAGAGTACAACCCTCTGCTTGGCTTGTACAGCACTGGCCATAAGCCCGTATATTTGCCTTTTATTACTGCTTTAAGGTTTCACTGGCCTGCCAGCTGTTTTGAACTGTTGGTTCTCGTTAGAAAACATGAAGAAATCTTGCAAAAACTGTTTATTAAAATAGACATCTTATGTCACAGAATTAATTTTCATAAATGAACTCTTGATTTTTTATTTTCAATAAAAAATAATAATTAATGACATTTAAACGGCAATAAGATCTTCGAAAATTTATGAATGTAGTCGATTGGACAGACAATTAGGCAGTAATATTAATTCACTTATTAAAAATTATTGTTGAAAAAATGTATAAAACTCAATTTTAGCAAGTTTAGGGTTTTAAAAAAATTCAGAATATTTTTTTTTCTTTAGACGTTTTGGGAAGAGTATTTTGAGTCCATGTGGACATTACTAGTGGTTAGAAATCTGTCCAGCCTAAATGAAAACCAAAAAGAGTGTCCGTGAGCAACCGTTTATCAGTAAAAAAAAATCTAAACCATTTCAGAAAGAGTTTTGAAAAATAAGTCATGTTTTTAACTCTCCTTTCTAAGACATTCGCAATCTCGCACATCAGATTTGAAGAAATTTTGTGTCTGTAATGTTCGCTGCTAGAAATAACACGGATTCCAAAATTATTATTATTCTACAGCGTACATAAACGTATACCAGCTTTAGACGACTTTAATTAAATTCAGATATTTTTATCCCTTTCTAATGTTTCGCTATTGGAGAAATTCATCATTGTTATCCTCAGAATCTCTCGTATCACTGCACAGCTACAACTAAAAAGAACTATTTCAGAATCCAATTAAAGACTCATAAAAAAAATCTTAATCTACACTCATGAAAAATGCGTCGAATTTCTTTGACAAGAGGTTACGCTCTGCCATTGTGGATATTCATTTTTCGTGTTCGACAATCGACCCAAAGAAAATGAAATACATCTATGATTAAGGAGGAGCTTTTTTATTTTAATCAAAAGAAATTCTTAAGAGAACGAAATTGAAATGTTTGCAAATGAGATAAGAAATTCGACGCTTCGTGTATCAAAGAGCGTTTAATAAAAAACGAACTTTTTTATTACGTATCTGACAAAGTTATAAAACACAAACACTAACACATAAGCATCTTATTAAATTTAAAAAGTTTTTTTTTTTGCCGTCTCTATTACTTTCGGAAGTGTTAGATGAGTTCAGTGACGAAACTGGACCTAAATTATATGCAAGTGTTTACTAATTTATTTGACTATACATAGGAATATAAGTAATTTAAACTGTCCATGCTTTAGGTTATTGTTAGAGAGATATTCGATGGGTCATTATAAAACCTAGGCTGTAAATTAATGTCTGGTTATTAGTTTTCAGTCAAGATAGTTGGAATTAAGTAGAGGCAACGAAGGCCATGAGGGCAATATATCAGGTATCAATTAGCAAACAATGCACAATTTGGCAGGAAGGAAAGAAGCCGAGTTTTCGCTAAGTAAAGCTCTGCCATCTTATAAAACTGACTTTATTCACTTGAAATGCCTTTAATTTTAGTAAATTAATTTAATTTTAAAAGAGGTTTGAAGTGGTAAGTAGCATGTTTGATCTCTATGGCAAAGTTCAGGAATCATAAAATCCTTAACTCCCCACAAAAAATGTGGCTTAGTTTTGCTAACTTTTTGGGAGGAGATGTCATAAATATGGCACGTTTAGATTTTAATTCGCTTTATCTTTTATATAAATTTCCTCACCTTTTCTAAAGATAATTTTAGTACTTTTGGTGAGGTAAGAATTAGGTAATCCTGGAATATTTCTCTAGAAAGAAAATCAATTCATTCACCTATTTCAAGTACTCTTGTGTTCTTCTGGTGGATGTTTTCTATTTTAGGAGAGAAAAAACCTGTTGTCCGCATTAGCCCGGCTAACTTATCTTCAATTTGAAGATAAAAAGATCCTTCGCATCCTAGACGGATTCTAATGATCACACTGTACAAATGAAATTCATCTACCACCTAAAGACATTCACAGATATCAATGCCTTCGATGGGACTCAAATCCATTGCTTATTGGTTGAGGAGTAGACACACTGTTAGGCAATCGGAGAATACTGATTATGTACTTCATTGTATAACTAATTGAATGTTTATGCAGTATTTTTATATTTTATAGCATAAAGTATACCAAATTTGTAGTAGCTTCAAGTCTATTTACATAAAAAATATTTTTTTACATTTCACTTAGCGATAAATAAATACGCTTCAAGAAAGGAAATTGATACATCGCATGCAGTTTCTTAAAGGTCTGTTGTACTCTGATCTAGGGTAAGTGGAGTATTTTCCTGTCTTACTCCACTATGACAATCGTATTAGTAGAATACGCAAGAACTTCTTTAACTTCTGAGAAATATTTTGTCAGAACGGATATTCATGTTATTATTATTTTTGTTGTTTGAATGTGTTAATCCAGATGAGATCTATAGGCGGGCGCTGTGCTCACTTGCAGCGATCGCTTGAATTCTTCGGTTTCTAAAAAGTATAATGGTCACTGCAGATTAAATGAACAAATGCACTTAAACCATCATTAGAAGGAAAGATATTTCGTGTTGTTGAAGGATTATAAAATTAGAAGCTCATTTAAGGAAACTTATAAGCCCCCCCCCACCCCTTTCTCACTTTATACCAAACGGCAAACTATTTGTTTGAAACTGAATTATGAATAGAGGGGGGGGGGGGTTCGTCGTGGTATTGCTTACGAAGTTTTAAAACCTTCAACATCCGCTGCCATGGTATTCCAGTCATCTGCGATAAGAATGAAGCAGTTGTCGGTCTAGTGAATCATTTCATAGGTAACTTAGTTGAAAGTTTTTCACTTGGTTATACTATAAATTAAATATTTGTTTTAATTCTTTATCCAAGTGTAAGCAAACAAAGTTTGTGGCTGAAGTATCTTTCAGGACTGGGGCAACTCGTGGCAAAGGTGGTTTGACTTTGCATCACTTGCCTTAGTATCCCATAATGCAAAGCACACCTCGTTGCAGAGATGTATAATGTTATGCATTATGGGAAGGGTCACTACACAGACCGGTTTCGACCTTTATTGAGGTTTCATCAGTAGGAGCCAGACCTAGGGGTGAGGTGATACTAAGGTTGAAGTAATGCAGAAGTCATATTTTTATATACGAGTTGTCAAAAGGTGTCTCACCTAAGAGTCTAGTTCCCACTGATGAGACCTCAATAAAGGTCGAAACCGGTCTGGATAGTGACCCTTCCCATAATGCATAACATTATACATGTCCGCAAGGATATGTACTTTGCGTTATGGGATACTAAGGCAAGTGATGTGAAGTCATACCACCTTTGCCACGACTTGTCTCAGTAGTTTGCGCCTGAAGATACTTCAGGCGCAACCTTTGTTTGCTTATACTTGGATAAAGGATTAAATCAAGTATATAATTCCTTGGTATCTTTAATTCATTTCATAGGTAAGTATTAAACGACGACTTTCGTATTATACGAAAGGTTTGCATTTTTAAACTCGCGCCCACTTTTGAAACGAAGTTTCAAAGCACAAGGGGTGTTTTTCTTTATTCTTAGTGATGTGCCAAGATCATCTTGAAGTATTGTTTTAAGAAATTCTAAAAACTATGTTCTCTTTAAATTATCTAAATGCATAATGAATAAAGAGCTCTCTCTCTCTCTCTCTCTCTCTCTCATGGGGTTGCGTTTAATTTCAACTATTTTAACTGAGATTTTTGTTTTGGTAAACAGTTCAAATTGGTGAGTATGTAGACTTCAAAATCATCAAGTGGTTAACATTTCTACTTCACGTGATTGTCGTCCATCCCAAAACTCAATTTCAACAGCGCAAGGCTTTAAGTTTGGATTTCTTCATTTTGAATGAAAAAGTCACTTGGATTACGGTTGCCAAGTATGCTGCTGGGCATTTCTACTGGGAACTGTTGTACTATACTGAGGATTTCATCTCGACCAACACACGCAAGATGTTAATATTACCGCAGGCTTAGTTGTTAAGGTTGTTTAATTTGTCAAAGTGTCAGCAAATGCATATGCATGTCATTCAATATAAAGAGCAACTGCCTGGGGTACAGTGCTCAACTTTCCTCCTGTCAAAATGGATCACGACCTTTATATATCACCTCTGGTTTAGATTTTAACTAAACTCCTTTGGCTCTGTTTATTTTCAGTGACTAAATCCTGCACCTGGGTTTTCAATTTATTCTGAAACCATTAGTGAGCGTGTATTCGAGTTTCGTTGAAGTAAAATCTCAACGCAAGCCGAAACTGTTGTAATTTTTCATGCAATATCATTCTCACTTTAGATTTAAATCGAATTGTTACACCATTCTTTTATTGTCTTGTTGTAACTTAAGTTATCGTATTTCATATTCGTTTAGAATTATTTTATACTTCAGTTCTAACAACCTTGGAACTAAACGGGAGGAGGTTATTGTGTATTCTATGATAACAGATTTTGATCAACTAAACTTTGGAACACGCAATCTAAATTATATTTGAATGACGACTTATCACTGATTAACTCAATAACCCCCTTCCATTCAACTATTTTATATAACTGAGTGTAAAAAAAGCTTTAATTCATTTTTCATACCCAAAGTTATTGAAGTTTAGAGGAACTTCATATAATATGGAATACCACTTTGTGTGTAAAATGCTATTCCGTATTACCCGAAGTTCCTTTACTAAAAGTAAATGGCGAATTTGAGACGTTTTGAAAATTCATGGTAAAAAGATTATAGCTTAGAGTTTTAAATAACTTAAAATTTTCTTTCCATTTTGAATTATTTAGCAAAGTTATAAACAACTTCATTGAAACCACGTGAGCCCACTAGCAGTTGGTTGTGTAATCGGCCACAAAACTTTTTGCTTGTCTTTTAGGATGGGGAAAACCCACTCTTGACGGAAAATCTAAATCATTCCAGCAAGCGTAATTTTTATATTTATTTCAGTAGTGTTTACTGGCTAGAATTTAAAATGCCAGCAAATGATTAAGCCAAAAATTGCTAATTCAATGTTGCATCAAATTACTATTTTTATGAGAGAAGCAATATCTCAATGCTGCCCATAGTAATTGTCCATAAAAATAGAAAGCTGATTATATTTGGAAATTTCCTGTAATCAAGTTAGATTTTCACTTGACTTTCTCATTGCCCAACAATCCGGTAAAAATAATATTTCTAAAACTGATGCTAAAAGGCATTTTTTCGTATAAAAAGATGTTCAATTATCCAGTAAGATGGTTTTATAAATTCTACAATTTGGAGACCAATTTTCGCCAGAGAGATTAATTACTTCTCATTAAAGAATGTTTATTGTTATTTACCTCATACTTCACATCCCATTTAACACTCCTCGAAAAACTATTTAATATCCCCCACTCGACAATTCACTTTGGTGTTCACCTAAAACCTCTTATTCTATCAGTCCTTGTCAGCTTATATAACGTCAGCACGTAAAAGCTCTTTCCCAAGATATGATCTTGCAGAAGTAGTAGTTGTCACCTAACAAAAGATGCCATCTGTAAGAGAAGAGGCGTGCGACATTTTTCTTTTCTTCGGTACTTCCGATCACTTATAGCCGGCATTGTGTCCCTCTTCTTCAGTACAAAGAACAATTTCTTGTTCCTCCAACCTTACCGGGAACTCTTTTCTCCTTATCTGTAAAGAGGAACAGAACAACACGTTCGCACTAACTAGCTGACGTGAAAGAATGTACCACCTTCTAAGTAGTTGGGGTACAAAGAAGATCAAGACTTCATTCAGAAACTCGGGGAACTAATTTTCACCTGTCGGTCTTTAAGTAGTCAAATTGCCTGAGAGAGCTTTCACTTTCAGATGTGGGCGAGATGTTTTAATATGTCCCAGCGCTATGAAGAGCATATTGATAAAGTAGAAACTTCTAACCCATCATAGTATAAGGATGATTTTATCAAGTTGATTTATGGAGGTTTCCAAAGTGTTGGAACGCATTCAAAATTACAAGCCTACTCTTTATACTGATCATACTTATGATTAAGTTAGGAAGTTTCTGGTCATACTTAAGCAACAATTTAACCGGACATGTAAAAAAAAAATATTTCATATAATTTCGAATTTAATATACAAACAATTACTGTGTTTGTGAGTGTCACCATCTCATTCGCTTATGTCCCACTATATGAACAAAATTCCTGTAAAATAAAATAAAACGAATAAAATTTAGTCCAATCCTTGTACCAATAAGGATTCTAGGAAAATTCGCTGTAACCATTTTTGCCGTAAGACATTTTGCCTTAATTTTGTAAATAATCAATGGATAATAAAGGATATTATAAAATCATTAAAAAGGCAATTCTTTATTAAGGTGAATGTCAGTGATACATAACATAATGAAATCATTTAAAAATTGTACCAATTAAAATAGATGCTGCGGATCGTCAATTCAACAAATCTATCAGTAATATCGCTCATTGGAAAAAATACTAATTCTGTGAAGCATTTAATTTTCATGTTGAATTCTGCATCTGTTTGATAGCGACTTCAAACCAATGGCAACAATTTTGCGATAAAGATTTTGTGCCATATGAAATAAAAAAACCTGTCATATTTGTTGATGTAAATATGTTAGCGTTGATAGTTGCTTTCTCGAAGTCAACCATTAATATTTCGGGATCTAATGATGAACGTAAGCCCTTAAAGGCACTGAATAGTCTGCTGTAAGTTAATTTTAATTTGAGAGGAAGCAAAGCAAAAAGCCGCCATGGAATCATGCCAAACCTAAGCCTGGATAGAGGAGTAGGTTCGGTCAGTGTGTGTCGATGCTCTGACCGTAAAGAAAAAAAAACACGATTGTTATTTGATGCCTATTACGATCAACAGCTACAAAATGCCTGCTCGAAGGTCGTCCGGATCAAAAAGGTTCGCCATACAAATCGAGCGATCGGGGTTGGATCGAAAAGTGGGATACGAAAGGAAACTGAAACTAACAGAACTATTATCAGTAGGAACATCGAATGTACGGACACTTTGAATGGCAGGAAAACTAGAATTACTTCGCGAGGAAATGAAGAGATATCAGTGTGATATACTGGGACTGGCGGAGTTGCGATGGACATAATCAGGAGAGAATGGATGCGAAGTCATACGGTCAAGACATAACACCAAGCACGAATCAGGAATTGGCTTACTTGTTAAGAGCTAGAGAGGCACTGTTAGGCTACAAACCAGTCAATAAATTGCTGTCAGATGTGGGTGCATATATCTGGACTATTGATATATTTCAAGCAAAACCATTTAATATATCAATAGTCCAGATATATGCACCCACATCTGACAGCACAGATGAGGATATTGACTCATTTGACAAAGATCTGACAAAGACAACAGAAACAATACCAAAGCAAGATATACTAATTATTGAAGGAGATTGGAATGCCAAAGTTGGAATAGATAATGATGGTTGGGAAAGCGTCATGGGAAAATATGGTTTCGGAGAAAGAAATGAACGAGGTGAAAAAATGTTAGAATTTCCTGTGGACCACAAGATGATCTGTAACACAAGATTCCAGCAAAAGGAGTGTAGAAAATGGACGTGGCGATCAAATGATGGGAAAACCAAGAACATGATTATGATTAAAAGAAGATGGATAACGTCAGTACAGCAATGTCGAACTTTTCAAGGAGCAGATATAGACTCGGACCATAGTTTAGTGATTACAAACATCAAGTTGAAATTAAAAAGAAAATATAAACCTCATCATCAGAAACTAAGAGATACAGCAAGAATAAGTGAAGCAGAAATAGGAAGGTACAGAACAGTGTTAGTGGAGAAACTTAAAAGTGTGGACAAAGAAAAAAAAACTCGAATTTAAGAGTGAAAAGAGTAATGAAGGCTATAGAAGATGCAGTTGAAGAAACAGTACCGGAAGAAGAGAAGATCACGAAGAAATGGATTAGACAAGAAACACTGACGTTAGTACAGGAGAAAAGAATGTTGAAGATAAGAAGAGATACATCAGAACAAATAGAGAAGCAATATAGAAGAAAGTGTAATGAGGTGAAAAAAGCAGTCAGAATGGATAAGATGGAATGGTTAGAAGCCCAATGCAATAATACAGAACAGTACTATGGAGAGCATAAAAGTATTGAGGTGTACAAAATTATTAGGACCATTAATAAATGGCAACCAAAACAGACCACAGTTAAAAGACAAAGGGCAAAGTACTGATGAGTAAAGATAAAATTGTACAACGGTGGACAAGATACTGTAGTGAGTTATATGAAGAAAAACTAGATTTAGATAGCGTTGGGAAACTGAGTGAAGAATTGAGGCAGATATCACCACCAGGTGATGAGTATGATATGGAATATGTTATCTCGATTGCTATCGCAGACCTTGTTGATCCGGGCGACGTCCTAGTCGGCATGTTCTAGCTATTGATCGTATATGCATCAGATAACAATCGTGTTTTTTCTTTACGGTCAGAGCATCGATACTCATCTGACCGACCCATCTCCTTTATCCAGGCTAGGGACTGGCATGAGACCCCTAAGGATTCCATGGCGGCTTTTTGCTTTGCTTCCTCTCAAATCAGAATTAACTTAGAGCAGATTATTCAGTGTCTTAAAGGGCTTATGTTCATCATTAGATCCCGAAACATTAATGGTTGACTTCGAGAAAGCTACTACTATCAACGCTAACATATTTACATCAACAAATATAACAGTTTTTTTTTTTTTTTTATTTCATATGGCACATAATCTTTATCGTGAAACTGTTGCTATTGGGTTGAAATTATGCTATCAAACAGATGCAGAATTCAACACGAAAAATTAAATGCTTCACAGCATTAACATTGCTTCCAATGAGCGATGTTACTGATGGATTTGTTGAATTCATCATCCCAGCAAAAAAGTATTAAAAATGTGCACAATTTTTAAATGATTTCATCATGTTATGTATCACTGACATTCACCTTAATAAAGAACTGCCTTTTTAATGATTTTATAATATCCTTTATCATCCATTGATTATTTACAAAAATTAATACAAAATGTCTCACGGCGAATTTTCCTACGGCCAAAATGTTTACGGCGAATTTCCTGGCTACGACCAATAAGGTATGCGATCAATCCTTCAGCGTAGCGGTTCCTAATCGCTAGCCCACTGCATGACACTTAACGTATCAAAATTACTGATGGCAAACTTCATTGGAAAATCCTGGCTAGTAACTACCTCTTCTTTTTGAATGAACTAAAAACAAATCACATTTAAGGGAAAATGTTGTCTAATTTTCACTCGTTATCTTAATGGTAATGTTTTAAATATTCTATTAAACAGAATTCCTGATGAATATTTGCGTTAACAGCACACAATGGAGGTGATGATGAATGTGTGAAGTAGTTCTTGGAACTGTTTCGAAAGGAAAATTCCGTAAATAAATAAAAAATCAAAATCTCACATAAAGGAATGAGTGTAGGGAAAGGTAAAAATATTAAATTTTCATTATTTGGTGTATTTGAAAAACTTTTGTATAAGACTTCAGTTTAACAGTTTGTTCCGAGAGCGGTTCTGTAGCACTAAATATTCTCTATGATTGATTCGAGAATTAAGTCAGCATATTTAACTTCGTATGATACTTCTACTTCGCATCTGTTTTAGGACACTCCGAAAGATTTCTACGAACGCCAAAGAATCGATTAATTAAATTCTTCGAATCAACTCATAATAAGAGAAATTTACTTAACTGTTATTTTAACAAAGACTGTTGCAGTCTAGTTATAATAAGTAAGAATAGCTGTTGTCGTATCATAATGTTCTGTTGTGTTCGTTACAGCAATATTCTATTACTGATTATGTGAAAAAAAAAAAGTATTCAGCAGAATAAAGATCATGGCTGATTGTTCGCTAACTAATCGTTAAAAACTGTGGATGATACCGTCAATAACAGTCGACATTTTGGCAGCTTGTCACCAAATGGGATTTTTTTATTCTTGACAATCAAACGCGTATTAGTGTACTACATGCGCTGAAGGTCTAGATTTTTTATGAACATATTTATTTTGTGGATCGGACGGTATAAAACGTGTGCAAAATATTTGATTTCCGCTCTATATGTAAGAATTTGAAAGACTAGCATCAGGAAAATGTTTCACAGTGATTAACCGAGCTCCGACATAAATACAAAAGGTATATGTAGAGAAAGAAAACAGTAAAATTCAATCTTGTAGATTTTCAGCAATGTTAGAATCTTAATTTCAGTTAGGAGTATCTTAGGCAGAAAAGTTCTCTCGTTAACAGGGCATCTGATGAAAAGTTATTTTCTTTGTACAAGTTCCATCAAGCAATTTAGCGCGCGGACGAGAAGTTTCCCAGTGTTCTAGAAAATTAAACTGCTCAAGTCTTGGAAATATCGTGGAGGAAAAACAGGTGCACCCATTCGGAAGTTGATGGCTACGACAGAATCACCGATCGGGCATTGGATGATACATTTTGTCGAGAGAAATCATGATCACCGACCCACTTTTAAGCTTCCGTGTGTATACTGAAGTAGTGTAATTCAAAATTGGTAGTGCTCCTAGTTGTAAGAAAAGTGTGCTTAGACTTTGGTCGATCGCGATGTCATATACACGAAATAAAACTGAAGAAACTTAAGGAAATCGTAAATGCAATTACCAGGTAGAGTGAACAAAATGTAGCATTTTATAAACAAATAGTACTATTGTAAAAACCGTTTATAGTTTATAAAATCACTGGGAGGTGGTTAAAACTTACGTGTTTCTATAAATTCTATGGAGTATAATTGCTATTCAAGAAAAGTAAACGTTAATAACACTCTGAAAAGATCGTTTGACCTTTAAAACATTCCAACCCAATTACGTCATAAAAAAATAATCCCTAAGACTACACACAATGAGATGAGTGTGATTTTGTCTAATTTTTGTGCGTATTCTGTCACACTTGCATGTCGTGACAGATGAAAAACAAAGAATCGAGGATGGAAAAGTCATGCAACTTCCCACTAGCTAATTCACCTTCAATCGAAACCCTCTTACATAATTCCTCTCGTACTGCAACGGGAACTGAACTGGATCTTTTCTATTAGTGAGTCGTTACCTTTGTGTGCTTGGGGGCTGTTATATTGTCTTTGATTTACGATCGAAACAAACTTTTTTCGCCCTTTTAACATTAACTTCTTTCACTTCCTTCCGTTAGAAAAGATCGTGATGAACGAGGTAATTAAACTCTTTCATGTGTGTGCGCGCGTGCAGAATATACGTGAAAACAGAGAATAAAAATTCGTTTTCTGGAATATTTCCCGAATGATTGATCTGCTTGGTAATCCTCAAAACATGATAAGAGAAACAGATAAAATAAAGAACAACCTGAAATGGTGAAAATGTGTTTCTCCTTTAATGAAGAGGGTAAAATCAAAATTTATTATTAAAGAGTAATTTATTCTGCCACTGCATTTGTGTGACGCCTAATAATAAAAATAGTCCACGTCTATTTTTATTATTAACCAGAATATCAATTTCAGTGTCTATAGTTTTGAAGCTCTGATCCTGAAAATATTCATCCCCTCCCATCTTCAGGGTCTATTAATAAATGAGTCATGGCAAAACTTCTTGTAACCGTCCGCTATCACGTTTACTGTGCACTTCACAGCAGCAGCATATCCGTAAGCTAAATATGGATAAAAGATTACTCAACATCGAAGATGATGAATCTGCTTTGCTATCTACGAGCATAAAATTAATGGTAAGCTTGAAAAAAAAGATTAAAACATGCCAATCCAAGTCGACGTCTCGGAAAATGTCAGTGAGATGTTTTAAAAATGTATTGACATTAACTTGGGCACTAAAATTATTTTAAAAAAGTGTTTGGAGTCTTACTGTTCCTCTCCTCCCATGCATTCTTGTTCCCTCGGCATTAAGGACTTCATACTAGTTAAGTGAGATTACCACTTTTTTAAAAAAATATTCCAAGTAAGAGGCAAAAATTTAATTCCGATTCATACTATTATAATAGCAAGCATATAATAATCAGGGCAATGACTGTGATGCTAACTTAGATCATTCTCGCGAAGTAATATTGAAATTTTATTAACACTGAATAAGTAGTACGAATTAAAATATAATACAATGGATGTGGTATTCAGAAAAATTCGAGTGATAATCATCTTTCACTACGCGTTATTCCCGTTTCCTATGCACGGTCCGCGTGTTACTTGATACGACTACTTGTTAGTACCACCCAATCGACCTGTCGCCTAGTCTGCCGCTGGGGGAATATATTTTTGACTTTAGAAGCGTATGTTCACGGGGCCAGTTTGCCTGCTTGCGGGATGAAAAACGCCAGATAAACTGGCGGAAAAAACCCTACTGCCCGCGCCCAAGACCGGCTAACTTGGATATGCCTGGAGAACCTCAAGTTACGTCTTCGACGGGAATCGAACCTGGGTCACTCCTTCCCCAGGCATATGGTTGCGAAGTGTAAAGCCACTAACCGCGCGGACAAAAAAAAAAAAAAAAATGCAGGTGCGGCTCGTGTGCATAGGCACTGCGGAACTGCAGCACCTCCAATTTTTTTCGATATATAAATATATTCATTAATTTATTTATATTTGCTTGTAATATTTAATTATATCATCAACAATCCTATACAATCCTCTTATTTTGTATAAAAAATAATAAAAATCCATCTTGTAGCACTTAGAAGGGCGCTAGCAGCACTGTGTTTACCACAGTGTCATATTGCTACGCGCACAAACATATGCACGTCATAGTGAGATGCGAGCTATTAGCGTAATGAGGCACTGTCCGTCACGCAGTTCCACTGTTGTTTATATGCAGTTTGCGCCAGTAGTAGAGTGTTCGTAGTGCTTATCGTGTTTATTCCGTCTCTTTAAATATTTGGACATTACAATTAAAGGTTTTAATTATAAGTTCCAAAAATTGTAAATCCATTCCTTTAATTAAAAATAAAATCCATTCGTTTAGTTGTAAGTAATTTTGAATTATAATAATCTGTATAATTTTATCAATAATAAACATTTTTCATGTTTTTTTTTAAATTTTTACCATAATTTTGATATTTTATTCAAACACGTATATTTCGAAAGTTGCAGCACAACCCACGATTTCAAGCCACGAGCCGCCACTGACTACATATGTTACAAAAAATCCTACAATTATTTTCCAAGTGGTATAGAGATTGATAGTTAAAAAGACTTTAGGAATAACGAAAAATGAAAATAGATTAGAAAGAACTGTAGCCATACTAGTTACTTTAGAAATAGAATGCAGGCGATACGGTCACTAAAAAAATCGACGACCGTATCTATGAGGGTACATGAATACATATAAAAATTAACTGAGACATAATATATATCATTTAGAGTAATTTTCTATATTTGTTATATAAGATCATCTATTTACTGGAAGGCCAGGTGGTGCAACACATAATTTCGTATCATTCTGCAGGAAGGAAGATATCACATTCTATCTCTCCCATAGTCCTTAATGGACCGTTGGGTCACTCATGGCTAAGCCATGAATGTCTAATGGGCGGTGAATTAAGACAGATGGCGCCCATCTCCTCTTCTGTGTTCGTCTATATGTCCTGTGGTTGTATCCTGTATGTTCACGGGTCCGGTTTGCCTGTTTGCGGAATGAAAAACTTCAGGATAAACTGGGGAAAAACCCTATTGTCCTCGCCCAAGACCGGCTAACTTGGCTATGACTGAGGAAGATCCTCAATTTCCCCACTTCTTCGACGAGAATCGAACCTAGGACACTCCTTCCCTAGTCATAGGGTTGCGAAGCGCACAGCCACTAGGCTAACCGCGCGAACATTGTTCGAGCTAAATCAAAATACGTCTATAAATATTGGTATGTGTTCCAATTTAGGCAAAATATGTTCGTCCTTGGAGAAACTATCTAAAAAGTGCTCGCTCGTAGAATTCACTTAAAATACTAGGATAGCAAAATTAACATCTTTGATCTCTCACTGTACCAAGGAAATCACAAAAGTGAAATGTGTTTTTACAGTATATGTAAGAGACATTACCTGCGCGAGAAGAAACCTACCGGTAAGGCTGTCCCGTTCTTACTGAAACAGCCTACTAGTTTCTATCCGTATGGATTCCTTAAGGTACAGGAAGCTCTTTTCTTCTATGAAAAGAAAAAATGCGGATAACATGGACTTAATTCATCCGAGAGAGAGAGAAAATCGTTATATGTTCAGCAGCTACAGGTAATAATTATGTTCCTATCCGTGAAACATGTATTTGTCACTTAATAATAATAAAGTATCGCCATCGGGTCTTCAGGTTCTTGTAGCTCAATTTCAAAATATCGATTTGTGTGGATTGACGTTACCAATCCACACGCAGTTAAATAGTCGAAACGTTTTTTTTTTTTTTTTTTTTTGTCACAAAAAACTTATTGTACAAACTAATCTAAAATGGGAAAATGCCATCTTCCATTCAAAATAAAGTTGAAAGAATTTAACGAGAAATAATCTTCCGTAGCCAACCAACGTAAAGTCATTCTCTCGACAAACAGAAAAGAAATGAGAACAGCGATTTCTTATTGTGCCTTGTGAATCCGTTCTGTCATTTCAAGTATGATTTAAAGATCTGTAATTATCGATCAAATGGGAAGGAATTACAGCGGCATATCTTTTCCAGACGAGACTCATTTTATGCTCTCTATCACGCGCACACACGTGGGCGATGTGTATATCCCATTGTCACAAAATCGAGAGTGTTTCATTCAGATTAATTTACTGGCATGACGTTGAACCTAACTGCAATATTAAGAGAATCACACTAGTAGCGTCACTAGTGATGCAAAGTGTGACTGCAACGACTACAGAAAGCTAAGCTATGATGAACAGACGGTGATATTAGAGAAACTTCGGGTGATGTGGAATCCCATTTTAATCACAAAATGGTATTCGTATTACTGCATCTCCAAGTAGTTAAAATTAGTTCTGTTAATTATTCTTGGCATAATTATAGACCTCAGAATTATTGGGATATAAATAACTATTAATTTATTTTCATATGATTTGATTGAAGGGCAGAAATCTGAGGAGTACAATTTAAAAAAATTGCTGTAGTTATTATTTTATTACGATTTCCATTAAAGCTTTAAAACCAGTTTGAAAAGCAAAGCACTGTTTCCAGTTACATTCAAGATTTATGTGCTGAGTAAAAAGACTTCCGCATGTCTTGGAAGATTAATGTTCATTTAGGAGTGTTCAGAGTAGTCTGTTTTATGTCTAGGACTATTCTGTGAATTTTCTGTTGGAGGAAGCTTCCCTTTTTATCTGCTGTTTCTCTATCTCAGAGTGATCTTAATATAAAGTTTGTTTTCAGAACAATAACAAATAATTCCGTGACATCTGCAAATAATTTTTTGCTATAATTATTGCAAACATTACGATTAGTTTTTACAACATTCGTGTTGAAACTATTCGAAACTAATCAATTATGAAAGTCACCAGTTTAAATAAAATAAATAACCAAATATATATATATATATATATATATATATATTCGCCAAGAATACATTCGGCTTTAATTCTCCATATCTGAATATTATAGGATTTGTTTCGTGGACTACTATACGTTTCTAGAACTACAAGTTTAATAACAATGGAGTAATTTAAATTGATTGTGTGAAGAGTACTGGTTAACTTTCGTCAAAGAACAATTTTTTTTTTTTTTTTAGAAATTATTTCTTGGAAGACCGGTATTCCCTTTTATGAACTGATAATACGCTAAAACACTTCTAAAATACTACTGAAATGGTAGTAGGTTAACGATAAGTTGAAAACGTAAAGGTGCACAATCGGTATCACGTTTGATTCCACAAACGTGATCCCGATTGTGGAATCAAACCTTTAAAGCTTTTCATTATACTTGCCAGGAAATTATGTTCTTGTTTAATCCTTTGCCCAAACGTAAGGCGAACTAAGGTTGTACGTGACGTATCTTCACGACCAAACCCCTTGTGTATTGCGGCTATGACTTCTGCACTGATATCTTCCTTGGCCTGGCTCCCACTAATCAGACTTCAAGAAAAGACAAAACCGGTCTGAGTAGTGGTTCTTCCCATAATGCATAGCAATACAAATGCCCCAAAATGAAGTGAGTTTTGCATTATGGGATACTAAGGCAATTGATGGGAAGTAATCAGCTTCTGTATACAAATAGCGTAGTTGTGAAGACACTTCAAACGAAAACATTTACTCACACTTACGTCAAGGATTAAACAAGAATATAAATTTTGGCAAGTATAACTTTCATTGTAAGTCAAGTGAAAAACTTTCTACGATGGCTACTCATCTGAAAACGAGCTAGACGTTTCATATGAGGCGAAAGAGTTTCTTCTCAAACTCCGATTTTTCATTCCTCAAACTCTCCATGCTTTGACATATACAGCACACGTTTTTAAATGAATTGATTATGTTTATCCGAGGCTAGCTAATCAAATCATTTCTTCAACGGAACTTTCGTTTTTTTTTCCTTTTTACTGCTAGACTGAAGTTAGATTAGTACGAACATGCTTCATTCAAGTAGATAATTATACCTTCTGAATATTTAGTTATTTATAAACACGTACAGTACGGTTACATTCTAGGATGAATAAATGTAATTATACTATACGCATTATAAACGAATATTTAGTTAGTGATGTAGGAAACTGAATCAAAAAATAAGGCGAAATGTTGGCAAACTAGTCAACTTTAATTTTCTGTCAGAATCAGAGCGCTTCACGTGTCCAGTCTCTTTGGACAGAGTTAACATTTTTCAACTCTATATTTCGTACAGAGAATATCGAAACTGTTTCTACGGAAACGAAATTTAATATTTCCCATGAAGGTTATGCTCTCTTGTCACAAAAGGGTCTTAGAAAACCCGACTTACGGTTCCGCATGAGAGAAGTGTATTGGCTTGTCACGTACGACTTCGCCCATATCAGTTCAAAATAACTCCTATGGGCAGTTCTCTAGCAACACTGAGATGACGCAAAGTTCACGTTTTGCTGAATAAATAAAATATAAGCGGATTACTTACTTAGTTTTGGCCAATGTTGCCTACCGTATTATAAAAGAAATGTCATAACGTCATCCAACGAACACCAAATGCAATCCCCCTCCCCTTCAAGTAGACTTGCACGAGTTTGACATCCAAATGCCAGTCCCAGCTATTCAAAATCCAAGTGCGTTTCTTGAAATCTGTATTTCAAGTGTGTCGCAACATTTTTGGGAAGTTTTTATTCTTTAAGCTACCTTAAATTGAATAACATGTCCACAATATTGTATTCATCCGCTTTAGTATCCAAGTTAGGAAAAATAAAGAAATTAATGCTTGATTCGTGATATTAAAAAATAAAATTCCCAACATTAATGCACTTTTTAAAAAAGAACTTTAATCTAGATATATTCGACTCAATTTTTCTGAAATTGTTTCATGAAAGTAGCACAATGTGATGTTTGTATTCGTAATATATACAACTGAGTAGCCACCATTCCCTTTTATTTCCGATTTCTTATTTTTCTTATTACACAGAATTTTTATTTTCTTAAAAGCGTATAAGAAAATGCAAAACTGTTAGAAACAAAAGTTTTACATGGTGATAACCACACAAAATCGGCATGTCTGTGCCTACTGCTCCCTTTTTTGCTATATAAAAGCAAAAGAGACTAGAAAAGATAAACCGCTATAACTGAGCACAAGTGATACTGTTAGTATTTGAATAAATACATCTTGAATAAATTTCATCTTGGTTGCTATAATGGCATTTTAACTTCTGACAGCCTCTTGCTGTTTAGTAAAAGCTTGCTAAAGTAACTGCGACCTAGCGAGTGTATTGTCACAATTGCGTGTACTTTCGTCTGTTTGCTGCACATGAAAAAACCTGCTACTGACTGCCATGTGCCTGGATAACATACCTTCAACTGAAAAACCCCTTAATCTCTGAGCAGAACCAACCAGTTCGAAACAGCTGTCAGGCCAGTGAACTAATAGAAAGCGAATATATAGACGCTTGGGCGGCACCTAAGTTTTCTAAGTGGTCCGCGCAAAGGCAACTCGTAAATGCTGGCGAGTGTATTCCCGTAAGCACTCTGGTCAACTTATTTTTACGAAACTTTCATAGTTTCGTAAAACTATGAAATTATACATTCGGCTTTGAAATAATGCTGGATTTAATATCCATATAACTTATATAATTTTGCATTGCCGAACTGAAACCTTTCGGCTCTTTGACAAATTGTTTATTTTAGTAATTATCCCTTAATTTTTTCGACCTTAGATGAGATTCGAACCCAGGCTTTTCCTACCAAAAGGCATTGTCGATTCCCTGAAGAGTGCAGAAGATGAATCTATCCCATGCTTGATAAACTAAGCTATTTCGACCAAGCTATTTATAAAATAAACAAATATTTAAAAACAAAACGATTGCTCTTGAATTCATGTCTTAAGAAACCAGCTCAGCATTAACCAACTCAACTATAAATGTCTTTAATATCAACCAAGATTCCTGAGTTCAAATACTAACAGTATCACTTGCTCAGTTACAGCAGCTTATAGGGTCTCTTATTTTTTTTAAAGAAGATTAACTGATGCTGGCGTGGTCGATCGTAACTACTTCGTTGAGAACATAATCTCCTTTTATAACGTTACTTCAGGCAAGACAGGTTACAGAGCCATACAGTTTCAATGTGCAATCAATATTTAATAAATCGTCTAATGACAAATATAGAGAAAGTATTTAATTTGAATCATATTTACAAAATTTGTAGCTTTACACAGGATAAGGGTCAGATAATCCACAAGCTGTACTAGGAACCAAACGGAGCACTTTTTAAAGCACTCCAGGCCTCCAATAAGCAAGATAAATGCAGTCTCGCTGTAAATGATGAAATTCCTCAGCCACCTGAAGAGAAATGCAAATATTCATGTCCGCAATAGCACTGTTTGAACTCCAGTCAATTGCTGGAGCGCGCAGTGATACACTCTGTAGACAAGGCCGGCAACCATTTAGTACACTTCTCAGAGAATGTAGTTTTTTAAAACAAGATGCAACTAGTTTTTTTTTCCCCATAATGATTCCTGGAACTGACTTCTTTAATAAAATGAGGATTTTGTTTTACAACTCCTAATTAAGAAATATAAACGAAGACTCTTAATTTGAAAACTAAACTCTATCATTAATAAATTTGAGCCGGAGGGTCTCTAATATTCCTCTACAAATACTTTTTTCAATTACTCCGTGCTTTTTAAAATGCTGATCCTCATTTCTAATAGGATTAACAAGCTACGCTGTTCTTATAAGATTAAAGTTTCTGTACCCTGTAAAAAAAACTTAAGAGGACGATCTTCCTAAAGAAATGAACAGTTGTAATCAGCTGTAAGCTCCTTAGAGTTGGGTATCGCTTCATGTAAAAAAAGTCATTTTGCTCGTTAGTCAAAGCAAAAACCACAAGTAACTGACTACATACTCCGACACTTGAAGTAACGAGTGCTAGCATTTAATTTTACAAAATTCACGCCACAAATAGGTAAACTGAACAGTTTGTTTTTCTTTAGTTCCTTTAAATCATGTAAAAGAAGATTCATTTATATCAGGAGAGAAACAGTAGACTAATCTTGCAATGATGATCAAAATAAACTCTATCGGAACATTTACACAGACGCAGTTCATTAAAATTTGCTTTGCTATCCCTCATCTAAAAGTTTTTTTTTAAAAAAAAAGAGGAGGTAAGCAGATGACACGAGTCATATCAGGGAAGCATCATTACTAACTACGTAAACAGCAGAAACTAATCTTACAGCTTTCTAGTGTGTGCGTGCACACATTTATTTCCGGGAAGTTCTTTTATTCAGCCAAATAAGACACCACTGTTCAGCTTCCTGCACAGTTGTTTTCATCTCACCGATTCCTCGTTAAATTAAGAAGAAAAAATCATCTAGCGACGAAGCAAAAAATTTAATTCGAGAAAGGCGAGAATCGTTCTTAGATAGTGGTATAAAAATTTAATTTAGAAGAAAATATTTTAAGAAATTGAGGCAAGTGAGTCCGATTTAAGGAAAACCTGTAGATGGCAAGGAAAAACCTAAAATATCAGTTTTAATCGAATGCCCCTTAAATTATTAAATAAATTATTCTACCCAAAGTAACAAAACTGAGTTACTTTGGGTCAATTAAACCCGATGAATATCTTGCAGTCCACGTAGAAACCAAACGTGATTTATTAGCCACTTCCGATAAGCAAGCTGGTGTGTCACACACAGGAATGAAAAAAAGCACTACTACCTAAAGACAGTGTACGCATGCGCATTCCTCAATGGGATACGAAGCTACTCTTGGATAAAGAATGGAGATTCTATTCAACTCGACCAACGATGTGCCCGCTAAATAAATAAATGAACTTCATTCATACTTTTTTAAACTCAAATCTAAACTAAGTATACTAGTTAGGAAGCTGTTTACTTAGAGCAGTGACTTCCTTAAAAAAACTTGAGACCAGTTCTGCTAACAAACAAACGAACAGTTCAACATCATCTCCAATACATGAAATTTGTCTAACATTAAAAACCTTTTCTACAAAATAACCTTATGATCAACATCACTCACGACAATTCTCACATCAGTACCGATTCAGAGAATCTAATAAAAATAGTTTGAGTGTCAGAGTCAAGTTACTTAATAGGAGCGAACCGGTGATCGATATTTAAATTCTCTGAAGATAAAAGGCCTCAAGGCCAGAGCTTTCAGTATTACTAGTAATCTGATATAAAAACATTCTTAAGACAAGCTCGTGCACAGCTTGCTACATCAAGTAGGCAACCAACATTTAAGGAACACATTTCTTTCCCCAGTGAATCGCATCGTAAGTGAACAGCGAATTAGCACCAAAGCATCGGGGTGATTGGATAAAAGCCTTTCTCTTCTACAGTGAGGGCAATAACCTAGCCTCTCATTACCGAAATAATCAGCATTATGCAGTAGATTATGTAGAAAATCTATCTTAAGCACTGCATGTTCTATATCTATATAGTGAGTCGTTCAGTGGTTTGTTAAATCTGTATTGCATAGAGGTGTATACGAAATCCAGGTAATGCTTCGTCCTCGTGCGCACAAAACCTTAATAATCTAAGAGTGAAATGCAGTAAATAATTATGTATAACAAAATAATTGCTACTAATAATGAAAGGGATAGAAGTAAAGCATTTCGCTAATGCAATAACAAAATCACAAATTCATGAATACTCGATTGCATTTATTAAATGCTGCATTATTTGCATCGTTATCAACTGCACGCTGATGTACAAGATTTTTCCAACTTAAGGTTAATAAATAATACGATGAGCATATTTGAAAGAACTGAAAGAGATCTTAAATAACACAAGAATTAAGTTACTAAAGATATAAATGAAAGAAAAAAAAATCACTTCGTCAACAGAAGACAAGCAATTATATCTCCTACATTTGCATCTGTTTAAATTCCAACGATTTTGAGCAAGTATTTAAATTTTAATCCTTGCCTTTATTTTTCAAATGCAATAAAAAAACTAGTTAATATGGTAGCAAGCGTATTATTTTTAGAGCATCCCTTTTGTCAAATTTGTTGGCTTGAGTCTTAATGTTCAGTGATTAAAACAAAAATAATAGAATATGGTTTAAAAATTAGACATAACTAAAATGGCCATTTTATATTTAGAAAAATGACGTTTCTGTTCTACTCGTAATGTCGAATTTTTGTAGTGAATGTCGAACTCGCCATTTCTATTCTAATGCTGAATT
This sequence comes from Typopeltis vanoorti, assembly GCF_054136105.1. Lineage (NCBI taxonomy): Eukaryota > Metazoa > Arthropoda > Arachnida > Uropygi > Thelyphonidae > Typopeltis > Typopeltis vanoorti. The sequence goes on along the minus strand of NC_143573.1, from coordinate 74,886,998 downwards.
ATTTTAAGACTTAATTTTAGGTTTGTTTTAATCACTAGACTATTAGGGCTCAAGCCAACAGGTTTGACAAAAGGGATGCTCCTAAACATAAGCTCAGAGAAAATTAAAACCATTACGATGGCTTTTATGCTGAGCTGTGTTAGTTTATTACTGCAGTGGTTCTAATGCAGGATATTGCGAATCGACAGGTGCATTAAAATACAGAACGTAATATTAGTCATGTTCAAACTTTCTTTCCGAAAAATTTCGATTTAGCTTTTGTAGCCTTCAATGCATAAAGAGATTTTCTTTGGCTCTGCAGATAAAAAAAAAAATAAAAAAATTAACAAGCAAAAAAAAAAAAGAAATTTTAATCTTGTAAAGGTGGTAAGACGTAAAAACTTTCATGGTTTTTACAGTTTAATTCCAAATGTGAATATTTACTACCCTGAGATTTATTGGCGTAACTGCAACACGCTACGTTACGTGCTTTCAATTGACGAGCCTCACGAGCGCATGCAAGTTTCGCTAAATTGTTTTTCCCGATGTACTGAATACTTCGAATGCAAAGGAAAGTTTAAAAAAAATATTCAACTAAAGAACTCAAGCAGAAAAAAATGGTAGATTGTATATACATAGGAAAAAAATAATGGTGAGGGTTTCTGATGTATTTCTGAGTAACAGGAGGAAAGTCGTTTTTCTATACACAGGTCTTTGTTACTCAGAAACAATATTTTTATATGATACGTCTAATAATTTGGGAGGGAACCCTAAAAATAATTCAGCTGATCTAATATTGTACAGTTCAAAATGCTGTAGAATAAAATTAGATTCTAATGTAAAATTCATAAATGTTGACTGATTTTTGCTTTTTCAGGAATAATTATTAAGATCATAAATCCAGAACAGCATGACTGATTATGATGTATTATGATATTGATATGATAAATATATTATGATTATTATAGAGTACTGATGGAAGATCAAACCAGGAAACTGAACAAAAATCAAAACCAGCAGCAGTCCAAAAACAAACCACCACGGACAGATGACAAGCTTACAATTATCAACAGATTACACCTTATTGACACACACTACTTAATTCTGTAGTTCTATACGGATGAGAAACTTGGACCCTCCTAAAAAATGATAAACAGGTTGGTAAGATTTGAAATGGGGTGCTATAGACGACTCCAAAAGATAAAATACACTGATCGTATAATAAATTTAGTCTCTTCAGTGGGAGCCCTCAATAAAGGTTGAAACTAGTCTGGGTTGTGGTCCTTTCCTTAATGCATAACATTAGACATATCCGCAAGGAGATGTGTTTTGCATTATGTGAGATACTGAGATAGGAGTGTTGGTAGCTTTCTCCACCTTTGCAAGGAGTGCCCTGGTGTTGTACCACCTTACCTCAGTCCTGAAGATACTTTCAGGTGCAAACTTTGTTTACTCACACTTGGATAAAGGATTAAACTAAATTTATTATACTCTAACCAAGTGAAAAATAAACTTTCATACACTGATCGTGTCAAACATTTTGAAGTAAGACAAAGAATCAGTTCTTTCGCCAGTTATCCCAGTTACCCTTTATCCAAGAGATAAAGTCATAATTAAGATTCGAAGGAAATAGTTTATGGGGCTTGGTCATACCAGCAGATCAAATGAACTACCAATGCAAGTTCTGGAAGAAATTATTCCAAGAACTCGAAAAAGAGGCAGACCTACAACAACAACAACAAAAAAAAAGGGGAGGAGGTGTTTTCACTTGAACAGCAGAAAGCCAAGTGTCAATCAAGGACGACTTCGTGAGGAAGATTTTATTTCCTAATATCTACTCTATTGAGCCTCCGTAGCTCAGTAGAGTAGATATTCCGATCAAAGGGCTTTCAAGCCTCAGTAGCCCTTTGATCGGAAAGACCTGAGTTCGATTCCCGTCTATGATGCGAGGAACCTTTATGGTCTCTTTCGACTAAAGGCGAGTTAGCCGGTCTCATACGGAGGTAAGGTTTTTTTTTCACCCCGAAACTCGAGTTTTTCTTCCCCCAGAACAGGCCGATTTTCCTGTTCTGGGAGAACGCGGCTACAAACAGGACACACCAGGAGGCATACGGCTAACCACCTCATCCTCGAGACGGTAGAGGTTAAGTGCATAGAAAATCCTCGACACCGAAAGATAAAAGAGGAGGGAAGGAATAAGAAAGAATATCTACTCTACAGACTATGGGAAGAAGTTTTATTTTATTGTCAAAATGAGTTGTTTATTAAAATTTAACGCAAAAACAACATTTTCTTATTCCATTTGATATTTTTACTAGTTTAATTCTACAGAACGTTGTAGATTAGAAAAAAAGAAATTTCATCATGAAATTCCTAACACCAAACCTCAGGGGATGTACACAATATTATGATAGTACTACATGAAAATGTTAGATCATTAAAAAATTCCCATCAACAATTTTCCTCCAAATTAGTCTGTCATCTGTTTAGACTCCCACATTATCAGATCTATATTTCTTTGTCTTCTAAGGCTTTTTACTGTATCAACCCACTTAGATCTTGGTCTTCTTATGGTCTTTTTCCTGCAATTGTTTTGCTAATCTTTCCTCTCCCATTCTGTTTAAGTGACCGTACCACCTGAAATTAGCTCTGCTAACACATTTCTGAATGCTAATAATGTCAAGTTGTTTCCTAACAGCATTAAAAATGTTAGGAACTCTTTCTCAAAACTCTCATATCAGTGGTCTCTAGTCTTTGATGAAACTTTTATTCCTAACCCAGCTCTCAGATCATAAGTTCAAATTGGTTTGAACACTTCTTGTATGTGCAGTTTAGTGTTTTGACTAATCTCTCTTATTCCATATAAATTTATCAGTTGACTTTTTATCATACCAGTTTTGCTAATTCTGTTGCCTATTTCCAAATTTAATTTGCCATCTTGACTAAAAACTGTGCCTAAATAGCTGAAATATTTTACTTGTTCTGTAGGTCCTCCATTCAGGATGCAGTTGATGTTTTCAATGTTTCTGCCTATTTTCATCATCTTTGTCATTTTTATTGCTGATTTGCACACAAACGTTTATTACAACAGTTATTCAATTTAGTGAGAAATTCTTGCAGACTATTGTTCTGGATTTATTTAGAAGTCCAACTTTATAAGTGAAGAGCCGAGATTAACTTCTTCAATCTTGGCATCAAGTTCAAGAATCACATTATGAAGGCACTTTCCTTCATAATGTGATCCATATTGATGAATAACAGAGGGGATAATACACATCCTTGTCTTACATTTAGAGAAATTTCTACAATTTAAATCCAGAAACAAAATACCTTATTGAAATCTATAAACTTAAGATCAACGTTTCCCATATCGTCTTTGTATTTTGAGTAAGATTGTGCGTTTGTTTCTTCTTCTAACATATAAAAGCTTCCATGAATCTGTAGGAAGGATGGGCTGAAATTCAATTTAAGATACTGAATTTAAAATTTAAAAGGACAGAATGTCCGTGTAGACTAAATGAGTTCTCCCTGTGAAAAGGGAAGAATATTGTTTATTCTGTGGTGTCTAGTCTTTGATAATATCCCTTAATAGCAAATTAATAACTTAAACTTACTGAAAGAAAGGTTGTACTTTAAGATTGTGACAAATGTTTGTGAATATCTTTTGGTGTCATATTCTCGTCATCCAGCGAAGACCAACCATCCTACTTACTCAAGCGGTTTGTGAAAGCACATGTTTAGTCATGTGCTTTCACCTAACTATAATCTCATCCACGTAGCAAAAAAAAAGTGTGCAAATTTGAATGAAGGGGTCATATATAAACACGCAGGCAAATACACACACTGAAATGTAAAACACATTGGAATAGTAGCTTAAGCAAGTATCCCTAAGCCTCTGAATTTCAATGAAATTGCATATTTTAATATATATTAGCATAATCTGAGCTTGAGTGTGATGGAGTTGTTTCCTTGGTTGGATTGATTAGATTTTCGCAAGTTATGAGGATCATATTTATTTGCAGAAACGAAGTTTTCGGAAGAGACCACTTGTCACTTAAAATTCTGCTATTTCAAGTCCAGCTGAAAATTCGAATCTAGATTAAAAAAAAAAGCACTTCCTTAGAATGGGTTATGCTGTACATGTCGCTATTGCACCTACGTCAAGTTTACTTCGGGTCATCCACAGGTTTCAGCTTTTATACATTGGAGGCATTTCAAATGTTTAGAGAACACCTAAGAGCTCTACCATAAAAAGAATTCTTAAAGAAATTCATGTAAAAAATATTACAAGAAACTAAAAGGCACGTGCCATTAAATTTTGCACTGTTTTTGTATTGTTTTTCAAAAGCATTTTTCTAAAACTAAATTCTTCAAAAAGATGCTTTCTTCAAACAGGGGCATATTAGAGATAATTGCCTTATTAGATCATCTTAAGGTTTACGCCACCAATTAAATAACAGGAGAGTAATTAAACCAGCTAATTTTTACGGCATTTTGATTTTTTCCTTCATTCATGAGCGAAATTAAAATAGCAATTTTCATTCTCCGTCCTCAAGAAATATGATTCGACCACCGATCTTGGTAAAATAGTTTCCTCGAAACTTTTCCCACTTATGTATTCATAAGGAGGATACTTTTGCCTTTAGTTTTCTTAATTTACTACGTAATTAGCTCATTTCTCGAAGAAATTTAATAAAAGCACAGTTGTCTTAGTTAATTAAAATATTAGCTTCGTTATTCTTCCTACTTCGTTTGTTTTTTTATTTCACACGTGTCATAATGGCCGACCGTGGAAATTTCAATTAATCTACTCCTTTTTAATTATCACTCTTTCCTCGGTAAGTTATTTAATCCACAATCCAAACATATACCATTGTTTTCTTATAGCATTCGAAATGTATCTTAAGAATCTCTCACGAATGAAATGGAACATTCAGGCAATTAAGATCTGCAATAATTTTGCTTCTCTTCGCAAATGCATTGCACTTTAATAATTATAATTATCGTATGATGATACACGGCCGTGAGTCCCCTTTTACGGGGAAGTACGGCACTATCTCAGTCACACCAAATTTTATCCGGGCTCGGAACGGGCATAGCTGACGAATCAGGTCTATGGCTGGGTCGGTATTCCTGACTGTAATCCGTGTGTGTTCACGGGACCGGTTTGCCTGCTTGCGGGATGAAAAACCCCAGATTAACTGGCGGAAAACACCCTGCTGCCCACTCTCAAGACTGGCTAACTTGGCTATGGCTGAGGTAGATCCTTAAGCTCCTCGCGTCGTCGACTGCTGGAATCGAACCTAGAATCCTTCCCCAGGCATATGGTTCCGAAGAGCAAAGCAACTAGGCTAACCGTGCGGACAATGCTGAGATAGAGCAAATGTTTTTATTATTTTTTTCTGGCTCCTGCTTACCAAGGGATTTTGTCAACTCTATAGTACATTCGTGTCGTGGGTGTGCGCTAACAATTTCTTTTTTTTTTTTATTACTATTATTTTGATTTACTTTCATATAGTCCAGAAACTCTTCCCTTAAGACTAAAATGCATGGAACTTTTTTTTCAAGTCACTTCAGGCTTCTAATAAGAGAGAGATAGTCTCCCACAAGCTTCCATGACTACGGCTGTATTAGAAACGCCAGCATTCCATTATAGCTTAAAAAACGAACTTAATATTGCATTTTATCTTGCCTTTAAACCAAGATTAAAAAACGGAGAGTGGAAAATATTTTTCGGAAAGCGTATTGCCGAATTAGTATTTGTACCACTCTGATATTCATCATTTGTCACGGCATGCTAATCAGTGATACCTCTGCAATGTTTCAATTGCTCGTATACGTAGCAAAAAGCTATTTCGAATTCCATAGTAAGAATGATCAACATGTGTAAGAAAATAGGTGCTTTATAAAGACCCGGCATTCAAATACTTATCGCCAAGGTAAATCCTGGAAGAATTTTTAGGAATACGTGATACCACCATATGATGCATCTGTGTAGTATTTTTTATATTCTAAACTAGCACTAGTCAAAGAAATTATCCTTTTCTTGGAGGCTACACATATTTAAGAAATAAGCATCGAGTTAAAAATAAAAAAAAAAACGTGCGTCTTGGGAGCGCGTCTTTTCTTGAAGAAAAGACGCACTCCCAAAGAAAAGGACAAATTCCTTTGATCTCCGTTGTTACCCTCACTAAACTTCATGTGATGTACGTCAAGGAAATTGTTTACATTCCGCCTGTACCAGAAATATTTAAGGAACTGAAAGAAGCATTTGCGAAGACACTGCATCAGTGAATGCGTTTTACATTTAACCCAGCAGGACGCTGAATACTCTGGATATTTGCTATTATTATAGACTCGCATATGGAATCCTTCGACTTGTAACATTAAAAATAATGCTTGTGTTTCTATGATAATGTTTAGATTGTTTACTACCCCGAAAGTAGAGCGTCTGGGTCATTATGAACCATATTCTATAAAGAACTATAGCTTGTGTCGGGGATCTGAGTTTTATTATATTTAAGAAACGGAATATCTTCTGGAGAACCTTTCGCCATGACAAGCAGTAAATCAAAATTCAGTAAACACGTTTAGTAGAGATGATGCCTGTAGTGTAATCTATCTATTTAGTGCACAACCAACGTTGGCTGGCTGATGTTACGCTCTGCTGATATATGAGAACAGCGAATGAAGATGTTGGAAACACGCATTATAGTGTTCATTTCAATGGAGCTGTTATTTTAGACGAAACTCGCGAAATTGTAGCTTTACTACCAGTGAATATCGAGCTGCTTGCGGTGGTTGACATGCCAGTAGCAACTATTGGACAAACATTTACAGCGTCCATTTATCCAGATTAAGTAACTCTGCAATCATGCCATTCTACGCGATTTGACTCTTGTTGTGATAATTGAAAGATACAATTTCCTTTTCATTGAAGCATTTGTGTGAGCGGGGGGGATTATTGACTCTACTGCCTTGGTAACATTTAAGATAATCAAATTCTCATAACAAATTATTCCATTTTAAAGTTTCATATGACTTCCCACCCACCAAATGCAATAACCATTTATGACATTAATACCGTAGACAGCCCAAAGACTTATTTTTTTTACATAATTAGGAAACCCTACTCTAGAGGGCTGAGCATGAACTCTTCCAAGCCATTTTAGGTTTCCAATATGCGGGGGGTGGTAGTCTCATACAGGAGTTGAAATTCATCTTCCACCTAATGACAATTACAAACATCGATGCCCACTTCGGGATTCAAATCGTCAGCCTGTTGGTCGGATAGCGAATACCTTAACCTAACGCAGACATTCAAATTACCTGATTGAACCCATAACCACACTCATTGCTAAAATGTAAGCCTAAAATCCTTTATCTTTAAATGTTCACTTTTAAATATGAAAAATAAAAGGTTCTCAGATTTTAGAACTAAGAAAGAAGTGCAAAATAAAATGCTACTATATTAAACTCTATTTTTTTTAGCTACTCACTGATGAGATCTCAATAAAGATCGAAACAGGTCTGGGTAGTGACCTCCCACCATAATATATATCATACATCTCCTAGGAGATGGGTTTTACATTATGGGAAATACTAAGAATAAATAGCGATCAGAACTTTCTCCACCTTTGCTATGAGTTGCCCTAATTTGTACCACGTACTTTGGCTTATGATAGTATTTGCCGATACTTTTAGAGTTACTATATTCGGCATGAAACTGATTGATTCCGATCTTTGAGTTTCTTATTCGGTTTTTAAACAATGTGGGATTTAACCCACTTAATTTAAATGATGTATATGATGCCCTCTAAGGTTTTGTATTTATTTTTTATTTATATAATCCATAAACCATGCGCTAAAAACCAAAACATGGAACTTTTTTTTCAACCCGCTTCATGCGTCCAATAAGCGAAGCACTGAAATTCACTTAAAGATATTTATACAAACTTCTATGCTCAACAGCGGGATTCGAAGCTGTTGCCTACTGGTCGTAAAGCGGGCACTCTACCCGATAGGCAATCAAATTAACAAACGGTTTCTAATTATCAAATTCTTTATATAATTGCCTCGTTTTTCCTATAGTACAAAAGCATGTAACAAAAATTTATCTTAAAAGTTTCAATGCAATTTCTACAAGAATTTAAATAACTAAAAAGATTGCATTAAAAATGTATTTTTGCATACTAGAAAAACTGGAGAAAACTGCATAACCTTTTGTTCTTTATAGTGTTATAATTTATTCTCTATTTAAGATGACACTTTTGCTCAGTGCACACTTATTAACCAGGATGTACATTCATCTGAAAGCAGAAAACAATTTTCGCTGGTGTCACAGTGAACCTTTGAAAAAAGTTGAGTGTCTTCAATAAGATCTAAATTCCATTGCATTCGTCTTTAGCTTGGAGCCCCCCCCCCTTTTTTTTTTTGTTAAGCCTTACTTTATGTGATACCAGAAACAGATAATTGAGGACCGCATTTCAAACTATCACTAAAGAATTCTTTATTGATAACTGATTTCTATGAAGAACCGTTGTGTGCGAAAGTAAAATTCCTGCTCCCAATAACAGGTTAAAAGGCAACTCATCCATTAAAACCCATAGTTCGCAGTGAAAAAAATAATCCATCCATTAAATCTAAATTCAATCAAGTAGCATTACTTGTCACCTATTGGACATTACAGAGAGGAGTCTTGTAGAATGTCATTCCAGAATGGTATAATTTATAAACGTGCACTAAATGGAGCGCATTTGATTCAGATTACAATATTTAGTTGCTAACAAATGCGTCTACACATAAAATCACTAAGAATAAAAGACGAATAAATGCTGAATTGATAGATGGATTATTTATTCTTCAATTCTGAATTGATAGATGCTTCCAGCATCTATTCTTCAATGGAATGTTTTCTTCTGGAATTGTTTTTAATTGAAAATTATTAATAAACTATTAGAATTTTAGTATACATCTATTAAATAATGATTTCGGCCAGTTTGTATACGTTTAAGTAATAATTATGTAAGAAAATCTTAATATAAATTTTGCACTTATAAATTCTGAAACCTGTTATGTTAAAACTTACAAATGAAATACACCGAAGAATTCTAAGTGTCAACTTGTGATAATTTGTCGAGAAAGTCTTCTTAAGTTACTTTTGTGTTTTCTTTCTGAATAGAAACACTAATTCTCCATCCACCAGTAAGATAAATAACAAAAAACTTTAAAAAAGAAATGAAATCTCTTCTTTAAGAGTAAGAAACGACTTTTACAGTTCGCGTCACATGTAGCAAACAGAGTGAATGGACTTTGAAGACGACTAGAGAATTTTCATTCGCAGCACGTCAGTGCCAGCTCTCGGAAATTTCCCTCGAGACATTTTGTAGAACCACTTGGATAGATGCTCAACAGCACTTGAGGTTATCAGATGAACAGGTGACGACAGGAAATATCGGAAAAAACTCTTCTTGGGGTCGTGAGTCTTCGCAGAGAACGTTTTTCCAGAAAGATGGGAAAGGGAGGGAGAGAAGAATTAAGTGAACTGAAAAAATTCTTTGTACTTTAAATAAGCAAATTACAAGCAAATAAATTGTGGAATCAGGAGGTGATGGTCTACTTATCCTCCTCAAAACCTTTCGACTTTGGGAGGTAATTTTTCTCGTGTTTAGTTTGAACCAAAAAACCCCGACGCCTGTATCTTATTACTCTGAAGATATGTGTGCGGAGAGAGAGAATAAACAACTGACATGCCGGATCTGGCTTTTAAAGAGAACATTTAATACAAATATATCAAAGTATAAGAAACTTTTTATAACACGAAATGGCTATAATTTGATCAAAGATTGTAATCTTGAACCCTCATAAAATTTAAGCTAGAATTTAACAAACAATAATTAAGCCAAGAAGCAAGCTCCAAAACACGCAATTTGAACACCCAAAATATTTTGGAACAAGTCTAACATCCGTATCCTAAAATTATGATTACGAAAGCCAATCTGGACAGGTCGTGAGCCTCAAAGGAGCGTTCATATCGCCATTGTGTGGCTAGCAACCCTTATAGAGAAAGATTAATTAATTCTTGGAGTGTTCTAATCCTTTAGAAAATATGTCAGACATTAATTCTTTGAAAATCAGAAATACAGCGTGTTGTCAGTTATCATTGACATGAAATCTTACTGTTGAATATCTAACAGCACTAAGTTACTCTTACAGTATAAAGAATTTGGTAAAAAGATGATTATTACTGCTTTCGTTCTTTCATCGTTGTGTCGTTTGAATATTGCAGAATTAACGTCGCTTTATTTTTAATTCAAAGCTGAACAGAAATGTTTGGCGCTGCTGAAGCTTCTTTTGTACATTTTCGAGATGGGTGTTTATCCATCCTCAAAATGTATGTAGACTTTAAAATAGTTTTTCTCAACTGTTACTTCTATTTAGATCTGTTTACGACTTTCTGTTTTCAAGCAGTTGAAAAAAATATTCATAATTATTCATGCATTTAAATTTTTTCCTTCAAATATTTTTGATAAAAAAAACTGCAAGTAAAATAAGACGTTATAATAAATAACGCTTATAATAAATAAGCGTTACAATTCCTGACGTATTGGTATACTAATAAATTATATAAGCTTGAAGGGCAAGTTTTCGCTGACTAATCATGCTCAAAAACAATAGTTTATGAGTAATTAAGAATCAACGTGTCCCAAAATATCAATGCAGTAATCTGTTGGAATTTGTTTCGCTCATGTTTTCTTATAAATCATCGCTTTCTAAAAAGAAAAAGCATTTGATCTGATTAGTCTCTGCCAGTAATTACAGAATCATGTTAGCGCACGGAATGTTACAATATTAAGAAATATTTGTGTTTCTTTATTTCCAATGTTTATTTTACAAGTTACTACATAAATGTATTAACATTTCATAATAGGGCCAAGATTTATAAAGATATACTCGTACATAAAAAGAATACACTGCGTATTACAAGTAGTGGACTTGTAATACGTACAGTATTTATACGGATCCAGATCTGTAATTGATCATTTAAAAAGTATGAGTATCTAGTGTGAAAGACGAACTTATTTTTCAGCGACAGTATCGCATATCCATCCTACTAAATTTGCAAATTTACACACACACACACACACACACACACACAAAGAGAGAGAGTCATTTGTTCTGAACTGCTGCATAACAGAAGGTATTACTTAATATCATTTCCTTCTCCCCCCCCCTCCCCATTGATTTGATACACATTCTAGTTTGGAAACTTATATGAAATTAACCTTGATAAAATTGTTGTAGGTTTTTGGCTCAGTAATTCTGAATCGTTACGGCTTTATTCAGAACTAAAAAAAAAAAAAACATAGCAAAACTGACAAAAAACGTAGAATGAAAACTTCCTATACTAGGAAGACTTCTATTTGCTTATTCCTTAGTCATTTTCCAAGTTCATGTTGTTTATCACGGAAATACTCGATTTACCAACATCACCCAACATTGGCATTTCCCAATAGTCGATTCATGACTGAACTTCCTATCGCTAGTACTGAGGCGGGTGGATCAACCACACGTTCTCAGCCTAGGCATTGCAATCGTTTCCAAACCTGGCAAAGTTAAAGTATTCAATTGAAAGGACAAGCCTTAAAGCAAAAGCATCGCTCCCTAAGTGCTAGCCAAAAGATGAAGCTTCTTATATATTATATCGAAGCCCACGAGCTGTAAGATAATTGGACTAATGATTTAAAAGTTCCAATTTTGAAATATGATATCGTGGATATTTCAAGATTGCATTGCTATTTTAGAGACCTACTGAATTGAGATCAGCCAAAAAGCAACTCTGTTGGAGTTTATATAACGTGAATCTTTGTACAAAAAAAACTGGCTAATAACATTGGATGTCAAATGAATTGATACTGAATGTTATATGTTAAAAATTAATATTGTATTTAATGCCTTTCGCACAACAAAATAATTGAACTTGTTATTCTTAACAAATCTGGACGATTGCTAGATATCACAGAAATACCCAGCAGTATACAAAAACTAGTTAGTTGGGTGCACTGTGGTAGAATCCGAGTTCTTTAAAAACAGAGTTCGCGCCTTCGAGTTTTATTAAATTTTTTCTGAAGTATCGGTTTCTTTTTTCGCCATTGTCTTCTTCCATAAATTTCTCACGGCTTATAAACTTTCGTCGAAGAAAAGGTCAGAAACGCACCGTGAAAGAAATGACACCTTTCTTTCTCTCTCGACGTCGAGCAGTCATCCAGCCTTAGAGTGAAGTTATCGCAAGAATAAAGTATTCTCTTGGTTTGAATTCACGGTATCACTTTGTTCACTTTCAGCTTGATAAATTGCTCAATTCAAGTGCATTCACGAAGAATGAATATCTAACTTGACTTTCGTCAATGATTTTGAATGCAATTCAAAACCATAGTCGTTTTAAGCAACAGGAGTGCTCATTAACTAGTTTGTCTCATTCTAGCATTTAAAATACAAACAGTAACGTAAAATTTGAAAATTATACCAAAGCAGTTAATAAGTGCTTAATGCAATTTCATATTCTTATTTTTTTATTATTTTGCTTGTTCCGTTTTTTTTTTTTTTTTTTTTTTTTTTTTTTTTTTTTTTTTTTTTTTTGAGTTTGCATTAGATGATTTGTGTTATTAAAGAACTGTTCATTCCACAACAGGAACAGACTAACCAAAAATAAAAATTAACAGACAATACAATAACTGCATAGCCCTAATTTCTTCGGTCGTTATTCAAACACTATACTCCTCCATGCAAGGCTTTCGAAAACCGATCGACGTAATAAGATGGTTAATCTTCATTCCTGTATCCTAAATGTGTATTGCGCGCGTGCGGTTTTCAGGACGGAAAACAGCAGTTTTCCGAAAGGGGGGGGGGGGAAGACTGTCATCTCCGTATGTGACTGGCTAACTCGTCTTCACTTGTAAAGCTCTGATGGCGGTTCTTCGTATCATAGATGCCGAGGAAGAGAAGCAGTTCTCGGCTATTTTAACGACTAAAGATCTCTCTGCCTCTATTTCAAAGCACACTAGCCTTACCGCAACTTAAGTGCTTGAATCTATTACTAAAGTGTAGTATAAGAATGAATTTATCATTATTAAATGTGTTTTTCTCCTACTGTTTCGGATTTTTAGATTCAAAGAAGTATGTAGTTTGCATGCGTGCACCCATAAAATATACGTTTTTAAAGTGTAAAAACTCAACTTTCATTTAGGCAATCCTCCTTAATGTGAAATGTGTTAATGTGAAACAGTAATACATCTCCTAGGAGCTGCGTTTTACATTATGAGAAAATATTAAGGATAGTGATGGAGCTTGCTCCACCTTTGCTCTGAGTTGCCTAGTGTTGTACCACCCAGGTGTTGACTTACGCGTGGACTCGCCGATAGTTCTTCGGCATGAAACTTAGATTTCGATCTCCGAGTTTCATATCCGTCTTTAAAATAATGAGGGATTTATTATCCCCTTAACTTAATTTACGCCGCCGGAAAAATAGCCTCTTGGCTCTTTATCGTAGGATTTACAACATTCATAGAAATGAACGTATTATTGTTATGCAGTTGCATAAACCATGAAAATATGAAAATTATACAATGCGCTTCTCTTTGTTATTAAATAGAAAATATAAAGGAATAAATTAACATTCAGCCCAGTGGGCTGAAACTTCGAATTCCAATGTGGGAACGGATCTTTTGTGAATGTCTTTCGAGGCAAACGAATTTCATCGTAACTGTGTGAAATGGCGTGAAAAAAAAAAAGTTCCAGGTTTATCTAACCCTCAGCCAACGCACGTTGCTAAGGTAGGATAGATGGTCTTTCATGCGAATCTCTTCACATTTCATGGGCAGATTCACATGTAAAGCATTTCGCTTTTAAAAACAAGCAGTGTTACAAAAATGCATTCTGATCAGCTTTAAAAGCAAAATATCAAAGTGAATTACAAAGCAGTGCATTAGAGTGTTATTTCACAGGCAAGACATGTGTACTAAGTAGGCTATCCTTTCATTTGCATGGAATTACACGATAGACCTATTTCATTACTGTATTTCTAAATCGCTTGCAATTTTTAAATGACATGTTTTGGCAAAATCAGAAACCTTTTCTCCACGTAATCTATTCGTAATAATTTGGCTTGATCAACCTATAAAATGTAACTTACCTTGATAGTAAAGGGGAACGGTTAAGTGATTAAAAATAATTCCTAAAGACAGTTTTTTTACTTATTTTCATAAGTAGAAGACACTACTGCAATTCTCTTCATGCGCTAAATCCTGGTTGTTTTTTTAATAAAAAAAATTCTTTGCAAGTAGCATACAACTAGGTGCTATTGTTTTAAATAGTTTTACGACAGCTCCGATTCAAGTACCTAGAAGAGCGTAAAAGACTGCAAAATCCACTGACTGTTCCTCCGATTATTACTTGCAAAAATACTTCAATTTTGTACGTTTTTAAAAATAAAATGAGGAGTTCCAAAATGTTAATTTTTTTTCCCTGATGAATAAAAAATTAGCTACCTACTTTCAAAAACTTGAAGAACAAATGGAGCCGCCCAAACTTCTTCAAAAGGCATATGGAGATGGACGCCCATGCCTTTTGAAAAGAGCTTAAAAGAAAAGTGATTTAGTGGGAATTCTAATAATACCTATGGGATTATCTTCTGTCGAAAATTAAGTTCAGTTCTTTTCAGATGGGCTGCTATTTATTTGAGTTGCTATCCATGGTAAAACGGATGATTTCTGCTAGATTTAATGTTTACTGAATCGGTTTGTATATTCGACCCAGTTTTCTGGATTAAGTTAATCAACTCAGATATCAACGAAATTTTAATGATCAGATAGAGTAATTTAAAAGAAAGATTTTAGAAATGCTTGTATGTGCACACTAAGAAATTCGTAAATTCTTAGTTATTTCTTTTTAATAATCAGCAGCATGACTGAAAGGTTATTCCTTTTAAAGTTACTTATTCCCTTAGACTTAAAATAATAAATTTAGTTTAATCCTTTATCCAAGTGTGAGCACTTGGATAAAGGATATTTTGCTTGAAGATATTTTGCGCCTAAAAATATCTCCAGGACTGGGGAAAAGTAGTGCAACGCCAGCCAACTCGGAGCAAAGGTGGACCAAGCTGTCATCACTCCTATCTCAGTATCTCCCATAATGCAAAACATCTCCTTGCGGATATGTATAATGTTATGCATTAAGGAAAGGGTCACTACCCAGACCGGTTTCGACCTTTATTGAGGTCTCGTCAGTGGGAGCCAGGCCCAGAGGTGGAGATACCAAGGCAGAAGCAATGGAGAAGTCATCTTTACCTATAGCAGTTGCCAAAAGGTGTGCTACCCTATTATTAAATTACTCTGGATTTAGAGAAAGATGTTGAAAGTTTATTTTACACTTGGTTAGACTATAATAAATTTAGTTTAATCCTTTATCCCAATGTGAGCAAACAAATTTTGCGCCTGAAAATATCTTCAGGACTGAGGAAAGGTAGTGCAACACCAGGCAACTCAGAGCAAAGGAGCCTTGGTATCTCCACCTCTGGGAATGGCTCCCACTGACGAGACCTCAAAGGTCGAAACCGGTCTGGGTAGTGACCCTTCTCTTAATGCATAATATTATATATATCCGCAAGGAGATGTGTTTTGCATTATGGGAGATACTGAGATAGGAGTGATGATAGCTTGGTCCACCTTTGCTCCGAGTTGCCTGGTGTTGCACTACCTTTCCTCAGTCCTGAAGATATTTTCAGGCGCAAACTTTGTTTGCTCACACTTGGATAAAGGATTAAACTAAATTTATTATACTCTAACCAAGTGAAAAATAAACTTTCAACAGCTTAAAATAATCTTTTCTTAATTATCCTAAAAATATTTGTACAATACTCAGTGTTTTTTCATTATCTTGAAAGAAAGAAAAAAAACTATATTCCCACCTCTCTCTATCCATCCCCTCGGCCCATTTTTTTTCACTGTCCAAGACTGAACACCTAATTTTTATTGGTAAGAAATATCGCTCGTTAGTCAAATAACTGGACCTTAGAGGACGACACCATCTATGCCGTTGTACAGAAATTTCATAGTGATGCAACTTGTGAAGGACCAATAAACGATGAAGAATAAAAGTTGACATCTCAACTTTTATTCCTCATCGTTTATTGAAACAGCGTTCCTCACAGCACCCATCACAGATACGATGCGAATTCATTACACATACACGTCAAAGAATTCTTCACTGCAGAGGGCGAAAGATGCACAGTCTGAAGAGACAGCAGCAATTCTGTATTTACATCCTGCAAAATACTTTAACCCACATACACGCCATTATAGGATTCGCGATGGCAAACATCGGATCCAATTACTTTCTCAAAACGCTCTGGCAGAACACTATTTGCGCTTCTAACCTAAATTTTAGACTACGCCACGCCATTGGCGTGCACACATGCTGAGACGGTAAGTTAGAACATTTCCCGCTCTTATTGAATGCCATTCACCCGCATCTTCTCTCTACACCACCGCAGCCAAAGGATGTTCATACAGAGATGATTAAAGGGCTAGAAGCAGCTGGTGCTTTTAGTATTAGAAAACAGCGACGTGGAGTTGGGGATGCGTATATCCAATAAGAGGAAATTCATATCACTCCAAGCAACCTATTGTTTTGCAACCGTTAGGAAATGGAAATCACTTGGTATCGAACATATAGAGTTCTACGTTAATTACGTACGGCATACATTGCTCACCGAAATATGGTTTGTAGGATTCTCAATTACTCTCTCTAGATGCAGGACGTGTACTGTTAGCTGTCGTGTTATATTGAATAGCAGCGGTTTGTACTGTGTATATGATAAGCAGCAGTGCTTCCCTACATATTGGTATAAAGAATGCTATTCCAGTTCCTAATGATATTTTAGTTTTCAGACGTCTTTGAAACATTGGTATAGCAATTGGAAAAATACTAAATACAAAAATCTAAATATAAATGTGTCAATTCTTTGAAATTGTTTCCATTGTGAATATTTACTTTTTTTTTTCTGTTATAAATTTTAGGAAATACTCTTTTCCCTAGAAAACTGTAATAGGGAAAGTTTTACGATACAAAAATGTGGAAACCTCTTTGCTCCTAAAAGAAAATGCATCTTTTAGTTATTTGAGACTGCAAATGTGGTGTTAAAATATTAGCCCTACTTCGGTTAATGGTGTTGATCGAAGTATTTCTAATGTATAGCAGTTAAAAATTTCCGATATTAGTGATTATAGTTGAAATAAACTTAGGAAACCTCAAGAAGAATATGCAGACCATCTTTGATGTTTATCTGTTTAAGCATAACAACAAAAAAATTCAATAAACAGTGAAAACCGTTTTTAAAATATCCAAAATTCTTTTAAACATCAGTTTGCACGATAGTAATTATCATACCAATGCAGTTGTCATTATGAAAAAGCGATATGAATAACAAGCAGTTTCAGTTAATGAGCAATTATGTCTCTGCAGGTAAATCTGCATATGAAGAACAATTTACAAAAAATTCAAGTAATTGTGGCACTGTTGAACAAATTAAAACACTAATTTCCAACCATCCTTCACCCGTTTCAAGCTATATTACACTATTTATTACTGTAGTGTAATAAAGTTACTTAAAATCAGTTCAACCTTGTGTCCGACAACACCATAGAAGTTACTATGAAACGTAATAACAAGTTTTAATACTAGGAAACGTAATATTGTTCTGAATATTATCCGATTTGTGTTCTATAAGCTTTTCAGCAATTTCAGGTATACATAGTTTATCTTTAGTATTGAAAGTATGAAAAGCTCTAAACCAACCATATTAGTCAGTACCTAATCGTGTAAAGAATTAATTGCGGCGTGACTAATAGAATTATTGAGGTAATTGCTCAGTTTTAATATTGCAGATTTTATGCCGATGATTTTGTGTACCGCCATGACAGGAAAGGTGCGATTATTGCATGGTTTATTTTCACCTTCCAAATTAGCACTGAAAATTTTTCTGCATAATATTTGTAATTCTGATAGATAATTCTGCACAGGCTTATCGGAGTATTTATTCACAAATTCTATGACAGGCAATTTTTTTTAAATTATATACACACACACACACAACACGTGAACCTCTAGTGATAATGGTTACAAATGACGTTTGGATATAGTATAGTAAAAGAGTAGAAAATGATACGGTTTGAGAAACTTCCTGTTGTATCCATTCCATTTTCATCTATCCGAGACAAGTTGTGCCCCTTATTACTGGTTTTAGGAATTTAATGCAGCCAGGCTGCTATTCCTCTACGGGTAAGTATTTTATGTATGTAGATATGTGTTTCACGGGACCGGTTTGCCTCTATGACACGAGCTAACCCACCTTCAATTGAAAAGCCCTGCTAAAGATTCTCATATCCAAGACGGATTCGAACGTAGTTCTTTCTAACCAGCCTTTATCTATATCATGCTGAGGAGTGCGTTAAACAAGCTCCATTGTATCTCTATATAATGGAGGATACGTCTATAAAAGAACAGACACTGAACTATCCTTGTTACTTGAGTTCACTCCTACAGGTAATTCATAAGGGTGAAGTGGATACTTTTTAATTTCATGCAGCAGCATTTCCAGATCAAATACATCGATAGCATGGGTTCGATGTAGAAGTATAAGGATAGCAAATGTGTTTTCATTGAGACCTCAGTTTATCAGCAGCCTCCAAAGAGAAGTAGTGAACTGAAATACTGTTTATTTTCATGCTTTTTTTTTTTTTCAATGCCCGTTTCATTATTAAGACATCGAAGAGATAAAGGCTATGAGGGCAATAAATGCTATGTTTTTCACTTAAATTAGACACATATGTATAGAAACCTTAAAATTATCAAAATTAATATCCAATTTCCCGTTTCGGAGGAAGTATTAATTATGAATTTTTTCCTATATCATAACAAAATCCGTACTTGATACAAAAGCCACCTTTTTGTTATTTTTAGTACTCTGCTCCCATCAGTAAACGCATATTCAAAACACACTTCATGCTAAAAGAGACGAAACTTTCCAAATATCTTTGGTCATTAATATCCTTCTAAAGAAGACAACCTATTGAATACGAGACTAAAGAAGAAAATTTCTGCTGTATCATACAATGGAAAATTCGTGTAATATTCAGGAGATCAATCATCGACAGCGTGACAGAGATGAAAGATCATTCATTTTGATTAAATGAATTTCATTTTAACGACTAATCACGCGTTATCATACATTATTGAAAGTTACTTGCATTTTATTTCGTCAAGTTGTCTTCAAAGTAAAGCGAATATTAACAAGTGACCAGAAGGATATATAACCCCTCTCCCTCAAGTAAAATAATCCTCGTGGGAAAAATGAGTGCGGAAAATTCCGAATGGGACACTAAGAATTTTTATTTGAAATCATTTTCCCAAATGAAACTGTTTTTCTAATAAATTTGGCTATTTTATCTCCTCTCGTTAATGAAATGATTTTTACTGGCGCATTTTAATCGCGTTTACTATTGTACAATTTAAATACTGATTCACAAGAAATAACATTATAATAATATTGCTAAACAGTGTTTCACTAGAAGTGCAATATTTGCTCTTTTCTAGCCAACTTAAACTGACTGTGATAACAGTAATAAAGTAAAAGAGATCTTTTTGGTGATCTTAAATACACCCATAAATGTGATTATCTCAAATTAAAAGAGGACAAAATAAGGCGACAGATAACGAAACCAGAGAATTCAACATACAGTTAATGAGAAACTGCACTAAATATAAATGGAGCAGAAAGGCTTAAACTTTGCTACTTGGAGTTGAAGCAAATCAAACGTCACACAGCAGAGAAGTTTAAGCTTCTGCTAAAGCAGCAATTTCTTTTTAGTCGCAAATTGGTTCTGCATCTGCAAGATAAACAAAATGGCTGATCCTCATCATAACCTGTTTGGTTACGTTAAGGATCGTGTTTGTTTTCTATTACTACTCAGATCACCAACTGAAAGAACTCATTCACGATGACATCACAACTGTGAATGTAGATAATGTTGCGTAGGGCCTGAATCTATTTGGATACTAGAGATGCTTATAATAGTGCTTTGAATATTTACTGCCCAAAGTAGGTTTACCTATTAACTTTTAATTCATTGGATCTGTATGAAAAACTGCATATTAACGATCGAAGGGGAACATTACTCAATTTTCAACATTCAAGATATTTCTAGCCCCTCCCCCTTGTCACGAATCATGTTTTCTTTCCCCTTAAAGCGTTACATTGAACTCATTTGACCCATAATTGCAATTTCTCTTGCATAAATATTTAACCATGAAAACTAATGAAGAAAAAATATGTAAAAAGAACTAGAACGTCACTCTTCCCAATTAAAAATATAACTATTCCAATAGATCATTGGTCATTTAAGCTAACTGATTTAAAATCAGATTAGATTAACAATACTATCTTGATCAACATCACAATAAACTATACCATTTAAAACGCTGTTGAATATAAATTATACGTTTCATTTAAACTCGGCTGACATGCATAACAAGTCTGGTATAGATAAACTACAGCATATTTTGCGATTTCAAAAAAGACTTTCTTTTACATTGTGATTTTTCAAATATCCTAATGAAAGATTTTTCCACACAATACAGTCCTTACCCTTTAATTAAATGCATCCTTTGTGGGGAGAGGACAAACCAAATTCTAGGAAGCTTGAAGAATATGTAGATCGGTCTCTCTTAATAAGATGTCCGGTATTTTTGCACGTGTAATGATTTCATTACATGCACACACACACACACACACAAAAAAAAAAAAAAAAAAAAAAAAAAAAAACCGCAGAAGGCTCCACTCTATGGCTGGCGGTAACAATTCCTGTGTACACATTTTTCCTACACACAGAAACCAGCTATTATCAAAGCACTGACGAACACCATCCTGTTCAATTACTTCAGTAGAGAACGTCATTTGCATGAAAGCAATTGACGTTCTACAGAATTCGAGCCATGTAGACACTCTGTAAAGCCGCAGCGAAATTAAAATGAAGGTACTTGATGGAACTTAAGCCCTAGCGCTAGTTCTGCACATCTTCTGATGAATGTCAAACAAAAAAAAAAAGAGCTTTCCCTTAGTGGAGAAAAACACTTCACCAACAGTGTGATGAGGGAGGATGTTTGGAAATATCAAGTATATACTTAAAGCCACACACGCTCCCTCTGAGGAAACTTATATTAAAATTTACTGCAATTTTATCAGTTTGCTAAGTCTTATCACCTCTTAGTGTTATTACAAGAGAAGTGGGATTAAAATATTTTTCTTCCTTCTTCTCTATGTATATAGTAGAAATAAGATGTTTGCTAACTGTGGTTTTAATGAGTTTGGTTATTTGGGGAATATTAACGTATCACTTAGGCTTAAGTACAAATCATCTGAATAATGACTATTCAAATATGTTATTAATAATCCAGCGAAAGTATCTATGGGTATAAAAACAAACACTTCTAGTTCTTCGTATTCGTTCTAATACATGGCATGCCAAACTGTAAGTTGTACCTCAAGAGTTATCATGAATTTGGTTGGCTGTTTTGGATGAGGCAAGTGTATTATTGTCCTTAAACTCAGTGTTCTTTTGGGGAGATGAAAAATCTTTACCATCTGTATGAGACAGGCTAACTCACCTTCAGGTGAAAAGCCCTTAAAGCCTCCCCGAATCCTAGAAAAGATTTTAGCCAGCTTTTCAACGAAAGAGCATCTTGATTATTACATGAAAGAATTTGCTATTCACTGAAGTCTAAGAAGTTCAAGAATGGAGTTCACTATTTACTCAATATTTATTGCATTTGCTACCTTGTCAAGGATTTAGAGTATTTACAGGATTATCTTTAGAAATAGTCGAAGCCCTTAGGAGAGTTCGGGATGTAGTTCTGCCGAATCGATATCTCAAAATTCACAAATTAGTAAACATTAAACATCACTGTCGTATGATACTCTATGTAGAAACAAAAATGTGTGGACGCCTTTGGAAACTCAGGTTTCTCGAAAAGCAGCCAAACTTTCATCTGAAAGTGATCAATAAATCTGAATTCTTATTGACGAAATAAGAAATGTCAAGATTTCTCTTTTAGGATAATTATATTACATTCATACTACCTTAATTTTGTATTCAGTAGCTATTTCTTTATATTCGCATGACTTCATATAATCTTACAAGAATAATAGAACAGACGTTTTACGAGTCACCTCCGCCAAAAGTGGCATTTGACAAATGAACATTCGAAACTGTAATTGATTTGATAGCACATCCCTTCCCAGAACCGTGAGTGAATGGAAGTGTGAGAAGAAACGCTTATTAATATCGCAATTCAATATCTACACTTGACAATGTTTAGGAAATGAAAGATTTTCCTAAGGAGGTGGAAAATGAGTTCTTTTCGTTTCTTGGGCATTTAATGATTTAGATGTAATTACGGTCAAAGCAACTAAAACTCTGATGCCAGAATGGTATGGCTTAATTATCTTCCAACTCTATGTGTTTGTTCTCCGCGGTTAATTAGAAGATGACAGGAAAAATCCTATATCCGTTTGACCTTGAGTGAGTGATTTATCTCTTATGGATCAGCGAATTAAATTATAACTAATTTTCATTAAGTCTTGTAAACAACTACGAAAAACGAGTTCGAGTGCACGACGAATAATGTTATAACTTATGTGATGATGAGAAGAAAGGATGAAGAATCATTAATTAGAGTAGTTTAGTTTCTCAAAGTTTCTTTGATTTGCATAATTTTGCAAAATAAGAGGCTAATTGAAACGGTTGCAGCCTGACGAATATAGGAACTGTATTCATTATATTTCGGCCGTCACCATTGCTGTCTTAACTGAATTAAGGCAAGTTCTTTATGAAAGTTTTATCGCCTAATTTTCAATGAAGGCTAGTCATAGTGGAGTTATGGTAATGAAGTGATCAAGGATTCTTAGTTCAAATTCAGAAACTGATATCTACACAGCTTATTTTGAAGAAAAAAAATGAAATCCTTAAATATGTGGGAAGTGTTTACACATCCCTTCCACGTAAACGAATCACAAGTT
Source organism: Typopeltis vanoorti (assembly GCF_054136105.1). NCBI lineage: Eukaryota > Metazoa > Arthropoda > Arachnida > Uropygi > Thelyphonidae > Typopeltis > Typopeltis vanoorti. The sequence continues at coordinate 74,863,888 of NC_143573.1, read as the reverse complement.
CATAACAACTAGCATATTCTTGTTTAAAACTATTAGCCCACTATTTCAATAAAGGGTTCTGATGTGTTAAGCTGTTTAGAATTTGGTCTGCTTTGAGGAATCGATATATGCAAGCACTATTCTCTAATTCTCTCACAATATCACCCCGCTTATACTCCCCAATCCACCATCTGTCCATTGCTAATCTACTGTGCTTTGATAAAGGTTAACTGAATTAGTTCGGTGAATCGCAGCAATGGTTTGAAGCAACAGCTCCGCTGGTCTCCTGCATACTCTCATCGTTAGCGATACAATCGCATTACTTGCTCGAGTTCCGTGGTTCAGCTCTGTAAAACGTTTTGTATCAAATATGTCAATCATATCACACGAATATTCATCTGTATTGTATCATTTGCAGCGCTCTTATTACCTGAAGTTTACTCTAACACCAAAATGTAATCATCGCCTTTACCAAGATGATTCCAGAGGTTTCATCAACTCGCAGTTTGGAATTCATTTCTCAATTAAGTACATAAATAGATTCGTTAACAGCTTTTGGCAATGCCAGTAAAATGATAAATTCAAATCATTCCGTTTGGAGATTAATTGAAACAACTAGGACAGCTTAAATGACAGTTTTTGAGATGCACGTATATTCATTTATACTAAGCTACTTGGCACATAATGTAGAGTTCGGTCTTATCCAGTTAACCCTGTCTTTTGCAACTAATTTTGTTGCTGCTGTCTATCTATCCATCTCTCTCTTTTAATCAGTTCATCTTTTTTGTCATTCTCTGTCAAGTTAGTTCAGATCTTCCCTTTTCCTTTCTAAGTTACCTTTACGGTCTCTCCTCTGTCCATTCTCAATACATTTCAAATCCATTTTCATTTACATCTTTATATCAGTGGTGATACTTTTTCATTCAGTCTGTTTATATAATCCATTTGTTATCCATTGGAGGCAAATATTTTTACTATTTTACACACTTTTAAAATTATTTGATTTAGCTTCCTGTATTTATTATTCAATTTCACAGTATTTGCTTTGTTAGTGTTATATCCGTCAGTTTCCACCTTACTTATCACTATTAGTTCCCCACCCCCAAGAATGTAAAATTCTTAACTTCTGCTACATGTTGGTCAATTTTAATTTCTTTCTAGCAACTGTTCATTTTAAAAACTTTAAGTTAAACTTTTCAGTTATTTTATTTTCCACAATGCTTTGATTTTGCTTGTATATCAGTGCTATCAAAATAATGATATCAAAACTGTCGTCTGCATCTCTCAATTGTGATATAGGATTTATTTTATTCCTTATATCTTGATGGATTTTTTGTAATCCAATCATTATGTTAAAAGTAGTCCTGATATCACGCAACTATGTCATATAATTTCACGTAATTCTGATGTTTGCTGTCAATAGCAACTTTATACATTTCTTTTATTATTCTCGCATGTTTTCCAGGAGTTCGACAGCTTCTAACCATATATCTCTCTTTCAATACTGTGAATAAAAGCTTTGGGCAAAATGTATAAAATTTGGATAAGATATCCTAAGTGCTATACTTTATTGAACGATATTCCTTAAAATAAAAATTATGTACAGCGCGTCCACCTGTTCTAAATCCACCATGCACGTGCCTTGATATATTTTCTAATTCAATTTTAATCAATCAAAAAACATTCTCGAACAAACTGACAGTAAACCAATTCCCCTCCAGTTTCACATTGAGCGAGATCTTTCTTTGGAATTATTGTTCTCATTGCTTCTTTCCACTGGCTGGAAATATTTTCAGCTTCCAACACATAGATGTTATGTGGTATTTATCAGCAGCAATTTCTTTGCCTTAAGCATTTCTGTTGCTGCATAATCACTGCCACATGCTTTTATCTCTATGAGATTCATTATTTTGTTAATACATATTAGTTCTAATGTAATATCTAAATTATACGTAAAAGTTCTTCAATTACTGAACACTTTATTATGTCAGTTGTTTCGACATCTAAAATCTCAAAAATGCTTTTTCCATCTTTTAGTTAGTGGCAACACCACTTTCTTTTATCCCTTAGAGCATTTACTTGATTCTTTGTGAACATTTTTCCTTGTCACCTCACAGTTTTTCCGTCTGGTCTAATACTGCAGCTGCTTTTCTGCCATGTGGTTACTCTATCTTCTCTTGATATTTTAGTCCACTTGTCTTTCTCCATATTTTCTCAAATAAATTTCTTTAATTCTGTGACAGCGTTTTCAAACAATATTTTAATTTTATGCCTTTCTTGTATGAGTTTCGGGTCTTTTTTGATAAAAATTTTTCTCCCCTTTAAGAAAAGTGCATATTATAAAATTTTCATCTTCTATAACGTCTATGGGCTTCCTTCTTCATCACTTTCTAGTTTCTCATTCTCCAAAATTTGTAATCGATTCACCATTAGAAGAGAAAATTTTGCTTTTATTTCATTCACCTTAGATATCATTTTTAATTCTCTAGATACCTGTCACTAAGTAATGATGATATCCTGCATTAGTGCAGGGTGAGCTTCTAAAACTACGCTTCGTTGCAGTGTACTCAATTTGACATTTTATTTGTCAAATTTGATACTATCTACGCCAGATAGCATTAACAGTCCACGATCGTCTCACAAAGAACTATTCCATTTCTCTTTACATGGAAAGAGATTTTAGTAGCCTACTTAATGTCAAACGGTATGATATCATTAAGTAATCAACTTAATATTTTACTATTTTTAAGCAATCAAAAATAGCAGACTTCAGTTATTGTAATAGCAAAACGACAGTCTCGAGCCCATATGATTCATCATTTTATCAAGGAAACCCTTACAAGAGTTTCCTTGATAAAATGCTTCGGAAGAAATCAAAATCTTGCAAGGGCTTTTTGAAACGAATACGAATTAATCGACTCATAGTAAGATGAAGGATTTTCACACTTGCAAATTACCCAGAACAACATACGCAAACATAATACACCACTCTGATGCTTCGATCGTAACTCCAACTAATATCAGTATTCCCATAAAGTTCCGTATCTTATCAGCTCCTAAATTCTGATGCTAACCAACTTTTTCAAAATGTCAGCAATCACTCCACAAATTCGAACTGTTCTGCAATTTATTTGCTGCCTTCGTTTTTAGTATCAACCGTGTACAATGATATTATCTTTCCTTCTTTCAGCTCCCTTGGCACTGCATCAGAGATAAGATGAAGTGAACAACCCCAAGTTGAAAACTACTATCAATTGCATTGCATATTATTAGTAGTGATAATTTATTAAAGCACTGAATAACAACTAGTACAAATGACAATATAATACAACAGATGTAGCAAGTATTTAGAATACAAGTGATAGTAGATTAATAAAAAGTAATATACTACATATGTTATAATACTTGCAACGATTATTTTCTAAGTGGTAATAGAGACTGATAGTAAAAGAAAAGATTTAGGAATAAAGAACAGAAAATGTAAATAGATTAGAAGGAACTGTATAATGCGCGTAACCAGGGCCGTAGCTATGCTGGTTACTATAAAAATGCAAATACAAGCTATACAGTTACTAAAAAAAAATAAATTCCTGTATCTATTGAAGGCACGCGTATACATACAGAATATAATTGAGACATAATTTATAACTTTTAATTTTCTATAATATGCGTTTAAAATAAAAAATCATCATTTAGTTCCATGAGATAGTCTCAATCGTTTTCTAAAAGTATAACTTGATGTTACAGACAGTGACGGACCAAGAAAATTTCGCGCCCCGGGGCAGACTCCGTGTGCGATTCCCTCAAGTTTTTTTTTTTAATATATATGTACTGTATACTTGTGATCAGATAAGATGAAGTCAACAACCCCAAGTTGAAAACTACTAGCAATTGCATTGCATATTATTACTAGTGATAATTTGCGATGTAGTGATAAAGTGATCAGAGTTTAACCACCTTTACCACGAGTTGCCTCGGTCCTGCACTACCTGCAGGTGCAAACTTGATATGCTTGTCTGTTTGCTTACTTGGGAAATATTAAAAACCAAGTTTATATAAAATTACATGGTATCTTTGAATACATAATATACCCAAGTTAAAAACTTTCTACATCTATCTCTCATCCTGAGATTTTATTTAATAAGGTCAAAGCACCTTGTGACAATTTGTTTAGGTAAAATTCATATAAGCTCTGCATTACTTCAACCTTCGTATTTAAGGTCTGGCTCCCACTGATGAGATCTCAAAAATGTCGAAAACCGGTGCGGCTCTGATTTGAGAGGCTCTGCTTGGGGGTAGGTTTTTGTCTGTCTCTGAGTGGAGACACTGCTGAGATTATGGCTCTGCTTAGTGGTGGGGTGAGCCTGCCACTGGGTAGAACCAATGCTGAGTTGGGCGATCTTTCGGGATCGTCTTATTTTTAGAGCCCGCTTCACCTATACAAAGGTCTGGGTAGTGACCCCTGCCTTTAATGCATAGCGTCATACATCTCCGCAAGGGCCCGCTTTGCATTAGGGGAAAAATACTAAGGAAAGTGATCAGAACTTAATCCACCTTTACCACGAGTTGCCTCAGTCTTGAACTACGTGCAAGCGCAAACGCGACATACTTGTCTGTTTGCTTACTTGGGAAATAGAATTAAAAACCAAGTTTATATAAAATTACTTGGTATCTTGAATATATACTGTATACTTAAATACTTTCTAATTGTATTTTTTTCAAATTATTAATAATTTCATAACTCCATTATTTCTGCTTATCATTTTTATTCACTCAGATATACTACATAAAAAAACAGAAATTATTACAAACAAAAATTATTAATCTTACACTAATTAATTATAATTTAGATTATATTTTTTTTCTTGATTTTAAATCTGCGAAAGCTTTTATTCTTTCACTAATTTTCTGAGCAACAGCATTTTCAATCGATAGCATAACTAAATTTAATCTCTCACTTGTCGATCGCAAATATGTTTTCATAAGTTTTAATTTGCTAAAACTTCTTTCAGCTGTTGCTACCGTTATAGGAATTGTCAGCAAAACTCTCAATGCGACCCAAGTATTTGGAACGATATTCTGAAAATTGCTTGCTTTTAGAAATTGTAAAGTTTCTAACGGCGAATTGATGTGTTTTCCGGAAGTAAACTGTCATTTTTGAATTTGAAATTTGCGAATCATTATTTTAATTATTTTTGGAAGGAGCGCAGACTAAGACCGGCCTTATTTTTGGCGACCCAGGGGGTGCCCGGTCATCCCATCCATTAATCCGTCACTGGTTACATACTATTTCATTAAGCAGCTTATTGTAGCTAAGTGCTCGAATAATTTGTGAACATTTCTTTATTTGGCTTGGGAACTACCAACAATATCCAGTCACAGCGTAAACTGTAGTTTAAATTATATACAGGAAAAATTACAATGTTATTTCTTACACATAGTATACAATTATATAGGTAGCTTTTGTAATAGCAAAATGTTAAGAATGGCAAACAGGTCACTAATTGAACATGCGAAAAAATTAGTAATAGTTATAACTGATTATTCTATGTTGTATGTAATCAAAGGAAGCAGATTGTTGTAGTAATCTCCACCCCAACAGGTGATACAATATTGCAGTGAAAAATTGCCTATGAATAATGTAAGCATCTTAAAAATGCTGAATTCAATTTTTTTTAACATAAAATATTCTGATAATTACAAATCTGAACCTTTTTTGTTTGTTTTTTTGTTGTTAGAAATGTGATATGGGAGTTTCATTTCAGGTTGCTAACAATATGAAGGCCCAAATACTCGAGGGATTTTTTTTATTATTAAACTACCGTTGCAATTTTTAGTACCAGTACAATTTTTTCATGCCATTTTATAATAATATTGTTTATCATTTAAATAAGATTTGAACCAATCATTTGTGACGCCTATAATGTCATATCCCTTTCACACAACGTGCTAGGAAGGTAAAATTGTATTCTGTTTAATGCTACTGGCGTATTTTCGTTTCGATTTCACTACATCCTTAAAAACTGATGGTTCATTGCACTCCATTCTCTCCATCCAGTATCGGGTGTTACGGAATTCACACCAGTGGGATGTACGGAAGAAGAGGTTTTTCAATAATTCAACTATTTGTACTGCAGACTTTCCTGCCTTCAAAGTTATTCTTCCACATTCGTTATTTCTTTACCTGCTCTATAATGGAAGAACTCTCAATTTCTTTTAGTGTATTCAGTTGGTTTCCTTTCCGTATTCTATTTTACTAGTCATGCTCATCACGTTCCAAGCCTGCATCGCATTGCTATTTCCGTATATTTCCTCACATCAGCTTCGTTTTATAGTTGCCTTCTTGATGACGTCATGCAAATTACTTTTTCCAATTCTGGGAGAATAACTAGCATTGCTCTTCTCATATATTACTCGAGTCATAGCATCTCTTCAAGCCGTTTAAGTTGACCTTATTTCCTGCTCTGAATATATATGGAAATATATTCCCTTCATATTGGAAATAACCCTTCTCCTGTCATCTTGAAAAACAACACATTTCTTACGTATTCACGTAGCTTTATTATCCTCTGTCAACGAGATCATTTTTGCTAATAATTTCGGAGCAATTTGTAATGAATAATGTCGAAAATCCCATCCCTTCTGTTTTTAAGTACTTCTAGCCATTAGTAAATAAGCAAAAAGATGCAAAGCTTGAACTTATAACATTTAGTTACTTCCAACATGGCATTCATTTCCCCCTTCACAATACGCAACACTGGCGTAACTAGTATTCATGTCATGCAGTCACTCTTCGATTGACAATCATTCTTATTACTGTTTGCGTTAACCCATCTCTAAATTAATACATAAATCCTATTCAGCATCAAGCTTAGTTCTTTTCAAATCCACTTTCACCAATCAATATCCTTTCAAGCTGCTTAATATTAAACCACTCATATGAGAGCAATCTTGCAAATACAAGTTCTTTCTCTTATCAAACCATTTCACTTATCCACACATTGAACATTGTCTTCATACACCATTCTATATATCGACTCATTAGTAATCATGCGATGAAATTCATCTCCCACCTAAGGACAATCACAAACATCCATGCCCATTTCAAAAAAGAGAAAAATCGGGATTTCAACCCACAGCCTGTTTGTTGAAGATTGGGTACACTAATCAGGTCGTTAATCTCAACACCCAGTTGAGAATACTAGAAATTTTCAAGGGACTATTGCAAAGTTAGCAATATACAGACATATTTCCACAAAATAATTTTCATTATTTTAAATGCAAATATTTATTGCAAGTATTGCATAATATTAAAGCATTATGATGTATCCCTTAATCCAGTTCGTATGTCCAGGTAGTGGGGAAAGGGCAGAGAAGAGGATTGGTTTCGAAGTATGGTGGGGACTGAATACGCTCCGAGCTGCTATGGTAGCCATAAAAAAAGAATTGCTAAATCTAGACAGAGGAAGACTGCATCGGCAGAAGTGTTGGAAAAGTTCCTCAAAACAGTAAAGGCGTGTAATAAGGGATAGGATTTCCTCAGGGCATGGCTATACAGACAAAAATGTATTAGTTATGTACGCGCCATGGAAAGACCAGGAAATCAAGGAAATCATCATATTATTCCAAAAGGAAGATGTTAGTAACCTTAAAAGAAAGCGAAATACAGATCACATTATTTTCCCTTCTCCCAATGACTATCTGTTGAAAACGGAACAGGCAAGAATTACCTCAGAAATATTTTTTTTTAAATCACAAGAATGACGCAATTGGAGTAAACCTTTCTGACCTTCAACATCGGATGTCACATTGAAAATGAGAAAAATTAGACTATGCATACAAACTACAAAACAGCAAACAAGAAATGGAAGAAATTAGATGAATGGAATCTGGGGAGATAGACAAGTGCCTACACTTTTGTGTAGGCACTTGTCTATCTCCCCTAATATTTCCTTCAAATCCATTCTTAAGACAACTAAAAATATAGAAATGAAAAACATTATCATAATAAAGCGATCGATAAAAACAAACGATCTTAAACGCAACCCCATTGAACAAGCAAATAGATTTATTGATCTGTGAAGTCTAATCACCTATAATGGAAAATGTGAACAAGAAATAAAAGGTCAAAACAGCCTTTCTTAACATGAAACAAATACTAACAGAAAAGTCAACATAAATACAAGAATGAAACTGGTAACTTGTGTGTATATTCTACATTCATGCACAACTCAGAAACATGGACTATTGGAAGGGGGATGATGGCTATGGAGATGTGGTTACTTAATACTAAGAATTAGCTGGATCGAAAAGGTTACAAGTAGCAAAAAATAATAATAAAATAAATGAAGCATAATAACGACTTATGAGTCGTGTTATATCAAATGTAGCTCAGATCTTGCTGTGTATGTGCTCTGCCAATACCGAAGCGATTTGAAGTTAGCTTTTGATGCTTATGACACTTCAATCTTTGAGCAAATCCACAGGGAAAGAAATTAGTTTTAAGGAACGAAACTGCAAGGTGACCAAGGTCGTTTCCCACGCAACCACATTCAACAATATCTAAACATTATCAATTTCCTTAACTGATTATATCACTTACCGATACATTTAATAATCAGGTGAAGTGGCCTAATAAACTTGCCTCGTGTCTCATTGTACTTAAATCTTCGACTCAAATCTTGACTGAACCTTTCTCTTGATACATGAATAAAATAGAATGTTCGCACGTATGTGCACAAAAATGCCGCTTTTCTTTCTTTGGGAAAACCTTGTATGCGTGCGTGTGTGTTTAAATACATGACTATGACCAAAATGTTTATGATATATGCATACTATTTCATCTGTTTCTAATTCTAATTATTAGAAATACTAGTTTCCCCCGTCTGGCATGATCATTTTTAAAATTTTCTGTGAAATGACATCGCTCAAAAAAAAAAAAAAAAAAAAAAACTGAAGAACATTCTAAAGTCGCAACTGAAAATTTGTGTTCTGGGAACGTACTCAAAGAATTAACGTAAAAAAAAAATCTCAGGTTTTTGCTTCCCAAAAGGAGATAAGTAAATGCAACGTTGTCAGAAAACAAAAAAATAATTCGGATCAAAGATTAAACTTAGATCAAACTTGCTACCTCTGCTTAAAAAATACTGCACATATGGAAATCAAGTTAATTTTTTTTATGAAAGAATTAAAAGTAGGAGTTTATCCGATTAGATCGTTTTGTTTACATGGAGATTTTTTTCACTTCTCTGCAGGTTACGCGTCAGCGTAGTAATTAGAGTTGACAGCGGATAAACCGTCTGTTAACTTCACTCAGTTCGACAAAGCTGATAACCCATCGAGCCAATCCAACTCTAAAGAAAAAAAAAAAGTGGATTTATCTGAAATGGATGAGAAAGAAAAAGCTTTCCGCTTAACAAGTAATCTGACATGGCCTCAGCTGCTCCTGGTGAACGGGGGGAAAAAAAACCGGACAAAAACCTCGCGACACTTTTTACTGTCGTGTGTTGCAAGTTTTTTAGAACTTATGCACGATATCTTAAAAGCAAGGTTTCTTTTATCCATACTTGAAAACAAATACTATTTCAATATTTTTACATTATCAAACCACTAATAATTACTTGGTAATTAATGAGTACATCACTAAACGAGCTGAAAGGAAATGTAAACATAAATTGCTTTAGCTTATAACAGAAATACGATCCAATTTGTGTAGCGATTAGATGACTGGCAATGATTATTTACACATGTGCGGTGTGCTTTATGACAGCGAGAAGATCGAGCCATTTCCAGACACCGCAATTGAGATTTTGCAATCAGTAAACAGCTAATCAGTTGAAAGATAAGCCGACAGCATCCACCGCAAACCACGCAGTTCACAATCGAACACCAGTGTTGTGTTACATATAAACCTATGACTAAATATTCCAAACGTAATTATTTCGTCTCCTCTACTAATGTTTTATATGTACAGGACATTCACTGTTTAATTCGAGAATAAAGAAACAGTAAATATAGCCTGTTTACTTAACCAATAATTTTGCACCTAGTGAGTGATGATTTTCATAAAAGTGCCGACATTTCAAATACAATTATTTCAAGTGTTCTATTTAAGAAACAATGACAGTAAATATTGGACATGAAAGCGTCTTGGGTCAAGTTTTTAAAATATTTTAAAAATTTTAATGTAAAGAAAACAAATGTAAAGCGTAGGTTTTAACTATTATTGGCTCAAATTTTGCTTACTAAACATGTACTGTTTTTTTTTTTTTTATCGAAGTGTCATCATCCAGAAAAAATAATCCCGATTAAAGTGGGATTAGCGAGCACATCTATAAAACAAAACTAGGTGAAGTCATCGACGATATCATGTGAAAATTATTTGAAGATCTACGAGTATATTACTTCGGGTCTAATTGTAGACGAATTTGCGGCATTGAAATGCTGTGTCTATCTACATTGAAATCGTGATACAAAATATGACAGTCTACAGCAGCTATGGAACGATCTATATTGAAACGAATTAAAGTCCATCGATCATCACTCATAATTTGTTAAACTGTTTTAACTTCAGCACACTTGGAAAGGATTCATTTCAAATGTCTGTTGGCTAATTATTAAAAATGCTGAAAGGTCAAGGGTTATAAAGCCAATGCATTATTAGTTAACTGTGTGTGATCTCTGGCCCGTTTGCTAGCATAAAAAAAACGTTTCTATGGGCACTATAATAAATTGGACATCATTCCTCCAGTTTCTTTTCAACTTTTGGAAACATACAGCAACAGGCTGTATGTTTCCAAAATGTAAATACAATGGCAGTAAATATGGATCTTGACCGGCAAGCGGCTGGTCAAGATCCAGCCGCTTGCCGGCTGTTCAAGAAACGTATTAAGAGATTCCTTCTTTCGCCTTAATCATTCTCCCACATTGAGATAAATATTGAGATAAGTATTGAGATAAATATTAGGGAAAAACTTCGTGTTACTTTTCAAGTTCAAATAAAAACTCCTGTAAAATCTAAACCAAGGTGTGCGCGCGTTCAGCAAGTCTGTTGTACAGACTTGTGGGAAAATATATGCTTATAGATGGCAAACATCGTTTATGTAGCAGTTAATAGTTATATAATATAGTTATTTTTCTCTCAATGAAATAAATATTCTCTCTCATTTCAGTCTTCTAAGGATTAAAAGAAAAGTTGAAAGAGGGAATATCTTGCTGCGACTTGACTCCATGATCAGAGCAAAGAAAACCCATTTCGTCAGATAGTCGCATGGAATCAATCAGAACATCAAACAACTCAGGTTGCATTTGAAATTAGATGTTCTCTAGACAAAAACACTGAATCATTGTGTAAGTTTACGGAGCAAAGAACTGAATTAAAGCTTTACTCAGTAAACAGAGTGATAAATCAATGTTCGTAATGCAATTTATTTACTTGCCCTCGCCTTATAGAACGTAACCAGTAACACAGCAATCCTAGTAACAAAACATACCAAGACAGACAGCAAAAATCGATTTAGAAATACAGAAAATCACATTCCAGATAGTGTAAGGCTTCAACTACATTAAATGAAGCTGAAAAAAGAATTAGTTTGTCGCTTTTACAAAGTCGGTATCAGATTTTATTTGTCTGTTGTTCATCGTTCTTCTGCCCTTTCGCATTTCTAAATCTATTGATGAAGCCATTCACTGAGAATGTCAGCGGCGGAAGAACTGATCGTGAACCTCTTTTGTCGCTTTGATATCGAAGCCCTTTTCATTCTCTTTATGATCTACAAATAGCACTTCTAAATACAGTATTGATGAGTAACAAGTCTGGAATTCTCAGGAGACTTCTTGTCACTTATTTCATCAGAAAACATTTTTTTTCTCAGAAAATAAGTCTTTGGCTTCATTATTTATGACGAAGCGACGGAGATAAGTCTAGATACAATATTTGTCTGATGTGGATTAAAAATGAGGTTAATAAGTAACTAAAATATAGGTTAAAGATTAAAATATTCCAGAGAATTTAATAAAAAAACGAACAAATGTAAAAATAATCGAGAATTTTTCCTCAAATATTTAAATTAAAAGGTAAACATTGACATCCATTCAATTAATACATCCAGAACTCACGTGACGGATAAGCGCACTCGTTCTTAATCCAGGTCACTAAGAATACTATTTGCATTAGAAGAAATACGATAAATTTGCAAACGGATTAAATTCTGCATGCTACAAGGTCTTGAATTAAAAGCTATATATGTGGATTTAATGCACTGAAGATTGCGGAGTGATAGGAATGCAGCAGATTGAACCACCGGGTGGTTAATGGAATAAATTACTAAACTAGTTAGTAAATACATTAAAGCAATTAAGATTCTGAGGAAATGCATTTTCTGGACTATTTGCAAAATGACGAAGGTGGTTTTTTTCCCTAAATTCAGGGAAGAAATCCACTGTCACCCTTTATCAGTTCAGTTTTAATTGAAGCCTTTTTAAAACGTTCCTATCTTACAAGAATCGAACTCACTTCAACCCAGCCAAACTGACTGTCGCTTCCAACTAATCCGAGAGGAGCTTCCACTTAGTAGGGAAAAAGCTTAGAAAAGGGATCCTTAAGTGACATCCTTAAGGATCCCTCTTAAAGGATCCTCACTCTTCAGAGGTGATTTACTGCGTTAATAGATAATGTGTCTGCTTTGCACCCTACAGGCTACTGGTTCGAACTCAAGTGACAGATGCTCAGATCGTAGATATTCTTCTCCTGGTGTGTGGTGTATCTTGTTTACTGGAGGCTTGAAATGTGTTTAGGGGAAAATACATCGTGTGTGTGTGTGTGTGTGTGTGTGTGTGTGTGTGTGTGTGTGTGTGTGTGTGTGCGCGCGCGTGCGTGTGGTCACTAAAGCAAAACTCCCAGATTATTAATCTTTAGTCCGCTTACTGTATTTATGTGCTAAAGGTTTGCACCTTTCAATTAGTGGGATAATCATAAAAGGAGACTGTTGAATTCAAAAACATGGCAATAAATTTATCTGAGGGGAAAAACTGCTATGTACGGTATGGAGAGGGGAAAAAAGCAGTACTGAACTTCCACACTTCTATTAATATGCATGCAGTCTAATTGCATATCTCGTAGTGTACTGAAAGGAGTGTGGAAGTTCAATAGTGTTTTTTTTTTTTTCTCGCCATACTGTATATAGCAATTTATCTGAAGAGGAAAATGTAAGGTAATGGCGTAGACTCTACGCCATTACATTCAGCTGTAACAATGATGTTGACGTTGGAAGAAAAGAGGTTTATTGTTGAATATTATTTTCCTTCATACGGAGTTGGTAGAACAAATGGTCCAAACCTACGACATGTATGTGAGCAATTTGTTCGTCGTTTCAGTAAGCGTGCCACAAACAAGTATCATCATTGCCTTAATCGAGAGGTTCCGACATACCGGGAGTGTTCTGCCTCAATGTAAAGAACATTCTGAGAGACCAGGAACTTAACACAAATGAGAGTCATGGGTGTGTGCTGGAGCAAGTGTTACAGTATGTGAAATACAGTCAATGGCGAACAGCGGTAAAACTTGGGATACCGAGGCGGTCACCACAGATAATCTTTAAAGAGCTGGATGCCTTTTGTACGTCATTCTGGTTTGTCACTGTTGAACAGCAACAAATTACGCTGCACGGCAGGGATACTGTGCATGCGTGCTGGCCAATATCTCTGAAGATCCATACTACCTCCACCATGTCTGGTTCTCAGACGAAGCACATTTCCATCTAAGTAGTCATGTAAACAGACGAACCTACAGGTTTCTTGAGACCTGAAATAGTCCAAGAGAAACCTCTTCACAGGAAGGTCACCGCATAGTGTGCGGTTTCCGCCATGGCATAATTGAACCCTACTTCATTGAAGGTGGCAGTGTAACTGTGAACTTGAATAGAGAAAGCTACATCGAGAATGTGTTGGTTTTGTTCACCCAGGATCTGCACAGGATGTGTCGTACAAAAATCATTCCATTCCATGCACGGGTATTCCAACAGGACGGCGCACACAACTTGTCGCACATCATGTGGTTCTAGAGCATATTTATCAGAGCACTTTCCCCGCAGGCTCATTTCGAGGTTCACAGAATTCCCGTACCCTTCACGTTCTCCTGATCTCACATCGCCTAACGCCTTCGTTTGGAGCATGTTGAACAAATGGGTATTCCACCATGACCCGCCTTTAAACCTTGACGAACTATGGGATAAAAATTAGACCATATGTCCAGCAGATGTCTGAACCTTTGTTCTCCAAGATGACAGAATCTTTGCATACGCTATGAAAGCAACCTGTCTTGAAAGACAAGGTGCCCGTTTCCAGCACGTAATGCCATCGCTAATGTTTTATTCGACCAAGATTCCACCGATAGTTGTGGATGTACATATCAGGTGTAAACATATTTCTTTGTTAACAAACCCGTTTGCTCCATAACATATATCGTTATAGTTATTCAGCACTTTTTTTGCACCATGCTGTGTGTATATATATATATACACATACACACACACATACACAGTATTTATTACTATTATTTTTTTAATTTATGAAGTCCATGAGACAGTCTAAAGCTCTGAAAGTATAATAGGAGGAGTCTAATAGTCTTTCCAGTGGCGGCTCGTGGCTTGGAATCGTGGGGGTATACAATGTATACGTGTTTGGATAAAATATCAAAATTAGGATAAAAATTAAAAAATTAAATATGAAACAATATTGTTTATTATCGATAAAATTATACAGTTTGGGATAACTCAAAATTACTTAAAAATAAAATATATTCTTCTTGTTTGGTTTCATGAAAAATATTGTTTGTTATCTATAAGAGTTTATTATCTATAAACTGTATAGTTTAGCATAATTCAAAATTACTTAAAAATAAAATCCATTATCATAACTCCAATAATGTTCTAAAATAAAAACTATAACAAATGTTATGTCTTTAATTGTAATGTCCACACTACCACTGGCGCAAACTGCATATAAACAACAGTGGAACTGCGCGACGGACAGTGCCGCATTACGCTGATAGCTCGCATCTCACTATGTGATGCGAGCTATTAGCATGCGTGCGTAGCAATATGAAACTGTGGTAAACACAGTGCTGCTAGTGTCCTTCGCCCTCCTAAGTGCTACAAGATGGATTTTTATTATTTTTGATACAAAATAAGGGAATTGTATAGGATTGTTGATAAAATTAAATATTACAAGCAAATATAAATAAATTAATATATTTATATATCGAAAAAAATTGGAGGTGCTGCAGTTCCGCAGTGCCTATGCACGAGCCGCCCCTGGTCTTTTCCCCAAAAAATTAATTTAAGTTGAGGCTTCACAAAAAGAAATGTAACTACAATTGTTTTCCAGCGAAAAATTATTTTCAGAATTTTAAATAAATAAAAAAACTTAAAATAATCTCACTGTGTTTTCATTCTATGAGAGTCAATTTCATATTCCCTTAACTGTTTACAGACTGTACAAATGTTTCTTATAAACAAATATTGCGGAGGGTTATCTCCATTCCTCCCACCGTGCAACTTCTCAATCATTCTAACGCAGGTGTATTTCATACCACGTCCGCTTGTTTCCAGCTTCCATATGCGTCACTAACACCTGTCGCCGAACAATAAACACCATTCCGTAATCGATTTTCTCTCTTCACTCACCGTATTCCCACAGATATAGAAATAAATTTTATGTAAAGAAATAAAAGAATGCGTATACAACAGAACAAATCATTTTTATTGGATTCTGTTTTACCCGGAAAACGAGGTTTGTCAGCTTAACCTAAGCTTCTGTTTAGCCACTTTGGTTTGTGTTTAGACATAAATCGGGAAGCGGGTTCGTGTTAGAAAGGAAACAAAACCATTAATTCTGAAGTGGGAATGTAAACGTCATTTCTCTCACCACAAAAACTACAGATGTAATGTTCAGTTACTTGTAATAAATTCCTCACTTCTCATAAAAAATAAATTCATATGTGGGTTATTAACCACTGCTGAACCTGCTACTAATGAAATGCAGCAAGTTCATAATCAACGTGGGCCTGTTTCCAACTGCTATTAAATAAATTACGTATGGAATAGATATCCCATGTTCGCTGTTGGAGGGCTCAGATGTTTGAAGCAGTTTAGAAAAATATCAACAAAAAAATATCCGAGCAAAAATTTGAATATTTTTATTTATTCTACAAGCTTCACTCTTATTCGTACATAACCTGAGCGAATATTTTGTCCCATTTCTCGCACAAAATTTCTAGAAATTCTTATAATACGTCATAAGCATTCTTTGAATGCGATTATTTCCAGAAATTATTTTAATTCCGTTTATCAAAAGAATAATAAAGAGAAATTGGGGGTAAATAATTACAAGCAAGGAAGTTGAATCGGCTGAAAAATGTGGAGGTAAATGCAAAAAGAAAAGGTGCAATTAATTACATTTTTTTTTTACAACGGGATAGAAGTAATGCAACTAGAAAGTATTCAATTAGTTCCGTATTTTTCAAAGGGATATGGGTAGGAATTTATAAGTAATATCAAATAGAAAAATATGCATTTTAAAAATGAACTAACTGCATGCTCCAGGTTTTCCATGAAGCCGAAAAGCAAATTTATAGCTCCGCACTCCTTGCGTTAGAAAGATATCTGGAGGAGCAGAAAGAGTCTACTTATGTTTTGTTGACTACACAAAGCCCTTTGACAATATACAACATGAACAACTAATCAAATGCATCAGAAATTTAGGAGTAGATGGTAAAGATACTAGATTACTGATCAATCTATATTGGGAGCAAACTGCCTCAATAAAAATATCAGGAGAAATCTGGGAGGAATTCCCAGTAAAGAAGGGTGTCAGGCAAGGCTGTGTTCTTTTTCCTATATTGTTTAACCTCCGTACTTTAAATATCTTCCAGCAATTAGAAGAATTTAAAGGAGTCAGCTTAGGAGGCAGGAATATAAACAACTTAAGATATGCGGATGATACAGTACTGCTAGCTGAAAATAAAAAAGATCTTCAAAACCTACTAGAAGAGACGCTGAAGCTAAGTGAAAAATAGACTTAATTTCAACTTCAAAAAAAAAAAACTAAAACCATGCTGGTAACAAGAGAAAAGGGGAAAGTACCTACCCGATATATATATATTAAGATCGGAAGAAATACTTTAGATCAAGTAGAGGGTTATATATATTTGGATCAACTAATTACAGAGAATGAAAAGTGTTAAGGAAATATTAAGAATAGAAATTGCTAGATCAATCTTCATTAGCATGAAAAACATTCTGACCTCAAGGGAAATTCACACAAAAACAAGAATTAGGCTGTCCAAATGCTATGTATGGTTAACACTGCTATGTGGAGCAGAAACCTGGACAATATCAAAATATTGCGAAAATTAACTAAAAGCCTTTGATATGTGCATCCTCAGAAGAATTCTTAGAGTTCCATGGACTGCCAAAAAATCTAATTTAGAAATATCAGAGATGATTGGAGAAGATAGGAATCTGTTGAAAACCATCAAGAAAAGGAAAACCACCTACCTTGGTCACATACTAAAGGCATGAATCTCTACAAAAAAAAAAAAAAAAAAAAAAAAGCACTTTTAGAAGGAATGATATGATACAAGGAAAAAGTATAGGAAGACAAAGAACAGATCGGATGAGAAATATTAAGGACTGGCCCTTTTTGTCCTATGAAGAATGCAAAAGAAAAGCACAAAACCGTACATGGTGGAAGCCTATGGTAGTCAACCTCCTGGAAGGAGATGTCATCTGACAAGACTCCTTCCATAGGATTTCATGGCTGGTGAATACCCAAAAGATTGCAGTTGTTAAAGTACGAAAATTGTACATGCTTTCTTTATTTACACGTTCTGGTTTTTACGTGATTAAAACCTCAAGCATTTCGTGAGTTTACTGTCAATTTCGGAGAGAGAGCCGTTCTCATTACTATAAGTCAAATTCTGGAGTATCTTGAGAGCCTTTTGGTTTTGTGCTAACTAATCACATGATAGAAGCATTGATCAAACATGGCCTCATATTTGCATATATTCCAAGCTTATGATTATAGAAATCAACGTTACTTGACGATTCATTTTTAGAACACTTTGTTAATAACTTCTCCATCGGTCTAGAGTTCGGCATTTGTTCCTGGATTGAATTTCCTATAGCGTTCATTTCTTGTACATCGGTTTGAAAAACATGAAAATTATACGCCTTTCTTTTAATATAAGGCAACGGAAACCAGATTGAAGGTAATATTCTGAAAACCACACATTGCTTTTGTAAATCATTTAAATATCTACCTTCCTCTCCAGAAACAATTTGAATGAGAGTACTAAGTTTAAGAATTTATTTTTCATATTTATTAAAATATTAATGCAGTTTTGAATAGGATTTTCTTTACTTTAAATTTCTTTTTCAGCTGCGAAAAAAATTCAATGAAAGTGTTAAGTACTAACTCCAATTTAACATATTAACAATGGGAAGTTTTTTGCCCACAAGTCCGAGCACGAAACGATTGTTGATAACATTCTATTAATGGTCATAAAATATCGATTTTAGTTAGTATGTTGTAACAAACGGTAAAGAGATCACAAAATCTCGTGATGATCATAACAAGAAAGTCTGTTGATAAAAGAAAGGAACAGTTTCGGTATTGTTGAATCTTTACTTTTTATGTTTATCCTTTCGCTTTTTTTTAAACTTCCACTATCATTCCTTCCATCCAAAGAACTCTTGTAAAGAAGGAAAAGAACATTAGTTTTAGAAATTTATCGCTTTCTTCAATAACAATCGGGTTTCTAGACCGTAAAAGTTTACGATCAAACCAACCTTTATCCCTCCGTCTAGCTGTTCCCCCCTACCCTGTCTACTCTCAGCGACTTCCGAGGTGTTTTCAACGCAAAATGTCCGAGGTTATTGTGTACTTCCGCCTGAAAAGAGGATGTGGAATCTATAAACCCCCTTGGGTATTTAGCAAATGTGGAAAGGCAAACGGGAGGGAGGGTACAATGGTAAGGAGGAATATCGATCTTGTAGAGGTATGTGCTTATCAGCCTTTTATGCGGAACAAATTGCTACGACATCTACAGTTCGGATCCCTCTGGTTACCTTTCAGCAAACTTTGGCTGACTGATAAAAGTCGTTCCATATTGGAAAGTATTTGCAGCAGTTGGGAAATAGATAGCGTTGGGAGTGTATTTAACCGCGAAACCATGTCGGAGCTAAGGGCGGGTGTATTATTTAAGATGGCAACGAATAAACGGGCTTAGACAGCTGATCGAACACAATCACCCCGCCGAAAAATAAATCGCACATCAAAACGAAACGTGAGCATCAAGAAAGTTTGTTTTGAACTTTAAATTATGATTTTTACATGTTGATCGCACGTGGATATTTCAAAATACTTCATTATCTCGACTTTAAAATTCGAACGGATTGAACCTGATCGTCATGCTTTTAGATACAAAATAAAATAAGTTAAATGCCTAAAATGACTTTTTATAAAATACTTCCCTTTATTGATATCGATATTATGCTTAACAATTAAACTCTTCCAAAATGAAAATGTTTCGTGTATCATAATGTAACACACACGAGCGCATTTCAGCTCGAAATGTTATATCGCGAGATTATGCCACGGTTCATATCAGAACGGATTCTTAACATTATTTTCAAAACTCGCGATTTTACTGTGCATTGAATACAGGCATTAACTTGCATTGCATATCATTAAAGATTCGAAATAGATCCATGCAACAAATGGAATTCCTCATATCACCCCTGAGAATAAACTCGCTTTTCAAAGGCATTTCTCTACGCACTTAATCGTCCTCATTAATTAAACATTTTATGGCAAGTAAAGAACTGCCAAGTTTTGGCTCGGAGCTTTTCTCCTGATGATTCGAGTCACTCTCATTCAATTTCTGAGAGTGAATTCTCTTTAAGATGCATATGGAAGGAAAATAGGTCGTAATCAGGACTCACGACAGAAACATCCCCCCCCCCACACACACACAGATTACGGCTTTCGGCCGTAAATCTAAATATCATTATCAGCATCTCTAACAGATACTCTGTATTTGCATATACACCCTCTGTCCAAAAAGACCGAACTTTTCGAAAATAGAAGAAATTAGTGGCGCCACCTGTTGTATCTTTTTGTTGTCGAAAGAGGCAGCCTTCATTAGTGTTGTGTCAACTGCTTATGAAACATTTGTTTCATTAGAAGCCGAGTTATAGTGCGAAGAGTGACAATGTGTTTTGACGAACGGTCGGTCGTCACGATATTCATGCCGTACGCTACGAATTCTCGCTATTGACGGTTGGCCAGGCGGAACGAATTCTTTGTGGATAATGCCCTTGGAATCGTAGAAACAAATCAGCATTGTCTTTACTTTTGATTTCTCCAAGCGACTTTTTTTCGGATGCCCCTCTTCTGGTGGCTCCACTCAGCACTCTGGCGCTTTGTTTGGGCTCATACTTAAAACACCACGTTTCGTCAACGGTAACGATCTTTTCAAGTAAGTTTGAGTCCTTACGAGCAGTTTTAATGAGGCCCTTGCAGTGTTCAATTCGATACTTTTTTGGTCTTCGGTCAACTTGTGGGGAACAAAATGCGAATTCAATTTACGAAGGCCCAAACTCTCAGTCGAAATGTTGTGCACAGTCGATTTTGGAATCTCCAATTCATCTTCAATCAATCTCACGGACGATTTCGGGTTTTCTTTGATGAAATCACGCTCTTCTTGAATGTTAACTTTTCTCAGTCCAGTTTTTGGACGGCCCGGTTTTCATCGTCCTGAAGCGTCTCACGACCACTTTGAAATCGCTTAAATCACTCGTGAACTTCAGTACAGGATAAGCATTCATCACCGTACGCTTTCTGAAGCATTTGATGCGTTTCGGTAAACCTTTTACCAAGTTTAACACAAACGTCAATCGCAGCTCTGTTTGAAACTCACTTTCCGACTGTTCGTCAAAACACACTGTCACTCTTGGCATTATAACTCGGTTTCTAATGAAACAACTGTTATAAACAGTTGACACAACACTAATGAAGGTTGCCGCGTTCGACAACAAACAGATACAACAGGTGGCACTACTAGTTTCTTCTATTTTCGATAAGTTCGGTTTCTTTTTGGATAGAGTGTGTAGCACACTGCTAAGAAGATATAAACGAACAATAATGGCACATAACAAATGACATATGGCTGCTGAAAGCAGTAACTTCAAAAATAGGACTTCTATAGATACTTGTTGCACTTTTAAATGTATATGGTTAACTCTATAGGCAAGTTGAGGAGGCCAATGACAAAGGTTTTCCTAACCTAGAAACAAAATCGAATAATACTAAGAATATATGATCTAAAAGTCGTCGCTTACTTATTTGACACACTGTTGGAACTATTCAAACACCAAACAATTCAAGGAATACAAAAAAAAAAAAAGAAAAAAAGTAATCACCAGGTCTGCACATCTCCAAATGTCAACATGATCTGCAGTGATGCTATAGCACTCGGACGTCTAACAGAAGATATTGCGATTCGATAAATCACGATTCATTTGGTTACAACCTTCTCCCGAAGGTTTAGATTCTTAATGTATTGCTTTAACAATTAGTTGGTACGAGAATAGCGATCAAAAGTGCTTTCTGCACAAGGCCACATTTCTCTTTAAAGGCGGCGTGATAAGTTGTGGGTCTATCATCCGACTGTGGACATTTCAGGACAGCTGCAATATATTCCGCAAGGTGATGGAGTACTTCATGATAATGTCACTCTTTCTTGGACAGCGTTAGAATGTTTGCGAGTTACATCCATGAATTACAATCTCGGAGTTAACCTCGCAGAGTGGAGAGGTTCGGAATGCTTCTTACATCCAAGCTTTGAACGTATGCGGCTTCCACCCACGAAAGATTTTAAATGTATAGGTACATTAGTTCGGTAGGTAAACTTAATATTTTTTTCCTATTTTTAAATTAATTTTGAAACTTTTTTTAATTGGTCTGGAAACCCTGTTCTAAAATCTAGAGAACAAACATGGAACTTTTTTTCAAGCCAATTCCAAGCCTCCAATAAGCGGGGAGGGATCTCATAACGTGATAAAATTCGTTTAGCACCTAAATTAAAATCGCCTACATTCATGCTCACTGCGGGATTCGAACGAACAGGCTGTTGCGTTGGTTGGTGAGCACATGCTAACCATTCGTTCACCCTGGCATCATTATGGAAAGTTTTCGTAATGCATTCGTTGCGGTTGTAACTTATGAATGGATGGATAATTCATAACTGTTTTCAGATTATTGTTAACCAATTCCATTCATTTGATAAATTGTCACGTGAAAATAAATTTTAAAAAGTTGTGTGGACAAGTTTTTAGAAGAATAATAAAACCATTCACATCGTGGTTCGATACACCCCCATCCCTCCTCCACTTTATTGAAAATAAATTGCATTCAATAACGCATGTCTAACTTCGCATGTAAAAAAAAAAATATTGTCTGGGAAACAACGTGAAGAACAAACTCAAAGAAAAAGATTGCCACACCATAATATTTCTAAGTAATAACCGTGTTTGATGCTCCGATTGAGGTCAGGCTTTGACAAAAATTCATTGCACAATTCAAATTTCGAACTGTGATAACTTTGAAAACAAAGATTTCTAAAGCTAATCGGATGATTTTATAAAGGTCTGCATCACTCACTGCATGGGCGATGCAGACCTCATAAAATCATCCGATTAGCAAATACATATTTACCAGTAGGAGAAAAAATAAAATAAAAAGACTCATTCTCACACAACTGAAAAGTTGGCGTACAATACAGATGCATATATAGATTCAGAGTCCTGAGGAGAGGGGAGATACAAACATTTTTTTCGCTGCTTCTAGGTATACAAGATGCTATGATCTTCATCTAGATTATCTAATGCTTGACTTGCTGATAGTATTAATGTGCGATGAGTTTAAATCTTTTATGGATAGGTTAAGTTTAAACGGAAAGTAGCTAAAGACATCGAAGTCTGGAGAGTTTATCGATGAATCCCATGTTTTTTTCCTTTGCCTATAAGTTGGATTTAGATGCATAAGTCATATAGAATGTGTGCCTTTATTTTGTGTAGCCAAAAGGATCACATATATGCATCATTAACACTACACCATTTGTTTTCAAATAGAGCAAAAATATTTTTGCCCGAGAATAAACTTCGCTACTTCATATCACATATTCTTTGCCTAAATACACTGAAGCTTCAGTCAATACTTTGAAATACTAAGATCGAAATGTTTCATGTTATCAACTACTACGTCAGCTTGAGGATTCTCCTTTCCATACGATTAACGCTAAAAGAATAGTGTTCGACGAGCAATATTGGGCATGCTTGATGGCAAATAATTTTTGTGCAAGTTCAGATGCTTGCAGAAGGAGAAACGAAAGAAAGGACAAGTTTGATCAATCACCCTTAATAATTGAGTTTTTTTTTTCCTATGTAATAAGTTATTTGGAATTATATCCAAAGTGCTAGGTTATGAGTTCAGTGTATACCTTGTAAACTGCCTGCTTCCTGCGATCAGTTTGCCTGTTTAGCGGGTTGAAATGTCGAATGGTGATGTGCAGTGACAGATTAAATATCCTATTTGTGGGCAGTAGATGTATCTATAGATGCAGTGAAACAATAGCAAGTCTTATGTGTAAGGTGTTCATATGTAATCTTAAGAGTTTCTGCATGGTAATATACTTTTACCAGTGCAAGGACAGCCACTACCAGAACTAGATTCTAGTAAATACCAAAACAAAGTATAAAAATATAGACAAATGATAGAAAGTACTATATTCTGATGTACTGAAGTAAATGTATCATAATAAGTCTGATAACACCTAAATATGAGCTTGCTCCAGTGGTTAGTAATGACTCTGAACAAGTGGAACTGCTGCCATCTGCTGACAAATATTATAAATACATGCTAGAAACTAAAGTTGAGATATTGAGACAAAGGGGAAAAAAAGCAATTCTTTAAAAAAAAATACATCAAGCATTTATTAATAATTAAAATGCAATTTTCATCTAATAATTAGTTTAGATTTTCCCATCTTTTTGTGTAAAGATTAATTTATTAGAAAACTTAATCTATGCCCGTAAGAGTTGATTTCTTAGCATTAGTAAAGTATTAAAGAAATATCTTAATTACCAATGCATGAAAAATACCTTCAAGGCTAAGTATTCGTTAATATCCTTATTTCTTTAAATATTCATCATTAATCCCTGATATGCGACCTCAGTATAATTAATATTTGTCTTTCAAATTAATCTCTTATTCGTCACGACTCGAAATATTGTCAGATATAAGTGATCTTTGTAAAAAGCATTTTTAAATGTATCGATCCACCTCAATTTTAATTTATCAAAGAATTTTTTTCTGACATTTTGTTAGCCATTTCTCTCCTATTTCAAAACCGACCAACTTATTTTAGCTGTGCTCATACATTTCTACCAATGAAGCCAATCTGCCAATCGCCCCTATAATAATTGAGTTACGTTTTTGAGCTAATTTCTTATTCCATAAAAATTTAATTAGTTCACTATTAATATGTTTACTCTATTTTCATATTTAATTTCTTATCTCTACTAAAAAATAATTGTACCTAAATAGCTTAAACATTTAACTTGTTCTATAAGTTAAATCAATCTATAAGTTAACTCCAATCAATTTAGCTACATTTCTGAAGAGTTCAGTTGAATTTGATTCCACTCTCATTCCTAAGATCCATACAGATGATGAATAACAAGATAATATTCAAATTTATCTTGCGCCTCATTTTACATCGAATCATTCTTCTGTAGTTCTGTGTTTGCTCCAGTTTTCATTGTTGAGTTTTTGGATACTCTGTTTAATATCCCATTTTTACCATATAATGGTGCCATTTTGAACAGCAGAATTTTTAACACCTTATTGTATGCCTTTTCCAGATCTACAAAACTACAATACAGAACTTTGTTACTGTCCTCGTGAACAGGTACACTATGAGAGCTCTACTCCAATCATCTAAAATTCAGTTTTCTGACTAGACTTCCTCAATTATAGAAGCATAAGATAAGCCAAAACTTTTTTACCTCCATATTTGGACATTTTAGATGAAATATCATCTAATACAGCTGGCGTTTTTGATATCAGATATCTAACGGCTTTTTCTACCAGCATTGATATGAACTGATTGCATTCTTCGTGAATATTTCTACAACAACTGTTCTTATCACTGCTATTTTTTCATTTAAAATTTTTTCTACGTAATTACTCTAGACATTCAGAAGAGTTATATCTTCAGTTTATGTCATCTTTATCATCACTTTCACAGTCCTTTCTTCCATAACATATCATTCATTTTTATCCTTCTTACTGAAATCTTCCCATGACTTGTTTCGATACTTTTACGCTTAACGTTGTTATGTTTGACTGTATTATCTAAATGCCTACTGACTTACTAGTAACTTTCGATATTTCTCTTTCTTTTAGGACTGCCTTTCTGGTTTAAACAATCAAGGTTCAGATTTTCAATTGGGTGCGAAAGTATTTTTTCCGATACCTTTTCTCCGGTAATATTTATATACATCATGTTGGCAAAAGTATTTGGACACCTTAGGTGTATGCAAATTTTGGATGTCACAGACAGATATTCGCAACATCTGTCCGTGACATTGCTACCCTCTCAGTATACCGAAATCCACCGTTGCTTATGTCATTCATAGATGGAAATTTGATGATGCTACCACAACAGGAAAACGTCCTGAGAAACCACTGACACTCACTCAACGAGATCTACTAGCTGTCTCGAATGTTCAAGCATCCAGCATGTCATCAGCGGTGAACTTCGCGGTCAACCTGAAAAATGCTACAGGGACATCTATCAGCACTAGAACTGTCCACAGAGAGGTGCATGCCTTAGGTTAACATGGCAGGGCTTCTGCGAACAAGCCATGCATCACTTCCTCCTTCAACGCCAAACGACGTTACTGGTGTCTTCCACACTTTCCTGGATAGTAAATTATTAGAAAAAGGGTTCTGTGAAGACGAACCACGGTTCCACATGTTTCATTATGATGGTCATGTGATCCATCTGAGGTTACCTGGAGGTTACCCGGGGAACGGTTCCTGCAGGACAGCGTCATTCCAATTGTCAAGTTTGGTGGAGGCTCGGTAATAGTATGAAAGTGTTTCAATTCGATGGGCTTGGACCATTGGTGGACGTGCCTAAAACCATGACGTCTGATAGCTACCTAGACAACTTCTTGTTTCCAACGCTGTGGAAGTATTTCGGCAGTGACCACTATGTTTCAACACAATGCTCCGTACCATATGCACTGCGTGTCCTAGGCTGGTTTCCACAAAAAACATTGAAGTATTGGACTGACCTCAACCCCATCGAACATCTTTGGAACAAATTAGAACACCGAATTCGCTTCAGACCACAACATCAACAATGGAGGTAGCTTTTGCGCGAAGAATTGAAGAATATTCTTTTTGCTAGGCATCCAAAATAGGTTGGTAGCATGCTTCGAAAGAAGACTGCTGTCATTCAGACCAAAAGGTGCCACTCTGTACTAGAATTGTAATTAAAACGCTTCTTATCACAACTAGTTGTCCAAATACTTTTGTCAACAGTGCATTCGAGTCACCTTTCACCTCTGAAACTGCTTTATTTTCTTTTATAAGTTTTTGTATATGTTTATTTGCAATACGATATTAGTTTTCTTATTTGAAATCCTCTGTATTAAGACAGTTAAAAATTCAAGAATTTGAGTTCTGCTTTACTATGTACAAATATAATAAAATAAGTAAATGTATTGCAAATAATTCACTTCATTTGGGATACGTAAGTCGATAATGTGCGTTTGTTTCGGATACGGAATCGCATTTCGCGTTTACTGAATCATTGGTTAGTATTTAAATATACTACTGTTAAAAAAATATATAAAAAAATAGGTACAGTCTTCTTTGTGTATTTTTTGCAGAAAAGCGCTTTAAAAATTCATTTTCCAATTTCCACACAGGAATGCAGACCTCGATAAAAGTATTGCACAAAATTGTGACTGGCGGATGCTGCAAATGGAAAAAAGGAGGCTGACATTTTTCTCCTTCGACTATCTCAGTGACGCCGTAGTTTGCGCTTCCGAATGTGTTGAATATTGAAGAAGTTTTATTTATTTATTCTTTATCAAAGTCAACCGACCCAACCTTCAGAAATTCTGTAAAATTAAAGTGATGTATTCGTTAATAAGACACCAGAAGCAAGCTCTCTGTTGCAATTAGTTTAAACAACAGCTTTAGGGATATCTGGATGTGCACGTGAGTGTGTATAACCCATTGGAGTCAGGCACATTAAAATCTTAACTGAAAGCTCACGAGATATTTTAGTACCGTGAACAATTTTAAGGATATTACTTTTCAACAACTGCTGTGCTCTTCCCCGGTAACCGAGATAACAAAACACGATCTACGTATGTCGCGTGGTTGACATTACCCTGAAAATGTTGGTTGTTTTATGTTCATTTTTAAGTGGTGGTAATGTTTCTGGAAATTAGTTTTTTTGTGGTGTTTG
Organism: Typopeltis vanoorti; assembly: GCF_054136105.1. NCBI lineage: Eukaryota > Metazoa > Arthropoda > Arachnida > Uropygi > Thelyphonidae > Typopeltis > Typopeltis vanoorti. The sequence goes on along the minus strand of NC_143573.1, from coordinate 74,836,299 downwards.
GCGAGTGCTATTGTTTGTGTGTTTTTTTTAATTTACTATTTTTTCTAAAAGGTGATTTATATTACTCTTTTGCGTTTATTTATTACTATTCTGTTCTTCGTGATTAGAAATTGAATTGTATTAAATTTAAAAAAAAAAATAAAAAAAGGTACCGTTATTAGTTAGTGTTCCACTTTCACTGACTTTAAAATCTTAAAAGATTTATAATCTTTATAAGATTTTACAACAACATCTCAGGCCTACCGGCCTTCGAGATTAAAATCTCGAAGGCCGGTAGGCCAGAGATGTTAGTCAAGTATTCATGTTACTTGGTACTCCTGTTTCTCATGTTGGTTTTTTGGTGGCCATTTCAGTTTACCATTGCGTGATATGCTGTTTTCAATTACTTGTTTCATTTATTTTAACTAAGGTTTTTTTTTTTTTTTGTCCACTAACAGTTATATTGAAATATGCCTAAAAATTCCAAGGAAAAACTTTAGATTTCTAGCGAGGAAACACTGACTAATATTTCAGTCAACATACTAGTTTTTTTTTATGACCAATACGATGCGATTCATAATTGGGATGAGGACGATTCCATTCGATCTAGAAGCCTTTTTGAACAAATGAATTTATCGTGTCAAAAGTGTCTTAATGTAAGCTCCACTGGTAATTAAGATTATTTGTTCATGCTCATAGGAAGGGATAAGTCAGGAATACTGTGGCATATCCCAAATGCCAGCTGTAATGTAACATTGCGCGTGGCATTTCGTACTTGTTTCTCTCCCTCTCAAAGTTGTAATACGCATTTGCTATGAAATGTTAATTAAGATTATTTTTTTTAACGCTACATCTGTTAGAGGATGTCTTCCCCCCTACAAGGAAATAATTTTGACTTTAGTCGGGACTTATGAAGTTGTGCCAAACGTAATGCCTAATTAATTTTTTTTTTGATGCTTATGTAAAAAAGTCGAGACCCATCTCAAAAAGAACTAATTCGATATTTATCTACCAAAAAAAAAAAAGGGGAGAGTGAAAATGCAGGCTGAAAAAATAATTGTCACGATGAGAAACCCTGATCAGTGAGGCCCTCTGAATTTATTTAAGAGTGCACTATGATTTTCGTCGCTCACGATTTTTTGTTTGTTGGAGCTGTTGCTTCCGCTTAGGCGCTAGAAAATAGCTGCGGTCTCTTGCAAGAGAATATGAACTGCTGATATTCTACTCACTAAAAAATGGGCAGACAAAAAAAAACTCTTCAATTGCAGTTAAACTTCATAAACTCAATTTCTGATTAACTAATCCTAATAGACGAGGCACACTGACAGCTTCGGGGGGGGAGGAACTGCTATTCCTCCCTACTAACTGACGATGCAGTTAGCCAAAATCATTGCATCGAAACAAGTCAGAGAGAGAGAGAACTATACGAGTATGCAAAAGAGAATGCGTACTATGTGGAAGTGCATTTGTGTTGGATTAGCCGGAGATTGTAAAGAAATGCCGATAGAAAAATTAAACCGTTACAGTTGTAAATTTTAACGAACGTTATTATGGTACCACAGAACTGGTTAGAATATTGGGCTCAATCTCTCTTAAGGCACAATTAGTTAAATAATTGTGAATGTTAACGGTGTATAATTACTTCTCAATTTAAGCAACAATAGGATAAATTCACATCCAAATACAATCCGAATTGATCGATGTAACATCTCGTGTCACCGAACGAAATGGAAGGAATGTCTGAAAATTAATCTAGAACTCCACCTGAAAGACGTATTACTTGGTCTAAACTGGTGGTGGGGGAAGTAGTCAACATGAAAGAAGTGTCACTTGCGTGTTCTTTAAAAGAAAACATGCGCCATCACAAATGAACATTTACTGGCAATAGACTACGTTCTTTCATTTATTTCAATTCTCAAATTTTCTTTGGAAATGCGTAAAAATAAAATTTGAGGGATCGGTCTTTGGAAATAGAATTTAGTATGATTTGATTAGTGAAGAAACCACTAATTAAATCATTTACGAGGGGATCCACCTTTAATGAATCTCCTTGTAGAGTAGGGAGTAATAAGCACATTTAAGTGTTTTTTTTTTTTTTTTGTTTCGCTTAAGAACACTCAGAAAACCGCACGATATGATACTACACACTAGAATATATTGAAATCTCCGGTGGGGGTTATCAATGATTTCAGAACTCTTTGGTTTTTAACAAATACAATTCATGCAAGTAATATATTGATTTTACCTGTTACATCAACATTGTCGTAGCTTCAACTCAAAGAAGTCGAATACTCCCTAGAAGCAGTTAGTAACAAATTTGCTCGAGTAGACTGAATACTGAAATCTTGGGTTAACTTCATGCAATGCCTCAGAAATATCTTGACTCTAAACCACTATGTAACTATTTTTTTTAACAGTGTTTCCTTTCCAATTCAGTAGCTAGTCTGTACACCTCTTTACTGCTTGTTAAACTGAAAGTCCCCACTTTCGAGAGTGTGAGTGTTTTGTCTTTTCAAACAGAGCGCCTCTTCCATTCAAGAGCGTCCTCTATCTTTACTCTCTTATTTCAGTAGTTGAAGTGCCTTTGCTTACGTCACTATTGCGTAGTTATAGAAAAACAAGGAGATATTGTGTCATTGAAAGCAGACTTACTGAATATATTTGGAAAATCATGACGTATTTGTACTTCATGCGATAATAATTTAATGAAAATGAATTAAAGCAGCTTCGTAATTTAAGGCAACGACCACTGCTTGTCGAATGGAAGAAGGAAAGGTGAAATAAAAGCCTAAAAGGAGTTCGATATTTTCTTATAATCTATTCTTAAAAAACTAAAAATGTTCAGAATTCTTAGTATAGTGAAAGCAAAGAACATTGAAAAAAAAATGAAACAAAATAATCCAACTATCGAAGTGTTAATAAGAATAGAAACAGAAGGTTTTATTAAAAATCAGTAAACTACAGAATTTATAATCAAAGAAAAGACATAAAAATGCACGAAAAAGGAAAACACACTTCTGATAAGTACTCCTACAAGCAACTCGATCTGCAAAGTTAGTAAAGGGTTGATGCCCAAAAGAATATATTTGCGTAGTCGGAGGGTACTAGTGCTTACACGTGTAAGAATGCAAATAGAAATGCTACGGACTTCTGCCTACCAAGTGATACCATTATCGTTCACCTCTTTTCTACTAATGTAATCAGCAGATAATGCATTTGGTAATATTCTCTCTCTCTCTTTTTCGCACGCACGCTAAATCACACACAGAAAGCACAAATAGTTTTAATTTTACATAACTACTGTAACTGAGGGAAAAGGATAACGCATATATGTCCCTTAACGAAACATTAAAGTGTACCTAACATTAATCAATTCATTGAAACCACCGTGCTGTGTTGGCATAGACGATATCCTTTCGATAGATAGAGCTGGGGTCAGATAAGCTCTGGGATGAGAGAAACCTTAGTAGCAATTTTTCAGCTGAAGCTCTGTCTACTGTTATTATTTTAATCTCTTATTTAACAAGGGAGTTAAAGCATTCCGAACAACTTCCATGGGTGTTCTTTCCAAACAAAGTTGATCGTAAATAATTAATTACTCAAATTACGAGTTATTTCAATTGTAGAGCTTAAGACGTTTGTTTTGCAATCAATTATAATCAAGTGCCAATACTTCTCTTATTCAATTTAATTAAAATCCATCTAGTAGTTTAATCCTAAATATTTTGTTTAATCGTGCTTCGGACAGTGCTCACTTTTCTAAAAATTGTTTCAGTTAATTTAAAGGCTCCTAAGACCTTAAGTGCATAATGTTTACCGAGTCTATCTGTATGCTATTTGTTTATTTCTTTCCATTAGATATGAATTTAGATTCCATTAGATTGAATACTAATTTAAACTAATTAGGCTAAAGTAATTTACAAGATGTGCAACAATTTTAAAAATTAGTTAAAAAGTTCATGTACTAAGCAAAATACTAAGCAAGAAAAAGCTGTCTTCTCTTCTTTCTCTTTTGAAAAGTGGCATGAATAAACGTAGTATTTTTTTCACTTGTGAAATGTTTATTTTTTATTTTTTTTCAAGAATAAGTGGATTGTAGTTGTATTGTTAAGAGTTGTGCTCAGAATATTATTAGCCGAAATGTGCTAACAATTAACACGCCAAATAAATAACATTTGTTTATTTGAATACATATATTTTATATACCTGATGTTCCTAATACCAATCAACTCGTCGAACAACAGATTTAACAATCAGCACCCGCGATCACAACCAAACAAACAAACTAGGTTAATTTTGCATATTCATGATTGTTTACAAGCTCCTGTAAATAGATTGAATTATCACAATGAGCTGCTCACCTATTTGCAAATAATTATCCATTCTTCTGTTTAATTAATACGATAATTTTTACCCATATGGACAGAACTACATTTTTTGAATGAAAAAAAACACACTTAAACTGAGGAAATGATACATCACCTATTTAATCCTTAAAAGCATCAAAAATTCTATTATTTTTATTTTCTTATAGCAAAAACAACCCTAAAGGAATAAAATATCAATCATACAGCAAAAAGAAAGCAAATCCGGTGTGCTACTCAACCCCTTAAACGAAATTCTTGGATATACTTTTGCTTCAGCAGCCTAAACCCTAGATAGCAAGATTTTCCAAAACAATTCCATATTTTACATGAGGAAGGGAAAAAAACAAGATCATCCCTGCAAAAACAAATGTAAGCCGGCCAAATACATAAGAGCCCGGCAGATGCATTCAGCCACTTGAATGGGGGGATCTGAGTCCAATTCCTATTGCGTCTTAATGGCACTTTTTGCTAAATATTTCTGCTCAATTGAATCCTATATTCAAATCATTCGGATTTAGAATATAACGGATTTTTCTACTGGAATTTTCAAATATTTGTTCACACAAATACAAAAATAAATAAATAAATAAATAAATAAAATGCTAAGAATGGCCTGAGTGTGTGCAGTTTAAAAATATAACTACATGTACGTCTATGAATTGCATACACAAAATAAAAAGACTTCATTTCTACACAGTCTTAGTGAAGAGAAGATATAAATAAATAAACCTGCTTTGATTGAAGAATCATATCTTAATCTTACCTTTTAAATATAAGATTAAGATTTAAATGTAAGATAGTAACGTGAAAAAAGGGAAAAAGATAGGGGAGGAGAAGATGGGGAACAACCCGCAAAAGACTGAGTTATAATACACTGTTATTGTGAATAAGCCAAAACTGAGAACCATGTTGTGGAAGCAGAATGGTTTGTGAAATGACACTTCGGAATTCTTACAAGATAGTATGACATCAGGCAAAGAAAACTATAAGTTACTTCAGTTAAATGGTCCACTTTGTTCAACTTATATATATATATATATATATATATATATATATATTGCTTTATTGAAGTATTTTGTGTGAAGTATTTAGAAATAACCTAAGCCAAGTTAATAGTTCCTAAATAGATTTCTGTGAACGTATACGTTAAACACACAGAAGTTATGAATTATAAACCTAAACTGAACTAAAGAAGTTAATCATGAATTATAAACCTAAACCTCGTCCAGCTTACAACTAAATCAATTCATTTTAAGTACTGAAACAAAACAACATTTCTCCACAGATCTAAATTAAAAACATAGTTTTTTTTAAAACTTTTTTTTAGAATCACGAACACGTTTCCAAGATCAATAATTAAATAACCCCATCAAATGCAGCAATGTAGGTGGCTTATTTTTGAATAAAATTTGGCGCACACATCTGCTAAATTATGAATCCAAATCACAAGAGGCTTCTGCTTGGTGCTGGTCTAGTAGCAGGCATAGTTTTCCTTGTTCTGTTGTAGGCGGTCTTTTTATTACGTACTTTCGTCTAGTTTGTTTAAAAAACAACAAAAAAATAAAAGATTCTTTGAAATGATTAAGTGTAGAAATGTTGGATTAGTTATAACTTTTGATACAAATTAAATTACCTTTACAGATATCCTAGTTATATGGTTCTATTTCATCTCAATTACGTGTTTTTTTTTTTTTTTGTGTTGTTGTTTATTCCGGAAAATCTAATCACAGATACGTTAGTAAAGTTATCAAATATGAAACAGAAATATTTTATTATATCTTCCATTCGGCGTAAGATGGTAAGAAAAAATAAGAAATTTTTAATGCAACTCAACACACTTTCACACTTGTCAGACCACAAGTACATTTAGCTATCGATAGGAATTTAACATTAAGGCAATAGAATAATAAATAAAACGTCCTGTAAGCGAAAATAATAGATATTTCTCATTCTATAAAAGTTCACAAAGATCAGAATACACAAGCGTACTTCAGCACGAGAACTGAACTCATACTCCATTTCTTAATCATCGAAAGTGCAATCATTCATAACTTGAAGAGCCAAACTCAATGTGGAAATACGCATTTATTGAGACAAACAAGCATCCAACATTTCAGAAACGGATTTGATGAGGCCTATGAGTGTGAATGGGATATTGGGTGCAGTATCACAGGCAATATCGCTTTGTGTTAAAAAAAAAAAAAATTAGTAGTAGTTAGGTATCACTCTGAGGCATTTATAATCGGGGGGTTTAATTCCTCCCTTATTAAAAAATAATTAAATTCATCCCCCCTCGACCTGGTTTGAACTGCTTTGTAACCAGTCCCACTGGTTTAGTTTTGAGGTCAACGTATGGCGTACTGTCACGTGATATAAACGACACCGTCTGACCTCAAAAACGATCAGTCATAAAACAAGTCCAGACCGGTTCGGGGGGGGGGATAAAACCACTCAAAACTACGCTAGAAACGATGCAGTCACTTGTACATGGTGTCACATGTGGACTGATCACAAAGCGGTTCAAAACATGTCGGGGTAGATAAATTTAATTACTTTTTGATGAGGGGAATGAAACCCCCCCCCTCTCCTAATTAAAACTACGCTAGAAACGATGCTGTCACGTGTACATGACGCCACACGTTGACCTCCAAACTAAACCAGTCGGACTGGTTACAAAGCAGTTCAACCAGGTCGAGGGGAGATGCATTTAATTAATTTTTGATGAGGGAGGAATTAACCCCCCCCATTAAAAAACTACGCTAGAAACGATGCTGTCACTTGTACATAACGCCATACATTGATCTTAAAACTAAACCAGTCGGACTGGTTACAAAGCAGTTCCAACCACGTCGAGGGGAGGATTAATTACTTTTTGATCAGGGAGGAATCAAACCCCCAGATTAAAAATACCTCGGAGTGATACCTAACTACTTTATTGTTCATAACTTTACTCTTTTCCCACACATTATAGCTTTGCAGCCTTCGTGTGTGGTCTTGATATATAAAATACACCTCTGCCTTTATCTTCAAAAAATAGTTCTTCAGTAGCCTCCCCCTTCTCCACACTACAAAACTGTAAATATGTAATGTGATGATATCAAACATTTATGATATCAAGAATATGCTGATCCAACTCGGGATCAGAGTATTCTGCTGTAAGTATTCTTCGGAGTTTTCTAAATCGCAATATTTTGCGATTTTAACTAAAAAAAAATTACAGTAGTGTTCACAGATCTCTAGGGAGAGACATTAAGTTCTTTCAGATTCTGTTTTAATAGCCGTCTCACCTACGTACGGTTATAAACCATTTATAAATACATTTTTGACACCATGGAAACGCTACTCTAGAAATTAAACACGGTACTTTTTTGTCATCTTCAAACCTCCAGTAAGTAGTGTGGTTTCACACCAAGCGATGAAAATAGTCTATTACATAAAGACACCCATAAAGGACCATATCGAAAAACTAAATCCATCGTGGAGAACTAAAGCGATAGATATTTTTCGCAGGCCAAAAACTGTGCTCTTAAAACTTAGAAGATTCCGTACTGATTGGAGGCCATTTCTTTTACAGATATGCAAAATAATAAACTCACCATTTACGTGATGATTAAGAAAAAAACTCAACATTGTGACCAAGAGGATTAAGGGTAGGATTCAGGAATAAAGATGCATTACAAGTATCTTATGCCATAATTTATGCATAAGCTTCACATTATAGCACTTATATGTCGCCAGACTATTCTCAATAGACTGTATTCATAACATGCTGAATTTACACAATTATAAACAAATATGTTTGTAATTGTGTAGAGTATAGCTGAAGAACAGCACTGGCGCACTCAAGATTTAATCTTGGGGGGGGGGGGGGGCAAGTTGAGTAGACAATTTGAAAATACACACTATGCATTGCATACGAGCTATGACTGAGCATCTGCAGTGATCGCCAATACATGATACTCGCACTTACTTTACTTTCGAGTCCGGAACACCAATCATATCCTCAACATCCATCAGAATGTCATCCGTGCAGCACACATCGATTAGATCTGGGCAACATAAAAGATGTTCGTCAGTTTGGGCGCCTCCACAGTCACAGCTGTCATCATTTGCATAACCCCATTTCATCAGATTACTTCCGCATCTGGACACTCCCACTCTAAGACGGTTCAGAGTCCTCCAGGTGCTATAGGGTAGGTGATATCCCTTGGTTAACTCTTCCTTAATTATGGGGGCTTCTTGAATTTGAACCGATTCCCTCCATAGAATAAGGCGTCGCTCCTCAGGTTTATGGATCAATGGTTTATTTCTTTGAATAAAACTATGCCTCGATTTGAGTCGAGAGGCCGTGATGATATGGCCGTACATTGGATGTCTTTCGTCCGTCATCTGCTTTTTTTTTTCTCCATCTCACCGGCCACTTGACGTCTTATGCCTGATAAGGGATACAGCTTGTTGACTGGGGTTGGTCTTAGGCATCCGGTTATGGTCCTAATGGTATCATTTAAAGCCACATCCACGTGTTTCGCATGGGCGGATGCCACCTACACTGAGGCAGCATACTCCCCTGCAGCAAAACACAATGCCAAAGCCGTCGAGCGAAGTACCTCTGGTTGAGCTCCCCACGTCGTGCCGGTCATTTTTCTTGATGCTATTTCTTGCATAGATTTTTCCCTTTTAGTTCCTGGCACATTGCCAGGAACTAAAAGGAACTTTGTCGTATAAGGTACGACAAAGTCGTACCTTATACGACAAAGTTCCATTCTTCTGATTTCTCCATCTGCTCTTCTTTCCTTGCAAAGTTACATAGAATCGTCGATTCTGGAGCATGGTTTTAACTACATTCATGAGGTGAAAATCTTTCGTTATTTGGTACAGCTTGACCAACAGTTTCTTGTGATTAACAGTGTCATGTGTTGCTGAAAGATCAATAAAAGCTGCTCCAGTCACAAGCTTCTTTTCGTAACCATCGTCGATGTGCTGCGTGAGATTCAGAATTTAGCAACAGCAGGACTTTCCTGGACGGAAACCGGCTTGCTCGGGTATAAGTTTCTCATCAATGTTTGCTGCTATTCTTTCCAGAATCATTTGTTCAAAAACTTCATACAAGTGGCAGAGGAGAGAAACAGGGCAAAAATTCTTCGACTCTGTCGGTTCCTTTCCTAGTTTAAGTAAAGCTACCACTTGAGCTTTCCTCCATAATTTGGGCAACTGAAGAGATTCTACACACCTATTCATCAATTTCGCCAACCATTGGATGGTTACCGGACCGAAACACTTTATCTGTTCTGTCCGAATGTCGTCCGGGCCAGCAGCTCTATTCTCTTTCAGGTGACATATAGCTTTTCTTAGTTCTTCTTCGGAGAACGGAGAGGCTAATAAATTAGGCTCAGCTTCTTTAATGCGCGTAAGATTGGGTTTCAGTATCTTCTTGCCTGTCCTGCCATTCAAAAATAGCTGGTGAGCGATCTGGTTTGGCGTGACCTCTGTTACGTAAACTGGAGTTTTAGTTGGATCGTTGCTTAAATTCTTCACCAGTTTCCATGCTCGTCTACTGTTTCATATCCAAATCCTGCAGTAGCTTCATCCATCTCTTGATCTCCTCTGTCCCGGCTCGGGTAAACGAAGTAGTGCCCGAACACTACTTCGTTCGCCTTGTGTTCACAGCGACCGTGATTCCCAAGAGCTATAGGGTATTCCCACCTTATGCGACCGCTAATTTATAAGTAGTATAGAAATAGAAGACACGACACAACATAAATTTAAAAATAAAAAAAATTTAATTAGGAAAAGATTTTTGGAAATTTTTCTAGTGTTTCTTTCCTTTTTCTTTGGGGGGGAGCAGTGCCCCTTGTCCCCATCGCTGGGTGCGCCAATGAAGAGCAGAATGTTTCTCCCGACAACTGTGAAAAATATTTCGTGAAATATTTACGAGCAGTAGAATAACTTTGGTGGTGTCAATTGGGGGCAACGTGAGGATTACTAATATAAGAATTTTACTTTGGATTTGGCTCGTCCTGACGTCATGAATGAAGTCATATAACATCTCTGAACATTATTTAATACATTTCAATTGCGAAATAGGAAAACAAAGCAACTCCTACTGAAACGATAAATAAACTGTTTATCCATTACAGTTTATTTATTTATTGTTTGTTAATTTTTGGATCAAACGCTTCCCATCTCCTTTCTCTGAACGAAGAGATTTCTTTAAGACCAACCATCAACGAATATTGCCGATAACAAGTCTTCTAATGTATTTTTCCAAAGACGTTGCCGGTAACAGTTGCAAGTGACATTTTTCCCCATGGTTAACGGTGAACCATTGGATCTGTTTCCTGCACGATGCTTTATCGGCCTGATTTATACTTTTCGCTGTACTGGTGGGCTCAGTAATTAATCCCGTTATTTATGTAATTACCATCTGTGGCTTTTACTTTCCGGTAGGCTCTTTGGCCATTAATTACACCGAACATATCTGGAACATTCGACACCAGCAGAGAGATCATTAGGAGGGTCTAAATTACCTCATTTGTTTCACACATCTTAAGCTTTTCGCTAATAAGCACAGAACTATTTAATTATTGATTGAAAAGCCTCCATCCTTGCTGTACCTGACGACATAATAAGATTTCTAAAAGGCGAGCTGGCCTCCTGGAAATTATACTCATAATCTTTCTTACAAGACAGGATGGGGCAGTGAGGTTGGGATTTAAAGAAATTGAAAATCATCTTAATGTAATCGTACTTGCAACGAAACTAATCCAAATTTAACCTCTGGATTCACAAATGATCCCCTCACATCTTGAACTGAACAGCGTTCAGCGCTATAAACTAAAATGACTTTAAGTATTAAGTAGGTATTAGTGAGTCAATCCCGTGAGGAATTATTGGACTGGAAAAAAAAATAATGCGCTCCCTCCACAAAAACGGTGTTAATCTAATTAACTCCTTTTTTAAGTATTGATCTGAACAGTTTTTTCCTTCAGAAGTTTCTAAACCGCTTCGAAAAACGATATTGTCTGACTGAATGTATGGTGTTAAAAAGTAATGTCATTAGTTGCTCAGTATTGCAAACGACAACAATAAAACAGCACTATCAAGGGTTCCATCCCCTCGCAAGATTTATTTGTGATCTTTTCTTTTTATTTGTCTGTTTTTCTTTTATCAGCACATCTATCCAGTAGAAATAATCCCACCAAATGAAAAGCCATCTGATTCTGCACAGAATCGTTAATTCTCTCTCTCTTTCTGTCCATCCTCCCTTTCCAACGCAGGATCTCCTTTACTTCTTTTAGTACCCATTCATTGTCTCGTACCTGTCTATCTCTGTGCTGTTTTCAATTTACTTCTCTTTCCTTCACGTTATCGAATCGGACCCCCCCTTTCCTCCCCCTCAAGACGCTAAACATAAATGGAATAAGTGATTTCATCAGAGAATTCCACAACTTCGGTAATTTTGGTTTGAAGGCACCGGACCGCTAAACTGATTAAATCCACATTCCTCCAGGGATCTTTTAGTCCGTTTTTTCCTCTTCGTTCTGCATGATTTCCCACTGAATACAAAGCAAGAGACGTCAAGAATGACTTCTAGTAAAATCTCTTTGCCGTCAAAGCTCATCCCCCGTACTCGTAAATCGTAACCGCTACTTTTTACCATTATTCATGTTCTGTTCCCCGATTTTCTGCCATTTAACAACGTACACCAGTTTAATTTCTTTTCTTTTTTTTTTCTCTCATTTTCTCTGTATATTTTCTAGTTGGGGAAAATAAGAAATAAAAAAGCAGAAATATTACTCACATTTATTTAATTCAAATTTAAACAAAATCAGAAGTGGTTAGTATCGAAAATGGATCTAAAATTTACTTCACTCTAACAGGAATGTATATATTGAGAACATCACTTTAATTAAAAAAAAAAAAGCCGTTTTAGTTCTCTGTTCACAACATGTTTGCCATGAGGTCATCAACTATCACTTGGACGCGATTCGCCCTCTACTCTCAGGTCCAGGGCCGTCGCCAGATTAGATCGCGCCTTGAGGCAAACAATTAAATATCGCCCCTGATGGATTATAAGACAAAAATATAAGAAAATCTCCAATTGCTATTTTCTTTTTATTACAAGAGAAACATTAATGAAAAACGATTACATAATAATATTAATTCAATGTTTGTTCTACGGGAATATCGCACAATAAAACTGTTTTCAAGTTCATCTAAATTTAAATTATAAGCTATGTCCGCTTTTATCAATATAGTTGCTAGACCAACCAATCTAATCAATTTCAGCTTGAAAAAACTTCTTTCCGCACTTGCTAAGCTAACAGGAATTGTTAGCGTGGTGACGGCACTTACCGCAATATGGCTGAACGAGCGCCCTTATTAAGCCGCGCCATGAGGCAGGCTGCCTCTATGCTACACCCTGTCAACGATACTGCTCAGGTCACACAAGCACTCTAAGACTTCCCTTTTAATAACAAACCCATTCAAACAGCGATTTAATTATTGACTCTTGTGCCATTCACTATGTAAATCACGTGTACGTTCAACCAAATCACGAGCTGAATTCAGCAAGTATATGTTCAACAGATCATTGTTGTAACACTTATTAAGATTGTTACTAATATTGTAGTTATAAAATGCTCTATGTATTGTATGATTAATCATTGTTCTAATTTTAATTTTTTTCCTTTTTTTTTTGTATACCATAAATCTACAAAAAAAAGAATACGATTTCGTATTCTGTACAGTCGACTGATATATGTACTGTTTTTTAGCATTTTTATTTAACTGTTCATGTTCATATAACTGATTTAAATTTTAATATGAAACTCTTCGATAAGAATATTGCTATCTAGCTACACTTTCGAGCCATTGTGTTGTGAGATTTTTGCTATCATATTCACTTTGATATAACTAAAACGCAGACGTCATAACAGCTAATCTACAGCACTTAAGCTGTGGTTAGGCAGGGTAATAATTTTTTGATTGGCAATAACCAGAAAGAGCTAATATAAATCCATGAAACTCGTTAATCTTGTCTGGTTTTAATAAAACTACGCTTTTTATTATGCCGACATATAAATAATCTCAGTTAAATCCGCTAACAAAAGTGGTCTAATGATATCAGTCTCTCATAAAGCATTAACTACAGAAGGATTAAAAAATAAATAAATAAAAATAGATTTTCAAAACAACATTCACACCATGAAGCGAATCCTGAAAAATTATAAAAATGCAGATTAGTAACTCTTCTACTTTTTTTATAAATGTAACGATCATCATACGAGAGTACTTATGGAGAAATGGAGTTCAAATAACGGCTAATGTCAAAGTTCTGGTGTAACTCTTTCGCAGCTACACCTCCGAATAAAAAAATTAGAATAATCAAAGAAAATGTGTGGAATGATTTGAAATTCTAATTTATTACGTAGAAAATAATCATTAACAAATACGAATTACCATCAACTAAATCTACGTGCTTAGTTTGATGGTAATTTGTAGATTATATACCCACGTAAACACATAAATGTAATATAAATTATAAGAAATAAGAAAACTGTTATTTGAAAACATTCACCAACAAATACATTCTTTCATGCATTCTTTTTCTTGCTGAAAAAGAATGCATGAAACGTTCGGTGAAATTTGCAATCTCTGTCATGATATGGGCTTCTATGACAGCAGAGGGTCCAGACAGGCTGTGTATTGTGTACGTCAATTCCAAAGTGTACCAAGAAATTCTTCAGCACTTTATGTTACCGGCATCGAAAGATTTATGTGATGGTGATTTCTTTTTCAGCAAGATTCAGCTTCTTGCCACACTTCCAAGAGCTATCTAGGAGCTCAAAGAAAGGCGAATCAATATAATTGCTTGACCGGCAAACTCACCAGATTTAAACTCCAATGAGAATTTGTGGGGAATTATGAAGAAACGTCTTCACTTCAAGAAGTTACCTCAAGAGACAAAAATGAGCTTGTTTCTAGTTTGCAGACTATACGGGCATGTTTGATAGAAAAAAAAAAAAAAAGAAAGAAAGAAAGAAAAGTGAGTGAATTGCTAGCAATGCTCAACGGACATAAAAGCTAAAGAGGGGGATGCAACAAAGTACTAATTATCATATGGTTTCCCTTTGACTGTAATTTTTGCGCATTTATTTCCACATTGTTCTAATATTTTGAACCAGGTTAAAAATTATTCTAATTTTGTGAATGTCTTCAAATAATAGTTTTCTTATAATTTATTTACATTTTATGTGTTTACATGGTTATATAATCTACAGAGTACGTAGATTTAGGTGATGTTAATTCATATTTAGTAATAATTGTTTTTCTATGCAAAAAATTAGAATTTCAAATCATCCAAACACATTTTCTTTGATTATTCTACATTTTTGATTCGGAGGTGTATTAGAATATTTTTTGCTCGCTCTCTCTGATCTCTTTCTTTTCGAAAATCTTTGACGTTGCGGCTGCCTTTCCTTTCCTATAAATATTTTATATTTTAACAAACTATCGTGTAACTTAGACTTCTACCATTCCACAAAACGTCCACTCATCCTGAATGAAATAGACGGAATCAAGTTTCCTTCTTTTTTTTTAATTAATTGTTTCTATTTTCCTCATTTTGAACAGTCCTCATAAGTATTTCCCTTTCGAACATTTAAATTTTAAATAATGCATGTACTGACTTTTTTTTTCACATGAAACTATTGCAAACAAACAAACATAAAATTAATGTTCCTCCTTATAGATCATCCTACAAAAACGGAGATTGCTACTATGCTTTCCACTTCTCTAATGCTGAAGTTCAATAGCAATCCTACAAATGGGAAGCAAGCAATAAGAGATGCATATAGAGAAGGATTACTGTAGTTGTAACTGAATCTGGTAAGCGAGGGAAAACTCACAAAGTCGTCGAATCACAGGAAGACGAGACTCTTCTTAATCGCTATCTGTCGAACAGAGTTTTCCCTTGGCTGAAGTAGGTTTATCTGCAGCAAAAGTTGGACTTCCTGCGGAAGTTATGCTCACCTAATACGCAGACGATGAGTTTTCCGGCTCTGATCTCCATCTTTCTGCACTTCCTGTTCCGAGATAGCCGCAAATATCCTGATAGATGTGAGCACTTCACTTTGCAAGAATTTCATTCTAACAGTTGGGGGGGGGGGGGGAATATTGGATTTATTCGCCTGCAACCTTAAAGAATAGATTTCACTGATATGAACTATTCGATTAATATCATTGTCTATCGCAATGAGAAATATCTATTCGATCCTCTTTATTTACAGCTGAATAAGTCAGCTATAAACTTACATTAATATTTAATGTGGTCTGCGGTGATCTGACCGAGTATCGAAATTGATTTTGTTTTAACAATCAAGAAGGTGGCGTCATATGTGCATATTTGTCGTAAATTCTAGGTCATTTACTCGTTTCTTCAGTATGAACAACTAAATAACGAGAAGGACCCCTCTCTCTCTCTCTCTCTCTCTCTCTCTCTCGAGCTGTGTGTGTGTGTGTGTGTGTGTGTGTGTGTGTGTGTGTGTGTGTGTGTGTGTGTGTGTGTGTGTGTGTGTGTGTGTGTGTGTGTGTGTGTGTGTGTGTGTGTGTGTGTGTGTGTGTGTGTGTGTGTGTTACTAAAAGACAACAGTCTATCTATATTTAAATGGAACACATAAGGAGAATATTCATAGTAAATTATCACCATCATCATAATTCCTGACATATACACTCGGGGGAGTACAGGATCTTATGATAGCTACCTGAAAAGTTACATCACTACTAACTTCCTATCAACAATTTTCTCCCAGATTAACCTGTTATCTATCAACATTCCAGTATTATCAGATCTTACATTTCTGTCTTCTAAGGCACTTTTATTGTATCAGCAACCTATATCTTGGTCTGGATCTTTTTTTCTGAGAAAGAACACTTGTTTAGCTAATCTTCCCTGAGGTTAGCTCCGCTTACACATTCCTGAATGCTAACAATGTCAAGTTCTTTCCTAATATTATCGTTTTTTAATGTGATACTTCCACTGATGCCATCTATTCATTCCCCTCATCTTTCTCAGGACTCTCATATCTGTGGTTTCCAGTCTTTGATCGAGAGTTTTATTTCTAACCCAGCTCTCAGATCCATAAGTTAAAATTGGTTTGAACACTGCCTTCTATATAGATTGTTTAGTGTTTTGACTAATCTCTTTCTTATTCCATATACATTATTTTGTCTTTTTAATATTGATTTTCATGCCAAATTTTATTACAGAAGTTATTCAATTTAGCCAGGAAATCCTACAGACCTGTCCTGGATTTATCTAGGAGTAATAACATCATCTGCATATAGAAAAGAGCTGAGATTGACTGCTCCAATTTGGATATCCAGTTTAATACCGCTTTCCTTCATAATGTGATCCATATAGTTGATGGATAACAGTGGAGATGTACACCCTTGTTGCACACCTAAGTTGACATCAAACCATCTTAATGCACCTCCTTCAATTCTAACTGCTAATTTACAACTCAAATATAGACTAAGTATTGCTTGATAACTTGTTATTGTGACAAATAAATAACTTCATGTGAAGAATTCTTCTCAGGCGTAGAGAGGATATACACCATCTACTAATAATTGTCCCAATATCCCCATTATTTGAAGTTATTGAACATTCCAGGTTTGTTAATAACATAAAAACCGGTGTACAGATAGCAGGAAAAAGTGTTTTATCGTAGCAGTTGAATAGATGGTATGGCAACACGACGTGAACTCAGTGACTTCGAGAGAGGTGTCATCGTGGGCTGTCACATTGCTGGCATGTCCATACGTGCCATTGCCGCTCAAATGGAGCATCCAAAATCAACGGTGCAGGAACACACCCAGGAAGGCCGCTGAAAATGTCTGACAGGGAGCGGAGATGCAGTATTGGTGCATAGCATTAATACCAGTGGCGGCCGGTGAAAATTTTAAGTATAGGTGCTGCATATACACAAAAAAAAAAAAAACTTTTTTTCCCTAATCAGTAGCGAAGTTAGACAGGGCTAAATGGCCTCGCCTACTCCCCGTATACGGGAATAAAAAGGCGTTAGCTGATTTTTTTTTATGTCAGTAGCGAATTTATTAATAAATAAATTTACATATTAAAAATTGCTTTATTAAAAATATTTCATCCTCGCCACGAACAAACACCAAAAATAAAAGTTTCGTATCAATAGCAATGACAAGCACAAACGAATATCGGCGTTAGATCGCAGTGCATTTGTTTCGTGTAACGATAATTGGAAAAATATAATTATTTTCATATTTTCAACAGTGACACTCGTCATAATTCAGCCTTGTATCTATAATAAATAAATAATTATATGTTATTTTAACAAAATAAAATAAGATTTACAAAAATATAGTTCACCACGCACACGCACCAATAATAAACGTTTCATATCTCACAGAAATAAGGCGCGTAAGCTTACTAAAAATACACTGCCGTTTGAGCAGTTACAGTTGAGAATGACATAACGTGCATTGACAAGAGCAAACGAATATCGGCGTTAGATTAACTATTCAATCAATGTCAAAACATAAGCTGTAACCTTTGACATGTTGTACTGCATTTATATAATGTTGTAAGCATTGTTATTATTTATAAACACAAACAAAATTTAATTTTTTCATTTTTTCCTTGGGGTGCTGCAGTGTCGCAGTGCTTATGTACAGGCAGCCACTGATTAATACTGAACGAAAAGAACTCCACTTACTGGGTTTCCACGGAAGAGCAGCGGCACACAAGCCGAATATCACAACAACGAACAAGGCGACTCGTCTGGCCTGATGTAAGAGCGTGTGAACTGGACAATTCACCATAGGATAACGTACTTTGGAGCGATGAATCAAGGTTCACATTTTTCCAGTCTGATGGCAGGATGTAGAGGCAGCCTGGTGAACGATTGTTACCACAGTGTATCCACAGAAAAGTTTGGTAATGGAGGAGTAATGGTGTGGGGTGCATTCAGCTGGTTTGGAGTGAGATCACTGGTCGTTGTCTGTGGTTCCATGAAGGCAGTTCAGTACCTTGATATTCTGGAACCACGAACAACGACCAGTGGTCTCACTCCAAACCAGCTGAATGCACCCCACACCATTACTACACTGTGGAGTTTTTATGGAATAGACCCTTGTTACTATCAAGACGACAATGCCCCATGCCACAAAGCTGCAGCTGTTATGGAATGATATGAAGAGATGGGTGTTAAACGAGTGCCCAGAGTCCTGACTTCAATCCCATCAAACACCTGTGGGACGAACTGGAGCGGCAATTGTGGTCCAGAACAGTACTTACTTCCTCGATCTGTCGCTGAACTCAGTGCTGCTTTGATGGAATAATGGAGATAAATTCCGCCTGATGTCTGCAGCACATTAGTGAAACCCTCCCTGAAAGGGTTCAGGAGGTTATCAAAGCCACAGGTGGACATACCTGATATTAGGATTTGGCTGCTGGTATCAATTGTAAATTGCCAGTGTCTGGACAATTATTGGTAGATACTGCATATGTCATCTCTATGCCTGAATCCATATCAATATATTGAATATGACACTTATGCTTATTTGGTGTGAATGTAAACAGGACTTGAGCCATTCTTCTCGAGATAACAAAGCTGTATTGCATCATCACAGTGTCTACAGCTAAACCTCAGAAGTGTATATAATATATCCGCTAAGACAAGCCAAAGCATTAAATTATCGGACTGGAGGAAACCATATAGAAGTGCAGGAACTAATTCATTAGAGGAAATGTCAAAGATTTATGATACTAGGATCCATTAAGTGATAGCTGAATTTCAGCTCCTGGTTGGCTCGAGACCAAAAACCTTGTTTACTTTTCTCCATTTGTTATCATGCTATGTGAGTGATGCTTTCAGAGTTACATTAGACATCATAGAGAGACCCAAGATTTCTTTTTTTACTTCTTTGATTTCCTTCCTTTAAAATGTTCATTTTCTCCAGTTTAACTTTTCTAATAGTGAAATCATCTTCCTTAGAGACTGGAATATTCATTTCCTTATCTAACGCCACAGATCCAGAAAATAGAGTGGATGAAATAATCTCATCAGTGATATTTTTCTTCAAACTCCCAATCGTTTGCGGACGTTTATCCTCTAGGTAATTCGAACCACAGTCCAGCGTTGCTTAAACTAGTATCCCAGACAATCTTATCTACGTACATTTCAAGATTTTAAGAATTCCAAGTGGGATGATTTTCACGACTTCTGTGCTTCATTTCCTTGATTGAATATTCTTGTTTTTCTGTGTCTTCTGACCCAAATATTTGCAACCGAATGTATTATTAATATGGAAATATTATTTCGCCATTCCACTTTATCGTTAAAATATCATTAAGTTAAATTATTCAAATTAAATGAATATTGAATCCACATTATTTCAAAGCCGAATACAGAAACTACAAGAATTTCGTGCCTAATATAGAAACTATAAAAGTTTCGGGGGATCCAAGCTTAAGTAAACCTTTCATGACAGGGCAACTCGTAGTAAAGGTGATGTGTTTTACATTATGGGAAATACTAAGGATAGTGATCAGAGCTTACTTACCGACCACCTTTACTACGAGTTGCCCCTGTCATGAAAGGTTTGCTTACGCTTGGATCCGCCGAAACTTTTATAGTTTTTATATTCGGCTTTGAAATAATGTTGGATTCAATATCCACTTAATTTGAATAATATTGCATCGCCGAAGAGAGCCTTTTGGCTCTCTATTTCAGTAATTAAGTTAAAACTTTAGTTCTGCAAGAAGTGTGGCCAACGAGTAAAATGCTGCATTCAATGAAATCTCAATTTTTTATATTAAAAGTCGAACCAACTGCACGCGAACTATCAGCACATTTTAAACTGATTTTGAAAGGGATAAAATCAGACAATTCATGATATCCAAATGACAGCTATGTTTTCTGGTTTCCTGCCAAACTTTTCCACCTTTGCTTCTAATGACTGAAAATTTAATCAGATTCTTGCTGATGAGAGAGTACAGCGCACTCTTATTTTTCATTTGGAAAACCCTGTACTACGTAAATCATCAAAATTCAAGAATATCAACTTGTACAGCAGTGAATTCTGATTTCGAAACCATTCGTCGGAGTTCTGATTATCTTATTAAATACAATGCTAGTAAAGCTCAATTCTGTTTTTTTTCCCCTTTTTTTTTTCCAAGAACGAACTATTTTCTGCCGGCTTTTTTTTTTTTTTTTTGACAATACTCAAATCAGCTGTTAAGATGAGATATCTTTACAATTCAAACTCAGAGAACAAAGTTTTCTTTCTGTTCATTTCTTTTTTATTTCCTCAAGAATATACTTTGCTTGTATTTTTTCTCCTTCACTTTTTTCGCACGTGCACAACATTCAGTATACTATAGATCAAACAATCTCATGTGTATGAGATTGACATTTAAAAAAAGATTGTTTATAAAGTGGTGATACGGAAAGTGAAACTCGTAGATTAAAAATAAATAAATAAAACAGTCTTTTGTGATAACCCTGTTGAGTTTCATGTTAATTATAGCTGTTATCATAAATTACCCCTCTGGTCATCAATGAGGTTTAGAATGCAGCACAATTAAAGCATTCCAATGTCAACGCTGGCTGACGTCATTAAAAGATGGAAATCTGATAGTGATAGAAAACCCAAGAAATATTTATGCAAACAAGCTGAAGGAAAGGAACAAAAAAAATTGATAAGATTATACTTTCATCTCTTCGTGCAACAGTGGATTATCTTCATTAAGGAGTTCAGAATTACTACGGCTTCTGATGATTGAGCAGAACAATACGTATTGATCTTCATAGACTGAACTTTTATTGCCCACACTCTAAAAACAACCAAGCGATGCAAGGGTTGGAGAGCACAGTGATTGGACAATACCACGTCAAACACTGTCGATATGGAATGATAATTCAGGATACACATTTTGCAGATTAGTTGTCACCATTATAGAAATTCCAGAAAACATTATTATTATTATTATTATTACACCATCCATTCAAAGATTGGGAAAATTCATCAAGGGAAGACTACTCATGAAGGCACCATAGTGTCCACATCTACACTGCACAATTCAACCACTTCATCTACCACTTGCTGCTCCGACTTTTTGTGTGCTAATCACTTGTGTTCTCTTGACCGATTTTTTTTATTGCGGGTTCGAAGAAAGAAAAAGAAAACTTGACACATCCGCATGAGAGTGGCTAACTCGCTTTTAGTTGAGAAAGACCAAACAAAGATTACCCTAGTAATGGCAAGAATCGAACTCAGGTCTATTTCAATAGCAGCATGCATTGTCCCATCGTTCTTCCAACTGTGCTACAGATATTTATTAATCCAAAGCATCTATATACATTCAGAATAAATATATATACAACTATTTACAGATATATATACAATATGTACAAATACGAGACTAATCTTCTTGAATGGCAGTCAGTCTCAAGTAGAGTAATGTGGGCAAATATGAGAATGGGGAACTGGGCAATGAGATTTATTTGTGCCTATGGTCCCACAGAAGGTTCTACTAAGGT
Organism: Typopeltis vanoorti; assembly: GCF_054136105.1. NCBI lineage: Eukaryota > Metazoa > Arthropoda > Arachnida > Uropygi > Thelyphonidae > Typopeltis > Typopeltis vanoorti. Next base: position 74,814,371 of record NC_143573.1, on the reverse strand, counting down.
AGAAGTGGAGGAATTTTTTGAGGCTTTAGAGAAAGTAACTGATACAATGAAAAAGAAAACATTGGTCCTTGTTGGGGATCTAAATAGCAGGGTAGGAAATGATTGTCAGACATACAAAAATATTTTGGAAAAATTTGGAGAAAAGAGCAAAGCTAATAATAATGGCAAATGCCTGTTGGATTTCTGCTTAGGACATGGACTGGTTATTACTAACACCATGTTCCAACATAAAAATGTGCACAAATTCACATGGAGAGAAGAGGCAAGGAATAAGAAAAGTCTCATTGACTATGTTATTGTTGATAGTGATGTTTTCTCCCTGGTGCAGGACACCAGAGTGTACAGAGGATTTGAAATTGGAAGTGATCACTATTTAGTCTTGAGCAGGATAAAATTGAATTTCATATTGAAAAGAATAACATGTAAGAAAGTTTTAAAGCGAATAAAAGTTGAGCAGCTCTCAGACGTGAACTGGAAACTAAAATACACAAAGATTATTGAAGAAAAAATGAAAGAGTTTGAGTTGGAAGAGTTGAAAGAGTTGGAATCAAACCTTGGAGATTCAGTGGCAAGCCTTGAAGAAAGCCCTGATTGATTCAGCTAGAGAGGCATATGGTGAAGTTGTCTGCAAGGATAGAAAAATTAGAACTCCATGGTAGACACAGGAAGTTTAAAGAGGCAGTGAAGGAAAAGAAGAATGCATATCAAAAGTTCCTGGCAAATGAGTCAGCTTGTGCTCTTAGAGAATACAGAGACAAATGTAAGAAAGCTAAACCCTGTGTAAAACTAGCTAAACAAAAGTCATGAGAGGATTTTGGCAAGAACATAGAAAATAAATATCAAGAAGGTGGCAAAATATTCTGGAGGTTGTTGAAGAAGCTTAGGAATGGAAGAAAGAGTGCTGTGATAGGAGTTAGAGATGATAAAGGTAACATGAAAATGGAAGAAAAAGATATATTCTTGAAGTATGGAGTAATTACTTTGAAAAACTGCTAAATGAAACAAGCAGTGATGACAGCACAGTGATAAAAACCACTGACCAGGCATGCAGTCAGGAATACATATCCATACCTGAAGTAGAAAAAGCCATCAAAGGCTTAAAATGTGGAAAGGCAGCAGGAGTAGATGATATTCGACCAGAAATGCTGAAGTATGGTGGTATAAAAGTCTTACAGTGGCTGCACTGCATAGTTTAGAAAGCCTGGACAGAGGGACGAATTCCCGATGATTGGAGTAGAGCTCTCATAGTACCCATATATAAAAAGGGAAATAAAACTGAATGTGAGAATTACAGAGGTATTTCCCTACTGAGTGTTCCTGGCAAGATCTATGCAAGTATACTTGAGAAACGATTGAGAAGAATTGTGGAAGAAAAGCTGGGTGAAGAACAAGCTGGATTCAGGCCAAATAGAGGCTGTCAAGATCAGATCTTCACTTTACGACAAATAGTCGAGAAAGCATGGGAATATAACAAAGATCTATATTTAAGTTTTGTCGATTTGAAAAAGGCATATGACAAGGTGCCAAGAGAGAAGCTATTCAATACGCTGCAGTTATATGGTGTCAATGGGGCATTATATCAAGCAATACTTGGTCTTTATTTGAGTTGCAAGTCAGCAGTCAGAATTGAAAGAAGTACAGGAAGATAGTTTAATGTTAAATGTGGTGTGAGACAAGGATGTACATTATCCCCTCTGTTATTCATTATCTATATGGATCATATTATGAAGAAAGTGGTATTAAACATGATATCAAAATTGGAGATGTTAATGTCAGCTCTTTGCTTTATGCGGATGATGTTATACTTCTAAATAAATCCGCTGCAAGTCTGCAAGATTCTCTGACTAAATCGAATAACTGTTGTAATAGATATGGTATTAAGGTCAGCAATAAAAAGATAAAGATGATGAAAATAGGCAGAATCATTGAAAATATCAACTGCTTTGTGAACGGAGAACCTGTGGAACAAGTAAAACATTTCAGCTACTTAGGCACGATTTTTAGTGAAGATGGTAAATTAAATATGGAAATAGACAACAGAATCAACAAAGCTGGTATGGTGGGAAGTCAATTGAATAAATTTATATGGAATAAGAGAGAAATTAGTCGGAACACTAAATTAGCTGTATACAAGACAGTGTTCAAACCAGTTTTAACTTACGGATCTGAGAGCTTGGTCAGAAGTAAAACACTTGACCAAAGACTAGAGACCGCAGATATGAGAGTCCTGAGAAAGATTAGAGGCGTGAACAGATGGCATCAATGGTAATATCATATTAAAAACGAGGATATTAGGAAAGAACTTGACATTGTCAGCATCCAAGAATGCGTTAGCAGAGCTAATCTCAGGTGGTATGGTCACTTAAACAGAATGGGTGAAGAAAAATTAGCAAAACAATTGTTTTCTGTCAAGTTGGCAGCAAAACGACCCAGAGGAAGACCAAGATATAGGGGGATTGATACGGTACAAAGTGCCTTAGACGATAGAAATATAAGATCTGATAATATTTGAGTCTTGACAAGTAACAGACTGATTTGGAGGAAAATTGTAGATAGGAAGTTTAGTAATGATGTAAATTTTTTCATGTAGTACTATCATATCCTGTACACCCCTTGAGGGTACATGGCAGGAATTTGATGATGATAAGAACATGTACATAGCATGCTTTTCAAAGGAAATGTTTTACATTGATATTTCATTTTCATGTACAACACACTATAACATACTCAGAGGATATTTCCGCCTAAAGTCCTTTACAATACTTTGAGCAGTCATTTCTCTTTATACAGCATAAGTTACATACTGATTTGATACAATGCTATTAGTTATCTTTAGAAGTAAGTTGCTATTTACATGTATATGCGATGTTTGTTTCCATATACAATTTTTTTTATATTGGTATTTCGTTTTCATGTACAACATTATGACAAGCTCAGAGTCTATTTCCACCTAAAGTCCTTTTCATTTCTTTGAGCAGTTATTTTTTGTCATATATTTTGCCATTATTATCTTTTTGGATTGCAACTCTGTATATACATATGCAGTGTTGCTTTAACATAAAAGAGAGGGTTACATTTTGGCAGAGAATTGAGATTACCCAGCGGATCAGTAGAGTGTCGTCACACTCTTCCACTATATAGACTGTCATTGATATTTTTGATACATAAAACTAAACTACAACCTCTATAGTTGACCAATATTATGCACAAAAATAACTAATTATACTATAAAGCAATCAATGTACAATTGGTTATACAGCTTAATGAAAAAGTGTACAATATGTTTTTCATTCGATTATGTATATATATTTTATCCTTTCGCGTTCTACAAAAGGTCGTGTATGGGTTTGTTTATGTATTTATTTATGGTGGGTCCTTTATTTCTATGATTTGCAGTTGTTCTTCGAATTCTGAGATGAGACCTATTTTCTGCCATTGGTATTTTGTTATTTTGTTTCTGTTTATGGTATCGGTATTGTTTCTTTTAATATGTTGTATATCTTCCTGAGTATGTCTGGTCCTGTTTCCCTTGCGTAGATTTTGTCGCATCCAAATCGAGTACATTGTTGTTATGATGATGATTGCTTTAGTTGTGTTAATGTTACCTTCGTTTAACCAGTATAATGTGTGTTCTGTTAAGGGTGCTTTGTGTTTTATGAATGTTTGAACCGTGTTCCATATTTGGGAGGTGTGAGGGCAGTACTTCATTAAGTGGTAAAGTGTTTCTGGTTGGGGGAAAAAATGACATCTGGTGGCGCCTTGAAGTGGTATCCCTTTCGCTGTGCACCTTATTTTGGTGGGCAAACAAGCGTGGTGTACTTTGTAGTAGAAGGTTTTTAATTTTGGATTTATGGGCAGATTGAAAACTTTTTTTAGTGCGTTTGATAGTCTTAATGTCCCTCTTTCAATCTCCCGGTGTTGTGGTGGTGGCATAACTGTGCACGTGAGTTTGATGTGTGCTGCTTTGGGTCTCATCTTCAAGAATTCGTTAATTCCTATGTATTTATTGATAAAGTTGTAGCCTTCCGCAATCTCGTGGAACATTCTTGGTGTTTTGCCACTCGAATGCGGAAGGGAACTATTACTTTGTCGGGCATTATCTTCCGCATAATACAGCTCGTTATTCATCAAAGCGTGATTTCATATTTATTATGTGTGGTGTCAGTACGAGACGAATTTCTTAATTTGTCCAACTATGGTAGGATAAATACCGTTTTCCTGGCGACCACCATACCGAAACGGAAATATCATTTGAAGAATGTATATAAGGATGACAGGACCCAGTATATTACCGCTAAGTTATAATACCTCTCATTCAGTATTCCATACAATTCGGCCATTTAACGTACACACCTCGCTTTTATACCCTTCTATAATCGAAATGAACTGAGTTTAATTCTTGCAACAAAGCTTACAGAAAAATATTCTTAGCAGTCATCCTTAAATGATGATCGTACTGGGAATATTAAGGAGGAAGACTATATCTAGAATGAGGCTTAAGAAAAATATACTTTCTTTATTTCGAATTACAAAACGAAAACTTAAGATATTTCAAAATTTGAATCTTAGAAATCATTAAAAAAAAAAAAAAAGAAAAGAAAAATGAATGCTTATGTCGTGGAAGGACAGCTAAATACAAACAGATTATGTTATTGGTTTATTATATACGGTGGTGCGTTAGTTTCGTATGTAAGTTGGTAGGGCTGATTGGTGGAGTGGATAGCCTCTCCACTTTGAACTAAAAGGGTTCAAATCCTACTTTCGTAGGAATATCTTTAAATGTTCTTAGATAGTTCATGTTTTCTTCTCCAGATGTGATGCCGCATCCTTTTTATTGGAAGCCTGGAGTGACTTGAAAAGCTCGTTTGGTCTCCAGAGCAATGCCCTCGGATTATCTAACCCTTTGCCCTTCCCACGGTATAGTCCGACCACAGAAGCGAGAGTTCTCGTTGGCAAACTGCCAAGAAGAGTCAGTTCATGTTGAAGGGAAGAAAGAAATAACGCGATGAACGAACTGGTCAAAAACACGCGAAATCACGTGCTCTATACGTAAAATTTTCCAACTGTTATACAAGCAAAATAGTTACCACTTTAAAAACTACAATGATCATAAAACAGAAGTTAATTTTCCGACTGTAATGATAAACAACTCATCCCACAATACGGATTGATTACCCTATTCTCGGAATGGATCCTCCTTCTTTTGATATGCGCAGAAGTGTCGAAGGGTTTCGTGTCTGTGGGCGTACTATGTCGAAATGCACTGTAGATTTATCGCCTTTCATGGGTGTGATATTAGAAAAAATAAATAAAATGAAAGTTAGTGGAGTTGCAAAACAGAAATATATTTATCTGGAAATTTTAAAGCTAGAATTGTTTCCAATTTTACTGTCTGCTTATATTTGACAGAGCGTGAAGAAGAAAGGGAGATACGGTATGGCACACACAAACTGAACTTCGACAACCCCTTCAGTACACGTGCGATGAGATAAGCAGTTCAGTAATGTTTTTTCCCGGCCATACTGTACTATTAAGGGCACTTTTTAAATAAAAAATCCTCCTGCTATTCAGATGCATGATCCTTTCAGAAAAAAATTTTAAATACTCGTAATTATAAACAATTAATAGTACTTCATACATCATTATGTGTAGCCTGTATCTTAAAATAAATAAATAAAATCTTAAAATCTCTAATAAGAATGACGTTTGTGTTTATAATTAAATCAAATTTTCGAGATAATCACCAGCGGCCCTCAAGCGAATACCGAGAAAAATGAAATATTGTCGACACGTAGGGAAAGAGAAGAAAGGGGGTTAGCCACCGGCGTAATTATAATGGAATTTTGTTACGGACAGATTTTCTAAAGACGTCATTTTCAGTTGAAACAGTGCATTAAGCAATTCTTTATGATATAAAACACCGGCCTAACTTTGTTTATATTTCAAACAGTTCCTGCTCCTGACAACACCAATTTTCTGCATGTTTCACTATTAATAGCGAATTAGAAGAGATTTGCAAGGAGATCTGATCGAAGTTTATTTGCTTGAAATAAGAAGAAAACAGTAATTGCGGATATATGCTGCCACTTAAAGAAATTCTTTAAATACCTCACCGAGCAAGAATTAAACTCATAACTTAAAATTACATTTTAAATAAAATGCATGGAATAGAAAATCAGACCTTCTTATGCTGATTCAAAAAAGAACAGCCTACGCAATAATGTCTGCGATGGACAAATGAAAATATTAAATGAATCATCAAAAAATGTTCTGAAGTATTTATGAAAGGGGCGGGGGATAAGATACAGCAATAATAATACATATTATGAATAACAGCTTACAGTGTAAGAAGGATTAGGTGGATGGAGAAGTGAATTACTTCGGTGGGAGCTCCTGTGTGGCTCGGCACATGTCCAAACTGTAAGCCAATAACTTTACTTCATAGTATCCTAATTAATTCTATGATAGGACAGGCAATCTGCATAGTCTATTGTTCTCTTGCTGGTTTGTCTGCCATAGAGAATGCAATCCCCGGTGAGTTTCCAGAGGATAAATACCCTGCCACTTTCATATGGGATTAACTAACTCACCTTCACTTGTAATGCAATTAAAAAGGTTCTTCGTGTCCTAGAAGGCATTCGAAATCGGGTCTTTTCAACAAAGTGATTATATGTGAAAATGCTAGTGGTGGTGGGTAGTATATGGCGTCGGTGTAGATGATAATGGCGTTGGTAGTTGCGGTTCGTTGTAGTTGGTGGAGATGGAGAGTTGTAGAGTAGGTGCCCTCCCTCGATGAGTCTTTGAACTCCCTGGAGGCGTCACGTAATAATAATAATAATAATACTAATAAAGGGCAATACTAATAAAGGTTCTTCGTGTCCTAGAAGGCATTCGAAATCGGGTCTTTTCAACAAAGTGATTATATGTGAAAATGCTAGTGGTGGTGGGTAGTAGATGGCGTCGGTGTAGATGATAATGGCGTTGGTAGTTGCGGTTCGTTGTAGTTGGTGGAGATGGAGAGTTGTAGAGTAGGTGCCCTCCCTCGATGAGTCTTTGAACTCCCTGGAGGCGTCACGTAATAATAATAATAATAATACTAATAAAGGGCATCGTCGTTATGGGGTAAGCTACGGAGCGCTTCAAAGTTTTATGTTTTTATTTCAGAACCTGAAATCTCAGAAAAACAGAAACAAACACTGCTTCATTTAACTTAGTAGTTCCTCCTAGAAAAACTTGTCCATGTCTTACGAGATATCTTATTAAATTATTAGACATATGAAGAGCCAAAGTAAATGATTATTAATTATCATTAATTATGAAATTAAATTATTAAGACAATGGTATTAAATTAAAAGAACGTTCTCTTTATGTTATGGGATCTTGCTGTGGCGTAGCTCGAGCTTCTGACAGCCGGGGCAATCCCTGAGTTTGCCGCCCCTCTCAACACACACCAAAAATACAAGAAAAAGTCAAAACGACGTTGAGAGAAATAAATTAAAACACCGTGTTTATTTTTTAAGTAAAACTTTAACTTCAACATTCTAAAATGTTATTTTTCTTGCTTTACTGTTAGCAAAATCGTCGATGACATTGTCGAAGTCTATTTCATAGTAACCTAGGTAATTCTTATAATAAATTTAGTTTAATCCTTTATTCAAGTGTGAGCAAACAAAGTTTGCGCCTGAAAGTATCTTCAGGACTGGGATAAGGTGGTACAACACCAAGGCACTCCTTGCAAAGGTGGAGCAAGCTACCAACACTCCTATCTCAGTATCTCCCATAATGCAAAACACATCTCCTTGCGGATATGTCTAATGTTATGCATTAGGGGAAGGGCCACAACCCAGACTAGTTTCGACCTTTATTGAGGTCTCCTCAGTGGGAGCCAGGCCCAAGTGGAGATACAAGGCAGAAGCATTAGCAGGTCATCTCCACCTATAGGAGTTGCCAAATGGTGTGCCACCCTTTTTTAATAAATTACTCTGGATTTAGAGAAAGATGTTGAAAGTTTATTTTTCACTTGGTTAGACTATAATAAATTTAGTTTAATCTTTTATCCAAGTGTGAGCAAACAAAGTTTGCATAAAGTTTACATAGACATATCTGCAAGGAGATGTGTTTTGCATTATTGGAGATACTGAGATAGGAGTGTTGGTAGCTTGCTCCACCTTTGCAAGGAGTGCCTTGGTGTTGTACCACCTTACCCCAGTCCTGAAGATACTTTCAGGCGCAAACTTTGTTTGCTCACACTTGGATAAAGGATTAAACTAAATTTATTATACTCTAACCAAGTGAAAAATAAACTTTAAATAAATAGATAATTCTTAATCTGTTTTATTTAGAAAAACTCCTCTCACAACTAGCAACACTTACAGCAATTGTGAGGAAAATTCGCAGTAGTATTATAATATTTGGAAATGAGTTCTCGAGACTGCATTTTGGGAATTAACTGCAAAAGTTCAAAAAGGTTCAAAATGCCGCCCGGGGCGGACCTCCTCACCTCCCCCTCTAGCTACGCCACTAGGATCTTGTAACTCAGAGAGAGGGAGGGAGGAAGGAAGGGAGGGAGAGAAAACGTGTTCTGTTCTGTGTAAAGTGGTGCCATCTATCGACTAAAGTAAACATTTTAGACAAAACTACGTGCTGCCTATAAACTTCTTTTATTATCATTATCAGTAGCGCACTCAAGGTTTAATCTTTGGTGAGTAGACGATTTGAGAATACACACTACACATGGCATACGACCTACGACTGAGCATCTGCAATAATCGCTAATTCATAAGTAGTATAGAAATAGAAGACACGACACAACATAAATAAATAAAAAAAAAGAATTTTAATTAGGAAAAGACTTTTGGAAAATTTTCTAATGTTTTTTCCTTTTTATTTGGGGGAGCCAAGGCCTCTTGGACTCCCCTCTGGGTGCGCCACTAATCATTATCATTTATTATTGAAATATAACATATTCAGAAAACAATTATAAAAAAATAAAAATACAAATTCCAGCTTTCTCCTTTCAGGAATCTCTGTGACTTCACATTTCTCATCAGTCACTGGCGAAATTCTTATGGAATGAACAATTATAGTTGTTACACAAGCTACACAAGCGGTGTAATTGTTAACGTTCATTAAACCAAATATACAACTCAAATATGAATTAACTTAATAACAATACCAGATAAAAATCAGAATAATACCATATTTTTTAAGAAAAGAAAAGCAAATATAAAACTTTAATCTCGCTTTCTTTTTCTTTCGTACTCATCAGTTTGACCTATTATTCTTGTATTCGTTCTTATTTTAATTTCTTTTTGACTTAGTTAATTTTCGGTGTTTCAAAGCACGTGTTATTGTTATCATTATTAGCACTGCGCGTGTGCAGATGACACAGCAATCGTTGTAGCCTACCAACCTTCAGAAAGCAGTAGAACAAGCCACAAGAAGAAATAAATCAACTCTGAACGTGACTCTACAACAATTCCATTCACTTGAACGAAGGAAAAGACACACACACACACACACACACACACACACACACACACACACACGATGATGATAAAAAAAATCCCCGTCACTATCTTTGAAAAGAAAATAATTTGCCATGAAATAGATTGCGGCAATGTAGACAAACAAAAATGTTCAATTGGGGTATTGGGCAATGTTAAAAATTAAATAACATTATTGATTATACTTTTACAAAAATAGGGGGGGGGTGAAAAACAAACTACAAATAAATCTGCTAAAGGAGACTTGATAGACTAATTATAAAGAAATTTTTCTAGCTTTTTTTTTTAGCTTCTTTTTCTAGTTTAGCAAAATATTCTAAAATTTTATCAAATTAATTAAATGTCTTACTTCTGGGACCAATTGGGCCCGGTTGGTTAAATAGGTTTAAAAGGGCGGCCTTCTGCTCATGTACTGACATTTTAAATGACAGCAGTAAAACATCGCGACCTTCAATAGATAACGAAATGAAGGATTCTAGCATAATTATTTGGGCACCTCCATAGAGTCCTAAGACTTGTCGTGGGAAACTCAGTCTATCAACACAACATTTATCATCAAATCCCAAATTTTGGCAAACCAAATACGGGACAATTTTGGTGAGTTGGTTTTACAAAATAAATAAATAAATCTGTTATTTTATTTTACAAAATAAGTATCAATACTTTTGGAACTGGAACTCGAAATGCTCAATTTGTGTTTCTGAGTGTTAATATGTTGTGTAATATCCAATCGTCCCCCACGTGCAATACTAAGCGTTCGTCTACAGATTTTGCATTCAACTTCGTCGTTATGTTTTCCTTTTGCAATAAAATTCCATTTTCTCGAATAATCATCGTTAAAAACGCACTTTCGTTTTGGCATTGTTAAGGGCTTAAGGAAAGAAAAACAAAATATAATTTATCTTTAATTCAAAATTAACTTACCTTTAATTATACATTTTATGCATTAACCAAATATCGCACATTCGAAAAAGGCGAGATATTATTTCTTAATAATTATTGGAATAACATCCACGTGCTGTACCGATACCGCACCGCACAATTTCCAAATAAGAACTGTTTGAAAATAAGCAAATGCAATATATCTGCACAGAATTATAAATAAAATGTTTATACTAAATAAAAAGCGACCAATGAAAGTCACCGCTATGCCGCCACCACCGTAAATTGTAAACACAGTTAATTTCCTCGAATTGTCAGTTTTTATGGCTTACAAATCAATTCAAGTTGGATTATTCGAAAAGAATATTGGAAATTATAATTGCTCAATCATTCGAAAGAGGCGAGATATTATTTCTTAATAATTATTGGAATAACATCCACGTGCTTGGAGGTCAAGAGGTAATATTTATAATTTCATCATTTCATTAAAATACGGGACATTAGGCTGTCCCTACAAGTACAATACTTCTACGGCACTACTACAGTAGGGCCTCCCATTTTTGGATTTCATAACTCACTCGTTACCCCCCCACGCTCAACCATGTGTAATTGTCTGTGAAGCGTTGTGTTCTTAACCCTGCAGAGGTCGCGGTGGATCTGACAGATACAAATTGTTTAATATAAATATTCTTACATATATCCAGCGTATAGCTTGGACGTCATGAGTAGCTGGGCATGCATATATTACGAGTGATATTCCACACTGTTTATGTGGTCAATTTTGGTTTAACACGTGTTATGCAAAGATTTGTGATATATTTCACAGTAAATTGCATCTGAGAGATACCCCGACCTCCGATGTCAGTATAGTACAGTCAGTGGCGGATTACCCATTAAGGCAATGAGGCACGCGCCTAGGGGTTTCAAGCTTTGGGGTGGGGGCCCCAAGCCAAGACATTTTCCTATAGTGTTTTAAAATAGATTAATGTTTTCAGTAAACATCATAAAAAATCTTGATTATTTTAAGCGAAAATTTTTTCAAAACAATTATTACGTTTTAATACGTATTTTGATCAGCGCGCACTATCTACGCTTTAAATAATGCCGCAGTACCAATGTCGGCGCTAGTTGACAAGCTTCGAATTTTGTATTTTGAACAGCGCGCACTATCTACGCTTTAAATTAAACCGCATTACCAATGTCGGCGCACGGCGCTGTTGATAGCTTCGAGGTCACGAAAACTGATTGCATTGCCGAGATAGGAAGTTTCGCCTGGTTGCTCCTTAACTTCATTTGGTATTGAATCGTGTAAGAGTGAGGTGTTTGTTTCAAAAATAACTTTTTAGTGTGACTTTTTGCGTTTTTCATTCATCCTGTAAACTCAAGAAAATCGACCGTCGAACCCACGCTATTTTCAGATATTAAAATATTGTGTTAGGGTTAGCGACCACCAGATGGCGCTAACCCTTACTAGCCGTGTGCCGATTAATTAGTGATAGCCTTGGGCCATCTATCGCTGATTGTTTTTTTTATTCTTTTTTTTATAATTTTTTTGGAGGTACCCAAATATAATTTGCCTAGGGGCCCTAACTATCCTTAATCCGCCACTGAGTACAGTATAATATATCGATTGGATAATCCATCAGATGCTGAAGAGATTCAGCGATTTTGTTACTCGAGTCCGATTATGAGAATGATAAAGTCGAATGCGAAAGTGAAAATCATATTTGATAGTAAATTGTATCTGAGAGATACCGCGAACTCTTATGTCAGTATAGCATTGGTTTAGTTGTTGTTTTTTTATTTGTTTCTTTGTTCAATAATTTCTAGATTGTACCTGAAAATAAATAAACCATCATGTATTATATCTGCAGCGTTTCTTTTTTTTTTTTTAGTTTTATCACATTTTTGCACATACTAGTATTCATTACTAGTATGTGCAATGTATGAATGTATCTCTCAGATACACGCGACCTACGCTTCTATTTTTTCGACAGAGATCGCAGGGTTAAGACCGGTTTGCCGGCTTTGAGGAGAAAAAACCCCAGATAAACTTGGGAGAGAAACCCTGAGGTCCACGCCCAAGACCGGCTAGCTTGGCTGTGTCTGAGAAAGATCCTTAGCTCCTCACGTCAGCGACGAGAATCGAACGCAGGACACCCCTTTCCCACGAATATGGTTGCGGAGCGCGTAACGACTCGACTAACCGCGCGGACACAGGTACACAGATACGGGACAGCCAAATTCGATGTAAAATACGGGACAGTTCAGTGTATACGGGACGTCTGTCAAGCCTAATCATACTTCTCTTGCTAACCACACTCTTACCCAACTTCTAGGGATGATCTCTTGTTCTTGATCTCCCCCCCCCCCACTAGCCATATGCTGAAACATTCCCCTGCAATCCTATAAAATCCTTTAAGTAACTTAAAAGTTTCTGTTATATCCCCCCCCCCCCCCTTTTTTTGCATATTAACCAACTTTTGCCAGACCCTCAATCTATCCTTATAGGGGACATTCCATAGATCACTCACCTGGATCCTCTCCACCACTTCCTCATCGCCAAAAGACCCAGGTGACCAGACCTAAGCACAGTAATCTAGATGTGGTCATATTAAGAGTTTATAAAGAGGAATGATAACTCCCTTATCTTTGCTTGTTAGTGTATTCTTCGATAACCAAGTAATTCTGCGAGCTACCCTGGCTATTTTAGCAATATGCTCTCTAAACTTCAGCTCTCTACCTACTACTATCCCCAGATCCATGGCTTCATCAATTTCCTCGAGTATAGTTCCCTCAGTGTGGTACACAGCTTGTAATGTTTTTACCCCAAAATGCATAACTTTACGCTTTTCCACATTAAGCTGATATCCATTATGTTTTGACCATACTGTCCGCCTATTTAAATCATCCTTAAGATCTCTACATTAACTTGATTAACTATTGCTTTACCCAAATTTGCATCATCAGCAAACAACTGAATATCTCCCTTCAAATTATTTCCTATATCGTTTATGTACAAATTAAACAGCAGTGGTCCAAGTCTATTAATGACCTTCAAAAGATATTAAAAACTATCGCAGTTAAATTATTCCAAATTATAGATATGGTCCCAATCAATATCGAAAATCCTCCTACACAAATCTTTCTGTGAAGGAAAAATTTATTATGGCTTGAATGTGTACGGAACAGTAGCACAACAACACTCAATACAAATACTGGGTAACTCAGAAAGAGAGAACTGTGCGAATGGCAAACTACAAATTTAACAGCTCTACACGGTCAACAGAAATCAGTCCAGAAGTGGCGACTCGTACATAAGCACTGCGACACTGCAGCAATCCCCAAGGAAAAAATTAAAAAATTAAATTTTGTTTGTGTTTATAAATAATAACAATGCTTACAACATTATATAAATGCAGTACAACGTGTTAAAGGTTGCAGCTTATGTTTTGACATTGATTGAATAGTTAATAATTGAAATTGTTCGATTAACGCTCTAGATTATGACACAAATGCACTGCGATCTAACGCAGATTCAGATTTATCACATTCGGCCAATTGCAGCTAGACTCGCCGATATTCGTTTGCGCTTCTCATTGTACGTTACAAGTGATTCCGACACTGCTCGTTTTGGGTGAATCGTTTGCTTGCGGCGTTATTTCTGTGAGATACGAAACTTTTATTATTGGTGCGTGTTCGTGGTGAGGGTGAACTATTTTTTGCAAATCTTATTTTATTCTGTTAATATAACATATAATTATTTATTTATTATAGATACAAGACTGAATTATGACGAGTGTCACTGTTGAAAATATGAAAAGAATTATATTTTTTTCAATTATCGCTACACGAAACAAATGCAATGCGATCTAACGCAGTGTTAGAATCATCACGTTAGGCCAATTGCAGCTGGTCTCGCCGTTATTCGTTTACGCTTGTGATTGCACGTTACAAGTGATTCCGACACTGCTCGTTTGGGCAATGTCGCTTACAGATAAATTGTATGCATACGCGCATTATTTCTGTCAGATACGAAACTTTTATTATTGGTGTTTGTTCGTGGTGAGGGTAAAATAAAGCAAATTTTTAATATGTAAATTTATTTGTTAATAAATTCGTTACTGATTAAGAAAAAAAGTTTTTTTTTTTTTTTTTTTTTTTTTTTTTTTCATATGCAGCACTCCCACTTGAAATTTTCACCGGCCGCCACTGCAGTCCAGTAACGCCTGAATATTCCTTCTTTACGACATTACATGGGAGTGCTACGGCACTACTACAAGGAAGAATACAAAACAACACAAGAATAAACTTAGTCGTTCGTCAAGGCAGTCTATTTCCTGCGACTATAATAACACACATATGGCGAAGCACTAAAAAGCTACGTTACACCTTTTTTGTTGAATGCACTTCCAGTAAACCAGCGAACGGTCTCCACCTACAGAAGCCTCAAGAATGCTCTGTGAACCCTCTATAGTCTATACAGAAACGCCCTAGAAACTACATCATAAGATAGGATTAAGTGATGATAGTCAACTACTATCATTCGGTATTTTCCAAAGCTACTGTTATAATCATGATTATAATAATGTTATCTTTCAAAAAAAAAAAAAAAAGTATTTTTGTTCTTATTACTGCTGCCGTTAATAGTTATTTATTTATATATATATATATATATATACACACATATATATATATATATATATATATATATATATATATATATACATATATATATTATTTTATATTTTTATCATATAATTTCGACATTAAAATTTAAAATTCGTGGGGAAAAGTTAATAATAGAAGCATTTATATTAATGCCACTAAATAAAAGTTTTATTGATGATGATTATTATTTTTAATAAAAAATTACATCCAAGGACAATTTATTTCCAATTGCTATAAATAAATAGCCTTAAAACAGTCTTACCAGTTCATAAAAAGTTCCAGTGAGAACAGTAGCAATAATCAAGTAAGTTGGGAAATGCACGTACAACATAACAACGAAGGTGCGTACAAACGTTCGATTTTGAAAAACATGAAATTGTACAATTTTTCTTAGAATTGTAAATATGCATTTCAGCTATTAAATGTTATCTGGTAAATCCTGTTAATATGGTTTCTTAATCGGTATTTCTGAATATTCTTAGAGATCAATACCATTTATTATTTTAATTATTAATTTTTTTATTATTATTATTATTATTCATGTATAAATACAAGAATTGCCTTTTATATCATAATAAAATTCTTGCGCAAGCACTCTTGGGAGGGCGATGTCTATGAGTACTTTCAGCTGAATGAGTATTTGCTGCATCTAACTGTAAACAATATTTGATTGTTCCACCAAAACGAAGCAATTTGTTCTTGATAATCCTCAATTTAAAATAATATTCTTCTTTAGAAAAAAAAATGAAAATGTTAGTAAAATAATATTATGCCGGGGACTTCAAAACACTGATTACTTTTTTCATTTGATCTCCCAACACAGAATCGCTCAGCTGGTAATGAGTATCATTTTGCTAATAAAATAACCATCGCAATGGTATTGCAGTGCTGGACAGAAATCTCTTTCGAAAATTTCACACTGTTTTATGATAAATATTAGCAGAAATGTATTTGATTGGATGAGACTTTCGGAAGAGAATAAACATCCAAGGGGGAGAGAGAGAGAGAGAGAGAGAGAGAGAGAAAGAAAAGTCGATATCGCCGATTTGTTATGTGCATAAAAAGGAAGATGCATCCTCGGAATTCTGCTACAATCCGAACATAGTGGTATTCGGTCGTGAAATATATTCTTGGAAGAGTTATAGTAATAAACGAACAAAATTCAGAAGGAAAAGTAGAATTGATTCTTCTAACAACAGCTAGAGAAATATCATAATAACACCACTGACGTTCCCTTCCCTACGTACAGTGCTAATATATTATAGGTTCAAAACGCTGTCGTGTTAATTGGTATAATGAAAATTTAATAAAATAAAATCACTGAACAGTACAGTACTGCAAGAGAGAGCACTATTGCTACCAGGAAGTATTTGTTCGCTCACTGCTAAGTCTGAATGAGTCATATTTTATACGCTACAGTGCGCGCTAATAAAAAAAAAAAAATTGTGTGTGTGTGTGAGGAAGATTGCCAACTGTTTCAGCTAACAGAAAGGAAGGACGCTCTCTCTATTATCCGCAATTTCGTAACAGCTGTACGAAAACATTCTAATTGGATTTAAGAACTGCTTATCTTTAGCATAAAAATGAAAACAAGTTGTTGTTGCTGTTTGTTGTTTTGGTTCGTCTATTTGTTCTTTCGCTGCTTTTTGTTCTCTAGAGCTATATAGATGTGTCATGCGAAACGGTGTATTTACATGACTGATTAGTGTAAGCAAGTTATTCCTGTATTGCTATGATACGATCTAAACAAATGAACGTTAAACTTTTTAGCCTTATTCAATTTAATAAATCCAATGCAGTACGCATATCTCTATATAATGCTGACAAATTACCTGTCAATTACTATCTCTATAATACTAAGAAGGATTTATCAAAATTACTAAAATAAACAAGTCTTGACGCACGGGGGGGGGGGGGGGAGAAGAGCATGAAAACACCACAAAAAATACAAAGAGTCTGCAAACTAAATGCTCAAACATTTAAGATTTATGGACTAAGAAACCGCCCACTTATGTTTAGAATTTCTACATGTTGTTTACGAAAACAAAGTAAGAATGCTGATATCATCCAAACTACTAATTTTTATCCGATAGCTTGCGTACCTTGTTTATTGATGACAGTTACTTCTTCGTTCTTTAAAAATAAAGTTTTAGCACCACTGTTATAATTATCATAAATATTCAGAATATTAATATAGGATTATATTTTATATAAAATTTCCGCTTTAAAAAATGCACAAAATTAAATCACAGACACGCCAAAAACTGTAATTATTAATTCAGTAAGTTGTATTGATGCAAGGAACGCGTCAAGGGGATATCGCTGGCAATCGGAAAAAAGGGAGGCGTTTCTGTTTCATAGTGTCGTCTGCGATGCGATGTACGTGCTAGCTACTAAACAGCAATGTAAGAAACGCAGTTCTTGGTTATAATACGAGTCATCCCGTTTGTGTGCTTAGCTTCCTCATGAAAGAAATGAAGCTCAACTACGCATTGGGAATAACCGCCAGCTTGGCAACGAATTCAGATATTTACAGAAAGCCTCCGGAGCTTAGTCGGCATATAGCGGGTATCCTAAGGTTGGAAAAACCTGCGTTTCGAATTCTCTTAGGACGATGAAAATCTTTATGAAATGAATCCTAGAGAGGACTGAGAATCCATCTTCAGTGAAAGATTTTTTTCCTCGAGTGTTTATTTATTTTCCACAAAACTGATAAATCAGTCGGATAACGCATGCGTAGTTAATCGACAATCCAATCCAACATCATTGGAATGTTACTGTTCAAGAGATATGCTATTAATTTTTTTTTAAATATATAAAAAATTATGTATTTTATTCATTTTAATGCTGTTTGCATATTCTGAATGCAATTTATCAAATTATCTCCTCTAACCACAGATCTTAGGAGGTCAGATAACTCCTGGGATCGTCACTTGACTAAGAACTACACTTCCGCCACAACCTAAGTGAGTGACTTGTCCCCACATGCGAGGCCTCATCTAAGTAAATTCCAGAACTGAATACGCACCAATAATGGATAAACACAAATCTCCAAACAATCGAATGAAGCCCGAAGTTCCAAATTGTTTTGTTATTTTTTTTAGGTTGGTTTGGATACGCTTTTTTTTTTTTTTTTTAAGTTACACATTTATTAATTCACTGGAATGGCGGATTTTAATATTTGGTACTTTTTTTTATGACTGATTAATTTCTATTCTTGCCCGTATAACAAACCACTGTCCTTTTTTTTGCCCTTTAGTAAGGTATATTACTACTATACGTAGTGATAATGAGATATGAAATTATTTAATGTAAGAAAAAATGAAAGATGGGCAATGTTTAAAAAAAAAACCCTCTTGAAGATCCTAACATAACTTCGCAGGAGTTGTCTAGAAATATGCTTCGTTAGGGTTCTAGACACAGACTGAAATTAAGGAATGTTCTTCTCACCCACATAGTTATATCAATAACTTACGACTCCAGAGCGGTGGCTTCCCTGCTCTTGGAGTAGTAAACTGAAATTTCAACCCCCCCCCTCTTATGTTTCTTTTTCGAAAATCCGTCACTGGGTATAATATATTCGTTTAAAAAGAGAAAGAAAAATGACTGACGAGCTCTGCCTTCCGTCAGTCGGTTTACTCTGATGCTTTGATCCTGTACGGATAAAAACTTTGCAACCTCGCCGATGCCTTTGTAAATAGCGTCATTTATTATAGCTTTAAAAGGAAAGAAAGAAAAACCAATGTTCAATGTACAGGTTCTTATACTGTTGTGCAAGTGAATAATGACAACCATTGAAATTCTTTCAACAGGTAAAAAAAAATAAAATAAAATAAAATAAATCGCTTTTGCGGCTGCATTTTACTTGTGTTGTTTTTACAGAGGGGAAACTTTTCCAAGCTTCACGCCGACCAGATAATAATAATAATAATAATATATGAACACTAAAAGAGGTGGTTGAAATTATGTTACCGAGTACTTCATGTTAATCAGAGACACGAAACAGTTGGTAAATAATTTTTTATAGGCATTATTATTATTATTATTATTAGTTCATTGCAACGGTACTGAGACAGTTCTTTTTTTATTATTGTTACTAAATAATGAGAAACATAAAAATCGAATTTAAACTTAAATATTAGAATTCTGAATGCACACTCAGGTTCTTGAAAGATATTCCCTAAAGATCCACGAGTGCAGATGCCAGACAGGAAGATATAACACACTGTCATACACGAGCCTGTTCCGGAAACCAGCTGAAAGGAAACGGCTGGAGAGAAGGCACTCCTTCGTCCGTGGAATCTGAGAAAGAGGGACCAGAAGAACGAGGTCTGTCAATGAGTGTTTCGGTTTATTATGGGAAAGTGAGGCCCCGTGGACCTTGACTGCACTACCAGTTATTTTTATTTTTAAGAAAAGAATTAGTTGAAATACAATGTTTTATATAAAACTAGGTGCACATTTGTCATGTTATTTAGAAATGTAGTTTGTATATAGATATGGGGGGCGGGGAGTAAAAGAAAAAAGGAACAGAAGTGTCGTAGAATTAAATGAATACAAATTTACAATAAAAATTTAGCAATCAGACGAAAATAAAAAGATTTTATTCTTATGTGACGTCATTAAAAAATTTTATGATGTTAAGGATGTCATTAGCCATGAAATGGTTACGACAACACGCTTTATCTGAGCGTTGTAGTTGTTAGCATCAGAATCTTTCTAGTGGAAACTTGTTACAGTAAACCCATAATGGACAGACCAGGAATTGGAAAGGAAAACCTACCAGCCCCGTCGCGACATAGAAAATCGTCACAACAGGCGATTTTTTTTTTTGTGTTAACCATATACGTATTTTTAATCATTATACTCATCTTTTAATCTTTTAATCTGCTTTTAATCCTTCAAATTTGTTCCTAATCTCTTTTTTAAAAATAAAATAAAAAATCTGCTAGCTTTTAATAATTTCCCGGCTTATTTGGGGGAGTGGCTTTCGGAATTCGAATTCCGATATCGGCATGGATGTTTGCGATTATCCTTAGGTGAGAGAGATCAGTTTCATTAACCAATGTAAGACCAGAACTTTGCTTATGATTGGAGGCCTTGAAAGCAGCTTCGAAAAGTTCCATGTATGGTTTCTTGATTATGTAAAACAATAAATAAAAAAAGAAATTAAAATTAAATTAAAAAATCCTTTGCTTGCAAATAGTACTAATGTACTATAGGTTTGCAACCTTTCATCGGTGGTAATCACATAAAATCAAAAAATACACTGTTCATCCTTAAAATGGCACGTGCAGCTGCAGTGGAGGCTCTTATTCCCTTCGCAGCTGAATACACCCATGGAGCAGGATCCAAACCAGATACTCGACCTTCCCATGAAAAGAGTATAATACCTCTTCCCTCAACTATGAATTAGTCCAAACAACATTAGCTTGATCAAAATGTTGGCGCAAAAATTTTATGAACAACGTTGTTTAACCTAATGTACTCCAAAATAAAAGAAATCACACAAAGGTTGTACAGGTTGCACCGGTTATCTGTGCCGTAATGTATAAAGAAAATGAGTTATATCTGGTGTCATACGAAGGGTGGGATTTGTTTGTTATTATTCCAGAAATACACTTTTCCTCGATATAAAACCATTAAATCGAAGAACACATGCAATTTTTAGTTGCTTTTATCATAAACAACAAACAAAGTTCCTTTAGCGAACTATTGTCAGACTGTTTTTTTTTTTTAATATACGATCATAAAATATTAACAAACAGCTGTACAGTACTATTAAAAAATAACTGCATTTGCAAAAAAAAGCTGCGATGACATTAAAAATGAAGGTCGGTTTCAAAAGTAAATGAATATGAGAGTTAAAAAGTCAGTTTCTATTTGATTACTTTAGGTTAAACATTGGATCTTACATTATCCCCAATACTCTTAGGCACTTTCATTTATTATTTATAATCACAAGATTTAAAATGAATAAATTACTAAAAGACGTTCTCGAAACACAATAATGTGCACTGTAAAAAATTTCCGCCACTAAGAAGAGAAAGTAAACTCCTTTCTCCTCTCCAAGTTAGTAATTACAGTATAAAAAAAAAAAAAAAAAAAAAAAAAAAAGCTCAATGGGTTTCGTGGACTGCGAAAATTGGCACTATTTTTCATACACTTTTTTTTTATACACTTTATTTCACTGATTGTAAACGAAACGCAAAGATATCGCTTTCCTAAAATAAAACAGGGATCAGAGGGACAACAATAAGATATTAGGAGGCAATGAAAGTTAGGATTTATATGAAAATTATTCTAATACATATAGGGTGATTCAAAAACTTAGCATCATTGGCCTTTCTAAAATTAGAAAACTATACGAGCATGGCCAGATTTGCACATAAGATAGATAACGTATACAGTTCAGGATCTAAGGGCCTCCGTTAAGCTATTTAAATCTAAAATTTACTCAGTAGAGTGGAGAGGACGTCTTAAAAAGTTATACCTTAGGACAGAACAACCTTAAGTCCGGCCCTGTAGACGAGTCAGCAGCAGATTTCATTGTGGTTGGTCTTCACTGTTAACCTCCTAAAGGAATAGTTTCGCCTATTTCTCCTCTGTTTATGAGCAATTCCCCCCTTCACCCCCCCCCCACATCCTCAAAAGGACCGTTGGTCTGAATTAAGACTGGGAACCAAAGACTTGATTCATAATATAAAGTATACATCACAAAGTGTTTTCGAAATTACTATTGGGTATGTGCAATGCTCAGAAAACGACAATGTTTTAAAATAAAAAAAAAACATACACGTACTCCTTGCTTCTTTTCCATAAATGTTCTTTTTAGTCCTTAGATGGCAGCAGCGGTTGTTAGTATAAGTGGCACTTTGCCAGCCACAGTGGGTAGGAAGGCATCGCTATATTTGGTCGATCTGATTTACGTCAACATGTTATTCACTACTTAAAAGCAAGGTTAGGTCTAATATTTCCTTCAGATTTTCGTAATTCTTGGAAGTACACGATGTTAGCTCGTTCTGTTCTGTCAATAGAACACAAGTAGCAAATTAGTATTTTAAATAAAATGATAATAGAATTTTCGAAAAACGGAAATTATGTGTGCATCTTTGAACTAAACACAAGGACAGAACACGTGGAGGACGTCAGATGATAAACATCCGTTATGTAGAGCTAAAAATGGCATCACATGATGTAGGAATGACCTAAAGTTCGTTGCTAAGCTCTGCTTAGAAACTATTTAGCCTGGGATAGATACTGAAAAGACTAGTGGAATGCACGAATCTGAGAATTGGCAACTTTTAAGTAATTAAGCATATCACCGAAGAATAAGATCCGCATTTTTGTCTCTTTCGTTTATAAAGTGAAATATATTCGCAATCAAGAATTGACATCAGATTAAAGTGTTTCAAATTAATTACAAGATTTACTCATAAGCTAAATAATCGAAAAACATAATTAAACAGAAGCGTAGACAGAATGGAATAATACGTATAATTAAAGAACAACTTCATCAAAAGAGTTACTTCAGTATTGCATTATTATAAATACAACAGAAGATCGGAGGTAATTAATGCGTTGGAAGTTGCTATTTGCTTCTATCATACACACAATGTTATTCGCTATTTAAAATGAAGGTTAGGTCTGATACTTCCCTGAGATTTTTCGTAATTCTTAGCAGTACATCCACTATGCTAATACATTTTGTTTTGCCAATGGAACATGTTGCAATATACTCGTACAGTGTATAAGTACATTAAATTTTATTAATGGAAATTAATAAATTATTCATAAATTTGAAAAATGCAGCATGCACACATTTGAATTAATTAATACTTACTAAATTTAAATTACTTAGAACAACATACTTCATTTATCATTTACTACACTTTAAATGCACGTTTTAACTGAATAATAGTATTCCATTGCAAAATATGTTAATACGGATACAAGGAACAAAAGCATTATTATTATTATTATTATTATTCCAGCTCGAATGAGAATATGGATAATTTAACTTTAACAATATGCTTCAAGGTATTTTATTGAGATGCTAAGAATATCCTTTTAAATTCTCGCAACTTTCAACAATGTTTATCCCACTAACATTTAAGATCATGAGAAATCATGATCTTAAATGTTAGTGGGATTTAAAGTACCACCCCCAGATGACTTCTCAAGGGGCGGTAAGCCTGGAATATTCGGCTCGCTGTATCTTCATTACATCATAGTTTAACAAACTGTGATTAATGATTAACAAAAAAAAAAAAATAATTTTTGGGGGTGTTCTGTTTGATTGATATTGCGACAGAAGCATTTAAGACGCCAAGTGTATTATGTTTCTTTCGGTGTGTTCTGGCATTTTGCCTATTTTGAGCTTTCCGATTTCCAGGGAAAGGGAACTTTCCACCATATGACAACGGCTAGTTCACCTTCAGCAGAAATGGTCATCTTATCCTAGACTGAGGCTTGAATGACCTGAGGCTGAATCCTGTCTAGGATTCAGCCTCAGGTCATTTCGAAGTCAGGACAAAACTGCCATGTAGTCCTCATGATGGGAGAGCTTTAAACGAATCTTAGAGTTTAAGATGAAGGGAAGCTTATCGTAAGTTTATAAAAACTGATATGTTTTTTCATTTTTAATCGATCATTGCAGAGTTCTTCTTCTTCTCATTATTATTATTAGTAGTAGTAGTAGTAGTAGTAACGGTTCTGATGTGGAGGATGTTGTGCTGATTTTTACCCATGAGAAATTAGCTATCAGTGAAAATAATTATTCGGATACCGTTTTCACAATTAAAAGAAATTATGTGTCCGACGTATTACAGATCACACGGAGACTAAAATTAAAATTTAAAAATAAAATTAAAAATTATTTATTAGTTTAAAGCTCGACTAACTTCGTATTGCATGGCCCACTTCTTCAAGAGAAATTAGAAAAAAAAAAACAGCATGTAAAACAAAAACATACACAAGTATGTTTTTATACACTCATACTCAAGAGGTATTATGTCTAAAAAGATAAAATAAAGTTTTAATTTTGTTTTAAGGAAAAGTCACTGCAGAGAACGAGAAACTCTTGTGTTCAAGAAAATTCATTGCAGAGCAGTGACTCCTGTAAACTTGATTATGAAACATGTTTTACACGTCTTAATGTTTAACTGTTCTTTGTCGTCTTTTCTCAGATTTCGGTAAAATCAACGGAAATTAAGGAATTAGATAACCAAGAAATTCTAAGAACGCCTTTCTATTTTGCCTGAGAAGATTTAACACTGAAACTAAATTCCAAGAAAATCAAGGGGATTAGCTTGAAAATGTAATCCTTTTATTTATTCTAAGTGAATTCAGGAAGCACTATCAGAAAGTACGCGGTACTTTGAACAGCATCGAAAGCAAGGGTTATAACCTTACTCATTAAATTCATAGCATATGTTACATTTTTTTCCGTCCATAGCAAAGTATATTTCAAAGGACGCAAAATATGTCCTAATATTCAGAATTAGTTGAAGGTCCAAATCCCCCCGTCCAAATGAGAATCCCCCGTCCAAATACTCATTTGGACGGGGGATTCTCTACTGATTAGCGTAAGCTTTGCTGATAACCAGCCTACATGAAAGATATTTCAGTCCACGCCCACAAATCCAACTGTAGATTGAATTGTAGGATCAGTGGCGCACCAGAGGCGGGCCCTGGCCCCTCCAAAGAAAAAAGGAATAAAAACACTAGAAAATTTTCCAAAAATCTTTTCCTAATTAATAAAATTCTTTTTTTTTTAAAATTTATGTTGTGTCATGTCTTCTATTTCTCTCCTACTTATGAATTAGCGATCATTGCAGATGCTCATTCATAGGTCGTATGCGATGCGTGTGTGTATTCTCAAATCGTCTACGCAACTCGGCACCCCTCCCCTCCAAGATTAAACCCTGAGTGCGCTACTGTAGGATAGTAGGACAGCAATATGAATGCGTTTTTTTTTAATTGTTTTAATGATAATCTAATCTGCCCACTAGTAATCTTGGTTGTTCTTTGTCAATGGACAAAGAACAACTACAACTACTATTAACGAAGAAGAACATCTCCTTGAAATTGGGATATAGGATTCTAGTCCTCGACATATAACGTCACTTTTTCCATTGACAAATTACTGTTTTAAAAAAAAGGAAACAACTGGTTACATCGTATGAAATAAAGACAACGAAGTAGTCATTTAACGACAAAAGAACATGCTTTTCATTCCTTCGTTTTGTTTTGTTTCAATAATTTTATTAATAATTTTCTAGTGCAATAAATATTTATTGATTAGAGTAAAACCTATTGTGTAACCTTCAGTTACATAGGTGTGAAAAATCCTTACTTTATCTCTTTATTATTATCTGAATTACACATCAGCATAGTAAAGTAGTAAAGATAGTTAATAATTTATTCCAATTCATTCCCATTCGACAGATTTCAGTTTGTAAAGAACATATGTATTCTTTAAAACTTTCTTATAAAAGTATGTAAAGAAGTTGTTGAATTTAGTCTTCCTACCAAAGATTTTCATTAAAGTGGAAAAGGTTACTGCAAAAATGTAAAGAAAGGAGCCAATATCTCCGATGTTAAAGATCGCTTTCCTTTATCATAGTTTCAGTACAAATAACAAATAACAACAGAGATAGTGTACCACCTGCCAGGCACCTGAACATCAAATCATCCATTTACAAATCTTACCATTCTAACCGCTGATAAGGAGTTTAAATATATCTTATCATAAGCCTTATCATATCTTTATACCCAATTCTAGATCAGCAAAAGTTAGAGATTCTTGTTATATTGCTAAGATTTCTCGAAATAATTTAAAAATAAAATCTGGTATTGCAGTACTGTTGATTTGTAAACTATGTTATTTATTTATTTTATTTTTATTTTTTTATTTTTTGAGGGGGAAGTCACGTCTTTTCACCTTAAAGTGTCAGAAAATAAAAAAATTGTTAAAATGCCATCTATCATATGACTTTTCGAAGTCAACAAACTTATCCCTGTTACAATCCCCATCACTATTTTCTTAAATTTAAAATATTTATTTTGTATTCTTTATTTAGTCGAATTTTCAGTATATTCTTTACCAGTTTTCTATTCAACGATTTTATTAGGCTCTTTCTTTCTTTTTTTTCTCTTTTTTTTTTCCAGGCAGGCATGCTTGAATAAATCTTTCTGTAATATTCAGCAGGCAAAAATCCTCTAAACATTTGCCGTTATCTACCCTATAGATATGAAATGATAAGCCTTTTTATGAAACGTTTTTTGTCACGTTATTTGAAACGTTTTGAAACTCAGGGGCTACGCTGAGTGTCGAGTCTTCAAAATTCGAGTCATCAGAAATCAAGGAGAACCGGCCTACCAGTCCGGAACTAGGCGGGTTGGGCCGTAGGCATCAGGGGGGGGGGGGACTGCCTTTTCGAGTCTTCAAAATTCGAGTGATTAGAATTCAAGGAGGACTGACCTGCCAGTCCGGAACTCGGGGGATTGGGCGCCGCATGCGCCAGGGGAACCCCCCCCCCTTTTCCAGTTTTCAAAATCATCAGATTTTGAGTTTTCATTAGAATTCAAGGAGAACCAGCCTACCGGCCCTGAACTCGAGGGGGTTCGGGCGCCGTAGGCGTCAGGGGGTGGGATCCCCCCTAGTCAACCTATAAAATCTTTTTTCATACATTGATACCACAAGAACCTTCTCCAATCTGATTGAGTCTGCTGAATTGTGCAGTATAGCCACCGTAAAATTTTTACACCTCCGTATTTAGGCTTTTTTTTTTCCTGCCTCCAGAAATACGATCTACTCATAGTTGCATTCCTTATAATTTTGCGTATTTATTGCTGTCTACATCAGTTAATAATTTTCTAAAGATTTATTTATTTTTAAGTCAATTCTACCCTGAAAGGTTTCTAACGTACAGGACATTCAGTAGAACGGGTTCAGTGGCGCACTCAGGATTTATTGGAGGGGGGGGGGGAGTTGAGCAGACGATTTGAGAATAGATACTACGCACTGCATACGACCTATGACTGAGCATCTGCAGTGATCTCCAATACCTGATACTCGTGATCTCCTCTAGCCCGGCTCTGGCAAACGAAGTAGCGTTTGGTCCTGCGGAGCACACCGCCTTTGCGTTCACAGCGGTTCCCGAGAGCTATACCACCTTATGTGACCTCTAATTCATAAGTGGTATAGAAATAGAAGCCACGACACAACATAAATTAAAAAAAGTATAATCATTTTAATTAGGAAAAGATTTTAGGAAAATTTTCTAGTGTTTTTTTTTTTCCTTTTTGTTTTCTTGGGGGAAAGGGCACCCCCCCCCCCTGGGTGCGCCAATGTTATGGTTACATAATCCAAAAATCTCTCTCTTGTAACCAAAACATGAAACTTTTTTCCGAAGCCACCTCTATACTTCAATAAGCAGGATAGGTATCTCCTACCTTTTCTGGTAATATTCTTTAATTTTGGCTGGAAAGACCTTGGTCCCGAAAACTATCAGAAGCGATGAACACTTACCAAACTAACTGAAGATAAATTGATTCGTCTTATATGTAATGGTAGTGTTTATCTCCGGAAAATTCCCTTTCCTGAAAGAAAACACTTCTATCACTTATATTCCTACAAAAGAGATAAACTAACAAGTAAACATATGCAATGATATACAGATAACAGATTATGGAGAAAACCATAAGCGCCTTATCGTTTAAAAAAAATAAAATAAAATAAAAGTTATATACGAAGTACTACTTGGCCATGATTGAACAAATTGCCTAAACATGAATAAGCAGATAGGAAAAACAAAGGAGCAAACAAAGAATCGTTCCAAATATAAAAAAAAAATCCCTGAATGGCATTTTTTTAACCAGACATGTATGTTTCAGTGATAACTAATTATCTCGAATGATTTAGACAGCAAAATCGACTGTTGCTTCATATCTTTTGGATGCGATATGAGTAGTCAATGACTATTCACATTGTATCCAAAATTTGATATTTTGAAACTTCATTTTTGTGTTGATTTGACTCCATAGAAATATTTAAAGAATGCAGTCTGAAAATTTTAAAGCACTAAATGCAATTACTATTAAAAAAAAATAGCGAAAAGTTTTTTTGTTTATTTTATTTTTTCAGGCGCAAATTTGACTCACTTGTCTGTTTGCTTACTTGGGAAAAAGGATTAAAACCAAGGTCATAAAATTACTTGGTATCTTTAACAAAAAAAAAATTAGTATTTTTGAAACAAGATACATACAAAAATGCCGTTTTCTTTTTTGGTTCCTTTTTTTGTTTGCTTGGTTGGTTTTGTTTGTCTATTCTCATTATACAAGTTTTCAGATACAAGTTTTATCAAATTTCGAATGTCGTTGTTGCTTGTATTACTGATAATATATGAGATGTACAGTATATGCAAGATATGTGAGATACGTGTTAACAATACTAAATATAAACTTGACTTTCCAAAGCAAAGTTATGCTTTTTTTTTTTTGCTTCTTCTTGCGCAGCCTCTTAAAAATCCTCATGTCCTAAAGCTCATTACTGTATGTTTTAATCACATATTTAGTGAGCGGTGCAGTAGAAACACTTCGTCATTAGGGCAATTGCCGAGGGCACCGGTAGCAGGTTATATGAATTTGTCAAGCTATAAAAGGTCTTCGCTAACTACTGCCGAGGGCGCTGAAACTTAGCTATGTTGTTAGCGAGACTTAAAAATAATAAAATAAAGCAGTTGATAATAATATTATTAATATATTTGATGCAAGACAACTACCGTGACGCTACAATTTAATGCAGTCCTTAGGATTAAAAAAACAACAACAACTGAATTTACACTTAGCAATAGTATTTATTATTTAAATATTGCTTATCTATTACGCTTTTCATATAGCTGTGTACAATTATATAGATATACTTACCCACACTCGGCAATGATGATTATATGCCTTGCGACTTTTCATTGTTGGTAAGATAAAAAATGACTAAATAACATTGAATTTGTACTCTTCATTGCAGGGTTAAGACAATTTGAATACACAATAATTCTTTAAAATGCCAGAAAATCAGTGGAGTGAACAATTTCAGATGCCTATCGGGAACTGGACATCAGCTTCCAGATCATTTTCCCACGAAATGCCATCTTCCAGCAAGTGATGATTCGAGCAGTTGCATTGTCTTAAAAAGAAAAAGATAAAATAAGATCTTCTGGGATAAAATATAACGTAATTTTATTCTATCTGGTTTAATTTATTCATCTGACCTCAAATAACATGCAAATGAACTTCTCATTTTATTATTATTATTATTATTATTATTATTATTATTATTATAAATGTCTTCAGTTCAATCTTTGCGCATTGTCATAGGCAAACTATCTAAGTGCATTAGAGTTTGTTCAAGTCTTTCTAATCCGGATTCTTGTTGTTTTATCAGTGGGGTCTTAATAACTCTTAAATAATCACACAAACCTACTGGTCGCTTGTTAAGATTTTACACCAATTGTTTTCTTTATTCTCCACATATACCAGCTGAATTTCCTGAGTTAATTCATGACTTCCTCTTCCAATAACTGTTCTTCGGTTAAGTTAATTTTTTTTTTGTCGATTTTAGGTTTTTAAAAAAATATATAGAATGGATTTAGAAAAGGACGATCATGTATAGACCCAGCCTTTTGCCTAAAATTAATAATAGAGAAAAGAAGAGAATATAATTTAGAAACACATATTGCATTTATTGACTTTGAAAAAGCATTTGACAAAGTTAAAAGAAACATTATTTAACATATTAAAAGAAAGACAAAAACCAAATAATAT
Organism: Typopeltis vanoorti; assembly: GCF_054136105.1. NCBI lineage: Eukaryota > Metazoa > Arthropoda > Arachnida > Uropygi > Thelyphonidae > Typopeltis > Typopeltis vanoorti. Next base: position 74,784,486 of record NC_143573.1, on the reverse strand, counting down.
CCTAAAAGCTATCACAAGTATATATGAAAATAATCAAATACAAATGAGATTAAATCACGAGCTATCATATACAAGAGAGATAAACCAAGGGGTCCGACAGGGATGTCCCCTCTCAGCAACTCTTTTTAATATCTACTTAAATGAAATAATAATAAAATGGAGTAAAAATTTACATCAAGGAATTAAACTTTCACCTACAGTTAACTTAAACACTCTCCTCTTTGCAGACGACCAAATAATAATTACAAATTCTGAAGATAACTTACAGAAAGCTATTTTAAATCTAAATGAGATATCCAAAGATTATGGTATGATAATATCAACGGCAAAATAAAAAACCATGGCCTTTAAAGGACAAGATCCAGCAAGAACTAAAATAGTAATAGATAACAAGATCTTAGAACAGGTGAATTCATTTAACTACCTAGGATGTATGATATATAAATGAAAAAAAGATATAAATGTAAAAATTGCAAAATATTTAAAAATAACAGTTGTAATTAACTCTATATTTAAACCAAACCAGGCTAAAAGTATACAATACATTAGCCTTACCGGTCTTAATGTATGGAAGCGAAATGTGGACAATAAAACAAAAAGACAAACAAAGATTAACAACAGCAGAAATGAAGTTTATGAGAAAAACTGCGAAGTATACCCTATTTGATCACAAAAGAAACGAAGGTATTATGAAAGAATTAAACCAAGAACCAGTAAGAGAAAAAATTAAAAAATATAAACATAAATGGATGGAACACGTTCAAAGAATGAAAACAGAAAGATTACCAAAACAAGCCTTAAAGTGCAAGCCATTAGGAAAAAGAAAACCAGGACGTCCTCTTAAACGATTCAACGATGACTTCTAAGGCCGGAACAGGCCAAGCTAGGCCTAAATCCTTGATACGTATGATGATGACAAAAATATATAAGGCTTGATATAGTTTGTTGCAAATACACCTTTATTTAAATTTGTAAATTATAATGAATGCATACGGCTACGCCTATGTTCACTTTTTTTTTATATTTTTTTTAGGAGTTGTTGATTTTACAAGTCATATTTCTAGGCCGTCAAATCTGATATTTAACAAAGCAGAATAAAATACTGTTGTTTATTTTAGTCTCATCGAGTAGTTTACGTGCAACGAATAAATGAACATATCAATTATTGCTCGTCAACAACTCCAAAGTGGCGTCGAGGGAATTCCCACGTTTTACAGCCCGTGTCCTTTAAAATCGAGAGGCTGATCTATATCCCTGCAACTTTACTTTACTTTAAAAAATAAAATTAAAAAAATTTTAAAAAAAACGAAATGAGATAAAGCGGAAATTTTAATTCGTTAAGTTTGTCATTTACAAAAGTTTCAGAAGCCAAATCACTGCGTGTGTCAATAGGTTCGCACAAAAGGGTTTAGAAAATCTGCAGAAATTATAGAATCCCAGATATTTACAAATGAAAATGGATACAACGTTCGTTTTGGAATTGCCGTGCTACCACCGATAACCGTACAAAAGAAAGACCAGACCACTGCTAGATTTCTCTTATCAATTGAGAAAAAGGTACCTTGAAAATAAAATGAACAAGTTTCATTTACATAATTTTAATTAAAATGTTCAGCTTAATCAGCGACATGAAAATGTTATATTACTTAAAATGTGTACTCAGTTTGAGAGGAAGACCATATTTTGAAAACTGTTTCCAACCAAAAATAAAAAATAAAAATACGCTACAATAAAAAATATAGATCTTTTTTGTTTTTTTTATTATAATTTTTTAATTTAAAAATATTTTATACATTAATAAAATAAATAATAATATAATAAATGAACTACGCTGTTATTAAACACTGCTTACGTCACCACACAGCTCGAAATAAAAATATTGAAATAAATGCTAAAATAAGTCTTTAAAATACTCAATAGAGACCTTATTTTTTATTTGCTGCAATTATTAATTAATGTAGAATTCTAATTCGTTAACTATTCCTTATTGGGACAACTAATTACGAAGATGTGTTACAATAATATAAATCGTTCTAAATCTCATTTTTATAATTATTAGTGTCCTTCCAGAAAATCTTATTTTTTTTATTTCATCTGAAAATATCTTCCTGGTTTTAATTAACATACTAGTTAATTCATGTATTTATCTTCTTGGTTCCAAGTTCTAATTAAGCTCTGTCTAATTATATTCTTGGTTCTGTTTAACTTAACTAACTACCAACTCGGTAATTTATACAATTATCTTCCTAGTTTTATTTAATTCCGATTTAATTATCATCCCGGTTCTTAGTTCTAATTATGATTTGAGAAGACTCAGTGTTTTGAGACTCGACGCGTCAGAGTTCGAGTCTAGTCCAGATGTCGAGTCCGGACTCGCAAAAATTATTTCATCTAAAACATTTAAAAAATGTCTTTTTTTGAAAGAAAAAAAAATCATAGGAAATAATTGGCATCTGCTTGTAAAACAGTTTTTAATTGGTAAAAACTTAATTCGTACTTATTTTATTTAATAATACTCCATTTTACTTAATCGCATAGAATTTTTTAATTTAAAAATTTTTTAAAGTTTTTTGAAATTTAAAATAAAATAAAATAAAAACAGTTCTATTTTGTCCAGTCTGCAGTTACTCGCCAAGGGCGAGGGTTTTAACTGGGAGTATGAGACAACCCCTCCCCCTACAAAATCTCATTTTGAAATGTTCATTTTGTGCTATACTCGTACAAGACGACAGCAAACAGTTAGCACCGACATCTTCTTACACATTACTTTCACTTTAATACTTTATAGCATAGGCACAGCAGTCATCTCAGCCATTTTCTTTACTGTAATTCATGTGACTTCCCGTAAGGAATGATCAGTAAAATTGTTTGCCACGTTTATACGAGTCTTTGGTTTCGCACATTTACTTCATGTGATTACCAGTAGAGTTCATTAGAATTAAATAAAAGAAAAAAAGAAAAAATATATTACTTCCTTTCCTACCGAATACATTTCTTAAATCAAAAAGTTTTATATAAGGTAAATTCAATTTATGTAAGGTACACTAATATATTAGCATTGATGTATTAATAAAGTAATGCCGAAAGCTTATTAACACTTTCATTGCCAAGCTGAAAATTGGAATTTCGTGTGGTAGCCAAATTTTTTTATTTTTCATTTAGTTAGCGACGTCCACGCGATAACGCGTGATCGGCCGTTTGGTGAGAACTCGCATCGCGCGATATCGCGTGATTGGCAATGAACATGTTAATGACAGTATATGCATAAATTTGTTGAAGAATCGTCAATGTAATCTTTAAGAACTTCTTTACACTATATGACATTTGCAAATGTAATCCAATACCTCAATATTCACTTGCTCCACTCACAAAGACAATTAAATGGACTGTCTAAGCACTTAGCAGACAAGATGCAAGTTTCCTCAGCACATTTCGCAGTTAACTTCACGTTAACAAAGTCGATCGTTAAGCTAGAGGATCACTTAACGATGTCTACCGTTTTCCATCCCCTAATGAGTATAAGACGACCCCTGGTTAAATGGAATGTGTTTTTGCATTTCATTCAGTAAAAACGATTGCGATTAAATATAATCGGCGGGGAGGTGGAGAAGTAACCATTTTTGCTTAGACGGTCAATTTAATTGGCTTTGGTGAGTTATTCAAATTGGAGCAATTGAATGTTGAGATATTTTATTAAGTTTGCACTACCAATATCTTTAAGAACCTCTTCAATAAACTTACATTGTTTAAAAACTGTTGCAACTGTATCAAGCAGCGACGCCCAACGAATTTTAACATCCATAACTGGTTCCACCTCATTAACTTTTTATTTATCTATTTATTTTTACCTGTAAAAGACAATGGGAATATAGCTGAAGTATTAAAATACTTATCCGTATGACGAACATTTTGAATAATTTCATTTAAAGCATGAGACTGTCAACTTCGAATTCTTCGTCTGAGTCATCTTCTGAATCACCCAAGATAATCTCAAGACTTAATTTTCATTTTTATTAAAAGTCATCTTTTTTTTTTCCCGATAGAGAACATCACAAACGGCTAAATGTATTGCATAATTAACGCATAAATCGTAATCATACAAAACTGACCATTCAAAACTATATTTGCCATTATTTTTATGGCTATATAGCCTACTTTCATTTAGGAGTGCCCCTTTTTTATAATGTCATTGGCTTCTTTACTCAAATCAGATCTGAACTTAGAAATTATTTTTTGGGGAAGAGGGAGGATTGATGGGAAAAGGTCACCCCAAAAATAGTTTATAATTTCAGATCCTTCTCTCACCCCTCCCCCTTCCCAAAGCATTCTCTACCCACCCTTAATAATAATAATATTATACATATAAAAAAACGGATTTTTTCAAATAATTCCCCCACATTGCTTTACCCCCTTTTGATCAGATAATGATCAGAAATCATTCATGCTTTTAACCCGCAGCTTATAAGAAAAGTTAACCTGTTACGATAAAATTTTTGTTCGATTGTAGTTTTTCAAATTTATCCACCTTTAAGAGCGTAGACTCAAAATGAGATCGAATATCGTTGCATAGGTTTCTGTGGGGGTGAAAATACACTAGAAATATGTTTACCTGGATTTTTTTTTCAGATGAACAAACCGACGAGATATACAAATAATTTACTGACAACTCATCTAGTTTCGTGAAAATCTGGTGTTTCACATGATCAAGAGAAATAAGTGAAAAAACTAAAAAACAAATTATAATAAATAACGTACATAATGAAATATTTTAAAACAGGAATGACAATGAAAAGTGCAAGCTGCTATGAAGTTGTTTGCTGGTTCGTGGTCTGCTATGAACTACTGAACCCCGTGTGCTTGTGTTTAACTAGAAAACACCAGGCTTGATGTAAAACCATCCCTCGTTTTTTGTTGCACCGTTGAGGATGTTTGATCATTTCATCGTTGAACGTTCTTGAGAAAAATATAAAATCTATGTGGAGCATTTCAGTTTGTTGCCATGATATTTGAGGTTTGGTTTCGGTTGTATGTGCGGCCAGTAATGATATGCGCTTCCTTTCGTTCTCGTAGATCCTTGGTGTGCTCAGATTAGTGTACCTCTCCATACCTTCCCATTTGTCCTATGTAGCACTGATCACAGGTATAGTTGATCTTGTGGACACCAAGTTTTTTTTGAGAGGTAGATAGGGAGGTTTTGGAGGTTTCAGGATATTAGAGATCTTGTTGAAGAGGGTGGTGGTGGTTAGAAGGCAACCTTTATATTTTGTAGATGTAGTATCCTTGATATCTTATCTGTGACAGATAGGGAACAATCACCATTCCTCTGAAGTCTTGTTTTTCGTTCGACTGTCTTGGAGGTTGACGTAGAAATTTGTTGCCCAACCAATGTTCCGTTGTAACCATTATTAGATAGGATGGCACTGAGATAGGCAAGTGATTTCTTTTATCTATATTAGCCGGGATTAAGCGGGATGTGGCGTGCAAGTAAAATCGGTGTTTGTTAGCTTCCTTTACACTGAAAAATGTTCACGAAACTAGCAGTCAATAAATTAATTTTACATACTATCTGTTTTTTATATGGAAGAATACCGACAAACAAATTTCTAGTATGCCTCCATTTTCCGCAAAAGCATACCCAATTATATGATTTCACAGTGAATCTAGGCTCTTAATGCTGAATAAATTTGAAAAATTACGGATCAAGCAAAATATATATGGTGCTTTTAATTCTGATAAGAATCTTAAAGCTTACCTTTGCAATGGTGAGGAAGAAATAACAATATGAAGAAATTATTATCAAAAATTGAAGTGATCATGATTTTAACTTTCGAATGGTGTATTTAAAATAAATGCATTTATTTCTAAATTTTTAATTAACAAATTTGAAATAAATTATTTTAATAAAAATGAATAAATGTATTATATTCATTAATAAATTAAATTCTTATTAAATTTATTGAAAAATTAATTTAATTGTGGTGTTTTGATATTGCATATTAATATTTAACATTATATTATTATCCGCCTGGTTAGACTAGTGGCTTTGCGCTTCGCAACCATATGTGTCCTGGGTTCGATTCCAGTCGACGACGTGAGGAGCTTAAGGATCTGCCATAGCCAAGTTAGCCGGTCTTGGGCGTGGAGCAGCGTTTTTTCCCGCCAGTTTATCTGGGGGGGTTTTCATCCTGCAAGCAGGCAAACAGAACCCGTGAACATACAGTCATAAATACGGCAAGGAAGGCAATGGGAAACCACCTTGCGTCACTATCTCCCTAGTAATTAGCCGCAACCCTCTCAAGAGAGGAAGCCACAGGATCGGATATTAATATTATAAATAATAATTAAAAATTTTATTAATAATATTAATGATAATAACCTTAATAATAATTTATTTATTACTATGAATTCCATATTAATAAAACTTGCAGGTGTGTGTGTGTGTGTGTGTTGTGCGTAATAATGTAATAATGTAACTGCAAAAGCAGGCAGCTGAAATAGACCAGAAGAAACTCATTTACGTAATAGCTACAGGAATAATTACAGGACATAATACTTCCTTACATATTCCATTTCTAAACATAACTTAAGCGCCTTCATTCTAATTTATTTAAAACTAGGGTTTCTGTTCCAGAAATTCACGAGACGCAATTCCCGAGGAATTTTCGAAAATCTTTCTTGTGTCGAGTCCAGAAAAAGCAGTTTGAGACTCGAGACATGTCAGCGATGTAAAATAAGTATTCTATCAGATTATACACGATGGTTAAACGTTTATTCTGTATCATTTTTATATCAAATTCTATATCAAATTTTATAATATATCATGACTTCATATAAAAACGATGCTAACTTTCTGTCCTCAGCTAATCTCCCCAATTTCTCTCTCTCTCTCTCTCTCTTTAATTGGATCCTCCCATCTTGTAGGCCAGTGGTGGCGAACCTTTTTATGTGCGCGTGCCAAGAGTTTACAAATCGAGTTGCTGACGTGTCGGCGCGTGCCAAATATTTACAAATCAAGTTGCTGACGTGCCGTGGAGTTTTTAATAGGGGAAAAATTAATACAAAATTAGTTGCACAATTTTATTGAGACAAGTTTAAAAATTAACATAGAATTTCATAAAAATGAACTCATAATTTGGCATACACATTGTCGTATACAAATCAATATCAACCTATTATCAATTTATTAATTTATCAATATATCAATTTATTAATGAGATTTTTGCTGTTGTACATTAGATGCCAAATGCTTTATATCAGGCTCATATTTTGCCACTGTTAGTAATACACACGCCGAATGAGATTCATCAGTCATTCTATTTCTTAAACTGTCTTTTATAAAATTCATTTCGAAAAATAATGATTCACAAGCATATGTAGAGAAGAAAATTGATAATATAGCCATCGCTAGTTTTTTTAAACAACAAAAGGTTTCAGGAATGGCATTCCAGGTTTTCAATATTTCCTCTTCTGCATTCTTTTTAATTGCGCCCAATAATCGATTATTTTCCATTATTTCCAAGTCATTTCTCAAATCGACAAACTTTTGCTTCCATATAGAACTAGATTGAAAATCGGTTAATTGCATTTCTATATCTTCCAAATTCAGCCACTCGAAAATCTCCAAATTGAGTTTATCTGCTGATGTTGTGTCTGGATGCAAAATAAATTTTGATGTCTCTGCAAATTGCCTAAACTGCATATGTAAACCTGTCAATGTATAATACAATGAAAACCCAGAACTGAGTGTGCAATACGTTTGGTAAATAATTTGACGAACCCATTTTCCTCTCCAGTCATACTACGAGCACCATCAGTAGTTACTGATACAATTTTGGAGAGATCTATATCTCTTTCAGCAAGTGCATTCACAACTGCGTTGCAAATATCTATTCCTTTTGTTGTTGTTGCTAATGATGTTAAACTTATCAATTCTTCTTTGATATTATTCCCAACAGAATAACGAATAAAAATTGCTAAACGAGCTGATCAAGATATGTCAGTACTCTCATCAAGACAAAGAGAAATTAAACCAGAAGATTTTATATCTATTTTTTGCTGATGAGTTATATTTTTAGCCATTTCTATGATTCTATCTTTCACTGTGTTTCTAGCCAAAGGCATATCTTTTATTCTTTGAATAATTTTTTCCTTGTTTTCAAAATCTTCAAAGAGAAATGGTGCGCATTTTACCCATGCTTCTTTTATATATATTCCCCATCACTAAAAGTTTTCCCGTGTTTGGCAATTACATTTGAGGTAAAAAAAACTAGCAGCAGTTATATTTGAACCACTGCCGATAAATTTTATTAGGGTTGTTGACTGGATATTCCTATTTTTAATTGCCCGAGCAATAAATTCTTTCTGTTCGTCCTTGCTTTTCTCAAGCGATTTATAGTGTCTCATAATGCCGTTTTACTCACTACGTTCTGCACACAACTGTCCCGGAACATAAAACACATATTGTTTTATTGTCTTTGTTAATCATGCCATGCTCTTCAGTCCACCAGTTTTGGAACTCTCTGCAACTTGACTGCGATAATTTTCGTTTTCTATTTTCACCAGCCATGTTCAGTAGAACTGTAACAAAATAATTCACAACTTAAATCAAATGCATTTTTTATAGTTTCAAAAAAAATCAACATTTTATTATATGCCTAAATAAACAAAACAGTGCACATATGCAACAATAATGCACTTGCCGCTGCTTATTTCTGCCTACTGGCGGATGTTCTGTGCGAAATGCATAATGAACGCACGTGCGATTAGAAAAAGGAAAAATTCAGGGAATCCTAAGGACCAGTCGTTCTCAATTCTTTTTCTATAAGACAGTATTTTTACTGTATTTATATTTATTCTTACTGTATTAGAGGACCCAGTCCCAACAAACTTACTCGTAAATACCGTTCCCATTTTTTTAAAGTTCGTACATTAAACTAACGTTTAATGTTGGATTTAACGTTAGTTTAATGTACGATTTAATGTTTAATGTTGGATATCCACTTAATTTATATAATTTTGTATCGCCGATGTGAAGCCTTTTCGCTATTTATTTTAGTAAATAAGTATTAATAATTAATTATGGAATAATCATAAAGAGTATTAGTACACTTATGTATACGGTGTAGCATGTTGAGAAATATAAAAGTACGCATTTAAATTAATTATCAATCACAGAACTAATGCTACAATATTGTAGTTTCCTCAGGCTAACATTATTAAATTAACTTGTGGTAAGTTTCATTGACATATCCCATTCTGATCACCAAAAATCCCTGGTACAAAAACACACTAGAATCAGACTATATAATGTCTTGTCAAAACCAACTCTACTATACGGAAGCGAAACATGGACCATGAAAAGGAAAGATGAAAAACGAATTCAAACAGCAGAAATGAAGTTCCTCAGAAAAACAGCTGGATATACCAAGTGGGACCACAAAACAAATGAAGAAATCGTACAATCCCTAAAAATCAAACCAATTAATTACTACATAAGACAGTATAAACAAAAATGGCTAGAACATTTAAATCGAATGGACAACAGCAGGCTTCCAAAAATATTATACAGATACAAAATAAGTGGAAAAAGAAGCATCGGAAGACCAAGAAAGAGATGGCATGAGACCGGAACAGGCCACATGGCCTATATTCCATGTTAGGAGGAAGAAGAAGATGAAATTGATTATTGTATTATTAAATTGATTTTAATGATTTTTAATTTTAAATTGATTTTTTTTGAAGAAAAAAAAAACGGTGGTGAGAAAAATATTTATGCATTGTAACTCACCATAGAAGTCAGCGGAGCAGGGAAGCAGCAGAAGGATGTCGACTTGTCTGCGAACGCTTACCGTCGAATATAACTTGCCCTCGCGTATAACTGGCACCCCTGATTTCACTTTACGAAAAAAGACATTAAAACGTTTTGCATATATACCTCCCACACAAAAACAACACGCCTTAGCCAACAGCCATTACATACTGGAGATGCAAGAAAAAAAAATTAGTTTTATTGTATCCCTGAATAAGGTACAGAGGTTCGATATTAACATAAAGTTAATATCGAACATGATTTTATTAACATTTAAATAGAACATAGAAAAAAAAATCCTGAAAATAAACGATACAAAAGCAGAAATTAGTAAATATTTAATTTAATGCAACGAAAGTGCTTGCCATAATACAGAATGATTCGTTTTTATTCGCAGGAATAAACAGACTTTTGTTCATTATGCTTGTTTTTTCCAAAGACTGGAATGAAATTGCGTCTGTGTTGATAAACATATCCTCCCCATTAAACACCACACTACAGATGGGAAAAACAAGTAACTTTATTGTATCATAAATGCGTCATGGAGACATTTAGAGTCTATGTACCATAAGTAATGACGGTTAGTGCAGTTGGAGATAAACAGAATAAAACAAACAGATAAGATCCTGTATAATGAAAAACACCTGCTCCTCTCCTGACAATACGATACTGTATACAGGCAAGCAAAACAATTTTATTATTGCGCTTAACATAGTAACTAACTAAATGCACTCTTCTAACAACCTATTTCAAATTTTCATTTTCAGATGCAGTTGTTGGGTTCAGAAACCAACATTTATATAAAGCATTTCAAAAATAAATTAATAAAAACTTGACACGAGAATTGCATATGAAATTTTTGTATCATTAAATATCCACCAAAACTAATTTTACAAATAAAATTTAACCCAAAACATCCAAACATGTCGTATATATTTAGAAATGTAAAAATGCACAGGTGAACGTGGAAAGGACATAATATACCATCAACCACTGCGTGAACGTGTTAAAGCTACGATAACTGTGATATACACTCTGATATTTTCTATAAAGTGTTTCACGACTTTAACGGTTCACGACCCACAATTTGAAAAACACTGGATTATGGTGGATGATGGAGAGATTTAAAAATGTGGTGGTTTATGGAGGAGTTGAGTCCAGAAGAAGGCAAGTGACCACAGGGTGTTCAGTACTTGGTCCTCTGTTGTTTATTTTACGCATCAGTGATATAGGAAATGATATGGTTAGAAATATTCTGTTCACTGATGATATAAAACTGGGAAGAGTGATGGTAAATGAAAGTGATCTAGAGATCCTACAGGATGACTTGACAGTATAGTCAAAGGTTGCTTAATCTCGCCAAGTGTAAGTTGATGCACTTTGGGAAGAAGAGTTCTCAAGCTGTGTACTATATTATACTACTTAATTGCAGTAAATTGATGAGGTCAAGGACTTGGGGATGATTGTGGACTACTCCACCATTTCTTCATCCGCATGAAATCGGATTCCATGCGGATGAAAAAATGGTGGAGGGATCCAAAGAAGTATGGCAAAGATTGTAGCAGATCTATGGAATGCTCCTTTTGAGAATAGATCGATCTGTGGGCTTCAAACCTTGAGAGACAAAAAAGAGGAGCCATGAAAGAAGCCATGTAAATTATTAAAGGGGGTTATAGGATTGACACTGAAGATTTTTTTTTTTTTTAGTAAATGATAGGAGGGAAAGAATGATAGGTCACCTGTGGAAATTGTGTAAGTGTGTGCTTAGTAAGGATGTTAGGATCAGATTTTTTGTTTGGAGAGTAGTGAATGGCTGGAATGGGTTGCCAGAGGTGGTTGCAAGTGCTTCTTCAATGAATGAGTTTAAGGAGAGGTATCGTGTGAATAGGAATAAGGAGTAACCAACCTATTCCGTAGGATTCGGTTCCGAATGCGTACACGGTAAAAAAGTGTAGGTCTGCACGTGAGCTTAAATCAGGATCATGTGAATAATAGCTACTGTGGAATAATGGGTCTTCGTGGATTCATGAATTCATGGCGATACCCGTATAGCGTATAGATAGAAATAAATAAATTAATAATAATAATAAAAGACAGAAAAGAACTAGAAAAAATAAAGAATAGAAAAGATAGAAAACCAGGACGCTCTCCAAACAGATTTAACGATGAGGCCGGAACAGGCCTAAATAAATGAAAAGTATGATGATGATGAAGAAGATGAATAAAAGAGCAGATATCAACAATTAAAGAATAGAATTGAATCCCAGTTTTAGTCTTTTTTTTTTTATGTTGGGCCCATACACAGGAGGTTGATTGGTCAACCTATAGTACATTAATACCGTGTATGGGTGGTGGGTTGGGACAGGAGGAATTTGTTTACATTTGATTTGAATGACTTTAAATTGTACTCGTTGGGAAACACAGCAGGTGGGAGACTGTCCCATGCAGTAGTTGCAGGGCTGAAGGAAGAGGAAAAGAAATGTGTTCTGTTTGTTTCTCGGTGTACTGTGAAGGGATTGTGCAGCAGTTGCACATGTTCCAATGAGCTTAGTACTGAGCGGGGGAATTACTGATGTTATTTCGGATTAGCATTTCCCATGGAAATATTTATAGAATATGCTTACTGCAGAGACCAAAAGTCGGTGTGAAAGTGGGGAGAGAGAGAGTTGGTAAAGGATGGATCATTGATAAGTCAAATTGCCCTCCTCTGTATTGAGTCGAGCATTCTGAGAGAGCTTTTAGGGGCCACACCCCATATGTGGGAGCAGTATTCAATAGTTGGGCGAATTTGTGACTTGTATAATGTTCGTAGCTGTTCAGGGGTGAAGTAACGTCTTGAGCGGAAGAGAAATCTTAGTTTTGTTGAGGCTGAGGATGCAATGTTTGAGATATGTTTGTGCCAGGAGAGGTTTGATGTGAGGGTGATTCCAAGGAGCAAGATCTCAGGCTGTCTGGAAATTTGGGTATCGTCGAAAAGGATACTGGGAAAAAGTTGTTATTTTTTATGGGAAATAGCACAGAATTGGGTTTTGTTGGCGTTGAAATTTATGAGGTTATCCGAACCCCATTGTAGGATGGCTTGAAGATCGGAGTTAAGGGTGGTGGTGGTTGATGTTCTGTAGGATGAGGTGAGTTGTGTAGGGTAAGGTTTATCAAATGCAAGCGAGGAGTGTAGTGTGCTGTCATCTGCAAAACTGTGTATCGGGTTGGAGGTCAATTGCAGTAGGTCGTTGATGTACAGCAGGAACAGGGTTGGTGAGAGGACAGAACCTTGTGGGACCCCAGCATTAATTGAGTGGTGCGAGGATAGGGAGACATCCACCATCACACACAGTGTGCGTCCAGACAGAAAACTGGCACTCCACCTACAGAAGTACTGGGTCAGACCGAATGATGGTAGTTTGCCTAGTAGGCCTTTGTGCCAGACCCGGTCAAAGGCCTTGGAGATATCTAGTGCAACCACTTGAGATTTTCCAAACCTCTCCATAGCATTTGTCCAGAGATGGGTGACGTATGTGAGTAGATCTCCTGTTGATCGGAAGTGGCAGAATCCATACTGGCAGTCATTTATTTGGTGAGTGTCTTCAAGATAGTGTAGGAGGTGGGAATTGATGATTTTTTCCATTACCTTTGACAGGACTGAGGTAAGCGAAATAGGGCGATAATTGGATGGCAATGACTTGTCATCCTTCTCTGGAATGGGCTGAATAAAGGCCAATTTCCAGTTTGTGGGATAGATTCCAGTGGAGCAAGAGAGTATATATAGGTGACGTAGGATAGGGGCCAGTTCTATAGCACAATTTTTCAGAACAATTGGGGTAATGCCATCGGGACCATGTGATATTTTTGTGTCTAATTGGGACAGTATTTTTCTGATTGCATCCTGGCAAAAGGATATAGGGACATTATATTTGGGCCTGTAGGGCTTTTTCTGTGGATGATGAGGCAATAGAGCCATTATTAGGGTGTGATGGGGTGTGAATAGTGTTGGAGAGAAGTTGCGGCCAATTGCTTTGGCAATAGACCAAAAGACTCGGCTGCCGTTTGGACAGGCTGCTAGTTTCCTGTTTTTTGCTCTTTCGAACTCTGTTTTGAAAGCGGCGATTGTTTTTTTTTTTTGTTTTTTTTTGCATCTATTACGGGTTTCGGTGTAAGCTTTGAAGGAGATAAGGTTCTTGATTTCAGCCAGTTATAGTATGTCTGATGTTTCATCTCTACAGCCTTGGCACATCTTTTGGAGAACCATAGTTTCGTTAGGGAATGGCAGTTCAGAGTGTTGTGTGGAATGTACGTATTCATGCCGGTGAGGATTACTTTGGTAATAAGCTCGGTGTGTATGCTTGGGTTGGAAGGCCGGAAGCAATAGTCCAACCACGGGAATGCAGCATAGAAGTTGCGGAGGCTATCCCACTTGGCACTGTTATAGTGCCAAACTACTTTTATATGGGAGTGTCTGTGTAAACATTGTGGCATGAGGGAGGAGATGAGCACTAGGTTGTGGTCAGAATTGCCCAGGGGGATCACTACTTTCACTGTGTATTTGGAGGGGTCATTGGTGAGGAAGAGATCTAGGGTGTTTGGGGAGTAGTTTGGGTTATCTGGTATTCTGGTTGGCATCTGGACAAGTTGTGTAAGGTCGTTGGTGATGGCAAATGTTTCTGCATCTCTGTCTGCAAGATCTGTACAACTGGAGGAGGATAGCCAGCTAATATTGTGGACGTTAAAATCTCCTAGAAGGATGATTTCGCTGTTGGGAAAGTGGGATTGGAGATAGTCGACTTCTAGGGAGAGGAAATTAAAGAGCTCAGGGTGGTTGGTTGCGTTGGGGGAGCGATAAAGGCAGCAGATGAATTGAACTGAGTGGGGAAGGGATATTTTCAACCAAAGAAGGTCAAAGTTGGGTGATTCTAGGTTAGGTGCTCTCTGGCAAGGTATGTCTGAGCGGATGTATGCGTAGACACCACACTTGGGGTAGAAGTTGTTGAAGAGTGAGTAGTTTGAGAGGTTGAGATAAGTGGTGCTGGGGGGGAGGTGAGATTTGGGTTTCTGCCAGGAAGAGTAGGTGGGGTTGATATACTGTATGTGATAGTGGACACTATGTGGGTTGGAGTTTAGGCCATGGATGTTGGCGAAATGGATGTGTAGGGTTTTGTGGGACGTTTGTTGGACCGCATGGGTCTTGCACATTTCCTATGCGGCGCCTACCTGCTGGTCTCCATGGTGGCTGCTAGTGGCATCACTTGTTTTTTTCACCAGTTTGTCTTGTTTGTAGTTGATGGTCCAGCTGTTGTCACCATTTTGACGTTTTTCTTCAAGTTGTCTTCGAAGCTGGCGTCTTCGTTCTCTTTGTGCAAATGATGAGTCTGGTTGTGCACGTATGCGCGATTGGGGAGCAGGAGTCTTTGAACTTGTTGTTGATCGCTGTTATTATTTTTGATGTGCTTGTCGGCTTGTCGTAAGTCACTTTTACTAGGCGCGGAAAGTTCGTATATAGGCCCGAAACGATGGCACCTAGTGATATTCTCGGGATCGATGTTGCATTCTTCGGCTAGTTTCTTGATGTCCTCTTGTAGTGATTTTCTGTTTTCCGTCGGAAAGTTCAGAATGATGGCATTGAGTTTTTTGTGTTCAGCCTCCATCAAGTCGTTTACCGTTGATGCGATTAGATCGCGAAGTTCTTTCACTGGCGGAGTGGAGCTTGCGTTGCGCTGGTTTTCGATTTGATCTAGCTTAGCTTCGACTGCACGTATTAAGTTTTACTTGGATGAATGGACCAGTTTGGAAAGGAAAGGTATTTCAGTATTGTCGTTCATTCAGATGATGCAGAAATAAATTTTTAACTTAGGATTACTTCATATATCCGAGAAAATGTTCGTAAATTGATATTCAAAATACTCTTGACTCACGAATGCAATAATCTAGAATAATTTTGAAAAAAATGAAAAAATAAAAAAAACATTGTGGCAATAACGACAGATGGAGCATGCGTGATGCTAAAATTTGGATTGGGAAGCATATTTGAAAATTGACTCTGTCCTAATTGTGCTAGCAGTTATTGGTGCATTTCATAAAAATATAATAAATAATGCATAATAAATTTACTTAAAAAATAATTTTCATGAGCGAAATTGTATAGTCCTGGAATTTGTAAAAAAAAATAATGTTTTGATTCCCGGGAACCAAAAAAAAAAAAAAATTAAAAAAATAGCCTAGACTGAAACCCTAATTATTCCTGATAGAGAGCTGAAGCTCTCCATAAGACATAAGTAGGGTTTCTAAGTGTAATGAAGGTCTTTCAGGTATCAACACCAAGACAAACACATCCTGTCCAATGCCTTTCCCCTTTCAATAAGGTTAATACGAGAGCGAGCGAGCGTGTGTGTGTGTGTGTGTGTGTGTGTGTGTGTGTGTGTGTGTGTGTGTGTGTGTGTGTGTGTGTGTGTGTGTGTGTGTGTGTGTGTGTGTGTGTGTGTGTGTGTGTGTGTGTGTGTGTGTGTGTTGAGTCCCCTCCTCCTCATTAGGAGGAGGAGGGGACTCAACCCATCCTAGGACGGACAAGAAGGATATATACATTTTTTTTCAGCATGTTTTCAGTATCTAAGGATGGTCCTGACATAAGGGAACATACTTATGTTATTAATAAATATTAATAACATTATTAATATTATTAATAAACAGATAGCATATAAAATAGATAGTATAGTATATGTAGCTATATATATATATATATATATATATCGTCAGAATAGCAACTTATATATATATATATAGCTTTGCCGACGATAACACTCTCCACTCATCCTACTCCTTTGATAAACCATGTAGTTCCCAGAGCCTTACATCAAGATCATCTGCAACCAGTGCCTTAAACACTGATCTCCATGCCATCCTTCAGTTGGATAAGGATAACCTAGTCACCTTCAATGCCACCAAAACGCAGTCCTGCCTTTTCTCTCGCAAAAGGGATCCTAGATCGCAGGATGGACTCTCTCTCTCTCTCTCTCTCTCTCTCTCTCTCTCCCCTTGGACTGACATTTATCTCCAACCTCTCTTGGCAAAAACATATCACATCAATGGCTTTGTCAACTTCTAAAAAACTAGGCATTCTTTCCTCTCACGAAGCTATTTTACACCCACCCAGCTATAAACCCTTTATAAATCCCAGATCCGCTCATCCTTAGAATATTGCATACACTTTTGGAGTGGTGCACCTAAAACCTCTGTATAAATTCTTCATGTTATCCAGAGGAGAGCAATTCAGCTCGTAGTTGACCCTTCCCTCACAGGCTCATTTCAACCTCTAGCTCATAGATGCAGTGCTTCGGCTCTTTGTCTCCTCTACAGGTACTTCCATGTCACTGCTCCAGCGAATTGACAAACATCATCCCTCCACTTGCTGTTAAGCCTGCTAAAACAAGAGCAGCTTGCAAACCCATCGAACCCGCTTCTCCTCTTTCTCATTTATTCCATCTACTTGTCCTCTGTAGAAGCCTTCTTCATAATGTGTTTCCCAACAATTTCAACCTACAGCTCTTTAAGAAGAATATCAATAGGTTTCTTCTTTCTCAACCCTCATCTTCACCTTACACGCAGCACTGGTGTGTAATAGGTTCTTGTACCCTTTGTGTGTGGGATAAATAAATAAAATTATACAAGGCGTTTGCTTCCATAGCGCTAGATCACCAAGAAAGATTGTGGGTTCGATTCTGGTTGGCTACTTGAGTATCTTTTCTCTGCTTTTCTCTCATGAACTGGGCATTTTATCTCATAGCTAAAAAAAAAAAAAAAAAAAAAGTCGATCTAAAACGCACACTATTTTAGACAAATATATACCTGTTAAGATTTAGGACCAAGAGATGGCGGCACATGGCTCACTGTAGTCTTACCTCTGAAATTCTAGATTCGTTGATAGATTGAGCTCACTATCAGTAATAAATGAAGGGTGGAGCCGCTACCCACGGATATACCAAATTTCGGGCTAAAGGAACTCTGCGTTTAACTTTTTTTAATTTTTACTTTTTTTTCCATTTATACGTTTTTATATTTATTTACTTATTTATTTATTTATTATTATTTTTTTAATTTTTAATTTTTCTTTTAGCCAAATATGTGTCAAAAATGATGTATCTTTTATAAATGGCGTCCAGTTAATACTTCTTAACTCTTTCATTATACATACTTAGTTTTCATGAAATTCTTCCAGTTTTTGTCTTATTATCATTTCGCCTCTCAACCTTCATTATCCTTACAAGAATTTCATAATATCCTCTGATATTTCGAAATCCAATATTGCATTTGTTCTAGTAGATTCATTATATGTCGTTTGTGATAACGATCAAAATTTTCCAGTAACTCACTCATTGTATTATCAACTGTTTCACTGTCAAGATTAGTAACTCCTATATTCCACTAATTGTCTTTCTTTCCGTATCTCTTTGTGTAACAAGCCCATCATATTGTTCCTTAATATTCCGCTATGATAACATGCTTCCGCTCTAAGCAGTAAATATTTCATGCTTATTAAATACCACAATATCTCGAATTACTCCCCGAATGGGATTGAATATCAGCGATTTCTTCGTGTAAATCTTCTCCAATATATAAGAAATATCTCCCTGGTTTTTCTTTCTTTCTTTCTTTTTCCTCTTCTGACAGACGAATTAATTGTTGTTGCGAGCATCAACATCCAGGATATTCTCGCTAAGCGACTACTTAGATATTCTAACAATATGCAGTTTAATTTTGCTAATTAATAATTTCACTCGTATTAGATTAATCTTCATACTTAGTGGATTTGTATTACAAGAATGCGATTCGATTTAAAGTAAACATTATAATTTTGACTTGCAATAATTCCACGATGCTAGACTGACAAGAAAGATTTGTTTTATTCTAGCCACCGACTAAAGTAACATTTTGTAGACCTGACAATCAGGTTATATTATTGTGCAACTAAATGGAAATAGACGAAGTGCTCAAAAGTAGTGAGATTTCTTTCGTTCGAAAAAAGAAAAATCAGAACTCATTTATCCGAATTATGCACTTCAGAAATATCGAACAGTATTCACTAGTACAGTAATACTAGTTAGGATTAATTAGAAAACGAAATGAAGGCAGTTATCTACCATGCTCTTGTTATCCTCTCATTTAACACGTTGGCAGTTTTTTCGTTTTTTTTTTTTAATTTGAAATCAAAAATTTTGCACACAATAAATATTGTCTGCAAAATGCCAATAATGAATTGTGAAGGTTGCTTATATGGTGATTTCCAAAAATTATAATTCAAATAGTAAATAGCCTTCGGGGAGATGAAAAAGCTCTGAGAGATTTATTTTTATTTATTTTACATCATTTATGTGTCCATTATAGGTCTAATATTTCAAAAATGGATGGATGGAATTCTGGGAACCTATGACCAGTCCCATGTTGCAGAAAAGTATCAAGGTAATGCAGATAGGAAATTCATTCACTTAAATACCAAATGAAGTTACTAGAAATTATCCAATGCACACTGGACGACTCTAGTTATGTAGAATACTGGAAATTTTCTTGATATCTGAAACAAAATGCTGGGTTCAATCATCGTCGTCTTGAGAAATGATCACGTTCGACTTGCAAGATAGCAAATTTATTTTGCAAGATTAGAAAACAGATTGTTAAAAACCTTTCGTGTGTATCGTGTGCATTGTTCCATGGATGGGGCGATACACTCTGATCAGTAATACGCCCCTTCTCATTGCCATATCTAGAAAAGTTCATCTGATCTGAAGAAACTCAGGTATTTTGTAGATTCACAGCGTTTGATCATTTAAGCAGTGTGGATCGCGTTGTAATGGCACAGGAAAACATTTCTTACCAACGTGAACTGTCTCTCCTAGGTTAGATTGAAAATGACCAAATTGAACATCAACATGATGTGCCATTCCATGCTACAAGAGATGTGTTGACATAGTTTCAAGAAACGAGAATGCAAAGGTTAGAATGACTTGCAAAGTTCTGACTTTAACCTTAAAGTGCACCTTTTGGAAGATGTGAAGTGCAAGTTGAGGATCATCTACAGAGTGATTTCACACCCATTTCATAAATTTTAAGGTACATCTATGATATATCATATTCATTTGAACATCTTCTGAACGAAGATGTTCAATCTTACCTCCGCTACCATAAATTTCTAGAAGGTGTCTTATGCAGTACATGCATGTTCAGCTTTCTTGCAGTTTATCAATGTTCTCCAATGGATGTAAATACATCAACGATTTCGAATGATGCTACAAATAGAAATTCACAGGATTTAGGTGTAGTGTTAAAGAGGCCATTAATTGGTTCACCTCGATCAATTCATCTTTCAGGAAATCTTTGATAAAGGTATTCTTCACTCTCACGACTGAAGCGTGGTGGAGTTTTATCATGCATAAATGATATGTTTCTCTTCCAGAACAAGGGAATGTCATCGAGCACATCATAGAAGATGTTTTCTACCAGATTGTGCAAGAAGCTACGATATCCGAAACCTATAAGCTTGTTTGGCAAAAACGATCCTATTGATTTGTTTTCAAAGGTACCTGCTGGTACATTGATAAGGAATTGTTGCTTATGTCTTAATAACTGCATGTGGATTTTGATTGGTCCATATATGATTGTTGTGATAACTGAAGAAATATAATCTCTAGTGAATGTCGCCTAATGTGTGAAAAGCACAACAGAGACAGAAATCGGTCTCCAATAAACGATGTTGAAGAACCAGCCTTGTAAAAGTCTGATAAAGTGGTTGAACCTGTGTTTTATCGTCATTTCCTATTGGCATATTCGTAATAGAAGTGCATGTCACCCAGTTCACTGAACTCACTCTCTATTGCAAAATGCCAATGTATGACTTGGCACTGCTGACACAAACAGTAACTGTAAGACGACCAGATTTTCAGAAAGACAAACCGAGACAAACCGTTTTTAGAAAGACAAACTAAGAAAAAACGGTGGTCGATCTGAGATTTGATATAGAAACTTTTGTTATGTAAATATCACACATCATTTCGTGAACATTATTAGATTTTATTTTTTTAATAAACAATTAAACTTACTTTTCTTTCACAAGCTATATCGTACGAGAGGAAAAATTAAAAACTATTACCATGTATTATAAAAAAAATCACACACACACACACACACACACACACACACACACACACACACACACACACACACACACACACACACACACACACACACACACACACACACACACACACACACACACACACACACACACACACACACACACACACACACACACACACACACACACACAAAATATCGCTCAGAAGGCAACAAACTCAATATTAATTAGTGAGATTATTTGGTTTTCTGAATGTTCGGTTCGTAGACGTCGGGTATGCGTATAATCTTGGACGAACGTCAACGTTTACTACAAGTACACTTAAATAAACTGACGTTTCTGTGACTTGTAAGGAAGTTACATGTATCTTTCCGTGGACTGGCCGCCAGATAATATATGGTAACGTGTATTTTGAAGGATTTCCAATCAGCTGGCGAATAATCCTTCTGCCTGCTAATCTGCCAGGTCGTTCCTGGAGAGAGAGACGGAGTTAGTGGTGTGTAAGAAATCAACAACTCTAACAACAAAGACAGTGATACAAATACTAACATTTTAACTGCGGATAGAAAACATTCTCTGATTTAAAAAAACATACCAAAAACAACACAAAAAATGAAAAATACAACAAAAACTTGCAAAGGAATAATAAAAATATACCAAAAACCTTAAAATAATACTAAAACTTCTTCCTGTAAAAATACTTCCACATCCATTTCTCTAGCATTCGCGGCATCAATTACCAACATCAGTGATGTACACCACCACTTACAGATATCGAAACTTGATCCCCTTTTCCTGACCCGAACCCCAGTTGGCATCCTCCACAACAACAGCCACCTGAACTATCTCAACTGCATATTACATGACACATTCTGCAAAAAGAGTGTTTTTGTCAAATCTGATATCCCTAGCTAAGTTATCTAACCGAGAATTCCCATTTTTTTATTTGCTCTGGCTCTGTCTCACTTTATAGCCTTCATTTGATGCTTTTACCGCTCTCTTAACTCTAACGATTATGATTATCTTTTCGATAATTAACACTAAAAGTAAATTTCACAAACTAATTACCCGAATTGTGAGAATTTTTTAGGAGACTTAAACGTTCATAATAGATTAAGCAGATGGTCTATCACAAATACTAAACCTACCAATCAGGATATCAGATAATCCTCATCATTCTTCCAACACTAGAACTTTTGTTAACTAGCTCTTCCTCTAAATGTGTGAATGTTAGCACCCCTCTTGGCAACTCAGACCAAAATCTTATCGATTTCCAATTCTCTGAAGTTTGTTCTCTTCGCCCTATTGCACTATAATGGCGCCAAGTGGGATAAAGTCTGGAAGTTTTATGCCGCTTTTCCATGGTCCGGTTCTCTCTCTCCCCTAATTCACACCTTTGCAATGAACTAATAACTAAAATAATCTTCACTAAAATGAGGGCCTTCATTTCCCATTCCACTGCAAACTACCTATCTAAGTCCTGGCTCTCTAAAAATGTGCCTCTGCAAGTCCATCATAAAAATACGGCATATGTTCAATGACTTAAATCAAAAACTTAAGCTTCTCATTCAGCTTACACTACAGCCTGAAACAAGTTTAAAACAGTTATCAACAATTCCAAAGCAGATTTCATGAGAATAAAATGCAATAAGAATTTTATTCTTATGCCTCCTGCTCAACTGACAGTCTGGTCCCTCACTATGGCTGGTGGGCCTAACTTTTGCCCTTTTTTATTCCCATTACTCTCTCTCTCTCTCTCTCTCTCTCTCTCTCTCTCTCTCTCTCTCTCTCTCTCTCTCTCTCTCTCTCTCTCTCTCTCTCTCTCTCTCTCTCTCTCCCAAGGATAAAGCAGACTTCCTGGCATCAGCATTTTCCTCTAACTCTTGTTTGGAGGATCAAGGCAGATCGGCTCTCACAGTTTCACAAACTGCCCGTTACTTGCCTCTTCTGATCTTTCGCCTGAAGAACATCAGGAAAATATTCATTAATCTCTATACTAATATGGCTTACGGTCCTGACGGTATTCCTCCAGTTTCACTAGAAGCATGTGTCCCAGAATTAGCATACACCCTGTATCGACTAGACAAGCTATCTTTATTTGACATCTACCAAACAGCTTGGAAGTAAGTCTTTAACCTGCCTCTACTTAAAAAAAAAAAAAAAAAAAAAATGAAGACAAAAATAGGCTATCTATCTTCCCATTACCATTATCTCAATACTTTATAAAGTACTGAGGAAACAGTCCTCTCAATTAATTAACGACCACCACCAATATGGATTCTCTATTCTAGTTCACAACATCTGATCTCCTCACTAACTTCACCTACCTTTAAACACCGGCCATGGGAATAATTGGAGAAACACGTGCCGTCGCTCTTGATATTTCAAAGGCATTCAATCGTGTTTGACATCGAGGCCTTCTGAGAAAGCTATCATTTTATGGTCGCATTTTGACTAGACCGCCAGTTTTCTCGCTGGTAGTTAGCTGCGTGTCATGGTAGATGGTTTCCTTTCATCAGATTTCTTTATCCATGCTGGATTACCATAGATTTCTGTACTATCACCTATACTTTTCCTCCTTTATATCAGTCACTTTCTCTGATTTCAAATCCTATTCATGGTTCTGCTGATGATAGTACGTTCCGGTCAATCCGGGATAATCCGGTCACCTTAATCAACTGCTTCTTGCTCACTCGAACCAATTAGACTGAATCTAACTCCAGGTAGGACGAGAGTATGATTCTGGTAGCACACGCAACTCTATGAATTACGTGAATGAGTGGCGTCTACGAGTATATGCTTTGCATATTGTCTGTGTTCGCTGCGGCATCTACAAAGTATTGTATCTTTGAAATGCGAAAGCCATTTACTGGGACCTTTTTTGTTAGTTATCGAGGTAAGACAGGGGGTGTATAGGCTCTCATACTTAATAAACTGCATTCTAGATTGTGTGTGTGTGTGTGTGTGTGTGTGTGTGTGTGTGTGTGTGTGTGTGTGTGTGTGTGTGTGTGTGTGTGTGTGTGTGTGTGTGTGTGTGTGTGTGTGTGTGTGTGTGTGTGTGTGTGTGTGTGTGTGTGTGTGTGTGTGTGTGTGTGTGTGTGTGTGTGTGTGTGATTAAATAGTAGACAATTCTCATTG
This sequence comes from Typopeltis vanoorti, assembly GCF_054136105.1. Classification (NCBI taxonomy): domain Eukaryota; kingdom Metazoa; phylum Arthropoda; class Arachnida; order Uropygi; family Thelyphonidae; genus Typopeltis; species Typopeltis vanoorti. The sequence goes on along the minus strand of NC_143573.1, from coordinate 74,760,427 downwards.
CTCTGTAAAATATAAAATGACTAAAAAAGACCCACTTTTATTCATCATGTAGCCGATTCCACAGTAGAACATTTGCTCTATGTTGCCAAGCTCCTGTACTAAGTAGGACAGAAGAAATGTCGTCATAAAATGACAGCATAGAAATGTCGTCATAAAAATGACGACATTTCTATGATACTTAAGTAGATGTGATTATTGCTTATTTTATTTTATTTTTCAGACTGACCAGCAGATGACATAGTGGGTGATAGCATAAAACATTACTTTAATGTACAGTATATGTGAAGTGAAATCTGCTAGGGTCTCTTTATGGGAGTACTGGTCCTGTGGGATACTTTGAAATACCCAAAGGCCGTCGTCGGAATGAGCCTAAATTTCTGCTATGTTTATTCAGAAAATATAATGGTAAACAAAAAATGTTTCTCAAACGAGATAGCAAATACCGCTAAATACACTTACGACAGTGTAACGAACGCTTAGGTAATGGTTTATGGTGACGATAGTGACATCGTATTCCCCACTATGTAGACTTGTCTTGAAGACATTTATGCACATTGGCTGTTCAGCTGTTCAATGTTTATATGTTGACTTTCTGAGTAACCAGATGTGGTTGCTAAATTATAGTAATAACTATCGTACAATGCTATTACAGTGTATAATAATATACACATAAACATGTCCAAAAGGAAAGTTTTGATTTTTTAGGGCGCAAGACATCAAAGCTCATAGTGCTCCAGGGCACATGTCACAGTAGCACATACGACAATTGGTTAGTAGGACAATAACAAACATCCATGCCCTTGGCAGGATTCGAACCCGCAGCCTCTTGGCTGGAGAATGGATACCGAGCTAACTGCTCGGCCAACCAGGCCGGCTCCAAAAGGAAAGTGCAAGGCCGTTTAGAGAAGATAAAAAAATTAACAGACATATTTCCACAAACCGCTTCAACAATTCCATGATACTTCGTCTTTGAATGTGATTAACTATCTTCCCTGTCACCGTCTTCATCACTGAATACAAGTGTTAATGCAAATATTGTTGGTCCTGGCAGTTTGAAAAATGCAATTATTTCATTCTCCTGATGATGTTGTAGCAGAAACAAGTTCTGCTTCAACATCGTCAGCATTAATAATAAATAAAAATGTAATGTATATATCTGATGTTAATTAAAACATCCCATCCAGAACATTGATTCTCAATGTTCTTATATTTCCATGTATAAACCCAAAGAGCTGTTAAATTGAAAACCCTTTTTCTGGTTACCCCAATGATTTTGTTTCAGTCGCTTTGTTATCCTTATCCTCAGATGAACGTGAAGGTCATGAATACAAACGTAATTATTTCTTATAACTAAAATACTATTATTTATTATTATTATGTGACACCTCCAGGGAGTCCAAAGACTCATCGAGGGAGAGTGTGTCAACAGCATTGAACGATTGATCTCCTTCCAACTACTAACCACGCTCAAACTTGCTTAACGTTTTGCGTGAGCCATCAGTAGAAGAGGCTTTACCAATCGACCAACCTTTGCTGACAAAATAAATATTATCCCTGCCAGGAATCGAACCCGGGTCTCCTAAGCGAAAGCCAGGTATGCTAGTCACTAGACCAGATGGGTTTATTTGTATCAACAACAGCAGCTGTGTACATTTAAAAATAAATATATATACAGTTATTTACAATTTGTACATAGGCTGCTAATTCTATTAGGCATTTTCATTTACTCGTTACAATATACTTATGACACCTTATAATCACTGTTTAAATACGATACAACATGTCACATGCTCAATTTCTATTTTCCTTATTGTCCTATTGAATTGTTTGAGCTGTTATTTTGTTGGTATATGTTACCTAGTGATTTCAGTCTATTTATAAGTTCCATTATCAGATCAGTCTATTCACGTTTATATATACATATACGTCCACATACATATATACATATATATACAGGGTGTTCGGGATAAATTTGACAGTTTCGTAAGGAAAAAGAAAATCTTCTTTGTATCTATTAAATTTAATGAATTGACAAAAAAACATTACAGGCAGAGTTAATTACAATACTATCAACAAGATTTACTCAAAATAACCACCATTAGCATCGATCACAGCTTCAATTCTGCTTCGGAACCTCGAACAAGCTGATGCTACAGTCTCCCTGGGAAGGGCCGCAAAAACTGTTTTAATTTTATCCATTAACTGGGCTTTTGTATTACTGGAAGTGCGATTGGTGTCTTTTTCAACTGCGCCCCATACAAAATAATCCATGGGGTTAAGGTCTGGGGAGTTTGGAGGCCAAACATTTGGACTGGTGAAGTCGTAGAAATTTTCAGACAACCATTTTTGACTTTTCCCAGAGGTGTGGCAAGGGGCCGAATCCTGCTGCCATACATACGGCCTACCATTGGCTACCCTTGTTATCCAGGGCTTGACTACAGTTAGCAACTCCACGAACAAAGCCCGAATTCCAATGCCAGGGTTCTTCAACACCTGTTCCTGCAGATTTGCGAGGAATTCTGCTGTACGAACGCAATCAGATCGTCTGCTAGGGATCTTTCTTCTTGCTACATCCTCGTAGTCACCATTGCAAGTCTCTAGTTCATGCCTGATTGTTTTTACTGTATTCAGGGAGCATTGGGCAGCAGTCGTAATATCCTTATTTTGATGGCGGGCACGAATCATCATGATACAAGTTATTCTCTTCCATGATTCAGGTGGGTTCCAGCTATCCATCCTTTCTGACATCTTGTATATGAATGAAGAAGGGTCCAAACTTTTAAATGAAGAGAAGTGTGTGTTAATACATGTAACTTACGGAAAAATATAATTAATTATAAATATGTCAAATTTATCCCGAACACCCTGTATACCTACATATACATACATACAGTATATATGTTAGCATTGACATTTTCCATATGTACAATTCGTTATACATGTATCTTCATTCTATATCTTTGTTCACATATTTTGGATGATTATTTTATTAACTTAATTTAAATGCACATCTTATTCTTAAAATACATACATTGCTTATGTTTTTATTTACATTTATATATGCATATATTTTGGTAATATCTCTATACCTCATGCAAATTTTTTTTGTAGGCACTCTTATTTTTTAATAATAAGAGTATTATTAAAAAATTGCTTTAACATTATATTGTTTGCTTAACTTAAGAGGTAAATCTGTAATTTCTTATATACAAAAGTTTTCTGAATTGCAGAATTAGTTACAGGTCTATAAATGGATAACATATCCTATTAACATTTTGGGTTATTATCATGTTATGAACTTATGTTATCTGCATTTCTTACAATTGACATTTCTACCATCCTTGTGTCTGTATATACAATAACATATACATTTTTCTGGTAATATATCTTAATCTACGTTTATTACTCGAATAGTATTGACTTATCTTAAGGAGTAATTGCTATTTACATTTCCATTTTTTCTTTTTTTTTTCCTTACACAATTAGATATACATATATATAACATTCTTATCCCTTATATATAGGCGTACCTATATATTATTATTAATATTTTTATTATTTTTTTAAACTTTTATTTATTTATTTATTTTAATTATTATATATATATATATTTTTTTTTCAATTTATTTATTTTTATTTTATTATTATTTTTTTATTAGATTTGATATCTTGTTGTCATTATTCCTCTCATTGTGGCGAATGGGCCTGCGTTAACAGCACCTTTGTCTGGGATTATGCTTTTTGTTCAGATAGTGGGTTATCATTTTTGTTTACCACTAACTACGGGGGTTCCATTATCGGTATAAGTTTTATTTTTCCTTCTTCTTCTCCTTCTTCAATTAGGCCGAGTTTCCTCCATTGCTGTGTTGTTATGCTTTTGGTGTGTGTAGTGTTTATGATAATTTCCTTTAAATAATTGTTAATTTTTGCTAGTATGTCTGGTCTGGTGTCTCTTCCGTGTATTTTGTCACATCTGTGGGACCATATTGCATACATTGTTATTATTATGATTATTAGTTCTGTTTTTTTCATTTTTTGGTCTTCCAACCAAAATAATGTGTTTTCAGAGAATGGGCCACTAGACCAGATGGGATGTTGCAATAAACTAATTTAATTTTCAAATTTGATCAGAAACAATCCAGTTTTAATGAGTAATTTCTGAATTATCAGAACTTGTTAAAAAATTTCTTGAATTTTTTAACAGGTTCTTTCAGCATCAAAATTTGTAACAGTAAGAAATGAAGTTAGATATCAGAAGTACCAAAATCAGAAAATCTGATTTCTAATACTTTTACATTATGTCGTTTTACGTTCAATTTTATATTTAACTTTAAAATATGTTTCAATAATTATCGAAGAATGAGCCATAGGACTTCATTTCGTCTGCGTAAATTATATAGAAATAGTGGATATTAAAGATCCAGTATTTCTTCAAAGCTAAATGTATGTAGAAACTTCGGAAGTTTCGAAATTTTGACCAGAGAGCTCACGAGAATACAATCTTCGGCATCGGAGTTGCCTTAGCATGCACTACTTATAAAACATGAGCGCTGCCCAGGCTCGCTTTTTATTAGTGCATTTGACAAAGGTTCACTGGCCTGACAACTGTTTCGAACTAGTTGGTTCTCTTCAGATAGGCAGAGACCTATGGTTTGGTATTGAATGAAAGTTCTTGCTCTCTTAAGGACTAGTCTAGACTAGAATTCAAAAGACGATTCCTGGAGAAATTGGTTCCATAGCATGGATCGAAATTCTAAAGAAATTTATAGTAGAAAAATGTGACTAATGTGAGTAATGTGAGTAATTGGTTATACTCTAAATTACAGATGCCAATAAATTATATTCTTGGTTGAATCTTTTATTCAAGTGTAAGCAAACAAAGTTTGTTCGTGAAGTAACTTCAGGACTGGGCAACTCGTATGTAGAGGCTAATGACTTCACATCACTTGCCTTAGTATCCCATAAGGCAACGCACATATCCTTACGAACATATATATGTTCGTAAGGATATGTGCGAGTAGCCAAAAGGTGTCACACCTTATTAGTAAAATACTCTGGATTAGAGTATAAACTCCGTGTAATGCATAGCATTATACATGTAAGGATATGTGCTTTGCATTATGGGATACTAATTAAAGTAATGAGAAGTCATTAGCTTCTATATACGAGTTGCCCAGTCCTGAAATTACTTCAGGGGCAAGCTTTGTTTGCTTACACTTGCATAAAGGATTAAACCAAGAATATCATTTCTTGGCATCTTTAATTTAGAGTATTTCTTTGTTTTTTAAGGTATTTAAAATACTGTAAACTTTAAGAAAAAATTTTTCATTTGAGATCCAATAATTTTAAAAATATTCAAATTTATGTCCAAAATATGCCTTTTCAAAAACTAAGCGAATTATCAAAAAAAAAAAAAAACTATATTACAAAGGAAATATTACAAATAGAGATGATTTTTTTCAAGGAAATGAAGAAGTGACAATGATGATCACTGCAATGGATGAAACTGCTACAATTGCTATTTAAAAAAAACTGAAAATCCTTCAAAAACTGCATGTCTGCTGCTATCTGATTTTAAATAATTTAATTTGAACACATTGGCAAACAAGATGCATTTTTAGCTTATCGATATGAATTAATCTCATCTTCAATCCAGGTATCCTGTGAGATACTTGTCAGTATCTTTTTCAAAACTGAAATACATTTTAAACAGACTGAGAAATTGCATTAGTTACATCGTGAACGTTTATGTTAATCTCAAAAATATTTGCTCTGTAAAATTAATAACAAGAATTCCTTAATGAAAAGGCGTTTGTAGCTCAGTTTAAGTGGCACTATCACTGGGCCACCTGAAGATAAATTTCAGTTGAATTCCAGTCGTCGACTGGAGGAAGTTTTTCTACCCCTTTCTTCACCGGTACCCGAGTTAGTCGATGTCTGGCATGGGCAAACATGGTTTTTCTCCAGGAAACTCGATTTTTTCATTCCATAAACTCAAGAAAATCGGCCGTATAACCCACAATATTTCAGACAAGAACATATTCTGTTAGGGTTAGGTACCAAGAGATGGCAGCAATTGTTTTCACGTCTCTTTATCGGTTGCTGCTTATAATCAGTGATAGTCATGGGCCAGTTATCTCTTATTGTTACCGGTGGAGACTGAACTGCCCACTCAGTCCCCAAAAGCTAGATAGTGGTAAAAAGGACTGACATACTCCCTATACTGGAATAAAAGGCGTTAGCTTATTATTTTTTATTTTATTCTTAATGAATGAATTCGTGCCAAAAAGAATTCAAAAATAAATTACAATATGTATTAATAATTTAAAATAATGTTTGTATATTTATATAAATGTGTGTAAGCAATCTATGGCCTTGTTGGTCTGAGCAGTTAATATCTCTGCTGTCTAACAAACATGATGTGGTTTTAAATCCCTAGACATTTTAAATCCCTAGAGCAGTTTCCGGATTATGAAAAAAATAAATGAAAATACAAAAAAAGATATAAAATGAATAAAATATAATTATAGTAAATGTTTTTTTATAAAGAATTAAATATATACAACAAATATAATATTCAAGTGCTAATAAGTGACAGACTATTTGAAGGGAAATTTATTAACAGGACATTATGTATGACCACTATAAACTTGGAGGATACTCTCTTCTACTGTGTGTACATGAATCTAAATGTCGTATGTCGACTGTTAGGCAACCAACGTTCACCCAAGCCAATTACTGACATCTAGTCCGAGGCTAGCAATGGTTTCAATAGACATCCGGGGGAGGGGGAGAGTGTTGCAAACGACAGCCGCAATTTCGTTTCCTTAACCCTAAAACTATGTATTATTGTTTGGAATACTGTGAGTCCTAGGCTCCAGTTTCTTCAATTGCATGATGAGAAACCCTACTTGCCTGTGATAGACTAAGTTAGGAGAAAGGCTTAGAAGTTCTTCTAGTTGGCAACAGAAATGGAACTCATAACTATCTTTCTTCAGGTGGCCTAGCGCTATATTAAAACAGAAATGACGTTTCTTCAAAAAAAAAAAAAAAAAATTCGTTATTAGCTTAATGCAGGCGATCCAAGATGCTTACCATCCTGATTACCATCCATTGCCATCTGGAATACTAATTTCTTCTTCACCCACCAAGTGATGCAATTGGTGGAGAATTTTGAGCAAAATCACAATTTCCCTATCTTTTCTGCAGTACCAGATTGTGATAATTTTATGCATGGAGATAATTTTATGTTTTACATTTGTGGAAAACAAATGCAGAAGCTATGGAAGTTAATATAATAATCTGGACGCAAATTATTATCACTATTGTTATTTCAATATAGGAACTAAGGATTTAAATGTACTTATGAGTACATTTAAATGATTTTATGTAATCTCAAGATAATCCGATCTAACCAGTAAATCAATATAGTATATCTCTAGATATAGCTATTCGTTTAGTATATTCGTATCCTGTCTCTCCTGCAATGCCTTCTATTCACGAATCCAGCAGAAATCAACCTCTTTCTCTACTTACCATTTAATTTAGCCTAACCAGGGGCTGTTCATGCATGGGCACTGCAGAACTACAGTACCCCTAATTTTTCTCGATATATAAATATATTTATTAATTTATTTATATTTGCTTGTAATATTTAATTTTATCATCAACAATCCTATACAATTCTCCTATTTTGTAAAAAATATTTGGACATTACAATTAATATTTGGACATTATTATTAATGTCCAAATCAATAATAATTAATAATCAATTAATAATAATGTTCAAATATTTAAAATACTTTAAATATTTGGACATTACAATTAAAGACATATGATTCATCAAAAAAAAAAAAATCAGCTAATGCCTTTTTTGTTCCCATATAGGGAGTAGGCGAGGCCGTGTGTAGCTCAGTGGATGTGGCGTTTGCACTCCATAGCGCTTGACCGCACGAAGGAAGACTTGCTTTCGAATCTAGTTGACGACTAGAGGAAATTTTTCTAAGCCTTTTTTCGACAGGTTCCCGAGTTAGTCGATCTCTGGCACGGGCAAGTGGGTTTTTTTCTCCAGGAAACTCCGATTTTTCGTCCCGTAAACTCAAGAAAATTGACCCTAGAATCCACACTATTTTCAGACATTAAAAATAATGTGTTAGGGTTAGAGACCACGAGATAGCGGCACTTGTTGAGCCGCCTCTTCACTGCATGCCATTTAATTAGTGATAGTCTTTGGCCAATAACTCTGATTGGCTACCAGTGGAGATTGAACTGCCCACTCAGTCTCCAAAAGTTAGACACATGGCCGGTTTTATCATTAGGCAAACCCAGTGGCAGATTGTTGGGTTCCCTAGGCAAATTATATTTGAGGCCCCCAAAATAATAATAATAATAATAAATGAATAAAAAAATAAATGTTAGGTGGTAAATAAATGAAATTTTGTACTTTTGAATTTTTTGAACCTCTGGATTTTTCTGCCTGTTAAAGGATGATAAATAATAAAACTTTTTAGTTTAACGAATAATTTTTTATGTCGTTTTTACAAATTTCCTTTGCGAATTTTAGAATTTGCGAATTTATTGATTATGTCTTCAAAGTTTATTTTTTTGGTAAACTCGTGTTTAATGGAAATTAGGGATAAGGCATTTAATCGCTCTTGGCTCATTACAGCCCTCTTCTGATTTTTTATTAATGCTATCTTAGAAAAAGATCGCTCACCTTCACACACTCCGCACGCAAATGTCAAATATAGTCGAAATGCAATACTCACGTTTGGATAGCATTTCATGCACAAACTTTTCTTGAACGTATCTATGATATTTCCTCATTTTCGCTCTTTTCCTCGATGTGAAGCGCCACATGTTAATGAAATTGAATTATTTCATTTTCTAAAAGCTCTTTGAGATTGTATGAATATTTTGCGACAAGTTGTTTAGCTGCCTGTTGTTTCTGTTGTAAATTAAAATCTAAATATTCAAAGAGAAACGAAAAGTTTGAAAATACGTATTAAAACATAATAATTGTTTTGAAAAAATTTTCGCTTAAAATATTTAAGAACTTTATGATGTTTACTGACAACATTAATCTAATTTAGGAAACTGTCTTGGCTTGGGGCCCCCAAATCCTGGGCCCTAGGCATGTGCCTCATTTCCTTAATGGGTAATCTGCCACTGGGCGAACCTAGGCAATCGCCTATGGGCGCCAAGACTTCAGGGCGCCAGATTTTTCTACATATAAAACTATATAAAACTAATAGGAACTCTGTATTCCATAAAATTCATGTATGTAAGTGTACCATTTCTTTGCTGGACGTATATACATGTCCAGAAAACCTGGATAATATTCTGTCCACCTGCTGAAAGAATATGGATAAGACGTGTAGTTTGACAGTCATGTCCATTATGGGGGCAATAATCCTTCACGCTAAAAAGAACACTTAACTAGATTTCTTGGCGTATGTAGTAGCTATGTTCAGTTGACTATAGAAAGAAACGCAGTTGCTTGCCGTTTGCTCAGTAACATGAATCTAAGTTATATCCGACTAAATACCAATGAGTTATATTCATTTTGCTGCTTGTTTTTATCGTATAATTATAGTTTTTAATGCCAGCGCAAAATAAGAAATCCTTTCATACTTTCTTCATTTCATATTGTATCACTTTGGAAGATCAATGTCACTATCAATTTTTTTGGCTAATTATTTTAATCACCAATACATTTTAAAATTCTCCCAGAACTTGATTGAAGATAATTATTTTTGTCAAACAATTATTTTATAAATTCATGAAAATCCGAATCTAAAGATGAATACAGCCTCCATCTGTTCCAAATTAAGTTTTCTTTTCGATTCATAATCTTAGTTCGGAGGTTAGTTCACAGATGGCACAAATGTTCGCACTTTTAAATTTTACTTTATAGAGAATCATATGTAAATCTTGAATCATATCATGTAATGCATAATTTTTATAAACGTAATCTGTAGGTTTTTGCATTTCAACTTTCTTGGTTTCCCCCAATCACTCCCTACAAAGAGAAAAAAACGGCAGTTTGCTTAAAGGCTAACTCCTCCCCCCCCCTCACACACACACACACACACACACACACACACACACACACACACACACACACACACACACACACACACACACACACACACACACACACACACACACACACACACACACACACACACACACAAAATACTGCTAGATGTGCACTTTGCATTTTTGAAAATTATGGAGACAACTACCGTGTTTGAATACAAACTTTAGTTTAATATAACTAAAATCTACATTCGACGTTTCGACCTTTATGTCAAGATCATCTTCTGGAGCATATGACTACACAGAAAGCAAGCTACACTACAATCAAAGTGGTTTGTTAAAGATACTGACCAACCGCTACAACGATTGTTGGCCTGACCTCTGGTGAAAAAAAAAAAAAAAAGTCTGAGAGGCCTGCTTCACTATAATGGTTATATTTAATGTGTCTAATGTGTTCTTTCTTGCGTATAGGGATTGTCCGTCCTGTTTCACCAATGTACGGTAAGTTACAGATGCAGCGGATGCAATAGACTCCAGGATGTGCTAATGGGAGGAGAGGATCCTTAGAGGAGTTGAATATGGTTTTAAGTTTAGTGGGTGGTTTAAAGATGGCATTGAGGTTAAAATGTAGGATTCTGTTGATTTTTTTCTGATAACCCTTTAATGTATGGGATGGCTATGGTTTTACTGTAATCTAGATTCGTTTTTGTTGTTGTTTTATGGAGTATTTTATTAATAGTATTTTTGTTATAGCCATTATTTATGAATGTGTCGCTGATGATTTTTAGTTCTTGTTTCAGGGATTGTTGGTTAGAGCAAATTGTTGTAGCTCTCTTTTTAAGGGTGTTAATGACTCCATATTTTTGTGATTTGGTACGAATTAGCATGTATGTATTGGCCAGTGTGTGTCGATTTTTGGTAGACCGTGAAGGATAGACTGCCTGAAGGAAGACGTGTAACTAGTGTGTCTAGGAACGGGAGCGAATTTTTATTTTCGATTTCGATGGTAAATTGTATGCGTTCGTGTTGTTTGTTCAGGTGGCTAAGGAATGTGTTTAGCGTTTGTCGCCCGTGCGGCCAGATCGCGAGCACGTCGTCAACGTATCTAAGTCCACTGTCGGTCTTAGCGTGGCGGAATCAAGAGCCCTTTGCTCAAAGGTTTCCATGTAGAAGTTAGCGATTGGGGGGGGGGGGGGAGTTAGTGGTAAGCCCATGGCTGTACCTTCTTTTTGTAGATAAAATTTGTTTTGCCACACGAAGTAACCGGACTGTAATACGTGGGAAAAAAGGGCCGTAATGTCTGGCAGAAATTTGTTCTGTAGTAGGAGAATTGTGTCATTGATGGGGACATTAGTGAAAAGGGCAGAAAAGTCGAAACTGACTAATAAGTCGTCTTTGTCGAGTGTTATGTTATGTTCTTAATAATTTTTATAAAGTGTTGTGTGTTTTTTATGTAGGAGGGGGAATGACTTACCAACTCCTTGAGTGGTGCCGCTAATTTCTTGACTAAGTCTTTAAACCACCCACTAAACTTAAAACTATATTCAACTCCTCTAAGGATCCTTTCCTCCCTCACATCCTGGAGTCTATTGCATCCGCTGCACCTGTAACTTACCGTACATTGGTGAAACAGGACGGACAATCCCTATACTCAAGAAAGAACACATTAGACACATTAAATATAACCATTATGGTGAAGCAGGCCTCTCAGACCATGCACTCAACACCTTACACCAAATCAACTGGAAAAGCACCCGCCCTTTACACCACACAAAAACCTGGTATGAAAGGAAATTTAAGGAAGCCTGCAAAATCCTGATAAACCATCCAAATATCAACAACAAAGATGGCATGAAAATTCCAAGGATCTGGATGGCACACATTCAGCGTACCTAATATACATGTATAAGATCCAGCATAAGTCAGAACTCTAGTCAATCTTCAGCTAGTATTAGAAACCATTCCATACCAACTGGCTGGAATGTACAAGTATAATCACTTGTATATAAATATATATATATATATATATATATATATATTTTTTTTTTTTCACCAGAGGTCAGGCCAACAATTGTTGTAGCGGTTGGTCAGTATCTTTAACAAACCAGTTTGATTATAGAGTAGCTTGCTTTCTGTGTAGTCATATGCTCCAGAAGATGATCTTGACATAAGGTCGAAACGTCGAATGTAGATTTTAGTTATATTAAACTAAAGTTTTTATTCAAACATGGTAGTTGTCTCCATAAATTTTCAAAAATGCATTCGGATCACCGTGTAAGCTTAAAAGAAAGGATATGTGCACATTCTTTTTGTTTGAATTCGTTATTTTTCCGAAGGAATTGTACTGTTGCAGTTCTGAGCAAAAGACGAAGGGAAAGAATCTCTGATAAAATACCATTGGATATAAATTTTTGATATTATAAAAGACTCACAATCGGAAACGCCGAGTAATGCAGTTTAACATCATTTGTTATTCATAAAAAAAAAAAAAAAAAAAAAATCGTTCCTAAAATTGAAATGTGCGACCCATATAATTTTATTTTGCAAGGTAAGAAAGCAAAATGTCATATTTATTTCAATAAATGTTATTTAAAAAATATAAATATTTGACATAATATTTCCAATGTAAACAAACGTTTTGATTATTTATTTTCCCACACGTGAAATTCGTTTTTATTTGGGAAGAGACACAATAAATAAATCGTGTAGCAAAAAAGGGTCAAATATCGTAGGACAGTAAAGAAATTTCAAGTAATACAGTGCACATAAAGACAATAATCCGTTTACGGCGGGGGGTGGGAGGGATAATTGCATTTTAACAGATAGCATGCTGATGAAGTTTCATCAGGATTCTACATTTTTATTAGGTCAATGGGATTTTGAGTATATTTGCAAACAGATATATTCAACATAACTTAGCCAGTTTTGTTGTAAAAAGTGCTGCATTTGAAGAAATATTAGCGGCATAATAATAAAATAAAAAAAATTCATAATGGTTCAGAATAACTTGATAATTTTGATAATACCAAAACAAGATGAGACACATCTGTAGAAATCTATTATTATTATTATTATTATTAGAAACACGCACTCAAAATACCATACAAACTTAATGAAACACGATATATTTTCAGGCTTCCAGTTCAGCGACGCATCAATACATTCCAATTGATTGTGTGTGTGTGGGTGTGTGTGTGTGTGTGTGTGTGTGTGTGTGTGGGTGGGTGGGTGGGTGGGTGGGTGGGTGGGTGGGTGTGGGGGTATGCGTGCGTGCGCGCAAATTTTTCAATCATAGATTTCGTAGCTTCCCAACACAGCAAAAAAGACAATAAATAATAACCAACTGGTGTCATCCTCAGATAAGCTTACATATAAGTTTAGAGGATGAAAGCAGAGAAATTAGTTTTCAATCCAAGATGTTTCATATGTAACCAAATGCATGTAATGTACGTATCACATGTAAACCAATGTATGTAATGTAAGTATCATATGTAACCAAATGTAAGTAATGTATCATATGTAATCAAATGTATATAATAACTGTAAACAAAAGTATGCAATATAGAGTGATTATATCCATTGATATTGTATATATATATAGAGTGTAAAATTGCAAAGAAACATCTGTAATAATCATCATTATGAATATCGTAATAATATACGTTGTAAACAGTTATTGTTATTATTATTATTTAAAAAAACTTTATGTACGAGAAAGTATTTGTTATGCATAATTGTGTTCCTATAATGTATGTAATTTATTAATTTATCTGAGAAATAATAAAAATGTTAAAAAAATAATAAAATAAATAAAAAAATTATTAGAGTCGTTTTAATTATGAATTCCATAAAGTTATATTTAATAAATTGGTTGTATTTTTGTGTTTTTAATTAAATAAACTAGTTTAATTTTGTCGCAGATGGTTTTCACTTCTGAACTACCTGGACTATTGCTCTTATCAATATTACTAAATTCCAATCTCCTTCTCTGGAAATTTTCTCTTACTAAATGTTTGACTTGTGTTGACTAATCACTGACTTAGCAGTTTAATCCAGAGATTAAATATATGGTCAGTTTAACGTTCTTAAGAATAATTCACCCTGTTATTTTCCAGAATCCTGTTAGGAAAGAACAGATCGCTGAGTATTGAACTTGCGATCATTTTAAAACACGTTTCTGAGACAACAGAGGTTTTTTTTGTGTGTGTGTGTGTGTGTGCTGCTGCTATTTGTATTAATTAGTGTCTAAGAGCAGTTTCTATATCACATAAACAGAGCATTTGATTTTCGAGTTTATTATTATTTATAAATTAAATTGATTTTTCTATTCATTTTTTGTGCATCAAGATTCTAGTTATTTTAGGGTAAAATGTCGAGTAAAAAAAGTGGATGTTAGCGAGCATAGCAAGTTATCGTTACTATTGATTGCTTCTACATTTTAACTAAAGCTGGAATTATTATGCTTATTACTGCAACTTAAAAAAATAATAATTTAAAAAAAATATATATATATATTATATATATTATATGCTTTTTATGTGAATCCCAGGCCTTCAGTAAGTTTTGTCGCCTAGTGGTCTCACACTAGGCGACAAAATTTACCTTTCACCTAAAGTTGGGTGTTTGGAAAGCAGATACGTTAACCATTCTGTCAACCAGGGAGGCACACTGTGCATGTTACTGCAAACTGAAACGTTTTATATTTATATTTAGATCCATGTTGTAATTCCATAAATATAATGATTTTTGCTACAATTTTTATTACCGTAAATTCAAAATTTTTATTTTTAGTGAGAATATCTGAACTTTACAGTTGATGAAGTTCCTATTTTTACCTTGATTAAAGCAAACTTAATTTGATTGCATTTAAATTTTTTTTTAAATTTTTATTTTTTAAACTTTTATCCTTATACAGTTATTTAAGAAGCAACTTGCACCAAAATAAAACAAGTGACCTGTCGTTATTATGCATTGAAGCAGATATAATGGACTCGATTAATTATGATGACATTATAGATATATTTGCTAAAACCAAAGCCAGAAAAAAAAAACTTTTAGTTATTGATTTTTTTTATTTAAATTTGAACTGATTTATTTTTATACTTTTTTTAAAAATGCAAATATATGTATACCGATGTTGTATTGTGTTATTAAAATTAGTTATCATGGAAATGTTGACTTTTATTTTCAATAAACTAAAAAAAGTGCTTATTTTTGAGGCCTCATAATGATGTTGCGCCTCGGGTCTCCAAAAGTGTAAATGCGGCCCTGGACACTGCCTGTTTGTAATACTAGCGGTGAATGCTCGTTTTCTGTACTTAAACACCTTAAAAATATTTACACAATTCGTTAAGTTAGATGCATTTAAGAAATTTGTTAATTATTTTCATAGAAAACGATATTGTTGAATTATTAGATTATAAATGTATGATAGATATAACTTATAAGGTATATATAATGATAAGTACTTCATTAAGTAAATGTATAAAAATTTATTCGTGAATTGCTGAATAGTTTAAAGTCCATATTTTTTTATAATTAAGTTTATTTTTATTTATAAATATATCAGTTACTGGATTTTGAAAACGGATAAAAAGAAATCGGGTTTTCAATATCGCAAACGTAAAGCGGAAAAGGAAGAAAGTTTGAAAAGACAAGGTGCATTTTTAAAATATCTTTGCCGAGAAGATCGTAATCGCATACAAGAAGAAAATCTTCAAGATTATTCGTCTATAGTTTCGATTAATGAATTGGAGGAGAATTTTACAGATACCAAAAATTGGATTAAAACATCGAAGGAGAAATCTACAGATCATATGAGTACTGTTGATTCTGAAGCTAGTTGTTCTACAGATCCAATCATAAAAGGATTTGATTTTGCAAATTTAAATTATAATGATCAAGCAACTTGGTGTCCTGTAAAATTTTCCAATATCAATCAATTACGTCAACTATTAGTTGAACATGGACCCGAACAGATTCATAATTTTGATTTTCCGAAAGATAACAATAATAGAAGATTTTCAATGACTCATTATACTCGAAGACTATTTAACGGCGAGACAATGCAGTGTTTGTGGTTATTGTATTCAAAATCCACGGATTCTGCATTTTGCTTCTGCTGTTTATTATTTGATCAATGGCGGATTAACATTGCAGATTCTGGATTGAGGGACTGGAAAAATGCTTCTTCTATTTTAGCTGCGCATGAAAAAAGTCAAAGACACGTTGAAAATTATCATAAGTGGAAAGAATTAGAAATTCGAATAAAAGAAAAGACAACCATTGATGAAAAGAACTTGCTAGTTATTAGAAAACAGGAGAAACATTGGGTGTAAGTATTAGAACGACTCTTTGCTTTAGTTCAGACGTTAGCTATTCAAAATTTATCATTTCGAAGAACAAATGAGACACTGTTTTTGCATGGAAACAGAAATTTTTCGAAACTTGTCGAATTTCTAGCCAAGTTTGATCCAATAATGAATGAAAATCTTCGAAGAAGAAAAGATAAAGATACATATGTGCATTATCTTGGCAAAATGAAATAATAAACATCTTCGCAAATGCGATAAAAAAGAAATTTTAGAATCTGTTGTTGCCGCAAAATATTTTTCCATAATTATCAGATACTCTCGCACCGGCCCTGGTTAGACATAACATTTGTTATAGTAATTTTTAAGTTTATATTTTTTTTTTATTTTTAAACAATATTTTTTTTTTTTTTCATTGGAGGAAAATTGTAGATAGGAAGTTAGTAATGATGTAATTTTTTCATGTAATACTGTCATATCCTGTACACCCCTTGAGGGTACATGGCAGGAATTTGATGATGATGATGATGATGATGATGAGAATGACAATATTTTTTCATGTTTAATTTTTATCATAATTTTGATATTTTATCCAAACACGTATACACTGTACTTACAGTGTGTATGTATATTTCGAAAGTTGCAGCACCCCCACGATTTAAAGCCACGAGCCGCCACTGGTCCTCACTATATTCGATGAATTAGATTGAGATTAACCAGTGAGCCTAACCCAACGTTTCTCACCCTTTCTAAGCCCAAGGACCAGTAAAATGCCTAAAACAATTCTATGGACCACTAAGTTATGTAATTTTTTTAAAAACGTATGTGGAAATTACCAACATTTGGGACAAACTGTGCCATTTATAACATAAATCTAAAAGCATGTTTTGAATATATATGGAAACATAATTAACTTGGAAGTAAATGATTAAAAGTGTATCATCATTGAACAAAATTTTAATTTTTATTAAACAAATAAATAATATGATATAATTATGTTACTATTTACTTTTAATGAGATGAATGTGCTTCTCGGCCTTGCAGAGTTGCTGAATATCAGGCTCAATATTGGTCAACTTCAGTCGAAGATCGGCACACACACTAAGACGATTTCTGTATTTTGTTTTTATTTGAAGGAGCAATGAAAATCGTTTCTCGCAGAGATAGGTTGTAGAAAACTGCATGACAATTTGACTTCTCCAAATGATTCGCAAACACAGTATCTAACTAAAAACTATTGTTATTAATTAGATTGTGTGAGTTCGCTCGGCAGCAATAAATTCAACCGAAAGTGTTAAAATTCGTAAACGTGTTAAAACTAAGATATATAAATAGTGAATGCTGTTATGGAAGTTTCGCATATTATTGGAATTCGGTTGAAGAGAGTTAGTATTTCAACTCAATTGTCAGTTTGCTTTTCGTGTGATTTCCGAAAAATATATAAATACCTGAGTTAACTCACAACACATTTTGTCTAAGTATTACTTAGCACTTCTGAAGATATACTGAGCCTTGGTTGAAGGAGGAAAACCTTCAACAATAAAAATCAATAAGCAACAAGCAATTGGTTGAAATGTGGTCATGTGGATAACACATGTTCCCTTCAAATTTGACAAAACAGCAAGGGAAGGTGGAAGCAATAAAACCATATTGATGTTCACTTCATCCCTCTTTTATTACTCGTCATTCTGCCGCTATTTTTTTTAAGTATCCATTTTCAATAATTTTGACTTACTTATTCAATTTTAATTTGTTTTGTTTGGATAATTAAAATATATAGATTTATTTGGTTAATTTAAGTCTGCCTGTAGACCACCTGTCCCATCGTCGCGGACCATAGGTTGAGAAACACTGGCCTAACCCATAGATGGCGAACTATGGCACTCGTGCCAAAGGTGACACGACGGAGAATTTTGCTGACAAGTCAACGATTTACAGGTGATATCCTTTTATGCGCTTATAAATTATTTGACTTTTTTTTTAAATTTTTACAATACGTACAAGTTATATTTTGTTTCACACGAGAGAACAGAAGATTAACAAAAGATGCGGTATTAACAAAAGATTCCGCGACTCAAAGACCAAGGAAACCGACAATTGTTGTGTTGAAATACTAATTCTCTTCAACCGAATTCTATAACATCTGAAACTGTCATAACAACATTCACTATATATTTCTTAGTTTTAACACATTCACGAAGGGATGCTGTTTATCGTTCCGACGGAACTTCTCATTACCGGAGGGCTCAACCTACACAAAATTTCAACCCTTGGTTGAATTTTATTGCTCTTATTTGAGCAGGCAGACGAACTCACACACACATTATATGGCATGTTTCAATTCGTGGTAGAATTTAATTTGAAGTTAGCCTCTGTGATCTGTCATAATGACATCGAGAATTTCAAATGCAATCAAACAAACACTTATTTCATGTAATTGAAAAATTTGACAAAATAGTTTTTAGTTAGATACTGTGTTTCTGGTGCAACATATGGTTTCGCTTGAGTCTATACAGCATAGTTTCTGTGAGAGGAGACATGTGATTCATTAGTTAGTGCCGTTTTTATTCCAGCTGTCTGTAATTGCACTGTTTGTTGAGAAATATATTACACAAATTATAAAAGGCTCTGTACCTTATTCAGGGATACAATAAAACTACTTGTGTTTTTTTTTTTTTTTTTTGCATCTGCAGTATAATGGTCGTTGGGGAAGGCGAGTTGTTAACCGTGGGGAGCGAGTTACTATCGAATCGACGTGAACTACTTCAAACATTGAATTATATATTTAGTTTAATCCTTTATCCAAGTGTAAGCAAACAAAGTTTGCACCTGAAGTATTTTCAGGACTGGGGCAACTGGTGGCAAAGGTGGACTGGCTTCACATCACTTGCCTTAGTATCCCATAATGCAAAGCACATCTCCTTGCAGACATGTATAATGCTATGCATTATGGGAAGGGTCACTACCAAGACAGGTTTCGACCTTTATTGAGGTTTCTTCAGTGGGAGTCAGACCCAGAGGTGATACCACGGTTGAAGTAATGCAGAAGTCATATTTTCCTATACCAGTTGCCAAATGGTGTCACACTTCCAACATCTTTCTCTAATACAGAGTAATTTAATAATAAGGTGTGAAAATATGATTTCTGCATTACTTTAACCTTGGTATAACCTCTGGGTCTGACTGAAGAGCCCTCAATGAAAGTCGAAACCGGTCTGGGTAGTGACCCTTCCCATAATGCATAACATTATACATGTCTGCAAGGAGATGTGCTTTGCATTATGGGATACTATGACAAGTGATGTGAATTCAGTCCACCTTTGCCGTGTGTTGCCCCAGTCCTGAATATACTTCAGGCACAAACTTTGTTTATTTACACTTGGATAAAGAATTAAACTAAATATATAATTTATAGTCTACCCAAGTGAAAAAACTTCCAATGTTCAAACATTTTTCGTGTGCGAGATTTATTATTATTATTATTATTATTATTATTATTATTATTATTATTATTATTATTATTATTATTATTATTTTCGGGCTACTCCAGGGAGTCCTTAGACTCATCGAGGGAGGCCCTAAACACCATGTCTACACAACTATACGACATTCTCACAGTATCTATCATACCTTGCCTTGAACTCGCTCACTGTAATAGCACCCACAACAGACTCAGGCAGCTTATTCCACTCATTTACCACTCTAAAAGTAAAGAACCCAGCTCTAACACCCCTGCTAACCACACTCTTGCCCAGCTTCCATAGGTGTCCCCTAGTTCTCCCACCACCAGTCCTGATCTCAAAAATATCCTCTGAATTAATCTTATAGAATCCTTTTAGCAATTTGAATGTCTCAATTATATCTCCCCTTTTCCGCCTATCAACCAGTTTCTGCAACCCACAAATCTTCAACCTGTTCTCATATGGTTCATTCCATAGACCTGCTATCATCTTAGTCACTCGCCTCTGGATCCGCTCCACCTCCTCCCCATCAAGAAGGAACCGAGGTGACCAAATCTGGGCACAATAGTCAAGATGAGGTCTTATTAAGGCTCGGTACAGAGGTACAATAACTTTCTTGTCTCTGCTCGTTAAGGTATTTTTCAACAACCAAGTGAGTTGATGAGCTGATTTAGCTACTTTCGCAATGTGCCCCCTAACTTCATCTGCCTATCCACCAACACTCCCAAGTCCCTGGCCTCATAAATCTCTTGGAGTATGGTTCCACCCATGTGGTATACTGCTGCTAATCTTTTCACCCCAAAATGCATAACCTTACATTTTGTCACATTAAATTGACATCCATTCTCTTTAGCCCAGAACTCCAATCTATCTAAGTCATCCTGCAAGACTTTGACATCTTCTGCATTCACTATCGCCCTCCCCAACGTTGCATCATCAGCGAACAAATGAACTGTTCCACTTAGATCTTTCCCTATATCGTTAATGAACAGATTAAACAGCAGTGGTCCAAGAACAGAATCCTGCTGCACACCACTAGTCACAGGCCGTCTTTTGGACTCCACTCCTGAATAAACCACTCTTTGATATCTCTCCATCAACCACCCACCTATCCATCTCACCAACCCTATATCCATTCCCATATGTTGTAATTTACGGATTAGAATTCCATGTGGTGTCCTGTCAAACGCCTTTGCCAGGTCCAGCAGTATCACTGCAAACCCATTTCCCTTATCCAGTTCAGCCGTCACCTTGTTATAAAACTTGAGCAATTTACTCAGGCATGATCTACCCTTTACAAAGCCATGCTGTCCCCTGTACAGTATCTCATTTTCATCAATCCATTCCTGTATTTCTCTCTTGACTACTTTCTCCAAGACCTTGACAACAACTCCTGATATGCTGATCGGTCGGTAATTTGCAACCATAGTCTTGGATCCTCCTTTATGCAGTGAAACTATTTTCCCCTCTTTCCACGCCTTCGGGACTAAACCAGACCTGAGAATCAGATTAAACAACATGGTCAAGGGCTCTGATAATTCCTTAGCCGCTTCACGCAAGACCCGTGCCGGTATACCATCCAATCCCACAGATGTATTCACATTAAGGTTCTGTAATAGGCTACTCACCTCCACTTCATTCATCACAATTCCCGTATAAACTAATGGCTCCTTCATTTTTTCAATGTCTCCACTTGGATGATATACTTTTGCAAAGTGCGTGCTCAGTAACTCCAATATATCGACTGGTTCAGTGACCTCCTTACCATCGTCATTCCTTAAAGTCATTTTGCCATGTACAGTTTTTTTCTTGCTTGCAGCATATTGAAAGAACTGTTTGGGATTCTCTTTTGCTTGCATAGCTAGTTTCCTTTCATAATCGGCTTTTGCTGTTTTTACCACACTCGTTACCCTTCTGGCCTGCACTTTATACCGTTCAAGTGCCTGCAGGTCACCCCTTTCTTTAAATTCCCTCCACAGTTGTTTCTTTTTTTGCAGCTCAAGCTTAATGGTGTTATTCATCCATTTAACCCCTACTTGTTTTACTATTCGGACCCTAGGTATACAATCAGCCATAACCTCCTGTAAATGCTCCTTGACCACTTCCCATGCTCTATCGACGTCCAGCCCTTGCAGCTGTACATGCCATGGTACTGATTCAAGCAATCTCCTAAGCTTGTCATACTTGCCAGCACGGTAATTCCACATATACCCTGTCTTAATCAAAAATTCCACACCTTTAGCCACCTCCCAGGTCAAGACCTTATGATCACTCTCACAAATAGGTGGCAACATGGTCATATTCATTACAGTCAAATTATGAAATGCTATTACCAGGTCAAGCACTCTCACACCCCTAGTATTTTCAATTACATGCTGTCTCAGATAGTTATCCCTTAATAATTGAATAAAATCCATTTCCTTCCTCACATGTGTCCTCTCCTCCTTCCAATCAATGTTACCATAATTAAAATCCCCCATAATAATTACCCTCCTTCCACTCATTTCATCAATTTGTTTATGCATACTATATCCATCACCTGGTCTATAGCAGCACCCAACTGTATATTTTATTCTGCCAGTCTCAATCTCACACCAAATAGCCTCAAATGAGCTCCTTTCACTATCCTGCAATACAACTTCAATTTTCCTTGGTTGCAGTTCATCAGCTATCATCAATAACACCCCTCCCCCCATTTTATTCTCTCTGTCCCTCCTAAACACACTATAACCTACACATTCTATCCCACTAACTATATCATCTTTCGTCAGGCATGTTTCACTAATGCCAATAACCTGTGGCCAGGAAGAGCCAATCAAGGCCAAAAATTCTTCCTTCTTGTTCCTAATACTCCTGGCATTAGTATACATGAAATGCAGTGATCCCTTTGTTCCACCCCTATCTTGATGCGTTATTCTAAATGTCCCATTCCCATTTTTTGTCCTTAGTGCTGGCTCAGGTACATTATATACATTTTTACACTCAACTGTCTCACTGATGTCTGCATATCCACTCCCCCCTATCCTTGGTAGTTCTAGTTTCCCTGGTTCTGCACATCCATTTTCACTTCATTCAGCAACACTTTTTCCAGTCTTCGCACACCAAGTCCATTCAAATGCAGACCATCCATCTTGTATAAGTCCTTTCGCCCATCAAACTCATTCCACACGTCCACGAATTCCACACCACACCGTTTGCATAACCTGCGCATAATGTCATTTGCGATTATGGCCCTCCTTCTAAACTCCTCTCTGTCATACCGCGGAAACAGACTGACCATTCTAACTCTGTCACTCTTTTATTTCGCTACCTTTAACAATACTTTCAAGTCCTCTCTCATAAAAAATTTATCACCTTTCAATTCATTCGTACCCGCCACAATTATTAATTCTTTCATCCTCTGTTTTTGCACTCTAATACTCTCACTTACATCCTTAAATTTCGCACCCGGTAAGTACGATTTAGTTACACTCCCATCTATCACTCCTCTTAATAACGAGTCACCATACAACACTCTTTCCTTTATTTCAGATACTCGCCCACTCTTACGCTGGTTATTTACGTTAGCCGAATCACTCTGGAAAGAGTTTTGCAGGTGCTCTAATTGCCGCTGCGCATTTTGTATCACTGCGCGCAACCTAGCGATCTCACTTCCTACAAATAATTCCTCATTTTTTTTATCATTCAAACCACTTTCTCTCTCTGTATAGTTGCTCTCACTCTTTCTTAGATCACCGCTCTCATTGCCATCTTGTACATCGCAATTCCCTATCAAGCCACTATTTTCACTCACGTTCTGGCTTTCTTCAACCATAACTGTCTCACAACCTGACACATAATTCAACTCCTCACTTTGCTTACACTTTCTGCACATTCTCCCACCACTATCACTTTCAATCCAAACTCCAGCCTCATTCGGGAATGCATACATTCCACACAGATCACATTGGACAAATTCTCTCACATTATAGTTTTTGAACAATGGCGTCGTATTTTTGGACGCAATTATCTTACGTCGCATTGGCGTCATATTCAAATCTATGAAACGTATCGTTAAATACTAAATTAAATAACGGAATTTACACCAAAATCACACAGACACCACAAGCTACCAAAATTAGACAATATTACGTTATGATTTTAACCTATATTCTAATTTTCATTCAAAATTATACTTAGCTTTCGGGAGCTCCCTGAAAACACGACCAACTGTCTGGCCCTCTCCAAAACGTATATGCAAAACGTTTTAATGTCTTTTTCGTAAAGTAAAATCAGAGGTCCGAGGACAAGTTATTTTCCAGTAAATACGGTAAGCGTTTCGCCAAGTTGACATCCTTCTGCTGCTTCCCCTGCTCAGCTGACTTCTATGGTGAGTTACAATGCATAAATATTTTTCTCACTGCCGTTTTTTTTTTTTTTCTTTTTCAAACCAACATCATTAAAATCAATTTAATAATACAATAATCAAATTTTCACTGAATGATATTATAAATTTATATATAAATAAATAAATATTATAAATAAAGGAAAATATTATTTATAGTATTAGAAATAATTCTTTATAAATTATAAATAAATATATATATTGTAAATTTATAAATAAAAAAATAATTAAGTTAGATTAATTTTCTAGTAATTTTTCCCCTATTAAAAACTGCCTAGCACGTGAGCAACTCAATTGGTAAATTTTTGGCAGGCGCCGCCACATCAGCAACCCGATTTTAAATTTTTGGTACGCGCACAGGAAAATGTTCGCCACCACTGGCCTAACCCTGAACAAGCCTGGTTGGCCGAGTGGTTAGCGTATCTGCTCTCCAGCCAAAAGGTTGCGGGTTAGAATCCCGCCGTGAGCATGGATGTTTGTGAATCTCTGTGAAAAAAAATTCTTCTGGTCGTCATACGATCTCTCCAACTGTTTTGAAATATTTGCTCCACATCATTCACTTTGGGTTTTATTATTATTATTATTACGTGCACCTTCAGGGAGTCCAAGGACTCATCAAGGGAGGGCACCTACTCCCGACTCTCTGTCTCCACCACTCCACCAACTATAACCGCAACTACCATCATCATCTACACCCACGCCATAGATGAATGATGGTAGTTGCGGTTTTAGATTTCTTTTCAACGTCATTCAGTGTCAATGCAGCCGAAATGCCAAGCTCAGTACAAATGGAGCTGCTTGAACTCCAAAACAACTCTTCTTTGAGAGAAAAATGATTCAATATGCCCTTGCTTACATTTTACAAAGCCTACATTTCTGAGGACACATTCCCTAATCTTCGCCGGCATGATTTGAAGATGTGCGCTTTGTTAGAAAGCACATACTTATGTGAGCAGTTTTTCTCCAGAATGAAGCATATGAAGTCCAAGACAAGAACTCAGATTACGGACCAACATCTCGAGAATACTCTGTGCATAGCGACTTCCAACATTGATGCCAACATCGACAAGCTGGTCAAGGAAAAACATTGCCAAGTTGCCCATTGACATTGTAAAATATGATTGTGTTATTCATTAAATTATCTTTTTTCAAGTATTGATTGTATTTACTTATCATGAACCCGACTCCTATTTACGCTCTTAAAGCTGAGTTTGTCTATTTTTATAGGATTTTATGTAAAGTGTCAAATGCACAACGTTCCTTGTGAATCTGGAAAGCATCTTACAATTCTAAATACCGCAGTATAGCTTAGTGGTCCGCGGGCTTCATTGAAATTTTTAATGCGGCCAGAACTGTCTGAAAGGTTGAAGACCCCTGCTGTAGTCGAACTTAGAACAGCTTTTTTTTTTATTTTTTTTTAAATTTCGAGTGGAATAGTGCTATGAATACAAACATCATTTACATACAGGCCACACAAGCTCTCATTACGAATGTCAATAAATAGAAATAAGGTAAGTTTATAATTAAATATTTTTCTTGACATGCACCTGAGATATTATTATTATTATTATTATTATTATTATTATTATTATTATTATTATTATTATTATTATTATTATTATTATTATTATAAAAACCTCCATGGAGTCAAAGACTCATCGTGGGAGGTTCACTGTTATACACACAGTTTATCATACTGAGCCTTAAATATATTCATTGTCTCTGCACACACCACACTCTCGGGCAAAGCATTCCAATCACTCACCACTCTCCATGCAAAAAACCTGCTCCTCACTCCCTTGCTCACACCTTCCTTATACAGCTTCCAGGAATGACCTCTTGTTCTCCTGCTATCCTCACCCATTCTGTGCAAAACTTCCCTGACGTTAATCTGGTAATAACAACTTAACAGCTTATATGTCTCAATCATATCCCCCTCCTCCTTCTATCCACCAATTTCTGCAAATTGCATTTTGTCAATCTGTCTTCATACTCTACATTCCAGAGACCAGAAACCACCCTAGTCAATCGCCTCTGAACTTTTTCCAACTCAATTTCATCTTTTTGAAAATCAGGTGACCAGATCTGTGCACAGTAATCCATATGTGGCCTGATCAAAGCCTTATACAAAGGAACCATAACATTCTTACTTCTACAAGTCAATGTCCTCCGCATCATTCCCATTATCCGCTGTGTTGTCTTCACTATTTTAGCAACATGTCCCCGAAATTTTAGGTCCTTGTCTACAATCACTCCCAGATCTCTCATTTCCTCTACCTCCTTCCAACATATTTGCACCGATTGTGTACTTTTCACATCCCATCTCTGCTTCCCAAATTTCAAAACCTTACACTTTGAAACATTGAATTGACATCCCTACTTATTTATCCATTCAGACAGTGTATTCAAGTCCTCTTGCAAAGCTACAGCATCCACACTACTCCTGATAGCTCTGCCCAACTTTGCATCGTCTGCAAACAACTGCATATCACCATTCAGACCTCTCCAGATATCATTTACATACAAATTAAACAGCAATGGACTCAAAAGAGACCCTTGAGGTACACCACTAGTAACTTTCCTCTTCTGGAATATCGCTCCTCCATAGACAACTCGCTGATACCTATCAGACAACCAATCTCCAATCCAGTGAACCAATCTACTGTTCAGCCCCATCCGTTCCAATTTAATTACTAGCTTGTCATGTGGCAATTTATCAAACGCCTTTGCAAAATCTAAATATACCACTGTATATACAATACCCTTATCCAACGCATTTGTCACTTTATTATAAAAAGTAACCAGGTTGCTAAAGCACGATCTTCCTTTAGTAAATCCATGCTGGCCGCCAAAGAGTATTTTTCTGTTGTCAACCCAATTCTGAACTTTATTCCTAACTAACTTCTCTAATACCTTGACCACAACTCCAGACACACAGACTGGTCTATAATTCAAAGCCTTACTCTTATCATCTCCCTTATGAATTGAAACAATTTTACCCTCTTTCCACTCTTTTGGAACTTGACCCAGTGATAGACTCATGTTGAAAAGATATGCAAAAACTGTTGTTAACTCTCTGGCACATTCTCTCAAGACACGTGGTGAAATAGCATCAAGTCCCACAGCCTTATTTACATCAAGTCTATTCAATTCCTCATATACCTCCTGTTCACTTACTAACAGTTCCTCCTCCTCCTCCTCCTCCTTTCCCACTGCTTTCAAGTTCTGCATGATCCCACATTCACAAGAATGAAATACCTTTAGAAATTGCTCACTAAATATCTCAGCTATATCCTCCGCAGCGGTTATCATTCCTCCGTTTTCACCAATCAATCCCATCCTACCATAATCATTCTTTCTTCTACTGGCGACATATGGAAAAAACTCCTTAGGATTTTTTTTGGCCACTTTAGCTAACTGCTGCTCATACTGCATTTTTGCTACCCTTATCAAGCTAGTCACCTTCCTTGCCTGCTCTTTGTACTTCTCATGCAACTGGTTGTTATAAATACTCATTTTGTGTTTCTTCCATAATACGTTTTTCTTCCAGATTACATAGCTTATCTCTTGGTTCATCCATTTTACACCCACTCTATTTACCCTCTTGACCCTTGGAATACACTCTGATATTGCCTCCATCAAGCAGTTCTTGTGTATGGCCCAAGCAGCATTGATATCCTTTCCATTCAGTTCCTCTTTCCAATTTATTATCGCAAGCTGTTTCCTGAGCTTTTCATAATTACCAGTCTTATAATTCCACATATATCCCTTTCTAACAGACGTCCTCGAATGACTGGTCACGCTGCACGTGATCACCTCGTGGTCACTCTCACCAACTGGTGGACGATTTGACACCTCATTTATAATAACATCATCTGATGAGATGATCAAATCCAATACTCTTGATCCTCTTGTACCCTCCGTTACGTGCTGCCTAAGGTAATTATCTTTCAAAAACTCCAAAAATTCATTTTATTTACCCCCAGACGCAGTCTCTTGCTTCCAGTCTATATTACCATAATTAAAGTCACCCATAATGATAACTCGTTTCTTGCTAGCTAGGCCAATTTGCCTATACATCTTCTTCTCATTACCCTCCATATTACCAGGTTTATAGCAACACCCAACTAAATATTTCATTCTGTTTACTTCTATCTCACACCATACCGCCTCAAAACCGTGACCGCTATTTGCACCTTGCAATTCCACTTTAGATGGGCACAACTCATCTGCTACCATTAACAGCACTCCTCCTCCCTTTCTTCCCTGTCTATCTTCACAAAAAATATCATATCTATTCATCTCTATTCCTGTCAGGATGTCATCGTCATATAACCACGTCTCACTTATACCAACAATTTTGGGGCGAACAGACACGAGCAAAGCAACAATTTCGTTCCCTTTATTTCGAATACTTCTAGCATTAGTGAATAAACATAAGAAATAATTATAAAAAAACATAAGAAATAACATAAGATATAATTATTTAGTATGCTGATGCCTGCATCTGTAGTTGTGACAATGTTTCTTGTAACATCATTTACATACAAGCCACACAAACTCTCATTACGAATGTCAGTAAATAGAAATAAGGTAAGTTTATAATTAAATATTTTTCTTGGCATGTACCTGAGATATAATTATTTAGTATGCTGATGCCTGCATCTGTAGTTGTGACAATGTTTCTTGTACCATGAAAAAGAAAGACATAGATTCAATTGCCAGCCTAGGTGACTAAATGGTTAACATATCCATGTTCCATCCAACATGCTGCCTTTTCAAATCCTGACATGAGAATGGATGTTTATTTATTTAGTATACCCAATTGTTGACTGAATTGAATATTATTTTATATAGTGAAAATTGTGCCTTTTTAAGCAATAAGTCTATTTTACAAAACATTTTTCTTCAAAGTGCATCATGCAGTTCTCCATCCAAAATGTGGGTTATGGCAAAGGGCATACCATAGGAGTGTTCTGGAACCTGCCACTCAAAATCGCTTTATCTTATGATGATTTGTGTAAAAAAAAAACGGAAGAAATCTGGAGTGCTAAGAAATAATGGATGTCACACATTCCAATAATAAAGGAAAACGTACTATATAAACGCACGATAAATAATATGGACATTAAAAATTCTTCTGGTGCTGATACGATCTCTCCAACTGTTTTCAAATATTTGCTCCAGAGCTAATACACGACATTTATCATCTCTACAATTTATTACACGTATCTGGCTTGTCCCAATGTATGGAAACTATCTCATATCCATCCAGTTCCAATAAAGAGAGCTATAAGTCTACCAACTAATTGCCATCACTTCTGTCCTCTCCAAAAAACAGAAAAAGTCACCAATAACTAACTCCTCCACTACTTAGAGACTTACCAATTAATCAGCTACTATCAGTATAGATCCTACCCTTCAAGATCCACTGATCTGGTAGTTTACATCACCCACCACAGGACATGTGCAATGGAAAGGTCTGGAGAAACTTGTGCTGTCACTCTTGACTTTTCTATAGCTTTCGACTCTATGTAGCATCGAGGCCTATTAAGCGAAATGTCATTCTTTGGTCTCCCCGCTACCCTCTGTAATTGGGTAGCCATCAGTCTCTGAGATCGTTCTCTGCGACGCATGGTAGATAGTTCCCTCCTCTTTTCGAGCTTCACAACCAATGCTGGAGTGCCTTAAGGCTCTTCGTATCACTAGCTGTCTTTCTTATGTACCGTACATAAATCACATATTCACAATCACCACTATTGCTGTCCGTAGTTTTTCAGATGATAGCACTATCCATTCATCCTACTTGTTTGGCAAAACCATGCAGCACTCTGACATCCCCGGCCACAAGATCATCTACAACTAGAGCATTAAACATTGATGTAAATATAGGCTGACCATACGTACCGTTTTGAACGGACAGTACCGTATTTTCGTATTTCCCGGCTGTCCCGTCGTTTTAATAAAAATGTCAATTTTGTCCCGTTTTTAACAAACACTATAAATATACGTTCATATTGGTCAATCAAAAATTATTATTCATAACTTATAATTGTATTATATCAATATTATGGATACCAGTAATTTATATAACCATGGAGTCGCATTGGTCGATACTACATATCGATATTTGCAGTGATTTATTCATAGAAAAAAAAAGAAGAAAATAACACGTTGGCAACATTTGCGCGTCTCAGACGCGGAGGCTGTTCTGTAGCATTATTTTTGTTTTGCCTGTATGCTAACCGGTGACTTTGTTATTCAATGCTGGTGGTTTAAATTTCATATATTTTTTTAAGTTTTAAGCGTTATTTTTTAAAGCTTTAAGTCTATCCTTGCAATGTCAAAGAGGCAAAACTGCATTGTTAATGAGGATCTCCAGAAATAATTCAAATTTATTTAACTGGACAAGCTGTGTACAAGTGATGGAACAAAAGTAGAGATTTTTTTTTTCCCCTGAAATGAGCGAAAAACTCCTAGATTTTTAAGACTTTTGTAATATTGTAGAGTTTATTCTTTGTCTTCCAGGAAGTACAGCCGCTATTGAGAGAATATTATCTGTTATGAACAGTATGTGGTCAAAGGAGAAATCTAGATTAAATGTTGAGACAATGAGGGCTATGTTAGTTGTAAGACAAAATTGTATCAAAATATGATAAGATTAAGATGTTGAAAGAACGAAATTTGCTGCGTAAGATCACTTCATCAGAGAAATATTCATGGTACTATTGTGGTGAAATGCAGCCCCAACCCCTCTACGTCCACCTAAATTTTTGTATAGGTTCTGTCACTGAAGAATAACGGCAAGCTCAATATGTTTATGTAATAAAACTTTTTTTATCGTCTTACTTTTTCATTAATGCAGAAAATTACATAACACCCGTCCGTTTTGTCATCCCAATGTCCCGTTTTTGTCTCAAGGAAATATGGTCAGCCTATATAAATACTGTCCTTCAATGGGACAAGATTACCATGCTCAATGCCACCAAAATACACTCTTCCCTTTGCTTTTGCAAAACAGTTCTCAGATCACCCACCCGGTACCTACCTCCTGGCATAAACACTTCACATTCATAGGCTCCTCAGCATCCAAAATAACTAGCTATTCACTGTCGTCCATGAGACTATTTTTCACCCAACCAACTCGTAACTGTATACAATTCTCAAATCCGTCCATGCTTAAAATACTGCACGCATGTTTGAGTGGTGCACTTAAATCTCCCTTTAAACTCTTTCACGCTGTCCAGAGGCGAGCAGCTAGGTTCATGGATGACCCTCACTTACAGATTCCCTTCAACCACACTATCTCATAGACGCAGTGTTTCTGCACTGCTTCTATTCTACAGGTACTTCCATGGTCACCATTCCAGTAAATTTGCAACCATCATTCCTTCACTATCTGTTGCAGTTGCTAATACAACAGCAGCAGTTGCCCAGCATCTCTTCACTGTGCAATGCAACTGCAAACACGCTAAACCTACTTCTCCTCTTCCCCTTTTATTCTGTCTACTTCTGTTCTCTGGAACAGCTTTCGTCATGAAGTATTCCCAAGAACTGCACCCTGCAGCTCTTAACCGAACCCTGCATTCCCTAACACACACACACACACACACACACACACACACACACACACACACACACACACACACACACACACACACACACACACACACACACACACACACACACACACACACACACACACACACGGCACTCATGTGCCTATAGGTCTCTCGACCTCTCATGTATGGGCTAAATGGGAAGAAACTAATTAAAGTAAAATAATCCTCATTATTATAACTATATGCTGACAAAGTTCCATCATTACCTTCAAGATGCAAATAAAGAAGAACTCTGTCTGTTTGAAAAAAAGATCAATGCAGAGAGATTGGATTCTTTAGGAGTTCACCTCCCATCAAACTAAGTTAATCACCTAGATAGCTGAATAGAAAAAAAGAACGCTGTGTGTGTGTGTGTGTGTGTGTGTGTGTGTGTGTGTGTGTGTGTGTGTGTGTGTGTGTGTGTGTGTGTGTGTGTGTGTGTGTGTGTGTGTGTGTGTGTGTGTGTGTGTGTGTGTGTGTGTGTGTGTGTGTGTGTGTGTGTGTGTGGAGAGAGAGAAATCCTCATAAAAATCATAAAAATCGGCTAACAAGAATTATATGATCAATAACAATAAACAAACAGCAAAAAAGTAAAACAGTATAACAGTAAAAAAAAAGTAAAATAAATAAATGTAATTATTATTGTGACACTATTATTATGTAATTAGAATAATTTTCCATAAATATGGAAAAATCAAAGTGTGTGACATCTAAGAAAATCAACTGTCTAACTCATACTAATTCAAACAATAATATATAATATTACAGTTAGGGATCATGGGATGGTGGCAGTTGTTTGCCATGCTTTCCTCCCGCTATGCCAATTAAAGTCACTGATAGTCATGGATGAACTATTTGGTGATTGGCTTGCGATGGAGGCTAGCTGCTCACTAATTTTGAAAAAAAGTTATGTAGAGCTAAATGTCCTGCCTTTGGGAAATAAAAGGTGTTAGTAGATGTTTTATACTTGGAAATTATAATGTTTTATATATTTTTAAGTAGCCTATAAATAAAAAAAAGTAGCTCGAGCGAATTAGTTTATCATTAAAATCGTCTATCTTCTTTAGCAAAACGTGCATATCTGGGGGATGGGTGCTAAAGTACCACTTAGGTAGAGCCTGTGTAGTTAATCTGTATCAACGATGCCGTTCGGTTGGGTAGACGGTGTTCCAGCCCAACTAGGATTGCAAAAAAACCTTTATGTTAAGTTTTCATCTGAAGTTGAGTTAGACAGCCTCTTACAGATATATGACAGTTTTATTCTCCTGGGAACTTGTTTTTCATCACGAAAAACACAGAATAACACACGCAATTTAAAACATCATACAGTGGCCTCATAACCTTAATTACTTCTAAATCTAAACAACCAACCAACTTATCAGGTATGTTCCCTGCCCCACTGCTTTCAAGCTGGCTTCCAGTGCTCACTCCGTTTTTTATTTCATAAGCCAGGGTCTTTCGATCATGCTTGTTAAATCCGTTTAACAACTTAAATCCTTCAGTCACATCCCTCCCCTTACTGTCCTCAGTGCTTTTAAGATTTCTCCAATCTGTCCTCATTACCAAAAAAGTATTGCTCCTGATAATGCTTTTGTTGTTCATGGGGCATTCATTTCTCCAAATCAGATGTAAATCTGTGCACATTAGTTCATATGGTGTGCTTAATCAAGGCTTTGTATAATATAACAGCAATATGATTGACAGTATTTATCCTCTATTGAGAGGCTCTGCCTTAAATTGAACACAGTGCCGAATCTTGGGAGTAGGGGTCTAAGTCGCATATAGAACTTTTTCTGTCAACTTGAGTGCAATGTACAAAAGGAGAGGCCAATGAATGAGACTGGGCTACATCCTTTCCACCAACTAAATGTCATTTTGTAACTTTTTGCAGATGCTTAGACACTAATTGTTACATCATACCAGTCTATTATAACACGAGCAGCGGTTGCAAACTCTTTTTGCAGTCCAACTGAAGCCATTTAACCAACTTCTTTAACTCCTCTTTTATTCCATTTGCCTCTATTCTCGGAAACAACTTCCTTTTTTAATTTTAGCCAAGTACTGTCCAGTGACTGCAAACTCTAGATATTTTAAGAAGAAGCAAAGGTTGGTCGATTGGTAGAGCCTCTGCTACTAATGGCTCACACAAAAAGTTAAGCAAGTTTGATCGCGGGTAGTAGTTGGAAGGGATCAATCGTTCCATGTTGTTGGAACACTCTCCCTTGATGAGTCTTTGGACTCACTGGAGGTGTCACATAATAATAATAATATGAGGTCCGCTCGGTTAGCCTAGTGGCTGTGCGCTTCGCAACCATATGCCTGGGGAAGGAGTGTCCTAGGTTCGATTCCCGTCGGTGTTGTGAGGAGCTGAAGGATCTTCCTCAGCCATAGACAAGTTGGCCGGTCTTGGGCGTGGACAGTAGGGTTTTTCCTCCAGTTTATCCTGGGGCTTTTCATTCCACAAAGCAGGCATACCGGCCTTGAGAACTCAACACTGGATACACCGGGGCGTAGGCTGACCACCTTATTCTGTGAAGGGTTTGAGGTCCGATGATTAATAAACCCTCGACACCGCAGATGAGATGCGATAATAATATCAGTAGGCTACTTCTCTTGTAACTCTTTTACCCCACAGACACATACAGGGAGCTGCTACGCTATAGACTGTGTTCCCTCTAGTATTGAAAAAAAAAAGAAAACAGGAAAGTACTATGATCGTTCTTTTAACTAAAGTGAATAGCTGTGCAAGTTGGTTGTTTTTTCATATTTTTCTTATTACAATGCTTTCCTAATTAAAATTAATTAATTACGAACGATTATATCATTTAAAGTATCGAACTTATTTGTGAATGTACAATTACGATAATAATCCTGTGAATAATCGATGTGGGTTCTTTAATGCTGTGTTATGAAAACGAATAAGTATAGTAAGAGGTCACCACGTGAAGTGCAAACGTCGTAGATAGTAGAAAGTTCGGTTCAGAAGGATGCCTTCCGCCTCTGCCAAACCTGAGAAACAAGCCTCTTTGGAGGCTTCAGATCCTGTAAAACAAATCACTAATATGATGGATAAGAAAGTTCGAAATCTTGAGAAAAGAAAAGTAAGTTTCGATGATTGCGAATCCTATGTTTAATTACACTGAGCTGCTCTTTGGGAAGAACTTACAATATGACGCAATTCACCTCTATAGTTTATAGTAGTATTTATGTTTTGCTAAAGCTTTGGATTTCGTTTATTTAATTTAGTATTCTAACTTATTTTCAGAACAAGTATTTATGACTGCGTAATTTATTGTCTTTAATAGTTGTTAGTTTTATTAACTTCATGTACTTCTTTGTTATCTAATATGGCAGCCATGATATATTCGATATAATATCATAAGAGAAATCTAATCATTACCGTCGGATGACCAGGATTACCATGTGAAACATTTCCCGATTGTTTTGCGTTTATTTCCTTTGCTATGAATTTCTCTATAATCTTTCGTGTGGAGGAACCCCACCTACTAGTGAATGTTGACTAAGTGTAGCCAGCTTTAAGCCCGTGAGTGGACCAGCATATTAGATCGTTTAGTTAGTTAACATGATATTCAGTGAATACGTAGTAATTCATTGCTATAATTTCGCATATTCTAATCCAGGAATTCATCGAACGCAATAAACAATGGTGTAACTATTTCACACTGCTTATATTCTGTTAATGTAGTAATTTAAGTAAACAGTGTTCATTTTTGAATTTGCAGGCAGGCAAATATAGCTTTATTTGCCTGCAATTTCAAATGTGGACATCTAATCAGGTCTTTTCATAATGTTCTCAGAATAGCAAATGCCTATTGGGGGGGGGCTTTAAATTATTCTAGTTTTGGCAGAACCCATGGAGATTAGCATATAAACACCGACATAATAACAGCAACAATCAGCAAATGATGATTAAGGAAAATAAACAAAGGTAAATACGAAAAACTCGGTTCATAGCAAACATTGAGGATTGCTAGAGCAACTCTCCATTTGCCTTACAAATTTGGAATATAAGACATGTTAAAGTGTGACAACTGGCCATCATTGATGTTCAAATTAATAATAATAATAATAATAAACTTTATGTGGGTACATTTGGTGTAAGTGAAATAATGAACAAATAAACAAGCAGTGGAATATCAAATGTTAACAATGAGTAGACTCAATTGTTCTTGAGGTGGGTGGAGAAGGTTAATACAGAGTTGGAATAATAATTTTCAAAAGCTTTTTAATCAATTAAAAGAATCACTAGCTGAGACATAAATGTGACTTTAACTCAACTTCCAGTGAGAAGGAAACCTATATTGATGTACAGATTGTATTGAAATTAGTGGAAAAAAAATCTGTACTTTTAGAACTGAAGTCGGCCATAAAAAGATATAATGCTATGATTAACTTCAGTTCATTCTAAAACTGGAAGAGTAAGGGAAATTGGTTATAATTGGTAATTAGTCTAGGTGAAAGAAGATTAACTGAATATTGATAGAAAATAATTTAAAAATCTTGAATATCTAGTTGACATTACCTTTAAAAAGGGATATATACACACACATGGAAATCCCATGGTGTCACAGAAAATGTCATTAGAAATCAAATGACTTTACCATCGATAAAAGATTACGTGTCCCTGAAGCACAAATACAACATGTAGCAGATATATGCCTTCAAACTGTTACCATTTTTTTTTTTTTTTAGTTCTAAGAATAATGCTTTTGAAAAACCCTCTTAGGTTTCTTAAGAGCTTTAAAGTTTTAAGAAATGCCTAAATTTGCAGATACTAAGCAGAAGCTAAAAAAAATATGATCAAACTCATAAAGCATTTAAAACATTTTGTTATTAGTACATGGCACTTTGCATGAAGATTCAGTACCCATTGTAGGAGATCATTGTACATCACATATATATTTGTCTGTTAATTGCATTAATTTTTTGCCAGTTTTTCAGTGGAAAACCAGAGTTTCTCGATGAAAAATCCTTCGTTCCTCATAAAGCTAGCTAACTTGTCTTTAAAAAAAAAAGAAGAAAAAATAAAGCCGATAGAAAAATTCTTTGCTTAATGACTCAAATAGAACTTGCATCTTCTCCAACCAAAGGATGCCTATCGCATCATTTTTCCAACTACACTGTGGAGGATCAGGCTAGTATACATTGTCTCAAGAAATATACTTCTGATAGTTCTAAAAGATCAGGAGAAAAATTTTCTGTCTTTAGGCATATCACACGAGGAAATAACCAGAATAAACAAGAATACGTAAAAAAACGAAGATAATAAAGAAGAAACTTAAAAGTACAATCATCCCTTGACTTACGTCGCGGTTTCGTTTCATCCAGCAGGACATAAGTCGGTCGGACGTAAGTTGATACATTAAATCAACATAATTATAGGCAGGTAAGGACTTATAAACTGTATTGTGTGTTACTGCCACTATAAAACAGGAGGATAATTGTCCAAATCTTCCTCCACAATTACATCTTCATTACCTTCCTTATTGGAAGGGCCAGGTTGTGGTTCTGTTGTAACCTTTTGTTTTTTTGATGAAAATGTCCAGTGTACTTATTCCTCTTCTTCTCTTCATCATAAATTTGTTTATAGCAAGCAAATGCAACATGTACTTTCTTTTGTACTAGTAGCATTCACCATTGGGGTTTATGTCTTCAGCCATTTTGAGAACATTTCTGCAAGATCCTTCATTGTGAACTGTTTAACTACCTCTTTTTGTTTCTCTTTTCCCTCTTCTTTTTCTCTTCTGCAATGCATTGTTCCTCCAGTTCAACCAATTCTTTGTTGGTCAACTCTTCGGGGGAAATTTCTGAGTTGAATTATGTCATCATCATTCACTTCAAGATTCAGATTGTTTGCTAGGCTCACTATTTCTTCACTCAATTTACAAAGGTCTTCATTTTTTTTTTTTTTTTTTTTTTTCAAAACTTCAAAAATTGTGCACAAACCTTTTTAATGTATTTTTCCATATGCCACTCATACATTGAGAGGTCACTTCATCCCCAAGTCATAGCAATATTTTTAATAGCATGTTAAATATTGAATGCTTTCCGGAATTGTATGAGAGTCTGATAATTTCCTTCAGTGGCAGAAATGGCATGTGAAAAAGTTCTCCGTAGATAATAAGCCTTAAACACTGCAAGAACTCCCTGATCCATCAGTTGGATCAATGAAGTAGTGTTTGGAGGGAGAAATGAACTTTGATCTTGGAATGAAGATTACCAATGTAAGGTGGATGACCTAGAGCATTATCTAGAACGAATAAAATTTTAAATTCTACATTTTCTTTCACACAGTAGCTTTCCATTTCACTCGCATAACAGTTGATTAAGGCAACCACAAACAATTTTTGAGTCATCCATGACTTCTTTGATAATAAACTGGAAGAGTATGCTTCCTAATGTTTTTGAAGGCTCGTGGATTCTCATTGTGCCATATCATAGATGGTTTCAGTTTATATCCAGCCACATTACCCCTAACAGAATCCTAATGCAGTCTTTAAGAGAAACCAGGCATAGATTTTAGCTTTTTTTTTGTGGATGACTATTTGCTCGGGCATTTTTTCTAAAACAAGGTGGCCTCATCCATATTAAATATTTTTATTATAATATTATTTTTCTTCCGTAATATTTAAAATTATTATGGAGGAAAATAATGAAATTATTTTCCTCCGTAATAATTTTATCCAATTTCTCTACAAACTCCTTGGCAGCCTTCTTATCAGCACTTGCAGATTCACCATACATTTTCACATTATGCAGTGCAAAACGCTGCTTGAATTCATGAACCAGCTAGAAGAAGTGTTGAATTCGTAGTCATAATCGGGGCCCTGCTTCCTCTCTTCAACATGTTGAAGAGAGTTAGTGCCTTAGCAGTTATGGTCATAATGCTAAGGGGTATGCGCTTTTGGTCCTCCATCCATGATGCAAGTAGCTCTTCCATATCACCAATAGGACCTTGTTGTTGCTTCGTCACTATCGTCAATTTAATGGAAGCAGATCCTTTCACAGCCTCTACAATTTTTTCCTTATTTTTCAAAATGGTCGTCACTGTAGAATAAGACCATCCGAAGTCGTGCAATCACATAGAGTAGCTTACCAGCTTCAGGTTGCTTTATAACTTGCAAATTCGTTTTAAGATCAATTGCTCACCTCTTTTTCTGTGATTCTTCACTAGGTTTTTTGATTGGGCATGTAGGGCCATGTTGCACAAAATATCGCTAAATATTTAATGATAAATACACAATAACCTATTTCTCAAACCCAAAATCAACAGAGGAACTGTTGAAGATGTGCCGATTGCCAACTGCTGAAGGAGGTTGCCACTGAATGTGCTGTTGTCACTGCACATGATGCATTGTTGCTAAATAGAAACCTTTTTTACTTTCCGCTCGCTTGCATCTTGTTTGAAAGTATAGTCAAAAATGTTATTTATTCCCTTATGTGATCACAGACGTAAGTCAAGGGATGACTGTATTCTAGAAAAGGAGGAAAGAAAAAGAATAAGATACTAGATTTGATAAATGAAAGAAAAAACAAAATATGCAAAGCTCAAACAGGCATATCATGAAAATAGTATTAATATAGCAAACAGAAGAAAAATAATTTGAAGAAAACTGTTAGAAATAAAGAACTATAGAACATGGCACTTTTAATCTTCAGTTGGAAATAAAGGGATTGCTGCTGTTAAAAAGAAACAAGCATAGCCATCAAGGATGAAATGGCAGACTAGTGCAAAAGTTAAAACAAAAAATTATTATTATGTAACACCTCCAGGGAGTACAAAGACTCATCATCATCACCTACTCTACAACTGTCTGTCTCCAACTGCAACTACTTTCATCATCTACACCAATGCCATCTACGACCACCACCACTAGTATTTTCACTGACAATCGCAAACATCCATGCCTACAATGGGATTTGAACCTGCAGCCTTTTGGCTGGAGAGCGGATACGCTAACCACTCGGCCAACCAGGCTGAAGAAAATAGAGGTGGTCATTTACATAGACATACTCGATAATGAATAATCCACAAATCTGGAAGGCCCACCAGTATTAAATTTGCATGTCTAAAAGGCAGAGCATTTAGACATGCAAATATTCTCATGAATATTTATTGAAGAAAAATTATTGAAGATATTGAATATCTACTTATTGAAGAAAAATTCCATAGATATTCTGACATTTATCAAATCATATATGCAGTACTGGAATCCTCCAAGATTGGCTACTCTTAGCTTCTATAGCCATACCTGAAAAATACAATGCCAACTCTGCATGATATCAAAGAATGTATTATTTAAAAAAAAAAGAAAAAAAGTTTGACCTCATGAGTGCTATGGGCACCAGGGAAACATATATTGCTTTTTAATTATGACAAAGCATGGGAATGCAGGGCATTCTTTATAGATTATATAAAAAGGCGTTCTGACATATTTGACATTTGAAACTAATAAATCCTGTAGGAATTTATCATGCCATCATTATTGTGATTAGTGACAAAACATAAGAAAGATGTGTTAGGTAATAAATGTATTATTATTGTTGTTACTATTACATGACACTTCCAAGGAGTCCAAAGATTTGAGGGAGGGTATCTACTCTACAACTGTCTCCACCAACTATACCAAACTGCATCATCTACACCAATGCCATCTACTGCCCACCACCACCACTAGTATTTCCACAGACAATCGCAAACATCCATGCCCACCTCAGTATTCAAACCCACAGCCTTTTGGCTGGAGAGTGGATATGCTAATCACTCAGCCAACCAGGCTGGCAAAAAGTTTCTCTAGTTGGCAACCAGACTTGAACTTAAGTCTATCTTCAGGAGGTTTAGCACTGAGGAATGCAAACACCTCTTCAACTGAGCTACACAAGCTGCTTGAACATTATACTGCAAGCAAGATATCATGTTGGGAATGGAATGGGAATTATAAGGACTTTTCAGTTGAAATAATTGTAGATATGTTCAGAATTATCTATACAACATTTTGGAAGAAATTTAGGATTCAAGCAACTTTAAGTAATCACTGAACTTCGATAAATGCTTGGATATGTGCAAAACTACTTGAAATGCACTTGCACAATTATGAATCGTCAAGTATTTTCTCTATTAGATAAATACACATTTTTTTTGTCTGCAGTTAAGCTTTTAATCATGTTTTTGGTGAACGAAAAAAAAGTCAACTCTGAAAGTGAAAAGAAAAAAAAAGTGTACTTTTCAAAGACTTGCTTCAGTAATATTTAAAAAAGCAGTGTATCTCAACATATTGTATGCATGATTTGTTCCATAACTGTAATAGTAATCAAAATGCATTCTTCAGCAAAAGACAAGTTACAGAAATTAAGCATATGGTTGGAAGTAGATTAATATGGTTGCTTGAATTATTAACAGTATTGGCATCTAAAATAGGCATTGAAGATGTAATAAAAGTTGTCTGGTATTGAGTGGTTTATAATATTTTACCTTAGGTCGCAAAAATAAATAAATAAAAATAGAACATGCTTAAAGATCAGGGGACTTGTTCAACAACAAACAAACAAAAAAAGTTAGCCTTATAGTATATTAGTACTATGGATGAGTAAATAATTTAGGAATCCTTAACCTAGACAACATTCATTAAGCAGGACAGTGATCTTGGGCTTGGCAGTGAAAATCATCTGCAGCATAAACATTCATGCCACTTTGCGATTTGAACCCACACTACTGCTGCTGTCTGCAAAGCAGAAATGCTGTCCACTTGGGCACCCAAATTAGCAAGTGTTTGGCTTTGTTGAAGCTAGCTTCATTAAGAATATGGCAGCAGTTGAATGAAAGAAGACTGAAAAAATGTTTTTTTGTGTGTGTGGTATTTCTTATGATTATGACAACTGCCACATGATAAACTAAGATGGATGGGATTGGATAACAGACTAGTTCAGTGACTGGCTGTCAGATGGGTATCAGTAAGTTGTATATGGGGGTGCAGTATCCCGAAAGAGTAAAGTGGTGTGCTGCAGGGATCTGTATTTGGGCCTTTGTTGTTCAGTTTGTATATTAATGATATTTGGATGGGTTTAACTTGTGATATGGAACTGTTTACAGATGATGCAAAATTGGAGAGAACAATGCAGAGTCAAGCAGATGTTATGGCCCTTAAGGAGGATTTGAATGGGCAGGTAAGTGGAACTGTCAGTTCAATGTTGCAAAGTGTAAGGTTTCGAAATTTGGTAAGTAACGATGGGATGTAAAGTATACACTTGGTAGGGAAACATTTAAGGAAGTAGAGATGAGAAATCTGGGAGTGATGGTGGACACCGACTTGAAAGTCATCATATAGGATAATGGCAATGATGTGGAGGACCTTGATGTGCAGAAATAAAGAGGTTACAATTCCATTGTATAAGGCTTTGATCAGCCCTCATGTAGATTATTGTGCACAGATTTGGTCACTGCATTTTCGTGGTGACAAGGATATGTTAGAAAGGGTCCAGAGAAGGCTTACAAAAGTGACAAGTGGTCTTTTAAATATGGAATATGAAGTTAGATTGAAAGAGTGCAAATTGCAAAGCATCATGAATAGGAGGAGGAAGGAGAATATGATTGAGACATATAAGTTAGTCCAGGGTTGTTACTGGGTTAACATGCAAGAAATTTTTCATACAATGGGAGAGGTGGAGAGAACGAGGCCACTCCTGGAAACTATATAAGGAGGATATGAGCAGAGGAGTGAGGAAGAGGTTCTTTGCATGGAGAGTGATTGGTGAGTGGAATGCATTGCTTGTGTCATGAATGTAGACACATTGAATCAGTTTCGGGCACAGTTGCATGAGCCTCGTGTGTGATAGCGTGTACCTCCCACGATGAGTCTCCGACTCCATGGTTTTCAGATGTTAATAATATTGAGTATCTTAAGATTTAAGTACATAACTTCCTCTTCTAATTTTAAAGGTATTCCTGTTTGAGTCTTGCCATTCTAGACAAAATAGTTTTTTTGTTAATAATGACTTATAGTGAATGAAAACCCTTCAGTCATGATGAACCAAAGGATGAATGCATGACTTTTTGTCCACATCACTGATTAGTGATAGGGATTTGGATGTATGTTAAATCTACATGCAAAAAATGTCTTTTGTAGACCATCATTTCTCTAATAACAATTGGCAAAGTGATTGAATAAACAGTTATTTCTTGCATGTGTAAGTTGATATATTTTGACTTCTTGTCTGTCCTGTATTTCCAGCTTCTGGTTAGGTCAGCACTTGTTTATGGGTGAATATGGTTTATTAAGGAAGAGATCCTTTGCATGGAGAGTGGTTAGTGAGTGGAATTTGTTACCTGACGTTGTAGTGAATGGATACATTGAACGAATTTAAGGTACGGTTAGGTGGACTTTGTGTGTAACATTGACAGTGTAAATTAATAATTTGCTTAA
Source organism: Typopeltis vanoorti (assembly GCF_054136105.1). Taxonomy (NCBI): domain Eukaryota; kingdom Metazoa; phylum Arthropoda; class Arachnida; order Uropygi; family Thelyphonidae; genus Typopeltis; species Typopeltis vanoorti. The sequence goes on along the minus strand of NC_143573.1, from coordinate 74,717,188 downwards.
AGGAGTGTCATCTATTAGCCTGTATTTCAGGCCTGTCATATCTTGGACTCACCTGTGGACTTCAATTTTCTTCATGTTCCAGCAGTTCCAGCACAGCAGGTATTTCCACTAAATGACACTATGACACTATCATTCCCACAGCAATACTTCAACTCTTTCCATATGTTTATCATTCCGCATATATATCAAAATGATTTCTGAGAGAACTAATGATCTTCAGCTGCAGAATTTACATATTGTAGTCATATTAATTTCTTGGATTTAGAGGGTGCCTTGTGACTTTGGTAGGATGTGGTGATTGTCTGCATGACATTCTTTAACCCAGTAAAGAAAAGATTTAACAAGCAGTCTTTGCATCTGTCATTATTCACCATATTTGTTTAGCAAAGCAGTTTTAACTGTATTAATTATTAGCTAATTTTGAGAACACATTAAATATATGAAAATGGAAGTGAAGAGTGCATCATATCCTTCTTGATTATTTAAATGAAAATGTTCGCATGAGAGGGCATTTCTTTTTACTTATCTTTTAATTCTACAGTGTATATTATTTAACATTCTTGAAAAGATGCAATTTGATGCTGAGTCTTAGTCATAGTACATAATTGTGCCTTGTATTTTTATAATTTATTTTTAATAGTTCAGAGGTTTTAAAATTGTGTTAAATAACTTACAAATTTAATGCAGTATGAATATCAGTAATGGTAAAATTTGGATCCATGAATTCTTTAAAAAAAAAACTGATTCATATTGAAATATATATTTCATGTATATGTGTATAATATATATGGAATGTGGATTACAGAGTTGAGGGGAAAAAGGAGATACAATAGACCTACACATTAGTTAAGGGATTCTACCAGATTAATACAGAAGGAATTATAAAAAGAATGAATGTTAAGATGGGAAGAACGAGAGCTCATTCCTGGAAGTTGTATAAAGATGTAAAGAAGGGTGTGAGGAGTAATTTTTTTATGTGGAGAGTTGTTGGTGAGTGGAATGCACTGCTGGAGTGCATCATGAATATAGAGATTGTAAGTAACTTCAAAGTTATAATTGACATGTTGTTGGTTGAGTGGGCCTCCCACAATGAATGTTGACTCCATGCCGAGGTTACTGAAATAATAATAATACATTTATTTTTATAGGTATTTTTTTCTGGGAAAACTCCCATGTTACTCCTCTTAAAAACTATTATTTTTACAGCTATTTTGCCTGCTTCTGTTTAGGAGTGCCCCTTTTTAAATGTTATTGGCTTCCTCACAAGGGGAAAGCTACAACAAAGAATTTCAATCCTATTTACAGAGCTGAGCCATGTACTGGATGTCACCTAATGGGTGGTTATTACAATAAAATAAGATTACAATTAAGGCCCAAATTTAAAATTAGGTGATTTCAAATAAATCACTTAATTTGGGATTAGCATTCTTTGTTGTAGCTTCGCCTTGTGATTATGCTGATGCACTCATGATGACCAGTTATTTTCTGGTTGAAATATTTGCAGTAATAAAATTACTATATTCTTGTGAATACATGTATATATATATTTATTTTATTTTTTTCAGGGAAAATTGGATAATTATCGTAATGATTATAATAATGGAAAGGAATTAAATGATGATCAAAAGGTGAGTCAGTTATATCTTGTTTTTGAAAGCAAAACTTAAACAGTTCCATATTTAATTTTTAGAATCATTATCAGTCAGTCATCTGATAGTTTTTGTTGGTGTATAATCTGCTTGTTTGTGATGAGAATAAAAATACTAAAAATGTCTCATGTTTAGGAATAATTAATGATATAAAGTTAAATAACAGCTCTTTGCATAAAAAGAGAAACACACAACAAATGTAATTAAGTATTTAAGCAGCAGATGGCCTTTGGTAATATATACACTATTACATCTGGTAGTAAAGGACTGGATACATTTCTTGATTGTTAGTTTCTAATGTTTGGTTGTATGCTATTTTATGTATATATTAAAGATACCAAGAAATGTTATACTTGGTTTTAATCCTTTTCCCAAGGAAGCAAAATGTTTTGCACGTAAAATATATTCAGATCTGAGCTACTTGTATATAGAGGCTAATGACTTATATCTCTTGCCTTAGTATGTATCCATAATGCAAAGCACATCCCCTTTTGGACGTGTATAATGCAATGCATAATGGGAAGTCACTACCCAGACCGGTTTCAACCTTTTATTGAGGTCTTATCAGTGGGAGCCAGACATGATATTACAAGTAGCTTAGACGTGAATATATTTCACATGCAAAACATTGTTTTGCTTCCTTGGGAAAAGGATTAAAACCAAGTATAAAATTTCTTGGTATGTTTAATGTATAATAAACCCAAGGTAAAAAAACTCTCAACGTGTGCGTGTGTACACTTTTTTTTTTTTAATGAAGCTTTATGATTTCCTTAAAATTTTGCATCTTTAAGAGCCTACAAATCTTTTTGTCTGATAACATTGAAATTACAGAAAGTTTTGTTTGCCATCTAATAACTGCAAATATTCTGGTATGGTTTCTATACCTTTCTTATTTCAACTCCCTTTATAAAATTCAATTTTTTTTTTCTCTCTTTCTCTCTCTCTACAAGTTTAATTATAATTCACCAGTGCACTTTGACTTCATTTTCTATAAAAAAAAAATCCAGAAGTGTAAATGTTCGCACACTAAAGATAAATTGAATGTAGTATTTTAATAAGAGAAAGTTTTACAACTAAAAACTACGTAGAATAATTTATTCATCGTTACTTAATTTTTTTTCACCACTTGAAAGAGAACTGGTGGGTGGCTTCTTTAGACCTAGATACACCAAAACAAATATAAATACAGAGGCCATGAAGTTGATTTAAATGGTGAAAAACTGTTATTGGAAATAGGCATGTTCATGCTAGACAATAAATATAAAAACACATGGCATAAAATAGCTGTCTGCAGTTAGTGATAGAAGGTGATTGTTGGCAAAATTGAAATCTTTGATGTTGAGATTTAATGAGAGATTTCCATATATCACTCAGTGTCACCTTGGTTTTTATTCAGTGATCCTTGTGATTGGATGACTACAACAGATTCCTTCAGAAGTCTGGAATAAAAGTTCTCTAAAGAAGGCATAGTTTAGGTGAGAAAGAAGAACATATTGCAGATGTTAGCTACAAAAGAAAAGGCAGATCTGGTTTAGCCAGCCTTTCAACTATGTCTTATTTAGAGATGAACTTTTATTCCAGGATTCTGAGAGAATCTGCTGCAGTCATCCATTTTCAAGGATCACTGAATAAAAACCAAGGCCTGCCACTGAGTAATATATGGAAATCTCTCATTAAATCTTTCAACATTAACGATTTCAATTTTGCCAATCACCTTCTATCACTAACTGCAGACAGCTAATGCATGCTGCATGTTTTTTAAAATATGAAACTAGCAGGAACTTGCCTGTTTGCATTATAACTTTTTTTCAGCATTTAATCAACTTTGTGACCTTTGTATTTATATTTGTTTGGATGTGTCTAGTCCTAAAGAAGCCACAGTTCCCTTTTAGGTGGTGAACTAGTCAGTGTAATTTATTTGGGTAACAACTAATAAATTTCTGCTTTCCATATAAATTTGATATAAGTTAAGCTTTAAAGAGTCTTTATAGCACAGTCATTAGGATGTCACAGAATTTGTCTTGTTTGGAAAGGCAGATTTGAAATCCAGATGCAAGGAATCATTATTAAGTGATTTTCTGCTGAGGGTTACTCATTTGGTCTCAATGAAGTGCTGGATTTCCCATTGTATAAACATGGATTTTTCATCCTGAAATATAGCCAGTTTGGCTTAGTTATGACTGATAACAAAGGCTACAGCACCAGAATATTATTTTAATTGCCTGTTTGTAGGATGAAAAGCCAGTCACTATAACACAGCATGCTTAATTTGCTAAAGAGCATCCCCTGTGCTCCTTAGGAAAATAAATATGCTATATTATATTAATTTGTAATTAGAGGAAACTACATGATTTAATCCCATTTCTATAAATTGTACCCCTTGTTTTTAAAATAGCTGTTTTTAAATACTGACACTTTTGTTCAGTGCCTATCTTAATGTTAAATTGTTTACTTTATTTGTTTTTCCACCATTACTGATTATTTTTCATGTGCCCCTGAACTGCCCATCATGTACCCCCAGGGTACGTGTACCACCGGTTGGGAACCGATGATCTAGGCTATAACAACTCTAAATAGTTATGATGGAAATAATATAACATGAAATGTCAGTGTTTCCAGGAATGGAGAACCCTGCTGTCTATATAAGACTTGTTTAGTTCACCTTTGAAAAACCATTATAAATGCTTATGTGTCACATGGGATTTGAAACTATATCATTTTAACTGAAGGTTAAATGTTGCATCATCCTGCAAATCGTGTGTGTGTGTGTGTGGTGCACATACACGTGATTTGTAGCCTTAGTTGCTTCAGCCATAATTCCAAACACACATATATAAAGTGCATTGGCATTAACAGCGGTCAGGATAAATAATTTCCATCATAACTATTTAGTGTTGTTATAGCCTAGATCATCGGTTCCCAACCGGTGGTACACGTACCCTGGGGGTACATGATGGGCAGTTCAGGGGCACATGAAAAATAATCAGTAATGGTGGAAAAACAAATAAAGTAAACAATTTAACATTAAGATAGGCACTGAACAAAAGTGTCAGTATTTAAAAACAGCTATTTTAAAAACAAGGGGTACAATTTATAGAAATGGGATTAAAAGGAGTACTGAAGTGGAAAAAGGTTAGGAACCACTGGCCTAGATCATTGTTGTCTTGACAGATAACAGATTGATTTGGAGGAAAATTGTTGATAGGAAGTTAGTAATAATGTAAGTTCTTCATGTAATACTATCACAATATTCTGCACACCCCTTGAAGGTACATGTCAGGAATTTGACGATGATGATAGCCTAAATCATGAATAATAGTAGTAATAAAATTTTTCCAAAATTTTCACTACCAGTCCTGAGATAGTAATTGGTCGATAGTTGGATACATGGTCTTTGCACCACTCTTGTGCAATGGAATTACCATACATTCTTTCCTGTTCTGAGACTCGTATTAAACAGCCTGGTCAAAGGAATAGACAGTTCAGCTGAACACGCTGATATCCCATCAGTTGCTTTAATTTTCAATGTCAGTTCCTATTTCCTGAATTCTTATTCAGTTTGTGCAACAGCCGTAATATCTCTTCCTCATACACCTGAGTTTCTTCATCCATGTAGCAAGAGGTAGCAGTGAGCTCAATGTTGTATACACCAGGTTGATCGAACCAACATATGATTCTACCATTGATGCTATGTTTTTCACTCCCACTGTCTTTTACACAGCTAGTTCAATGTTTTAACTAATTTCTCTTACTCTGTATAAATTTATTCAGTTGATTTCCTGCCATCCACAATATGCTTATTCCGTTCTCAATTTCTATATTTACTTTTCCATCTTCACTAAAAATTGTGCTTCAATAGCTAGAGGCATACTTTTTAGTAACCTTCGTTATAAACATCCTAAATGAGATACTGTTGTTTATAACGAAGTTATAAACAACAGTATCTCATTCCATGCATGAGATACTGTTGCTTCGTATGTAATTGACTATGGTAAAGACTTATAACAAACTATTGAATCCTAATCAAGTCCATTTGGCTCATTGCTCTTCTAAAGGAAATTAACTTTAACATATTATATACTGTAACAAACTGTTAGTTTTGTGATCCCTACAAGTTTGCTGTAGTGTAAATCAAATTTATTAAGCTTATTTACATTTCTGTAGTTGTTTAGCAGATTTAATATTGAAGTACTCTTAAGGAGGGATTACATATTACATGGAATTGTAATACTTAGTTTTAATTGACAAAATTAAATATATACCATTTCAGTGTTGTGTTAGCCAAAGTTAGCATTTTCTAGGCATTTAAAATACATACTCAATGATGAAACAAACAAAATGAACTAAGTGCTGATGATTGAAGTGCAACCACCAAAGAATAACAGTGTTAGCAATTATGAAAAAAAGACAGTACTCCATTATTTTGTACAGAAATTCCTATTGGAGAAGAATGGAACGACAGCACATCAAGATCAGTTGACCTTGGCATGCTGTCCTATTTCACAAATTGACAACACCAACTACTGGCTAAAATCTCTTTCCTAAATATGAGGGCTCTGTAATCATTGCCTTAAATCTGGTTATTTTAGCTACAGTAACCAGCTCTAAGAACAAAGTGTAGCAATGAGATCCTTGCTTTAGCTACCCACTATACTTACACATTGAGTCATTTGAAATACTGGCTCTGAATGACTCCTCAAACTGAGTCTATAATCATGGTTTCCCCCTCCCCTCTCTCTCTCTCTGAATTCATGTCCTTTTTTAATAGTATCTACCTTTTAGGAGTTAACTTTGAATTGCAAAAAAAGAAAAGGAACCTAGTCTTCTTAGATATCCTTTTAACAAGGCAGCCTCATGTGTTCATTTTCTAATTCCATGCCTGCTGGCAGATATATACATGCCACTTTGCTTCACCCTGCTCAAACTTTGGACTTTGGGGTAATGCATATTGCATCATCACGTTCAGCTATCAAGAACAAGCTTTTCTTAGAAACTCTAAACAAAATGACTGTAGCACAAAAGTTTTGCCAGAATCCCAAATAAAAAAAAAAAAAAGCTTCACTCCCTAATTTATATGCATTTTTAATATCATTCCCACATGTGATAGGTTGCAAAACTTAGCATATTAGTGGTGTGTGTGGGGAGGGAGGGGATTTGAATACTTCATATCAGTGCTGTGTGTGTATATATATCAAGGAATATGATCAGGATTGTGGTATGTATGTTGGAATGTCAAGAAAGAAAGAATCTGATATGTGTTTTGAACTATTGGCAGTTGTAGTCCTTACGGAAACTATGACGAGTGTTCTAAAGTAGAAATAGAGGATATGAAAGAAGACAATGGGAAGATGGTTTCATATGGTTGGAGTTGAACTGTGAATGGATATTTGCTGTGTGTTTATTATGGGGTTAAGGAATGATGCTAACCATTTCATTTGAACACTGATTGGGATTGAGACATGGTACACACGCACCATGCAATGTCATCTATTTGACAAAAGAAAACAGCAATGTAGACACATGTTACTGACTTTTGCATCCAGCACAGATCATTCTTTGTTCTCATGGCATCTTGCAGCTTCTCCTTATTTTCAGAAATGAACTCTCACTTCAAAGCTGAAGAATTTTCATTAGAAGAGGTCAAGATAGGTAAAACAGATGCCATTCAGAATGTTGCACAAAAATACCTGTTTCTGCAGATGTTTTCATGGACAACAGTAAGTCTCTGGGTATGTGACTGGAGTGAGTCTGTGTCACTAATTAAGAATCACAGTTAACTAAACCCTCCTCCTCTGGATAGCATCAAGGAAATTTAGGGAGTTTTTTTTGGTGCACTACTCAATATGTAAGAATAACTGATTTGGGATTATGCACTGTTAAGAGTTGAACTAGTAAAAAAGTCTCGTGTGTTAAAAAGGACACTTAATTTTAAGAATGCAGAGGAAGCTATGGATGTAATAATGGTTATCCAAGAATACAAAAAGTACTACAGATAATTAGGTCACCTAATAGTATATCACATAATGAACAGTCTGCAAATAACTGGATTAAATTTTGGCCTATCAAGCATTTAAAGACTATCAGAATCCTCTCTTCCTACTCAGTTTATATAAAGCATTCCCTGTCAATGTAAAGCCTTGTTTTAGGCATTACAGACAACTAAAAAGTGATTATCCGACTGTCTTAGGAAATGATCACTTCATCAGGCGGATTAAAATTAAGTTATTGCATAACATAAGTTTAAAATCACAAAAACTATATTCTTCGAAGTATTGAAGTCCTTCAAATAGCAGATCCATGATTGCCGTTGCTTTTAAATGCTTCATATGGAAATTGCTAGACAGTTGTCTTGTCTGATCATTTTTCCAGTTGAAAACCCCAACCATAGAGCAAAAACATATTCAGAACATTGATGAAGGAAGTTTAATTTTGAAAATAATCACATAGAGAAATAGCATATAGATTTATTTTCTGTTTAATCTGGCAATAAAATAACAGCTCTGCTTTGCATTCAGTTTATACTTGCATCATAAAAACCATAGAGATCCTTGGGTGAAGTGAAATTAACACTGTTATCAGATACAGAAGGCATTAATCATAAAAAGTAAAAAAAAATGGAGGCGATTGGGACATGGTACATCGTACCATGCAATGTCATCTATTTGAAGAAAGAAAACAGGCAATGTAGACACAGGTTACTGACTTTTGCATCCAGCACAGATCATTCTTTGTTCTCATGGCATCTTTACTCCTCTAGCTTCTCCTTAGTTTCAGAAATGAACTCTCACTTCAAAGCCGAAGGATTTTCATTAGAAGAGGTCAAGATGGGTAAAACAGATGCCATTCAGAATGTTGCAAATGCAGCCTTTGATTGCTTAAAGATCTTCATGTGCTCCATTTGGAAAAAGAGATGTATTTAGATCTCTGTGTTATAGACAAGAAATTCTATATTCACTATCTACCAATAATTGTAGCAATTTACAATAGATACCAGCACGTGAACCCTAATATCAGGTATATCCACCTTTGGCTTTGATCACCTCCTTTGAGAGAAGCTTTCAACCATTGTGTGGTAGGCATCAGGTGGAATTTGTCTCTATTTCTCCATCAAAGACACACAGTTCAAGGACGTGCTGCTCTGGACCTCATTCGCTGCTCAAATTCATCCCATAGGTGTTTGATGGGGTTGAGTTCAGGACTGTACAGGCTAGGGTAGTTGTTTAACACCCATCTCTTCATACCATTCCATAACAGCTGCAGATTTGTGGCAGGGGGCATTGTCGTCCATTCTATAAAAATCTACAGTTTAGCAGCACTTGATTATCCAGAATGTCAAAGTACTAAGCTGCCTTTGTGAAACCACGGACGAGACGATGACTAGTGGTTCCACTCCAAACCAGCTGAACACCCCACACAATTACTCCACTACCACCACCAAACTTTGCTGTGGGTACAACACACTGTGGTAACAAGCATTCACCAAGCTTTCTCCACACCCTGCCATCAGACTGGAAACAGATGAACTTTGATTCATTGCTCCAGAGTACCATTTTCCACTGGTCAATTATCCAGTTCACACGCTCTTTGCACCAGGCCATATAAGCCACCTTGTTTGTTGTTGTGATGTTCAGCTTGCGTGCTGCTGCTGCTCTTCTGTGGAAACCCAGTAAACGGAGTTCTTTTCGTACCGTATTAGTGCTCACCATGGTGTTACTGGCACTCTGGAACTCATCATGAATGGTCTGTGCTGATTGTAATTAGTTTTTGCATGCCACTCATTTTAACATCCTCCTGTCCCTGTCAGTTATTTTTGGTAGCTGTCCTAGGTGTTTTCCTGCACTAGTGATGCCAGAACTCACCAACTGTTGATTTTGGATGTTCAAGTTGAGTGGCAATGGCACATATGGACATGCCAACAATGTGACAGCCCATGATGACACCTCCCTCAAAATCACTGAGTTCACGTTGTATTGCCATGCCACCTGTATTCAACTGTTACAATGAAATACTACTTCCTACTGTCAGTTATAATCAAACCTGAAATGTTCCATAACTTCAAATAATGGGGGTGTCCAACAATTATTGGTAGATAGTGTGTGAGGGAGAGAGAGAGAATTGGGAGAACCTTATCCTATAAAGGCCTCGGATGTATTTGCTATTACTAAGTGTTTAGGACTGATATGTTGAATGTGTGCCTCTTTGTAAATTAATCATTTTTTTAATACTTGAGTAAAACATTAATTTACATTCAGCAATTGTTTAGTCCATTATTGAGTAATTTATATTATTTCTGCTTGAGTATAAGAAAAAAAATTACTTAATTTGGTTCTTGATAATTTTTCAGAATGCCATTCAAAAATATGATGAAGTAGTGACAGTGTTGGAGTTTTCAAAAGAACTCCAAAAATCTATTGCCACAACAGTTCAAGAGGTAAGTTAACTAGTTTTATGCAAAAGCCATGTATTTTTATGTGGATTTTGCATAAATGTCTATAGTATTATGCATTCTGTATGTAGTTTCACTTACAATTAAAAATATAGCCAGTTAATAAATTTTAAAACCTCTTCCCCTGTGACATTTGGCTGCCAAGCTGCTACAAAATGTCACAGACTTTGAAGCTGCATCTACATGTGTTCTAGTATTTCTTTGCCAGAAAATGAAACTGATTAAAAAATGAGACATTACACTAATAATATTAAAAATGGAAAAATCACTTCTGTAAAAATACTTTTAATAATGAATACACATTGACATGTAAGATTAAAGGTCATTTTGTCTCTTTACAAGGCTTTATGACCACACCTGGACCACCTTGTACACATTAGGTCTCCCAGATTCTAAGGGGATGAAGCAACTGTGGAGAGGGTGCAAAGAAGAGTTATGAAGATGTTGGGATTACGGAATGAAGATCATGAGGACAGATTGAGTATATGAACTGCAGACAATTAAAATAACCTGGCATTGCACTTATGAATTGGTAAATTGGTGAAAGAGAGTTTATATGATAGAGGTTTATGAACTACTGAAAGATTGTTACAGATACTGGTTGATGGAATTTTTGTTATATAGAAGATAGAAAGAGGACAAGAGGAATCTGTAGGAATTGCAGTTAAGAAAGGGTAAGCTATAGTTTTCTCTCACAGAACAGTGAGCGAAAGAATTGTTTGCCTGTTGAAGTGGCGAGTGCATCTAGTGTAACTTTAAAAGGAGCTCTGAAGATTTGGGTAATGTATAGCCTCCCTCAGTTAGTCCTCGACTCCCTGGAGGTTACTATTAATGAAAAGACAGTTTTTTGGTCATGTCTCATGACCACTTTCAATGTATATTTATGCTTAAGAGAGCAACTAAAAAAAAAAAGTTACAATGAAAAGTTCTGCTCACTAGGAAGCTTGATCTTTAATTCCATTAATGTAAGGGGGAGGGGAAGTTGTGTGTGCAGGAGGAGGATTAAACAGTAGTGTGAGGTTTATTTATATTCCTTCACAAAATGTGGAAAGTTTGAGGCAGTTATTTAAATTTAGCTGATGACTGTTCATGAGAATTATGATAAAGCAACCAAGACTGAGGCCAGTACAGTTATGACCATTTTAATTCTTCTTCTGTCCTGTTTACCTGTTTTGCAGAATGAAAAAAAACCCAAGTTTCCATATGGAAGTATACCAGGGTTATTCCTCATGGAACTGACTAATCACCTTCATTTGAAAAGCTGTTATAAAAGTTCTAAATGGGATTTGAAGCCGATTCTTTTTAATTTAATTTAATGACAATTTAATTTTAAAAAATGACTTTGTTCTGTAAGGTGTAGCATGATTTGTAAAAATTGACTTGCCAGACTGATAGAAATAAATGTGATCTTGGTGCACTTCTAAGCGTATATCAGCCAACTGTTATAAGCAGTTCTATTTATAACATGCAATCACAAACACACAATACCTGATATACTTATGGATGAAACAGTAGGGGAGGGGGTGGAATTTGGTCTTTGGAGAGATCAGAAATGAGAATAATTGTCAATTACGGAACAGGATAGGAGATAAAGTATAAAGTGTTATGTAAATTCCATTTCTCGATAGAAAGATTGTATAAAGAGAAGTGTAAAGCTTTTGTATGTTAGTCAGATTTAAACAAGAATGGCTGCCTCAAACTTTCTCAGTTTTGGAAAGAATATTACTAAATAATCTCAGTATTGTCATTTCTCTCCACACACCATATACACAGCCACATGGAAGGGAGCATGAAGAACCCCTTTTCATGGTGGAGAAGACCACCCAGTGTTACTGGGTTCTTTTCATTCTTTTTTTTTTCCCTTCTATACTTCTCATATTTGCCTCCAACACTGCCTGTTTTCTGTGTAGTGCAACTTGTGAGCATCTAGAAGGGGGAGGGGGGGGGGAGTTGTATCCTAGTAGATATGCCCTGCTTTGTCAGGATGAAAGATCCTGTATGACCAAGCCAAAATCATTTGCCCATCAGTCTTGCAGTTAAGAATCAGTGCTATAGTAAATCTTCTTCCACATAGAACAAGACTCCAGGATTGCCACAGAGCTGGTATAGTGCCTGGGATAACTCTGGCATTGCATTTATGAATATATTTATTACTTAACAGATAGTGGGTCTTTTATTTTTATTTATGGCTGGGAATCTGACACCAAACAAAAAATCATTATGTTCTGTCCAGTCAGCAGAACTATTGCTTCATATAATTTAAGATTTTTTTTTTTTTTTTGTCTTATACAGATATAGTTATATTTGTATAAGCTATATAAATATATAGCTTATACAAATTCAGAAAAATGCAACTAGAATGTGGACTAAGGAATACAACTCCTTCGAATAGAAGAATTCAAATCCAACCTTGTTCCTTGAAAAATTAGGTGGCGAAAAAATCTTACTAAATTTGTAGAAAAAAGAGCCAACCTTGCACATCATAGAACAAGTGAACTTTTTAAAAAGTGGCAACCAACAAAAAGAATAAAGAAAAAATCGACAATGTATAAAATCACGGAAAATAAAATTCCATTGGATTGTCCAAATAAAATAGCCAGCTACCCAATATTTCCTCCAAATCAAGACAGGAAAAATACAGTTTTTCACATCTTGGCATCAAACACCTGTTTTGCTAACATTTCTTTCACCCATTCTATTTAAGTGGCCATACTATCTCATATTAGCTCTGCTTACATATTTTTGAATGCTAATAATGTCAAATTCCTTTCTAATATCTTCTACTAATGTAATATATGTACAAATCTACTAATGTATCTACTAATATACTATAGGTTTAAAATACAGTTGATGCCAAATTGTGAAATACGGAAACATGAGAAAAAAGCCTAGAAAACCGTGAAATCTTGATCATTAGCTCTTTCAAAAATAATGAAATATGGACCTGACTCAATAATGATCTACACAGATGATCCAAAAATCCAAATGGCAATTGTGGGAGTGGTGTATTCATCTGTGGCTCTCAAAATATAGAACTAAAAACAACCCACAGTATAGGATGCAACTCATACCATGCAGAATTAATAACCATTAACATAGCATTGCAACATTTGGATAAACAAAACCAAAGGAATTTATATTTTTCACAGATTCCTTAGCAGCCCTTCAAGCTATTAAGAACTGCTACACTAGCCATCAAGAAACATTTAGAGACATAGCAAAAAACATAAACAAACTACATAAGGATTCCAAAATAATTTTCCAATGGATTCCATCCCATGTGAGATTAAAGGAAAATAAAACTAGAGATGAAGTAGCCAAAATGGCTGCAACATCAAGTGATACTACAGATTTTGATCTTTTTAAAACTATGCAAAAAAGAATGATTCTCCAGGACATGACTCACCACCAGTATTCAGCAGAAAAACCAGGAGCTACCATTAACTCCAAGTTTAATCCTGTGCCACTACCATGAACTCTCACCTCAAGACCGGCCACACAAGACCAATCAAGTTTAGCAATGGCAAAAAAAAAAAAGGTCTTCCCCATCTGTAACATCGAGAAAGCATCACCACTGCATTTACTAACTTTATAACAACCCAGAAAAGATGCTGTATAAAATACATGAATTTGACCTCTATGATCTGGTGTAATAATACCATGGGATAATAAAAATAATAAATAAATAACATAATAATTAATACTCTTCATTTAGTTCTCATCCAGAAAAAATTTCTAAACCTATAGTATATTAGTAGATACATTAGCAGATTTGTACATATATTACATTAGTAGAAGATATTAGAAAGGAATTTGACATTATTAGCATTCAAAAATATGTAAGCAGAGCTAATATGAGATAGTATGGCCACTTAAATAGGATGGGTGAAAGAAATGTTAGCAAAACAGGTGTTTGATGCCAAGATGGTAGGAAAGAGACCCAGAGGAAGATCAAGGTCAAGGTGGGTTGATTTGGTCAGAAGTGCCTTAGAAGCACAAAATGTTAGATATGACAATATCAGAGTGCTCACAAGTAATAGAATGTATACTTAAATATAAAGAGCCAATAGGCTTCATTTCGGCGATATAAACATTATTTAAATTAAGGGGATATTAAATCCCACATTGTTTTAAAACCGAAAAAGAAACTCAAAGATTGGAATCGGAGAGTTTCATGCCGAATATAGTAAACTATAAAAGTATCGGCGATTACTAGCGTGAGCTAATGCAAGTAGTCCTAGTATGTAGTACAATCTCAGGCAACTCGCAGCAAAGGTGGTAAAGTTCTGATCGCTATTCTTGGTATTTTCAATAATGTCTGTTTTAAAACAATGTGGAATTTAATATCCCCTTAATTTAAATAATAGAATGTATGCTATCTGCTCAGCCATCCAGGGAGGCCACATACTACACACATCAGCTATCATACTTATTCTTGAATTCATTCACACTGCTTATACACACTACATCCAATAGCAATCAATTCCAGTCAATCACTATCCTAAGAGAGGGAAATCTAGCCCTCACCCCCTTCTTAGTGCCATTCATTTTCAGCTTACAAGGATGCCCTCTTGTCCTTTTCCCATCCTCCATAAATTGATTCCATCAACTGAAATCCTGTATGACCCTTTCAGAACTTTGTAAGTCTCAATCGTATCACCCCTCTTTCTCCTGTTTCCTAGTGTCTGCAGTCTACAAATTCTCAATCTATCTTCATAATCAGTATTCCACAAACTTAATATAATTTTTAATAGTGCACTCTCTCCACTATATCAGAATCACAGCGGAAACCACAAAACCAGACCTGCACACAATACTCCAAGTGAGGTCTTATCAAGGCCTTGTAAAGAGGCAAAATGATATCCTAACTTTATATGTGAATTATTATTTTATTAATAAATTAAAGACTTAATTCTGTATGTTAGTCAAGTAAATATTAGTTTAATATCCAACGTTTCACTGACTGATATCTGTCAACATTTTCAAAGGAATACACTGGAAAGCAATAGAAAGTAACAAAAACTAGGAAACTAACCGACAATTCTAAAAATTATATAAAGTTATCACTGTGCATGATACAATGATATGAAACGTGTGTTGCAAGCGCAATGTTTTATTTGTTTGAGATATTTAATGTAATTTTCATGAAAGTTCATTTCTTTTTGGTTAAATGATCTGATTAGAGTTTTCCATATATCTGGTAAGATTAGGCCTTTATTCTTATTTAAGTTACCTGTTGAACGGGCGACTAGCAGCTTCTTTAAATGTTCTGGAATGGTAGTTGTCTTCTATGTAGGGCATATGACTCATATCCCATTCAATATTATGGTTGGTAAAGGCAAAGTGTGAAGAAAGGCCTGATATATCCTGTCTGTTATTCCTTACATAGCCTATGTGTTCTTTCTTTCTTGTATCAAACTTCTAGATGTCTGTCCGATGTAATTAATACCGCAAGAACAAGGTATACTATAAACTACAGAGTATTTGTAGAAAGGATGGCTATCTTTCGGTGATCTTATAAACTTTTGAATCGTCTCAATAGGTTTGAAGGTTACTCTGATATTATATAATTTTAGAAGAAGAGCTAATTTTCTGGATATGGCACTAACAAATGGAATTGTTATAGAGCTGATGTATTGGGTTTCATCTCGTTGTCTTTGCAGTATGTCACTAAAGAGAATCTTGTTGATGATTCTTGTAGGGCAGCCATTTAGGGATAGATCTTTGGATATTTTCATTAATTCTTCTTGTAGGTCGCCAGGGTCTGTGGTACACTGTATAGCTCTTTTTTTGAGCATATGGATAATGCTGAGTTTCTGGGATATGTGGTGAGACGAGTCAAAATGGAGGTAGTGTCCAGTGTTAGTAGGTTTTTCTATATACTGACAGGTTGATGCTATTGTCAGTTTGTTTCTTAATAAGGATGTCTAGGAATGGAAGTTTATTATCTTTTTCTAGTTCTAATGTGAAATTGATAGTGTTATGGAAGCAATTAATTTTGTTTAGATAATCTATTAATTCTTTTTTGTGATTCCAAATGATGAAGATATCAACATACCTAAACCATGTGGTCGATTTTGGGGTAATTTGGGATAAAATTTGAGTTTCTAGATTTTGTAAGAATAGGTCGGCACAAGAAGGAGAGAGAGGGCTACCCATGGCTAATCCAGTGAGCTGTTTGTAGTAGGTTTTTTGCCATGTAAAATAATTTGAAGTTAAGCAATGCTTGAACAACTTGGTGATGTTGGGTGGGAACAAGTTTTCTAAGATGTCGATGACTTCTGAAACTGGGATATTTCTGATCAGAGATGTGACATCCAGGCTAGCAATAATATTATCTTCAGAGAAACTGATGTTTTTTAATTTCTCCAAGAATTGTTGGGAATTCTTGATATAAGAATCTGTGTTGTGAATGTGTTCTTGTAACATTTTGGTTAGATATTTTGATAGTCTGTAAGTAGGGGAATAGATACCATCTACTATTGGACGTAATTGTGTGCCTTCTTTATGGATTTTTGGAACACCATATAGTCTTGGAGTTAACGGATGCATAGATTTTAGTTCTTTTGATTAAGTCTACAGGCCAGTTAGTCATATCACGTTCATATGGTATCAAGATGGTTTTTGTGAGTAGGATCTGTGCATAGACAGATGTGTCCGATAAGAATTAAGGCCTAATCTTACCAGATATATGGAAAACTCTAATCAGATCATTTAACCAAAAAGAAATGAACTCTCATGAAAATTACATTAAATATTGCAACAAATAAAACGTTGCACTAGCAACACGCGTATTATATCATTGTATCAGGCACAGTGATAACTTTATATAATTTTTAGAACTGTCGGTTAGTTTCCTAGTTTTCTATTGCTTACCAGTGTATTCCTTTGAAAATGCTGACAGATATCAGTCAGTGAAACGTTGGATATTAAACTAATATTTACTTGACTAACATGCAGAATTAAGTCTTTAATTTATTAATACTAATAGTCAAGAAAAAGGTCATAATATGAATAGAATCGACGAAACCACAAAACAAACGGTACGCAATCGTGAAAGTTTAAAATGTAGAAACGCTAGGTATTTGAACCATTTGACATTCTTAAAAAGGTGTCACGACAACAACGTTATACCAAAATTTCTTTGCCAAAAACAACTGTTTAAGTCAAAAAAAAAAAAAAAAAAAAAAAAAAAAAAAGCTAATATCATTTACCTCAATACAGCATTTTCTCTACTTAGAGAAAGATTTGTCATTTGAGATTCATACTCAACCAAATAGACTCCCAATGCTATGACTTATTCACAGACATTTCTAATATCCTAGATGAAGAAACTTGGCAACTTTTGGACAACATGATTCAAAAAAGTTATACAAAAACTTTCAATCAAAGTAAAAAGACACAAATTAAAAAATTTAACACACTATATGATAATCACATAAACTCCAAACCTTCCCTACCAGACAACCAAGTCATTGTGAACCAATCTAATCACATCTTAACGAAAACCAGAGATTTCTATTCTCAAAAAAGGAAAAAAGGATTCAATTTTGCCTTGAAACCAACTACTATTCCAAAAATGGACTTTATCTGCAACTTAGAGAAAGCCTTCTCATTATTTCCACACACAATAGCCAATGACTTACGATTAAAAAGCGGTGTAATCCTCTCCGCTCCCTCAAGATATTCTCACACCAAATCTAGCACTATGGAAAGAAAAAAACTACTGAAATTAAGGAACAACAAAGAAATCATTATGCTGAGAGCAGACAACGGCAACAACACTCTCATCTTAAATACTACAGAATATGAAGAAATGATCAATAATCTATTATCGGACACATCTTTCTATGTTGTTCTTAACACAGATCCTACTCACAAAAACCATTTTGATACCATATGAACTATTATGTCATATGACCAACTGGTGTTCCAAAAATCCATAAAGAAGGCACACCATTACATCCAATAGTAGATGGTATCCATTCCCCCTACTTACAGACTATCAAAATATCAAGCCAAAATGTTACAAGAACACATTCACAACATGGATTCTTATATCAAGAACTCCCAACATTTCTTGGAGAAATTAAAAAACATCAGTTTCTCTGAAGATAATATTATTGCTAGCCTGGATGTCACATCTCTGATCAGAAATATCCTAGTTTCAGAAGTCATCGACATCTTAGAAAACTTGTTCCCACCCATCATCACCAAGTTGTTCAAGCATTGCTTAACTTCAAATTATTTTACATGGCAAAAAACCTACTACAAACAACTCACTGGATTAGCCATGGGTAGCCCTTTCTCTCCTTCTTGTGCCGACCTATTCTTAGAAAATCTAGAAACTCAAATTTTATCCCAAATTACCCCAAAACCAACCACATAGTTTAGGTATGTTGACGACATCTTCATCATTTCTAATCACAAAAAAGAAGAATTGCTTCCACAACACCATCAAGTTCACATTGGAACTAGAAAAAGATAATAAGCTTCCATTCCTAGACATCCTTATTAAGAAACAAACTGACAATAGCATCAACCTGTCAGTATATAGAAAACCTACTAACAGTGGTCACTACCTCCATTTCGACTCGTCTCACTACATATCCCAGAAACTCAGCATTATCCATATGCTCAAAAAAAGAGCTATACAGTGTACCACAGACCCTGGCGACCTACAAGAAGAATTAATGAAAACATCCAAAGATCTATCCCTGAATGGCTACCCTACAAGAATCATCAACAAGATTCTCTTTAGTGACATACCGCAAAGACAACGAGATAAAACCCAATACATCAGCTCTATAACAATTCCATTTGTTAGTGCCATATCCAGAAAATTAGTTCTTCTTCTTCTAAAACCATATAATATCAGAGTAACCTTCAAACCTATTGAGACAATTCAAAAGTTTATAAGATCACCGAAAGATAGCCATCCTTTCTACGAATATTCTGGAGTTTATAGTATACCTTGTTCTTGCGGTATTAATTACATCGGACAGACATCTAGAAGTTTGATACAAGAAAGAAAGAACACATAGGCTATGTAAGGAATAACAGACAGGATATATCAGGCCTTTCTTCACACTTTGCCTTTACCAACCATAATATTGAATGGGATATGAGTCATATGCCCTACTTAGAAGACAACTACCATTCCAGAATATTTAAAGAAGCTGCTACAGTCGCCCGTTCAACAGGTAACTTAAATAAGAATCAAGGCCTAATCTTACCAGATATATGGAAAACTGTAATCAGATCATTTAACCAAAAAGAAATGAACTTTCATGAAAATTACATTAAATATCTCAACAAATAAAACGTTGTGCTTGCGACACGCATATTATATCATTGTATCATGCACAGTGATAACTTTATATAATTTTTACAATTATCGGTTAGTTTCCTAGTTTTTGTTACTTTCTATTGCTTACCAGTGTATTCCTTTGAAAATGCTGATAGATATCAGTCAGTGAAACGTTGGATATTAAACTAATATTTACTTGACTAACATACAGAATTAAGTCTTTAATTTATTATATGTGAATGTTCGTTTCAACATTGCAATTATCTTTTCATTTATATTTGCATTCTTTGCTACATGGCATCTGAACTTCTACCTGTCTAGTAACACTCCAATATCTCTAGTGTCCTCAGTTTCTTCTAGCATAATCCCATCAATATAATACAATATTGGATATCTAATCACACCAAAGTGAATGACTTTACATTTACTGACATCTATTTTCCAATGCCCACAATTCCAGCCTATTCAAATCATTCTGCAAATACTGCATATTAGCAGCAATCCTGATTACTCTACCTATCTTTGCATCATCAGCAAACAGCTATATGTCACCTGTCAAATCCTTTCCAAGATCATTAATGTACAGATTGAATAACAGCGGACCAAGGACTTATGGTACACCACTAGTTACCTTAAATCTTGCAGACTTTCATCCCTCGTATACCACTTTTTGATATCTTTCAGTCAGCCATCCTCTTAACCATGCTAATATCTTATAATCCAAGCCCATATTCTCTCATTTATGCAACAGTCTCATGCTGTCAAAAGCCTTAACAAAATCCAAACGTATCATGGTGTAACCATTCCACTTGTCTAGTTCAACGTTAACATTATTATAGATGTGAGCAAGTTGCTAAAACATGACCTTCCCTTAGTAAACCCCACCAACTCTCCTGAGATACTGATTAATAGATAGTTGGTATTAGATTACCATACATTCTTTCCATTCCTGCAGAATCTTCCCTTTTCTGAGACTCAAATTATATAGCCTAGTCAAAGGTTCAGTCAGTTTAGCTGAACACTCTTTTAGCACCTGTGCTGATATCCTATCAGTCCCTATTATTTATTCTTATTCAGTTTGTGCAACAGCTGCAATATCTCCTCTTTATACACCTGAGTTTCTTCAGAAGATGCTGCAGTGAACTCAATATTTCATACACCAGGTTGATAGCTTTTATCAAAATGGCACTCATTAGTTGAACATCCTTTTCTACATCTAACACCTTCACACCATCTGCATTCAGAAGAGTTACTCTTTCATATTCATTCTTTCTTTTATTTGCAACATATTGATTTTATTTACAACATATTGATAGAATTCTCATGGATTGTGTTTAGCTTGCAGAGCCAGTTTCTTTTTATACTGAGACTTAGCCTTCTGTACAACATTTGTGACTCTTCTGGCCTGCTGCATATAATTTTTATAGCAAACATCGTCCTTATGCAGACACTATTCCTTCCACATCATCCATTTCTTAAATCTCTGGCCGGCAGTGTGGTTAGCATATCTGCTCTCCAGCCAAAAGGCTGTGGGCATGGATGTTTGTGGAAGTGGTGGTCAGTAGATGGCATTGCCATCTACTGCATCACCAAGTACAACTAATTACGGTTAGTTGTACTTGGTGAATTGAGTGGTGGGGACAGAGTTGTAGAGTAGATGCCCTCCCTCAGTGAGGAGTCTTTGGACTCCCTGGAGGTCATGTAATAATAATAATATTGTACATCCATTTGACTCCTACCCTATTCATTCTTTGAACTCTCTGGTCATATTCTGATATTGCATCATTTAAGTATTTTTTTAAATGCTTCCCATCCAGCAACCAGTACCATTCTGCTTAACTCAGTATACACCTCAGTTGGTTAATTTTCTGCTTAGTAGTTTAGCATGTAATCTTTTCTGGGAACATTCATAAACTTGTATATTATTTCTGGAAAAACTCCCATGTTACTCCTCTTAATAAACTATTATAATTATGGGAGAAAGTCGAAACAGACCGTGCCCTGTCAATCCCCTTTTTCCCCTTCCCCCTCCCTATATAAAAAAAATCAACCCTTTCACCCTTTCCTACCCTATATAATATAATAATATAATATATATATGTTTATATATATATTACCGGAAAAAAAAAAAATAGAAAAACGGGTTTTTCTATTTTAATTCTCCCAAATTGACTACCCCCCTCCCTCCACACACTCAGTAGTTTTTGGACATCGCAGAAAGAAGAAAAGCCGCAACACCCAGAAAAAGGTATGTGTGAATTTCTCTTCCTTATGCTACATATACTTTTTGGTAAATTTACATCTACAATGCCCTAAGAATCCGTGAGTAAATAGCCAATGAAGTTTAAACAGGGGCACTCCTAAACTGAAGCAGGCAAAATAGCCGTAATTATAATAATTCATAAACTTAGTCACTTCCCAAGTGAGTACCATATAAAGAATAGTTGCTTCTTTAGCTAAAACACCCTCTGACACTATAATCGAATGTAACCTGCAACAGCTCAATAAATAGTTTCATTCTTCTCATGAGATTTTATTGCTACTCAGTCAATATTTGGATAATCAAACTCTCCAATTATGATTACTCTTTTTGCGTCCATTGTCTCTATTTTGTGGTGCATTTCTTCATCACTAGCAACCGATCCACCAGGTCTGTAACAACACCCCACTATGCAATTGATGTTAGATTAAACCTCACACCAAATGATGGTGTGAGGTTAGATTAAACAATCAAATTCACTGCCACATGAGATACTGTTATTAGTACTACAATCATGGTTCTCAACACTAACTGGATTCAGGTAATCTGATATCATTAGCAGCATGCCTCCTCCTCTCTGTCCTGACATGTACCTCAAGGGATGTATAGGATATGATGGTACTACATGAAAAGCGTACATCATTACTAATTTCCTATCAACAATATTCCTCCAAATCAATCTGTTACACTCGTTACCTGTCAAGACTCTAACATTATCAGCTCTTATATTTCTAATGCACTTTTTACTGTATCAATCCACCTATATCTTGGTCTCACTCTGGGTCTTATTCCTGCCAACCTGGCAGAGAACCATTGTTTTTCTAATCTTTCCTCTCCCATTCTGGTTAAGTGACCATACCACCTGAGATTAGCTCTGCTAACACATTCCTAGATGGTAACAATGTCAAGTTCTTTCCTAACATCCTTGTTTTTAATATGATATTGCCATTGATGCCATCTGTTCACACCCCTAATCTTTCTCAGGACTCTCATATCTATAGTCTATATAGTCTTTGGTCAAGTGTTTTATTTCTAACCCAGCTCTCAGATCCATAAGTTAAAATTGGTTTGAACAATGTCTTGTATATATCTAATTTAGTGTTTTGACTAATTTCTTTCTTATTCCATATAAATTTATTCAATTGACTTCCTGCCATACCAGTTTTGATTCTGTTGTCGATTTCCATATTTAATTTACCATTTTCACTAAAAATCATGCCTAAATAGCTGAAATATTTTACTTGTTCTATAGGTTCTCCATTCACAATTCAGTTGATATTTTCAATGCTTCTGCCTATTTTCATTGTCCTTATCTTGTTATTTCTGACCTTCATACTATATCTATTACAACAGTTATTCAATTTAGTCAGGGAATCTTGCAGACTTGTTCTGGATTTACTTAGAAGTATAACATCATCTGCATAAAGTTAAAGAGCTGACATTAACATTTACAATTTTGATATCAGATTTAATGGCAGTTTCCTTCATAATGTGATCCATATAGATAATGAATAACAGAGGGGATAATATACATCCTTGTCTCGCACCAGATTTTACATTAAACCATCTTCCTGTACTTACTTCAATTCTAACTGCTGACTTACAACTCAAAGATGGAGTATTGCTTGATATAATGCCCCATTGACACCATATAACTGTAGCATATTGAATAGCTTCTCTCTTGGCACCTTGTCATATGCCTTTTCCAGATCAATAAAACTTAAATACAGATCTTTGTTATATTCCCATGCTTTCTCAAGTATTTGTCGTAAAGTGAGGATCTGATCCTGACAGCCTCTATTTGACCTGAATCCAGCTTGTTCTTAACCAAGCTTTTCTTCCACAATTTTTCTCAACCGTATCTTAAGTATACTGGCATAAATCTTACCAGGAACACTCAGTAGGGAAATACCTCTGAAATTCTCACATTCAGTTTTATTTCCCTTTTTATATATGGGTACTATGAACTCTACTCCAGTCATCTGGAATTTGTCCCACTGTCCAGTCATTCTTAACTATGTAGTGCAGCCACTGTATAACTTTTATAACCCCATACTTGGGCATTACTGGTTAAATATCATCTACTCCAACTTCCTTTCCACATTTCAGTCTTTTAATGGCTTTTTCTACTTCATGTAAGGATATGTATTCCTGTTGATTGTTTTTTTACTCCTGTGCTGTCATCACTGCTTGTCTCATTCAGCCATTTTTCAAAGTAAGTATTCCATACATCAAGGATATTTTTTTCAGCAATAAGTTTTAAAAGAGGTATACCGTGAGTAGATATATCGATACAAAATTAATAACGGAAAAAAACTCGCGTACATATTATGGAACATTTTGAACAACGTATCTTTGACAACATTTCTCCCAGGCCTACTCATTGGTTCAGATATGTCGATGACATTTTTGCTGTATGGAATGGCTCTTCGGATGAACTTCAACAATTTCTCACTAAGTTAAACGCATTTCATCCTAAGATCAAGTTTACCCTAGAAGTAGAATCAAATAAGCAGTTAGCCTTTTTAGATCTTCTAATTCTTTGCCAACCAGATGGTAACCTATATTTCTCAGTTTATAGAAAGAAGACCATACAGGCCATTATATCCATGCAGAATCTCATCACCATCCCAGTCAAAAGGCAGGACGTATTAAAACACTGGTTTATCGGGCCCACCCCTTTTGTTCTTCAGACGATCTTTTACAGAAAGAACTACAATATATAACTTCTTCCTTTCTATCTAATGGTTATAAGAATTGCTTCATTAAAAGAACTTTGAGTAGTTTTAATGTCTTCCTCTTCAAACACAGAAGAAATAACACACATTACTATCCCTTATGTACAAGGCATGAGTGAACGTATAGCAAAAGTTTTAAAACCACTGAATATTTTTGTTGCCTTTCGACCGTTTAGAAAAATCTCCACCTTTCTCACTTCTAAGGACAAGCTTCCACATCTTAATCATCCAGGTGTCTACCAGATTCCGTGCTCTTGTGGATTATCTTATTTCGGACAAACGGGAAGATCTGCCTCTATTCAGCTAGAAGAATACCAATCTTATATTGAATACTTTAAACTGAAAAGTCTGGACTTGCCGAACATGCCATCTTCACTAGACACAGAGTTCATTGGAGAAAGCCGAGTTCTTCACAAAAGTCAGTTTCTCATGGAACGCCTTTATAAAGAAACATGTGAAACTCTTCTTCATTCTCCTAACTTAAACAGATCTGACGGCTTACGTCTATCCCCTTTATGGGAGATAGTACTTTACAAATCAGCTAATCTTTCCTAACCTTTTTTTTTTTTTTTAAATAGGAAATTTATTGACCTTTTTAGTTATCTTACACCATCTACTTGGTGGCGCTTTTTGGAATTGTCAGTTATTGTTTAATTTGAGCTTAATGTACTGAAGATGCCTGTGACACACAGGTGAAAATTATACTATTAAATAATCTTTGTACGTGAGTTTTTTCCGTTATTAATTTTGTATCGATCTTTTTCACCAGTTTTCATGTCACCTTTATCATCTCTTTTACTGCACTTTTTCTTCCATTCCTGAGCTTTTTCATCAGCCTACAGAATATTTTGTCACCTTCTTGATATTTATTTTCTATGTTCTTACTAAAGTCTTCTCATGACGTTTGTTTGGCTAGTTTTATAGTGTTTAGCTTTCTTACATTTGTCTCTGTATTGTCTAAGAACACAAGCTGACTTATTTTCCAGGAACTTTTGATATGCTGTCTTCTTTTCCTTCACTGCCTCTTTAATTTCCTGTGTCAACCATGGAGTTCTGATTTTTCTATCCTTGAAGAAACCTCACTACATGCCTCGCTGGCTGAATCACTCAATGTTTTCTTTCGGGCTTGGCCAGTGAAGAATATCCGAGGTTTGGTTAGGTTAGGTATTTGCCATTATTATTAGCTTTGCTCTTTCCTCCAAATTTTTCCAAAATATTTTTGTATGTTTGACAATCATTTCCTACTCTGTTATTTAGATCCCCCACAAGGGCCAACATTTCCCTTTTCAACTTTCTTCTGTCAGTTGCTTTCTCTAAAGCCTCAAAAAATTTTTCCACTTCTACCTGGTAGAATTTTTTCTGTGGGACCATAGGTACAAATAAGTCTCATTGTCCAGTCCCCATTCTGATATTTGCCTACATCATTCTACTTGAAATTGCCTGCCATTCAAGAAGATTAGCCTCGTATTTAGTGTTGAATACAATGGCTACTCTTGCTTTTCCTTGACTGTCATTGCCTGAATATAACAATTTGTATTTATTGTTCAGAAAGATCTGACCAGTTTTTGTCTTTTTTGTTTCATTCACCCTTATCATGTCGATCTATTACTTATCCATTTCCTCAGCTTACTCCATTTTTTTTGCCATTCAAGCTTCTTATGTTGATAGTACCAATTTTGAACTCTGGTGATGTTGAGTTGGGATGTGTTTCAGGATTTGTTCCAGTAGCTGACTTTTCGCTGTATGTCTTGGTTCCCCGGCAAAAATAATGGGGGCCTTGTTTAACCGTGCGATACCCCAGCTGGCATGAAATTCTGTCATGTTGTATCCTCATTTTACATTATGGTTTAAGCCAGTAAGAATACTATTTAGTCAGCTGAATCCCAAATTGCCAGCCCATTCTCATTCATTCAGTATCCAGGTTGCGAGAAGGTGAGGATTGGACATTAGGTCAGAATTCTGGTTGGGTCTCCACATTCCTTTTAAAGGCTATGTGAAGGTCTCCTTTCAGTTATACAGCTTTGATCCTTAAGCAAACCTCCTAACTGGTATGAGACGTAACACAAAGAGTGAGGAAAACTAATTTATAATGGGAGGAATGGTGAGAATATGAGTGTAAGTGCAACAGTGTTCATATAATTGTGCTAATGATGGAATAGGCATTATCATGGAAATGATTGAGAAGAGAACGGTTTATACTATCCTATGCTGTCATATCTTCCTAAAAATACTGTACCCTTTACACTCGATACCAGTTACTATGTCTGATTTTGATAGCCAGGTCTCACTAATGCCTACAGTCTGATGCCCCATCATATTGACCAAGGCAAGAAACTTTATCCCTTTGTTTCTGATACTCCTAGCATTCATATATAGACATAAGCTACCTGCATGTTATTTTGTATACTCTTGTCTGCAGTGTGCATGACACAGTTGGACAGCTTGCAGATATATTATTTTCTAGTTCTTTCTACATGTGGACATTTTGACGAACACAGTCTAAATCGTTCTCTTCTCATAATCATTTCCATGATTAGCCCATTCCCATCATTAGCACAATTATATAACATTGTTGCCCTTACACTCATATTCTCACAATTCCTCCCATTATAATTTAGTTTTCCTGATTCTGTGTTAGGCCTCTTACCAGTTATTAGTTTTTCAAGACTCCTGATACCAAACGCATTCAGGTATAGGCCATCCCTCTTATATAAATCTAATCTTCTCTCAAACATACTCCACACATCCAAAAACTCGCATGCATTCATTCTACACAGCATACGCATGTATCGTTTGTTATCATTGCTCTTCTTAATTTATTTTTTATCATATCAAGCTAATATACTTACTATTTCATTTTCTCACCTCTTCCAACAACCTTTTCATATCCTCTCTCATACTTAAGTTATCACTAATTAAGTCGTTACTACCTATTACAATTGTGATCTTATTTACTTTTCTTTTCTTTCTTTGAATTGCATGTGCCACATTTTTAATTTTAGCTCCTGGAAAATTTGATGTTATAACCCGCTCATCAACAGCATGTTTTACCAAATAACATCCTTTTTACAAACAACGTTACTTACCCGATTCCGTGCTTTCTTATTTTGCTGCTTAATTTTCTGTAATTCCCATGTCATCTTTCTGATAATTTGCTTTAATTTCTATATTTTGGTCAATTCATTTTCAGTAACCTACTTAGCAGGGCATGCCTTGTTCTCGATTTTGCTGTTCTTCTTAGCATTATGTTTCTTGTGCATTTTTGGTGCCATTCTGAAATATACTTATTATAGCAATATCTTAACAAAAAATATGTTATAAAATACTAAATACATTAAAAACATGAAAATCTACACTAATTTTCTAAGGAGAAAACACAATAAAACAGATAAAAACAACTTTTACACGAGCTCCAAATTCACCAACCAATCACAATTTATACTTGATGATTTTGAATGTTTTTTTTTTTCTCCTCTAAATGGTGCATTTTAAGTCTGAATTGAATTAACTTAGCCAGTTTTTGTAAAGAACCAGATCAATCCACTCTGAGCAGAGTTGTATGCCTACTGATGGATGGACAGAAGAAATCTAATTATGTTATGTATTTCACAACACATCTAAAATGATTTATTTTTCGTACTATGGAAGTTTTTTTCCCATAAGCTGCCTAATATACATATTATATATATTTATGCCCAGATTTGGTTTATTCTCATTTATTTCTTCTGTTTATTGTTGCCCTGAAAATATCACATACTCTCTGCATGACTGTTAGTTGTGATATATTTTGACTAAGAAATTTAAATACAGTAATACCCCACCTTATGATTCTTTGCTTTACAATGCTCCACTCATATGACACTTTTCAGTTATGACCAATGGTCAGTTATATGATGCTGCATTTGCTCATACAACGGTTTTAGCAACATGATGCTTGTTTGAATCAACTGATATGCAGTGTTTTTGAACTGTTTGTTTGACATGATTATTCACTACATCTTTCTATGTTTTGGTGTTTCACTGTGAATTATAAACTGTTTGTAAATATTTTATTTTCTCGTTGTTAATGATGGAAAATAAAATTCAAATTAAGGGTGCAATTACTTCCAGTGTAAAAAAGAAGATTCATAAGCCTATGACATTAATGCTGTTGAAATTATTAAATTTAGTGATGATAGTGTGTCGAACAATGAGATGGCTCTCAAGCTAAACTTATCTCGTATTACTGTTGTTGCGTTTGTTAAAAACAAAGATAAAGTTCTAAGTGAAATGAAAAGTGCTACCCTAGTTAATACTACAGTTATCTAAAAGTGACAATCTTATTGCTGAAATAGAAAAAACTCTTAATGGTGTTTTGATAACTAAACTGGTTGAAAAGTTCCTTTAAGCCAAAACTATTCAGAATATCTTTTTCGTTTGCAAAAATTATTCTAGATTTTTCATTTGCTTATCTTCTCTTTAAGGATTAAGCATTTGCCTGTTCTGGCTTCGCTCATCTTTCTCCCCCCCCCCCCCTTTGGTCTATATCCACTC
Source organism: Typopeltis vanoorti (assembly GCF_054136105.1). NCBI lineage: Eukaryota > Metazoa > Arthropoda > Arachnida > Uropygi > Thelyphonidae > Typopeltis > Typopeltis vanoorti. The sequence goes on along the minus strand of NC_143573.1, from coordinate 74,688,252 downwards.
TTTTGGTAACCGATATCTTTCCATCCTAAATAGATGTTCTTTCCATTTTTCTCATTCCTTGATCTTTTCATTTATGTTATAAATATCTAGTTCTTTTCTTATGTCTTCATTTCTTATATGGTCCAATTTTGTGCATCCTTTAATTACTCTTAAAAATCTCATCTTTGTAGGTTGTATTTTACTTTCATCTTTATTTTTAGTCATCCCTGTTTCTAAACCAACTATAACAGAGTGGGAGTGGCCATTACTTTGTAAAATTTTAGTTGTTTTTCATCTTGTGCATTTTATTCAGTGTCCTTTTAATTGTTCCACAGATTTTTTGAAATTTATTATTATTATTATCAACACCTGACCTCCATGGAGTCAGGGACTCATTGTGGGAGGTACTATTGCACACAATGCTCATCCAACCTAATCTTAAACTGATTCAATGTGTCCACATCCACAACACACTCAGGCAATGCATTCCACTCACCAACCACCCTCTATGCAAAAAACCTGCTTCTCATGCCCTCCCTATACAGTTTCTAGCAATGGCCTCTTGTTCTACTTCCCTCTCCAATTCTATAAAAAATCTCTTCCATATCTACCTGATAACAACCCCTGACCAGTTTATGTCTCAATCATATTCCCCCCCCCCCCCTCTCTTCCTCCTATTCATGAGGCTCTGCAACTTACGTTCTCTCAATCTGTCCTCGTACTCCACATTCCAAAGACCACTGACTACCTTTGTGAATCTTCTCTGTACCCTTCCAACATATCCTCATCACCATGAAAACCCGGTGACCAAATCTGTGCACAATAATCAATATGTGGCCTGAACAAGGCCTTACCCAATGGAATCATAACCTCTCTATTCTGCATGTCAGGATTCTCCGCATCATTGCCATTATTTGATGCGATGTCTTCACAACTTGTGCAATGTGGCCCCTGAATTTTGCATCATCTGCAAACAGCTGGATATCACTAGTTAAACCCAACCCAATATCATTAACATACAAATTAAAATACAAAATAATTTCTTTATTTTTCATCTGTATCTTTATCTTTTAGATATCTATTATGCAGCCTAAATAATTGAACTCTCTGTCATCTGTTCTGTTATTTTATTTTTTATTACTATTTTTGATCTAACATGATCTTGACCTTTAAAAGCCATGACTTTTTTTTTCTTTTGTGAAATTTTTACACTGTATTGGGTGATGTCATCCCTGGCTGATGCCTTGATTTATTCAATCTCTTCTGTTAATTTATTACCTAACTATAACTGTATTTCTGTATCTTTATATAAACTTTGTATAGCTTGTACTAAATATAATGGATATCCTTGTTTTTTCATTATATTCCATAGTTTTTCTCTGTGCATTTTATCAAAAGCTTTCTTGTAATTTATAAAGGCCATATGAGTCTCTAAATGAAATGATCTTTTTCAGTAATTTGTTTTAGCACAAGAATATTGTTGTCTATACATGATCTTCCATATCTGAAACCATTTTGATCTTCTGAGAGTAGATTGTTTGCAATATTTCTGTCTGTTATTCAGGATTTTACTGTAAATTTTGTAACCTGTATTTAATAAACTTATTCCTCTGTAATTTCCACAATCATGCTTTCCTAAATATAATCTTAGCTTTTTACCAATCTGATGGAATCTCGCATTTCCTCCAACAGTTAATTATTAATTGTTCTCTGCTATATTTCGAATGCTCTGTATTTATTTATGTCATCTAATCTGGTTGATTTTCTATTTTTTGATACCTTATTGCTTCTTTTTGTTCTTCCAATTTTATTGGTTCTATATCAGTGCTGATTTCTTCATTATTATTTTCAGTTATTAAATTTGGGTCATACCATAAATTCGTATAATGTTCTATCCGATTTTTAAGACCATGGATTTAATAAACATTTATACAAATCGTCTACTAGTTTCGCTAGCTGTAACTGTCTAGTTTTGTCAAGACGAGCAAGGTTATGCTAGTATTAAATGCAAAAACAAAAGAATGAAGTAACGGTTAAAAACAGACAAATTGGAGTGCATGAGTGACATCACACGCATAAGGCGTGAAGACTTAGTTATTGTTATTAAGTTGTGTTTTGTAATTTAGTTTCATTAAACTTAACGAATTTAACTGGTTTTTCCACATGTCTTTTAATATTATTCCTTGGTTTCTATTGAGATTATTTCCTGTTCGTAGGACTACTGCAACTTCTTTGAAGTTCTACATTTAAAATCCTCTTCGATATATGGCATAGAACTGTTGTCCCAATCTATTGAATGGTTTGAAGTTGAGAAATGGTGTGCTAACCCTGAGGGTTCTATTATAATTGACATCTCCGACATGTTCCTTCTTTCGAATTTCTAATCTTCTTGAAGTTTGGCCTATGTAAGTAAGTCCACACGTACATGGTATGCTATAAACACCTGCGTATTTGTAGAAAGCGACACTGTCCTTCGTGGATCTTAATAACCGTCTTGCAGTTGTGGTAGGTTTAAAAACAACTGTGATGTTAAAAAGTCTCATGATTCTTGCTATTTTGGTGGAGACTGATCCAGCATAGGGTATGACGATGGATGATACGTACTGGGACGTCCAAGGTTGTTGCTGTAGGTTGTTTCCATAGAGAATTTTGTTGATTATATTTTGAGGATAACCATTTTGCAGTAGAGTTTTTGATATAAGGGAAAGTTCAGCATGTACGTCTTTTTCCTCTGTGATGATATTTTTGGCTCTGTTTTTTAGTATAACGCTCAGTTTCTGTGCATAGTGATGATTGTATGTATAATGGAGATAACGTCCCGTATTTATAGGTTTACGATATATTGTAAGTTTGATATTTCCATTATCTTGTTTTTTAACTAGTACATCTAAAAAGGGTAATTGATGATTGTTTTCCAATTCTAATTTGAATTTAATTTTATGATGTATGGAGTTAATTTTTTGGAGGAACTCATGTAATATCTTCCTTATCTTTCCAGATAATGAACACATCATCAACATATCTCCACCAGACTGATGGTTTTGGATTTATTTTTGCTAGAATGTCATTTTCTAATTTTTCCATGAACAGGTCTGCACATGATGGTGACAGGGGACTGCCCATGGCTAAGCCTTCTAGTTGTTGGTATACTAAGTTCTTAACTTTAAAGTAGTTGGACTTGAGACAGTGGCAGAATAGTTGCGTAATATCATTTGGAAAGAGATCTTTTATAATCTTAATGACTTCTTCAACTGGTACATTTGTGAACAAAGAGACAACATCCAGACTTGCCAATAAGTCTGCGTTGGATATATTAATGTTTTTAAGTTTTTCAACGAAGTGTTGAGAATTCCTTATGTATGAAGCTGATTTCTCTATCTTCTCTTTTAATAGGTTAGTGAGGTGTTTGGCTAGTAGGTATGTGGGAGAGTATCTGCCATCTATGATCGGGCGGAGTGGAACCTCATCTTTATGTGCTTTAGGAACACCATAAAGGCGAGGAGTTATTGGATGTAAAGATTTTAGTTTTCTTTGCAAGTCCTGAGGCCATCCATTCATATTGCAAATCAAAAGATTGGTCTCATGGTTTTTCATGGTCGGATCTTTCTCTAATATTTGATATGTAGACTGGTCAGCTAATAAAGTGTCGATCTTTGTAATATAATCTTTGGTATTCAAAATGCCTGTGGAGTTCCCTTTGTCTGCCTTAGTTACTATAATATCTTTGTTTCATTTTAAGTTCAAAATTGCCTTCCTTTCCGAGGGTGTAATATTCTGTTTCGGTGGTTTTGCTATAGAGAGGATGATTGTACTTTTGAATCTTATTTCATTTGCTATTGTCTCTGAGAGTGGATAAAGACCTTTCTCAATATTACACATGAAGGCTATTTTAGGATGGTTAGGAGCAATCGAAAAGTTGAAACCTTTTTAAAATTTCTGTTTCTTGCTTTGTAAGGTTGTAGTCTGAAAAGTTAAAAATAACTTTATCATCTGGGAGACTTGGTCTAGAGTTGTATTTTTTTCTATAAAGTTCATCAAATTTTTTTATTTGAGATACTTTGCTGGACTGAAAGGCTTTGTTGTATAAATGTTTATTAAATCCATGGTCTTAAAAATCAAATAGTTTGTTTCAATTTTAATGAAAAGGACCAAATAACAACTTTCAGTAATGTTCTATCTATTGTTTCTCTTGTATTATGTTGATTTGTGCTGTATCTCTTTCTTCATTGTTTAATTTCCTTAATATTTTGTAGGCTATGTCTTGTCTTCCTTGTATGTCTTCTTCTATTTTGTTAATAAATCTGTGTCAAGAATCTTGGTGGGCTTTCTGTACTATGGTTTTAGTTTCTTTTGTTTTTGTATATTTCTTCTGTTTCCTTTCATTTAAGGAGACAGAAGAAATATTTGTATGCCATTTGTTTTTTTATTTTATTGCATTTTCTATATCTTTGTTTCAGATTTTTAATGTTTTTCTTTTTAATATATATATATATATATTTTTTCCCAAGCTCTTCAGAGGCTGGTTTATGGATTTTCTTTATTAAAGTTTTCCACTCATCTGTATCTTCACTGATTTGGGCTTCTTTTAGGTAATCTGTTGATCGTGATTGATATATCATTCCAGTGCTTTCTTCTTGTAATAGATATATTTTGTATACTTGTTCTATTTCTTGTTTTTTCCTGTCTACTTCCTTTCTCCATTTTGTTGTTGTTTCTATTTTAGACTACTAAACAATGATCTAAAAAAATTTCACATCCTCTGTAAACATGTACATCTCTCACACGTGGAGCTAGTTTCTGATTAGTAATGATATAATCAATTATTGATCTTGTTCCTCTGCCATTCCAAGTATATTTATTTATATTCTTTTTTTAAAAAAAAAACAGTTGGCTATTTTAAAATTATTGAAAGTACAGCAGTCTAATAGTTCTTGACTTTTGGTCATGATCACAAATGCCACTTTCTTGAGCAAAGATTTCATTTCATCTCATTTGTGTTTTGGTCAGAAAGATATGGGTTCAATTCCCATCATTAATGTGAGGAACCTTTATCTGGTCTCCTTCAACTAAAGGTGAGTTAACTGGTCTCATATGGAGGTAGAGGGTTTTTCACCCCGAAACTCGTTTTTTTTTTTTTTTTTTTTGTCTGTCAGAACAGGCAAACTGGCCCGTGAACACACACAGACAGATCTACAGTCATAAAATGCATACTTAATCCCTCATTAGGAGGACTCAACCAGTCCTGAGGGACGGTGGAGGAAAGGGGAAATCCGACATGAATAAATAAAAGAAATGTTTTGGTTTGTATCTTTGTACCCAGAATGTTGGTCACTTTCACTAGTGAATATGTTTTATATATGATATGACTTTTATCGCACCATCTTATTAAACTAGTATGTTGCTATTTGTCAGAATGTAATTTTGTCTGTAACTTGTACTTATTCTCAGGCTTGTTTGTTTTGCTGAATGGAAAAACCAGAGTTTCTAGTAGGTAAAACTCTTTCACTTCCATATGAAACCAGCTAACTCACCTTGAGTCTTCACTACTGAAGGATGAATTGTGCTCACTCTCACCTACCACTCTAGCTGTTCCCAGACGGACATTATCAAGGCCATACTGGAAATCTCTGGAGAACCTGATCATTTTTGCAACTTTGCCATAGCATATTAAGCTATGGCATGATGCATTATGTGAATTCTCATCTGAGTTGTTTCCATAGAGCTACTAAAGCACAGACATATTTTTTAGAATGTCACTATAATTCACCATTCAGTTTTTCATTCACTTTGACAGTATATCCTACTTTCCATACCAAAAGTATTTGTACATGCACACACTTGCTTCTTACTGCCAGTTAAATTTAATTGAGTTCTCCTTGTACAGGTGGGACACACATGTAAAATAAATTTTCAGATAAGAAAAACAGCTTCATTATACACTTTCAATATAGCAAAGTAAAATATCTCTTCTTGATATTTACTGCCCAAAATAAGTGCAGCTTTTAAAGTTGGACTGGCCACAAAGGAGCTCATTTAGGCTTTCCATTCAATTGTCCAAGTTTAGAGATACTTTATAATGTAAGATCCATTTAAAAATTGTTCTAGTTCTTGACTTCCTGCTACAAGGTAACTCATAATTGGTTCCCTAAAATAGACAGTTATCTTGTATTTGTCATACTGCACTTTGTTGTGGATTACAGATAATTCATAGTGTATTTCAAATGGGGGAGTAGTAAGATTGGCATTTGAAGTAATTATAGTGAAATTGAACTAAATATTTTTTATAAGGGAAAAAATGAGAGAAATAACACAACAGATTTGTAAAATCAATACAAAAATGGCAACATCTGGGTCATACTAACATTTTTGGAGCTTGTGTGTTTCTAGACCTATGGGGGGAAAGGAGATTCAGCTTTGTTAGAAGCTTTGGTCTAACAACTGTCTCATTATCATTAGTTCCTCGGATACATCTTTTCCTGTTCAACATGGAAGTCTCTTTTTTTTCCTTTCCATTTCAGAATAAGAATTTTAATATCCATTTTTATCTCAATTATATTTGTACTGTCAAATTATGTGACAGTACCCTGACAATTGGATTTTTGCATATAATATAACTTACTTTCCTCCTCAGCATCAAGAATAATAATTCTCTTTATAATCTAAACTTTAAAAATATGAATCCTTTATCTGCACGTAGATTTAACTGAAGAATAAAATTCAGTTAAAAATGTTCCAAAAGCTCTTCAGTCTCAAGTACTCTTATTTTTACTTCCTTCTTGTTACACTCATAGCAACTTAATTTCTACATGTGAGAATTAAAAAAAAAAAAAAAAAAAAAGCTTTTTTGCTAAGAAAGAAATCTTACTACATCATGAAGTTTTTTCCTCTCTTTTCTTGCATTTAGCAGTTCCATTCATTCTCAGATGTTTAGTATTCATCTGTTTGCCTTCATCTCTCTTGGATAGACCAGTAACAAGGCAGAATCTTAATGCATGCTCAGAACAGCTTTTATAGTTTCATGGTGGACATCATTAACATGATATCAAACATAACTGTTTTTTTTTTTTTCTCTTTTCCCTTATGCAAAGAGTAAATTCTTTATTATATCAGTTTTGGTAATGTTTCTTCCAGGATATGCAAATAGAGTAAAGCGGTTTTAATAATTTTGTATGTTTCGTGAATGAGAATTAGACCATTCTTTAGTAAAAAGATATATATAAATTTAATGACACAATATAAGAAAGCTGACTATGGATTTTTACACATTGTAATTAGCGTATCTCATTTTTATTATTATTTTTTTAATGTGTGCATCATGTTTGTGTAATGTAAAAACACAATGTTAAAATAATCCTGATTTTCTGGGCATTTCTCAGTTATCACTATTCTTAGTGAGTTTTGTTATATACAGTTGATTATAATTAGATATTAAATATCATTTAAAAGAGACCATCAGTTTCTTGTACAAACATTTCTAGTGTACGAAACAGCAGAAAAAAGCTGCAAAAAAGGAACACTTAGAGAAATTGCAGAAAGAAATTGAAAGGTTACGGGAAATACTGCTCTTTCAAGAAATTCTAAGATGTATGAAAGAGATAGAGATCAGAGAGGATTTTAATGCTGGAAACAATAGAGCTGTGGTAAATATAATTTTATATTTATTTATTTATTTTATTTTATTTTTTTTTTTTTTCAAATGAAAAAAAAAATTTTTTTTTTCTAATTTTATATAGTGGGTCTAATTACTTTAATGAGGATTTAAAAAATGCCATAAGCAAATTTCATGATAAACAAGCAATGGGACCAGCCTTTTTTTCCTCCCTCCTTCAATCGGATCATATAAATTAAATTGTTTCTTTGTTGCTACTGTAAAGATATAATTATAGATGGTCTTTATCAATGGACCATTAATTATATCTTTTATTATATAATTATATCTTTTATTCCTGTGTAGGGAGTAGGCAAGGCCGTTTTAGCTCTATCTAACTTTTGGAGACCGAGTGGGCAGTTCAATCTCCACTGGTAGCCAGTTAGAGATAGAGATAACTGGCTCAAGGCTATCACTAATAAATTGGCATGCAGTGAAGAGACGAATAATAAGTGCTACCATCTTATGTTCCCTAACACAATATTTTTAATGTCTGAAAATAGTGTGGGTTCGATGGTTGATTTTTCTTGAGTTTATGGGATGAAAAACCAGAGTTTCAGGGAGAAAAGACCCGCTTTCCCATGCCAGAGATCAACTAACTCAGGAACCGATTATAAAAAGGCTTAGAAAATGTTCTTCTAGACAACAACTCAATTTGAACTCAAGTCTCCTTTTGTGTGGTCAAGTGCTGTAGAGGTGCAAACACCACTTCCACTGTAAAAGTGTAAAAATAATTTACACATTCAAGAAAGTGTTTTTTCATGCGATTTTCAAGAGATTTTCATGCGAGTGTGTTTCTGATCTGCTGTGAGCAAGCGTGGCACCCATCTTGTGCAAAGCTTTTTCATTTGCAATTCTTCATGCAAAATATATCCTACACGTTCTATTGAAAATGCTTATAGTCTCAGCAATTTCATGCACTTTGACTTGCTGGTCATCTAATACCATACCATGCACTTGATCAATGATTTTTGGTGGTGTTACACTTTTTGGACGTCCTTCATGTGGATCATCTTCAAGGCTGGTATGGCCATGTTTAAACTCGACAGCCCATTTCTTAATTGTCAAAAATGAAGGAGAAGAGTGCCCATAAACTTTTAAGAACTTCGAATGAATTTCTTTTGGCGTTAAACCTTCTTTTACAAAGAATTTTATAACCGCACGATCTCAATTTTCCATTTCAAGGGATACAGATAACACTTTTGCTTCAGACAGCTGTATAAAATAAACTACTCGATAGAATGACTTGCAATTTCACATGGATGCTTATGACAGATGTACCAACTTAGAAAAAAAAAATCTTGCCAATAGCGTTGCCATCTATGGTCGAGGCCGAGAACGTTTCAGTACATCCTCAAACAAATAAACCTTTGTCCAGTTCCCCATTCTGATATTTGCCCACATCACTCTACTTGATGTTGCCTACCATTCAAGAAGATTATTTTTGTATATAGTGTTGAGTACTATAGCTACTCCTTCTTTCCTTGACTCTTATTGTCTGAATATAGCATTTCGTATTTATTGCTCAGAAAGATCTCACCAGTTTGTCTTTTTTGCTTTAGTACCCGTATTATGTTGATCTGGTACTTATACAATTCCTCAGTGAGCTCCATCTCTTTGCCATTCAAGTTTCTTTTGTTGATAGTACCAATCTTGACCTCTGGTGTTGAGTCGGGATGTGTTTCAGGATTTGGTCCTAACAAGGACCAACATTTTTCATTGTGTCAGTTGCTTTCTCTAAAGCTTCAAAAAAATTCCTCCATTTCTACCTTAGTAGAACCTTCTGTGGGACCATATGCACAAATGTCTCATCGTCCAGTTCCCCATTCTGATATTTGCCCATAATATAAAATGATGGTAACACATGACAGAATGTAGAAACTTTAAATGTTTCGAAATTTTGACCAGAGAGCTTATGAGAATATAATCCTCTGTATCAGAGTAGTCTTGTCTTTTACTTCTTAAAAGACACAAGTACCATCCATGCAAGAATATCCCATATTTCTATATAATTTACATCGCTGAAATTAAGCCATATTTTCTTTCTTCTAATAAATTTAGTATTGCTGGAACTTTTAGAATTTAGCAGAGTGGCATCTTTCTCTTTGGTTCACAGGTAACGATTCACATTTTTGACATTTTCAGAAATTTTTTTGTCTTTGGAATAGGACAGTATTATCAGATATATGGGGAAAATCATTCTTGCCAAACATGATTGTGCATGATATTTGCTATAAAACATATGGTGTTACAACATTGGGTACAAGCTTCTGAATACTGTATCTTTATAAATTGTAGAGTATTTGAATGCTTTGCATTAGTTTGTTTAATTGAGAAGTTGAATGAATGAAATTGTTTTTCAGCATTTTACTACTACTTTGTTTGTCTGTGTTTCTGCTTAATATTATTAAAGGGAAAAAAAAAAAAGAAGCTTTTTGTGCATAAATTGAATGATGCATTAACTGTTAGAGAACAAAAAAGGAATCTATCCAACCACCGGCTTGAATGATCTGGCCAAGAGGTTAAGTAATTTTTTTTACATAACACCTCCAAGGAGTCCAAAGACTTGTCGAGGGAGGGCATCTATTCTCCATTTCCACCATCAGCTACAGCAAACCACATCTACATCAATGCCATCTAATACCATCTCGCAGCCTTTTGGCTGAAGAGTAGACACGCTAACCACTCTGCCAACCAAGCCAGAAATTTGCAGATACAAAATGATGTACAAAGAAAGCTAATCAACTAGCTGAGAGCTTATCTGAAAGCACATAAGCAAAGGGCCAACCACACACACACACACACACACACACACGACTGAAATGAGAATATTGGTCGAAATTTATTAATGTTATAACAGCAAAACTCTACCAGCATCATAAAATGTAGCCAAAAATAAAACAATGATAATGAAATATAGGTATTTTGACTAGGAAAATTAAAATGTCAGTAATAATACTGTAATGGAAAGTTCATTGTTACAAAAATAAGTTTGCTTAGAAATCCACAGCACAGTATAATTGTACATCCAATAAATGTGCCAGAATATCTCAGAAACACATTAAAACTAGGCAGTGTAATTTATGGTGCATTTTATTTGTTTGAACTTCAGCAAGTACTTGCTGATTATATTTCTAGTAATAGTCATTTCCATTATTTTTTTTACAAATCAATCTTAATCACTCGATTTAAATTGCCCAATAAATGTTCTTTTTCTGAATTAGATGGGAGGAAATATGGAAGGAAATATACGAATGAACATTTGCATAACATCTTTAAAGGTGATCAAATCATAACAGGATCGTATCTACCTCACAAAATCTGGACAATACTAAATAGGATTCGGACAAACCATGGCCTATGTGGAGATGCTCTCTACAAATGGAACAGACAATCATCTCCAACATGTGACTGTGGTGCTCCTTAACAGACTATGCAACATATTGTAAAAGAATGCACCTTACGTGCTTATCAGAATGACTTTTTACAAGCGGCTCCTGAAGCTGTGACCTGGATTACAAATTTAGATCTGAATTTATAATGTTATATATACTTTTATATTATAACATATTAAGATTATTTTAATTTTTAATTCTTGGATTAGATCTGTGTTTTCCTTTAGAGTTTTTAACTTAAAATATTTTTTACTCTTCAACCCTGTTATATATATATATATATATATATATATATATATATATATATATATATATATATATATATATATATATATATATATAGAGAGAGAGAGAGAGAGAGAGAGAGAGAGAGAGAGAGAGACTTCATGTTTCTCTTTTTTAACATGTTTTTGCCATGAGCTATGTATGTCTACTCTGAATTAGATACATTGAGCAAAGAAATCAAACTAAAAGGAATTATAATTTGTTCTCTCACAGCAACTATCAGAAAAAGAGCTTGGACTTCTAGATGAACTCTCCAAACATATTTTAACTGAAAATTTTAAAGATGGTTGCATTTTGGATTTGGAAAGGATATCTTCATCTGCAGAACACCTTGTTAGTATTATAGAAGGAAAGAATAAAGAATTCTTAGGTGTCAGTTGTATCCTTTTGGATAATAAACTAAAATTTAGGTTATTTGGGAAGGGGATATATATATAATTGTATATAAAGTTGTACCTGATATTTACATTCCACAAATTGTCAGTTGATTATCAGATATACAAAGTAGTCTGCTAAATGAGCCATTTCTGAACAAGTTTGATACTAACACTTAAATGCATTAGGTTAGTTATTAAAAATAAATAAATTCAGAAATCAGTTAATGTCATAAACAACATTCTAAGCAAAGAGTTTTATTTTTTCTTGGTGTAGTAAATCATAATTACTTTCAGTAGCTGATGAGAATTATTTCTGTTCCTTTGTTCAAACAATCAAGCTAGTATTTTACATGTAAAATTTATTAGTAATGAGTCCACAAAAAACGAAGAGTTATACAACATATATGTTAGAACCCAGACAAGATGCTCTACAGTAAAATGTTTGATCTTGCAACCGTTCACAATAAAATATTTTATTGTTTACAAAGAATTAATTTTCTCCATCATTGTCCCATCTTTTTTAATTTATCTAATACTAGGTACTTTCTGAAATGGATTCTGTTGATTGACCATTTATTCACTCACTGAATTTTGCTTTGTCTAACACATGCATCTACTCTTGTTAATTTAAAGCTGTTTCCCTATTACATTATTGCTGGGAAAATATAAAAATATTTTTGTTGATTTGTTCAACTGTTATACAGCTTTATGAACTGTCTTACTTGATTGTTCTTACTTGTTTAAGATTTGTAACCCACCCAATTGAAGATTTTCTCATAAGAATAGGTCCTCATGCTAGAAATTTCAAAGTGAGGTCTACATTATTAACTTCATTATATACTCAACTAAATGTTTGCTTCAATTATCTTACATTATAGCATGGCTTAAATTCCTGAATTAAATCAGTGTTTCTAATGATTTCAAGATCACATCCTCTTACTGAATGAACAAGGATGGGCTGACAGTTTTTGGAACTTAGCTGACCAAATTGTATTCTGTGTTGGTTTAAACCACAAGTTGATGTGATGGTACTATATCATGAAATATCATGCTAGCTGCAGGTAAACAATTCCACTCCCCCCTCTGACTGTCTTCATCAGAAGAACCAGAGTTAGCAGTGATAAGTCAGCTACTGCAAAAGACAAGCTTGAAGAATAATTAGATAGCATGTCAATATAACTGATCTTATTGAAAATAAGAAAGTTGAAGCAGATAACATGCTGCTAAATAAAATAAGGTTATATTTGGACAATAGCAATCAAGGAAAGGAAGCAGTATCTAGTATTCAGCATTAAATGTGCAACCAAATTCAGTTAGCAATGGCAAAAAATTTTATTAATCCCAAATACTGCAGATGATTACGTTTCATGGAAAGAAAGGGGAAATAGGTCAGAGTGGTTTTCAGAGTTTGGAGACTGGTAAATACAACAGATGAATGTTACTAAACAGGGCAGAGAAATCTTGTCAGATGTAGTCAAAAGCAAGTGATTCTAAATTAGCCATTCTCTGACAAGCAGTGTCATATATCACAAAAGCACTGCTATCCTTGTGGCGAAAGGAATCACGAGGTGTATAATTTGGGCTTTGAGACAGTAGTGGATATAGCTGCAATTGAGTTTCTGTCAAGAGTAAGAAATCTGGTATATGACTGCAAATGATGGTAAACATCATTTATGCCATGGATGTTAGTAAAGTGAATGCAAAAGTGAGATTCTGGCATGGTTTGTGTGTTGTGCTTAGTCTTGTCTTTTTTGTTGCAACTGGTTTTTGAGGAGATTTGTTTTTGTCACTGTCAATGTTTGTATGATTGATTCTTTGTAGGTTCATTTATGATTAGATGGGAAGGATATAGTGGTAATATGCAGTGAGAGGAGATACTCTTGAATATGACATACAGAGAATGTACCCACCACATTACCATAATGTGGCCTTGACAGCATTTCCCACATACCATTACTGGGACTTCTCTCTCCTGGCAGAGTATATAGTAGTAGTGGAATTATGCACTGATTGCACAGGTTTGCAATCAGTGCATAATTCAATGTGTGCCATGAGAGAATACAGAGAAAAGTGTCAGCTAAGCTATGTGTAACAAGCTAAACAGGTCATGGATGACTTGATGGTGACAAAAGCTTGGAAATCAAAGAAAGAGTACTGTAAAAGGTTTTAGAGATAAGGGCAACATAAAAACTGAACATAAAGATATTTAGGATGTCTGGAGCAATTAGTTTGAAAAATTTTTAACAGGATGGAATCAGTTGACTACTAGAAAATATTCAAGATGAATACAATCAGGAGTACATATAAATACTGAGATAGAAAAAAGCATCAGAAACCTGACATGGAAAGCTAGCTAGAGTCAGTAATATTTGACTAGAAATGCTCATATATACAGGGTGTTCGGGATAAATTTGACATATTTATAATTAATTATATTTTTCCGTAAGTTACATGTATTAACACACACTTCTCTTCATTTAAAAGTTTGGACCCTTCTTCATTCATATACAAGATGTCAGAAAGGATGGATAGCTTGAACCCACCTGAATCATGGAAGAGAATAACTTGTATCATGATGATTCGTGCCCGCCATCAAAATAAGGATATTACGACTGCTGCCCAATGCTCCCTGAATACAGTAAAAACAATCAGGCATGAACTAGAGACTTGCAATGGTGACTACGAGGATGTAGCAAGAAGAAAGATCCCTAGCAGACGATCTGATTGCGTTCGTACAGCAGAATTCCTCGCAAATCTGCAGGAACAGGTGTTGAAGAACCCTGACATTGGAATTCGGGCTTTGTTCGTGGAGTTGCTAACTGTAGTCAAGCCCTGGATAACAAGGGTAGCCAATGGTAGGCCGTATGTATGGCAGCAGGATTCGGCCCCTTGCCACACCTCTGGGAAAAGTCAAAAATGGTTGTCTGAAAATTTCTACGACTTCACCAGTCCAAATGTTTGGCCTCCAAACTCCCCAGACCTTAACCCCATGGATTATTTTGTATGGGGCGCAGTTGAAAAAGACACCAATCGCACTTCCAGTAATACAAAAGCCCAGTTAATGGATAAAATTAAAACAGTTTTTGCGGCCCTTCCCAGGGAGACCGTAGCATCAGCTTGTTCGAGGTTCCGAAGCAGAATTGAAGCTGTGATCGATGCTAATGGTGGTTATTTTGAGTAAATCTTGTTGATAGTATTGTAATTAACTCTGCCTGTAATGTTTTTTTGTCAATTCATTAAATTTAATAGATACAAAGAAGATTTTCTTTTTCCTTACGAAACTGTCAAATTTATCCCGAACACCCTGTATATGGATGTATAGCTGCACTGCATAATTCAGAAGGCCTGGTCCAATCACAAGGAATCAAATTCCATGTGATTGGAGTACAGCCCACACGGTACCAATTTATGAAAAAGAAAATAAAACTTAATTTCAGAATTGGAGAGGAATTTTCTCATTGACCATTCTGGATAAAATATGTACTGGAGAAGAAAATAAATAATAATGAAAGTGTGGAAGAGAAACTTTGATCAGGCCAAATAGGATTATCAGGATCAGAATTGTCTTTAAGAAAGAAATCATGGGAGTTTTAACATAGGATCGGTATTTTTTTCTTATATCTAGAAAAGGCATATGTAAGGCACCTTGAGAAAAGCTGTTCAAAACCCACCAATTATATGATATAAAATGGAACAATATGTACAGATGTTGCCTATACTTAAGTTATAATGTTCAATTATAATTGAAAAGATATAGAAAGATGATTTGATATAAAATCAGGTGTAATACCAGGATGCGCACTATCACTGTTCTTCTTCATCAATATGCATCACATTATTAGGAGCATTAAACCCAATGTTATAATTAGCAATTTTCAAGTAAACTATTTTATACAGATAATCTTGTGCTCCTAAATAAATCCATTGCATAGCTTTAGGATTCTTTAACAAAATTGAATAACTGCTGTAACAAATTTGGTATAAAATAAACAATAAGAAAGGCAAGAATTATCATGATAGGCACAAAACATTAACTCCATTCTCAATGGAGATCTTGTATGTCTTTTGCTTATGACAAGCAAAAGACACAAGAAAGGATTCAATTTTGCTATCGCACCTAACCATATTCCAAAGGTCGACATTATTTGCAACATAGAGACAGTACTCTCATCTCTGACCGAAACAGTATTTTTTTTTTACTACTAACTTAATAGGAATGCAGAATCCTTTAATGGAATGCGGAGAACTGACCAAGGCTTCTGACCTAATGCCCCATCCTCACCTTCTCGTGGTGCGCCCTATTGGGTATCTACCTGGATAAACGAACAAGGATGGGCTGGCAATTTGGGATTTAGCCGACTAAATTATATTCTTATTGGCTTTAACCAAAATACAAAATGATGGTACAACACAACAAAATTTCATGCCGGCTGGGGCATCACCCGGTTAAACAAGGCCAACCGTTGTTTTCACCAGGGTGAACAGTGAAAAGTCAATTACTGGAACATATCTGAAAACACACCCCAACTCAACATCACCAGAGTTAAAGATCAGTACTATCAACATAAGAAGCCTGAATGGCAAAGAAATGGAACTAGCTAAGGAATTAGATAAGTACCAGATCGATATGATAGGGGTGACTGAAACAAAAAAGACAAAAACTGGTGAGATCTTTTTGAGCAGTAAATACAAAATGTTATATTCAGGCAATGACAATCAAGGGAAAAGGAGTAGCCATAGTATTCAACACTAAATACGAGGCTAATCTTCTTGAATGGCAGGCAGTCTCAAGTAGAATGATGTGGGCAAATATATGAGACTTATTTGTGCCTATTGTCCCACAGAAGGTTCTACTAAGGTAGAAGTGGAGGAATTTTTTGAGTCTTTAGAGAAAGCAACTGACACAACGAAAAAGGAAAAGTTGGTCCTTGTTGGGGATCTAAATAGCAGTGTAGGAAATGATTGTCAGACATACAAAATATTTTGGAAAAAAGAGCAAAGCTAATAATAATGGCAAATACCTCTTGGATTTCTGCTCAGGACATGGACTGGTTATTACTAACACCATGTTCCAACATAAAATGTGTACAAATTCACATGGAGAGAAGGGGCAAGGAATAAGAAAAGTCTCATTGACTATGTTATTGTTGATAGTGGTGTTTTCTCCCTGGTGCAGGACACCAGAGTGTATAGAGGATTTGAAATTGGAAGCGATCACTATTTAGTCTTGAGCAGGATAAAATTGAATTTCGTATTGTGAATAAAAGTTCAGCAGCTCTCAGATGTGAACTGTAGACTAAAATACACAAAGATTATTGAAGAAAAAATGAAAGAGTTTGAGAACAGGAACCAAACCTTGGAGATTCAGTGGCAAGTCTTGAAGAAAACTCTGATTCAGCTAGAGAAGCATGTGTTGAGCTTATCTGCAAGGATAGAAAAATCAGAACTCTGGAAGATACAGAAAGTTAAAGTGGCGGTGAAGGAAAAGAAGAAAGCATATCAAAAGTTCCTGACAAATAAATCAGTTTGTGCTCTTAGATAATATAGCGACAAATGTAAGCTAAACACTTTGTAAAACTAGCTCAACCAAAGTCATGGGAGGACTTTGGCAAGAACATAGAAAATAAATATCAAGAAGGTGGCAAAATATTCTGGAGGTTGTTGAAGAAGCTTAGAAATGGAGGAAAGAGTGCTGTAAAGGGAGTTAGAGGTGACATGAAAATGGGAGAAAAAAAAAGATATCCTTGAAGTATGGAGTAATTACTTTTAAAAATTGCTAAATGAAAGAAGCAGTGATAGTACAGTGGTAAAAAAACACTCAGGCATACAGTCAGGAATACATATCCATACTTGAAGTAGAAAAAAAAATCCATCAAAGACTCGAAATGTGGAAAGGCAGCAGGAGTAGATGATATTCGACTAGAAATGCTGAAGTATGGTGGTATAAAAGTGTTACAGTGGTTGCACTCTGTAACACTTTCAGCCAGAGAGGCATCTACAAGGATAGAAATATCAGAACTCCATGGAAGATGCAGAAAGTTAAAGTGGCGGTGAAGGAAAAGAAGAAAGCATATCAAAAGTTCCTGACAAATAAATCAGTTTGTGCTCTTAGATAATATAGTGACAAATGTAAGAAAGCTAAACACTTTGTAAAACTAGCTCAACAAAAGTCATGGGAGGACTTTGGCAAAAACATAGAAATGCATAGTTCAAAAGGCCTGAACAGAGGGGCAAATTCCCGATGATTGGAGTAGAGCTCTAATAGTACCCATGTATAAAAAGGGAAATAAAACTGAATGTGAGAATTACAGAGGTATTTCCCTATTTAGTGTTCCTGGTAAGATTTATGCCAGTATACTTGAGATATGGTTGAAAAGAATTGTGGAAGAAAAGCTTGGTTAAGAACAAACTGGATTCAGGCTAAATAGATGCTGTCAGGATCAGATCTTCACTTTACGACAAATAGTGGAGAAATCATGGGAATATAACAAAGATCTGTATTTAAGTTTTGTTGATCTGGAAAAGGCATATAACAAGGTGCCAAGGGAGAAGCTATTCAATATGCTACAGTTATATGGTGTCAATGGGGCATTATATCAAGCAATACTCTGTCTTTGAGTTGTAAGTCAGCAGTTACAATTGAAGTAAGTACAGGAAGATGGTTTAATGTAAAATCTGGTGTGAGACAAGGATGTACATTATCCCCTCTGTTATTCATTATCTATATAGATCATATTATGAAGGAAAATGGTATTAAACATGATATCAGAATTGGAGATGTTAATGTCAGCTCTTTGCTTTATGTGGACGATGTTATATTTCTAAATAAATCTGCTACAAGTCTGCAATATTCCTTCACTAAATTGAATGACTGTTGTAGTAGATATGGTATGAAGGTCAGCAATAAAAAGACAAAGACAATGAAAATAGGCAGAATCGTTGAAAATGTCAACTGCGTTGTGAATGGAGAACCTGTGGAACCAGTAAAACATTTCAGCTACTTAGGCACG
This sequence comes from Typopeltis vanoorti, assembly GCF_054136105.1. Lineage (NCBI taxonomy): Eukaryota > Metazoa > Arthropoda > Arachnida > Uropygi > Thelyphonidae > Typopeltis > Typopeltis vanoorti. The sequence goes on along the minus strand of NC_143573.1, from coordinate 74,669,558 downwards.
ATTTTTAGTGAAGATGGTAAATTAAATATAGAAATTGACAACAGAATCAACAAAGCTGGTATGATAGGAAGTCAATTGAATAAATTCATATGGAATAAGAGAGAAATTAGTCGGAACACTAAATTAGCTATACAAGACAGTGTTCAAACCAATTTTAACTTATGGATCTGAGAGCTGGGTCAGAAATAAATCACTTGAACTAGAGACCACAGTTATGAGAGTCCTGAGAAAGATTAGAGCCATGAACTGATGGCATCAATGGCAATATCATATTAAAAACGAGGATATTAGGAAAGGACTTGATATTGTCAGCATCCAGGAATGCGTTAGCAGAGCTAATCTCAGGTGGTATGGTCACTTAAACAGAATGGGTGAGGAAAGATTAGCAAAACAAGTGTTCTCTGCCAAGTTGGCAGGAAAACGATCCACAGGAAGACCAAGATATAGGTGGATTGATACAGTGCAATGTGCCTTAGACAATAGAAATATAAGATAATGTTGGAGTCTTGACAAGTAACAGATTGATTTGGAGGAAAATTGTAGATAGGAAGTTAGTAATGATGTAAATTTTTCACGTAGTACTATCATATCCTGTATATCCCCTTGAAGGGTACACGGCAGGAATTTGATGATGATGAACTTAAGTAATTTTAGAATAAGATTACACTGAGTTTTTTTTTACCAATAAATGTAATGATAAATTATGCCAACAAGTTTTACTAACTGGGCTGTTTGGCTTCTTCAGAGCATACAAACAGTAAAGAAAACTCAAAGTTGCTAGTACATAGAACAAACATATAAAATATGACAAAATTAAAAAGATGTGTAATATTATACGCATGGAGCATGTGTTTAATTAGTTATTGTTGTGTGTGCATGCTCTGTAGTTTGCAGCAAAATTAAATTCTGGCAAACTTAGTGATCTTATTAGGGTTTTCCATAAGTCAGGCAGGATCATTCCTTGATTTCTGTTTAGGATTCTTTCAGAACGTTGAACCACTGTGGTTTCTTTCAATTGCGACAGCGAAAATTTTCTTCTAGATAAGGCATGGAACTTTTGTCCCATTCAGTGGTGTGACTTGTGTTGAAGAAGTGGAGGGCTAATCTGGAACTATCTATTCTGTTGTTTTTAACATCCCCCTACGTGTTCCCTTTTTTTTTTAAAGTTATAAAGTAATCTTTAACTTCTCTGACCATTCCTTAACATAACCAGAAGTCAGCATACTAAAAAAAAAAGGATTCAGTTTTGCTATTGCACCTAACTATATTCCAAAGGTCCACATTATTTCCAACATAGAGACAGTACTCTTGTCTTTGTCCGAAACAATAGCCAATGATCTTAGATTAAAGAGCACTGTTATCCTTTCGTCATCAAGACCACTAAACCAAAATATAACACCTTCAGAAAAGAGAGCTGTCTCCAACTTGAAGGGCAAACAAATCATCATTTTAAAGGCAGACGAACAACTAACTGGCTTGGCTTGGGCAGTCCCCTATCTCCTCCGTGTGCAGATCTGTTCATGGAGAAACTAGAAAATGACATCCTTTCCGAATTAGACCCTAAGCCATTAGTATGGTGGAGGTATGTTGATGACGTTTTTATGATTTGGAGAAACACTAAAACAGCGCTTTTTGACTTTCTAACAAAGATAAATTCCTTCTATCAGAAAATCAAATTCACCTTGGGACTTGAGAAGGATAGACAACTACCATTTTTAGATACCCTAATCAAAAAAACAAGCAGATGGACATATCAGCCTTAAAGTCTACCATAAACTAACCCATACTGGACGTTATCTTCACTTCTCGTCTACTCACCACATTTCTCAAAAACTTAGCATCATACACATGCTCAAAAATAGAACCATCAGCATCATATCAGAAGAAAAAGACCTCCAGGACGAATTAACTCATATATCGCATTGCCTGGTAGACAACGGTTATCCAAGGAATTTAATTAAAAAGATTCTTCATACCAACCCCACACAACAACAATCTGCTGATACTCGATATAAATTGAGTCTCAGCAGATTGTTGAGACTCAATTTGAGACCTCAATTGACATCTCTTATGCAGGAACAGTGTCAAAAAAAGATTGCAACACTTTCCAAACCTTTTGAAAGAGTAACTTTCAAACCAATCAAGACGATCTGAAACATATTAACATCACCAAAAGACAGCAATGCCTTCTCAAATATGCTAGAGTATACAACATCCCTTGCTCTTGTGGTCTAAACTACATAGGTCAGACATCAAGAAGTCTTGAAAAAAGGAATGTGTTAAAAAATAACAGAATAGATAGCTCCGGATTAGCCCTCTACTTCTTTAACACAAGCCACACCATTGAATTGGACAAACATTCCATGCCTTACTTATCTAGAAGAAATTTCCGCTGTTGCAATTTCAAAGAAGCCACAGTGGTTCTCCGTTCTGAAAGCATCCTAAACAGAAATCAAGGAATGATCCTGCCTGACATATGGAAAACCCTAATAAGATCGCTAAGCTTGCCAGAATTTAATTTTGCTGCAAACTACAGAGCGTGCACACAACAATAACTAATGAAACACACGTTCCATGTGTGTGATGTTACGTGTCTTTTTAATTTTGTTCTATGTACTAGCAACTTTGAGTTGTCTTTACTGTTTATATGCTCTGAAGAAGCCAAACAGCCCAGTTGGTGAAACTTTTTGACATAATTTATCATTAAATTTATTGGTCAAAAAAAAAAAAAAAACCCATGTATGCTTATTCTGAAATTAATCTTGGCACTCAGTTATTGGTTCTTCATCTTCAGCACCTTCTAATTAGGTACTATCTCAGCTCTATTTGAATTTTAACTTGTCCTTCATGAAATACACACAGATATGTCAAATTAGTAATCCTTCTTTAATGAAAATCCCATTTAATTAGTATATCTTTAATCTTTTAACCTAAAGAAAATGCAAAAAGTGATTGTTGTTGGGTATCCAAATTGCAGAGCAGGAAACGAAGTCCACCAGGCATATGGAAATGTTTTGGAAAAGTTGGAAGAAAAGAGCAAGACTAATAATTGTATCTGCTGGATTTCTGCATAGGATAGGGACTAGTCATTACTTACTAGCATTGTGTTCCAGTATAAAGAAAATGTACACAAGTTCACCTGGAGAGAAGATGCAAGAAATAAGAAGAGTCTCATTGACTATGTTATTGTCAAGTAATACTCACATGCTGGTTTGGAATACAAGAGCATGTAGAGGATGTGAAAATAGAAGCAATTGACTGGCTTTTACATGAACTGTAGAGACTCAACTACATAATCATTATTCAGGTAAAAATGAAGCAGTTTGAAAACAAGAACCAAATCTTAAAGTCTCAGTGACAAACTCTGAAGAAAACATTGATTCAGCTAGGGAAGTATATAGTGAAGAGATTAAGGTGTTCCTATTTTTCTACAAGGATAGAAAAATAGGAACACCATAGTGGACACAGGAAGCTAAAGAAACAGTCTTGGAAAAGAAGAAATCATATCAAAAGCTCTTAGCAAATAAGTCAGCAGACGTGACATCTCCTACAGTAGAACATGAGCGAGCGCCCTTTCCAGTCATGTTCTTTTCTCTGCCAACTCTAACCTCGAAGAACGCCAACACCAAGTTGATTGGGACCGCACAACCAATTTATATATATATGCAAGGATGAATTTGAAAGACGAATTATAGAATCCAAAGGAATAGTTCTGGATCCTTCACACATGAACAACAATCTGAGCTAAAATTTGCCTGATTTCCATAGTGCAGTAATCCAATATTGGTGCTCTAAAATTAGCTGTCACACATTCAATTCATGCTAACAATAGCACACGGTCACCAATTCAAATATGACTGTTACTATTCTTCTTCTTCTTTTCATTAAGCTGGAAAGTCCATGTTTTTTACCTTGTTAGTTTTATAAGTTTTGTGTTATTTCTTACTCACCTGAAGAAGTTGGGACTCCGATGAAACTAGTCGTGATTTATTAAAGTTTTATTTTTTGTGTTATACTTTCTCGGGTTCTAGTCAGTTAAATATTAATTTTATAAATGTATACATCCCGAGTCAATCCTAATAATGTGTGTGTGTGTGCGCGCACGCGCACACACAAACAAACATACACAAAACAGACCCTTTGCTTTTGCAGTCTGATTAGTTCTTTGGAAACAATCATTAAGCAAAGCATTGGAAATCAAATCTGATTTCTCATAGATTCAGTATTATGAATTGGAGTCATGTTCTGGGAATACAGTTCAAACCATATCATGTAGCATAATACAAACGTTTTGTAGAATGGGATAACAAACTTGAAGCAAGTTCAATTCCTGACGGCTAAAAATTTTCTGCTTCACTTTTAATGTTATTGTTTCTTTAAGGATTTTTCTAATCTCAAATTCACTTTTCCTCTTTCCAGATAGTTTTGTGGGCATAAATATGTACTGCACTGTAAATAATTTTAAAATGAATGATAATAGGTGAAGGTTGCAGAAAATTACAACAGTTTGTTTAAACCTTAGTCTTCCTCCCTGCATGTGCAAAGTTGTCTTGGCACAGTGCACAACGATAGGTTATTTTAATACTCAAATATGATCATCATCATCAAATTCCTGCCATGTACCTTCAAGGGGTGTATAGGATATGATAGTACTACATGAAAAATTTACATCATCACAAACTTCCTATCTACAATTTTCCTCCAAATCAATCTGTTACCTCTCAAGAATCCAACATTATCAGATTTTATATTTCTGTCTTCTAAGGCACTTTTTATCGTATCAATCCACCTATATCTTGGTCTTCCTCTGGGTCTGCCAATCTGGCAGAGAAGAACACTTGTTTTGCTAATCATTCCTTGCCCATTCTGTTTAAGTGACCATACCGCCTGAGATTAGCTCTGCTAACACATTCTTGGATGATGACAATGTCAAGTTCTTTCCTAATATCCTCGTTTTTAATATGATATTGCCATTGATGCCAACTGTTCACGCCACTAATCTTTCTGAGGACTCTCATATCTGTAGTCTTTGGTCAAGTATTTTGTTTCTAACTGAGCTCTCAGATCCATAAGTTAAAATTGGTTTGAACACTGTCTTGTATATACAGCTAATTTAGTGTTTTGACTAATTTCTTTCTTATTCCATATAAATTTATTCATTTGACTTCCTACCATATTTCTACCAACATTCCTCCAGCTTTGTTGATTCTGTCGTGTATTTCCATATTTAATTTAGCACTTTTTCTTCCATTTCTGAGCTTTTTCGACAACCTCCAGAAATCTTGCCACCTTTTTAATATTTATTTTCTATATTCTTACCAAAGTCTTCCCATGACTTTTGTTTAGCTTTCTTACATTTGTCTCTGTATTCTATTAGAGCACAAGCTGATTTATTTTCCAGAAACTTTTGATGTACTTTCTTCTTTTCCTTCACTGCCTCTTTAACTTCCTGTGTCCACCATGGAGTTCTGATTTTTATATTATTGCAGACAACCTCACCACATGTCTCTCTGGCTGAATCAATCAGGGTTTTCTTCAGGGCTTGCCACTGAATCTCCAAGGTTTGGTTCCTGTTCTCAAACTCTTTTATTTTTTCTTGAATAATGTTTGTGTATTTTAGTCTACAGTTTTCACATCTGAGAGCTGCTCATCTTTTATTTGCTTCAAAACTTTCTTACATGTCATTCTTTTCAATATGAAATTCAATTTTATCCTGCTCAAGACTAAATAGTGATCGCTTCCAATTTCAAATCTTCTGTACACACTGGTGTCCTGCACCAGGGAGAAAACATTACTATCAACCATAACATAGTCGATGAGACTTTTTCTTATTCGTTGCCTCTTCTCTCCATGTGAATTTGTGCACATTTTTATGTTGGAACATGGTGTTAGTAATAACCAGTCCATGTCCTGAGCAGAAATCCAACAGGTATTTGCCATTATTATCTTTTCTCCAAATTTTCCTAAAATTTTATATCTGAGAATCATTTTCTACTCTGCTGTTTAGATTCCCAAGAAGGACCAACTTTTCCTATTTCATTGTGTCAGTTGCTTTCTCTAAAGCTTCAAAAAATTCCAACACTAGTAGAACATTCTGTGGGACCACAGGCACAAATTAGTCTCATTGTCTAGTTCCCCATTCTGATGTTTGTCCACATCACTCGACTTGAGACTGCCTGCCTTTCAAGATAAGTTTCATATTTAGTGTTGAATACTATGTCTAATCCTTTTCCTTGATTGTCATTGCCTGAATGTAACATTTTGAATTTATTGCTCAGAAAGATCTCGCCAGTTTTTGTCTTTTTTGTTTAAGTCACCCCTGTTACGTCGATCTGGTACTTATCTGATTCCTTAACCAGCTCCATTTCTTTGCCATTCAGTCTTCTTATGTTGATAGTACCGATCTTGAACTCTGGTGATTGTTTTAAGATTTGTTTCATTAACTGACTTTTCGATGTTTGCCCTGGTTCCCTGGCAAAAACAACGGGGTCTTGTTTAACCGGGCGACACCCCGGCTGGCATGAAATTTTGTAACATCATTTTATATTTTGGTTTAAGCCAATAAAAATACAATTTTGTTCGCTAAATCCAAAATTGCCTGCTCATCCTTGTTCGTTCAGTATCCAGGTAGATACCTAATAGGGTGTGCCACGAGAAGGTCAGATTGGACATTAGGTCAAGAGCCCTGGTCGGCGCTCTGCATTCCTTTAAAGGCTATGTAGAGGTCTCCTCTCAGTTATACAGCTTTGACCCTTAAGCACCCCAAATACTTATGCAGTATCTTGTGACCTAAAACTCAGTCATTGGATAAAAAATAACCACATTGATTGAGTTATTAGAAATCATTCATACTAATTGAAATGTTTTATTTTTGGTTGTTCATTTTGATTTGTCAGTTAGCAACTTCTGGTAAAAGAATATGCATCCCTTTCACCTCACTTCTGTGGTCTGACTTTCCATGCAGTCATGCAATTTTTGCCCATCATAAAAGTAGGGGTCTGCTATATATAATTCTGGTATTTAATATTTATTTCCACATATCTGTTGATGCGAAGAAAGCTGCTACTTGAAAATTTTGATTTTCAAGTCATATTATGTCTAAATACCAGTAATAATATGACTGAAACAAAGCATTTAATGTTCTTTAACTGCATACTGTAGATCAAAATATTAAAGATCTGCTTTCAAAAGTGTACGCAAGCGGATATTTTAGTTGCAGAGATTCAATGCAGGAAGAAGAAGAGGAAGCTATATCTAGTGAGGATGCTCCAGAAACAGAGGAAGAATTCACCCCACTAGAGGAGAATTTGCCAGTTGAAAAAGCTGAAGTAAATCAGGATGAACAAACATTGCCGGATTGCCATTTAAATGGCATAAAAGAGGTATTAAAATGTTGCTTTCTTTTTGCTTTGATAGTTTTTCTGATCTTTAATCTAATTATTGTCTTTAATAAAATTATTGCTTTGACACTTTCATGGATTCCCAGAACCTTTCCCATCATTGAGAACCCCCCCCCCCCTCCAACTTATGTGGCATCTCTTGTACTGCTTTTGCCTTGCAAAAGCAGTACAAGAGATGCCATATGGACCCTTATTCAGCACCTTTATTCATCTTTCACAGATAATTTCATTCTTTCTTCTCCTACCATGTATTAAAAAAATGTTCATTGCATCCATCATATAAAATTCTTTCATGTATTTATTTGCTGTATCTCCTCTTTCCACAATACACTGATTTCTGCAACCCATGGTAAACATTCTATAGTCTTAATATCATTGCAGTTACCCAACCCTGGTGCTGTTTCCTCATTTTCTCAAAACCAACCAAGATGCTGCAGGTTTGAATCCCACCAAGGGCATGGATGTTTGTGATTGTCCTACTAACTGTGTGTGGAAAGGGCATCTGCAACTCTGCCACTTCTTCTATCAGAAGACTTCACCTCCAAAACCCGGTGAGGTACAGGAGTAACCACATGGCATCTATGGACGTCAAATGTGTGTGGGGGGGAATTTTTTTTAATGTCCCATAATGTACTGTTTTCTTTCCCAGTACTTCATTGTTTCACCAAAATTCCCTTCCTTCTCGGTCGTCTGGAATGTTATCCTCTCAGTATCACAACCTGGTCTTCTCAGTACCAAGTGCAGACTTTCACTCGACAGTGTACGTTCACCTTTTGCACATAATGCTAGTCTGTTGCCTATTGAAAGAATGTTATACAAGTCATTCTTTATGTTGGATGTCTCTTCCAAACTACATCATTAGCAGATAACTCCATTTAAATAATAATGGTTTAGCGACATTGCCGCCATTCTAGTAGAATCACCTTTATTCTCTTTAACTATGCTCCTCATACACTAACTTTGGATATCTATCACGCACCCATTGTGTTATCCATATCTAGTCACCATAATTTATGTAGTAACCTGCTGTTATATTATTGTGTGAAAGGCCTTTGTAGTGTGGTATTCATTACCAAAGTCATTTATCACATAGCTATAGAGTGAGAGATTACCAAGTCGAGAATTTTCTCCATAAAGTTTCATATAACTATAATACAGAAAGTTGGCTGAGAGGTTAGCATATCTGCTCTCCATCCAAGAGGCTACAGAGTCAAACTCCACCATGGATGTTTGATTGTCCTACTAACTCTGTGTGGAAAGGGCATTTGCAACCCTACCCCTTCTAGCAGAATGCTTCACTCCCAAAACCCTGTGAGGTACAGGGGTGCTCGCACAACATCCAATACGATCAGATGTGAATAACTTTACAGAAATTCATATTGGATTTTTATTTGTTACTTTATTTTCTCAGCACTCCTTCCTAACTGAAAAAAAACTGTTTGTAGATCACATGCAGTGTCACCCCCTTACAACTCTAAGTAAGATTGTGATGTAATTTGTTGCCATATCTGAATGTTTTTACTAATTTCTTTCTTATTCAATATACCAGTTATGCTTATTCCGTTATCTGATGAACATTACAAACAGCGACTGATGAAAAGGAATCTTTCTAACAGGCAATACGTTAAAGATACCAAGGAATCTATGTGGTCTTTTTTAATCGAAGGTGAGTTAGCCGATCTCATATGGAGGTAGCAGGGTTTTTCTGTTGGAAACTCGGGGTTTTTCATTCTGCATACAGACAAATCGGCCCTTCAGAACACACGCAATTTACAGACAAAAAATACTAGTTGCTGTGGATGGTTGATGGGGATAGTTGTCCTAGTGGGTGTCCTCCCCGCAATGAGTCTTCGGACTCCTTGGAGGTGTCACGAATGATAATGATAATTGGACAATAGTTTTTAGTTAGATACTGTGTTTCCAGTGCAACAAATGGTTTTGCTCGAGTCTATACAGCATAGTGTCTGTGAGAGAGGACATGTGATTCATTAGTTAGTGCCGTTTTTATTGCAGCTGTCTCTAATTGCACTATTTGTTGAGAAATATATTACACAGACTGCAAAAGCCTCTGTATCTTATTCAGGGATAAAATAAAACAAATTTTTTTCTTGCATCTGCAGTATATAATGGCTGTTGGGAAGGCTTGTTAACCACGGGGAGCGAGTTACTATTACCTCAACGTGAACACATTTAAATATTTTTTGTGTGGGAAGTATATATGCAAAACGTTTTAATGTCTTTTTTTGTAAAGTGAAATCAGGGGTGTGAGTTATACACGAGGGCAAGTTATATTCAACGGTAAGCATTTTGCCGACAAGTTGACACCCTGCTCCGCTGATTTCTGTATAGAAGTCAGCGAAGCAGTGAGTTACAATGCATAAATATTTTTCTCACTACCGTTTTTTTTTTTTTTTTAATTAAACCAACATCATAAAAATAAATTTAATAATACAATAATAAATTTTACACTGAATAATATAAATTTTTGGTGATCAGAATGGGATATGTCAATGAAACTTACCACAAGTTAATTTAATGATGTTGGCCTCAGAAAACTACAATATTTTAGCATTAGGCCTTTGATTGATAACTAATTTAAATGTGTAGTTTTATATTTGTCAACATGCTACACAGTATACATAAGTGTACTAATACTTTTTATGATTATGCCATAATTAATTATTAATACTTATTTACTAAAATAAAGAGCGAAAAGGCTTCACATCGGCGATACAAAATTATATTAATTAAGTGGAAATTAAATCCAACATTATTTCAAAGCCGACTACAGAAACTATAGACGTTTCGTGCAAAATTTGACAGATCTTATGGGAATACACTCGCCGCCATACTAGTAGTTGCCCTAGCAGCTAGAGCAACTCGTAGTATGGCGGCGAGTGTATTCCCGTAAGTTCGCTGGTCAAATTTCCCATGAAACTTCTATTGTTACTATAGTCGGCTTTGAAATAATGTTGGATTTAATATCCACTTAATTTGTATAATATTAATACTTAATGTTAGTTTAATGTATGAACTTTAAAAAAATGAGAAAGGTATTTACGAGTAAGTTTGTTGGGACCAGGCCCTTGTCTTATAGAAAAAGCATTGAGAACCACTGATCCTTAGTATTCCCTGACTTTCGTTTTCTAATCGTACGTGCATTCATTATGCATTTAGCACCATGCATCCAGCAGTAGACAGAAATAAACAGCGGCAAGTGTATTATTGTTGTGCATGTGCACTGCATTTTGTTTTTGCTACTGTAAATGGGAATTATAAAGATAATTTAATTTAGGCATATAATATAATGTTGAATTTTTTGAAACTATAAAAAATGCATTTGATTTAAGTTTTGAATTATTTTGTTACAGTTCTACTGAAGATGGCTGGCAAAAATAAAAAACGAAAATTATCACAGTCAAGCAGCAGAGTTCCAAAGTTGGTGGACTGAAGAGTATTGCATGATTAACAAAGACAATAAAGCAATCTGTGCTTTATCTTCCTGGACAGTTGTGTGTCGAACGTCATCAGTAAAATGACATTATGAGACAAACCATAAATCCCTTCTTGAGAAAAGCAAGGACAAACAGAAAGAATTTATTGCTCGGGCAATTAAAAATAGAAATATTCAGTCCCTAATGAAATTTATCGGCAGTCGTTCAAATATAACTGCTGCTAGTTTTTTTTTGCCTCAAATTTAATTGCCAAACACAGGAAACCTTTTCGTCATGGGGAATATATAAAAGACGCATGGTTAAAATGCGCAGCAGTTTTCTTTGAAGATTTTGAAAAGAAGGAAATAATTAATCAAAGAATAAAAGATATGCCTTTGGCTAGAAACATGGTGAAAGATAGAATCTTGGAAATGGCTAAAAATATAACTCATCAGCAAAAAATAGATATAAAATCTTCTGGTTTAATTTCGCTTTGTCTTGATGAGAGTACAGAAATAACCGCATCAGCTCGTTTAGCAATTTTTATTAGTTATTATGTGTGGAATAATATCAAAGAAGAATTGATCAGCTTAACATCATTAGCAGCAACAACAAAAGGAAGAGATATTTGCAACGCAGTTGTAAATGCACTTGCTGAAAGAGATATAGATCTCTCCAAAATTGTATCTGTAACTACTGATGGTGCTCACAGTATGACTTTAGAGGAAAATGGGTTTCTCAGTTTATTTATCAAACGTATTGGACATTCAGTTCTGGGTTTTCATTGCATTATACATCAGGTTTTATGCGCAAAGGCTAGTTTCAAGCCACTGGAAGATATGAGCATTATAACAAAACTGGTCAATTTTATATCGGCACGTGCTTTAAATAAATGAAAGTTTATGAAATTATTAAGTGAGGTAAACTCAGCATACAATGGTTTACTTATGTACAACAACGTCCGATGGTTAAGTTGGGAAAGTTCTTCAAAGATTTGTTGAGTGTTTAGATGAGATCAGACTTTTTTACATAATGAGAAAATCATTGAAAAATATAATCAATTAATGAATGTCGAATGGCTTTCGAAATTAATGTTTTTTTACTGGTTTACAAGATTTTACAAGACAGTTATTGTCATGTTTGATTGAATCAAAGCATTCGAAGCTAAATTACCAATTTTTAACGTGACGTTATTTCCAATACCTTCCGATATTTTCCAAATACAAAAAAATCCTTTGCAGATCTAGAATCCCATGAAAATACAGATAGAGTTAAATTGACAAAAGAGTTTTCTAGTTATTCAATCGATAATCAATGAATTTTCTTCAAGATTTACACAGTTCAGCAATTTGCAGATGCATCAAAATTTATTTTAATGTCTGCAAATTTCGAGAGGCTGAATTTCATTCAGCTTCTCAAAAGGGGTTTCATTCAGCTTCTTAAAAATTCAGCCTTTCGAGAGGCTGAATTTTTAAGATATAGAAATGCAATTAATCAATTTTCAATCTAGTTCTATATGGAAACAAAAGTTTATCGATTTGAGAAACGACTTGGAAATAATGGAAAATGATCGATTATTGGGTGCAATTAAAAGGAATGCAGAAGAGGAAATATTGAGAACTTGGAATGCCATTCCTGAAATAAATTGAAAATAGGTTGATATGTATACGACAATGTGCATGTCAAATTATGAGTTCATTTTTATGAAATTCTATGTTAATTTTTAAACTTGTCTCAATAAAATTCTGCAATTACCGTATGTTATCGTGTATAATGCGAACTAGAAATTTTGTTTGAAAACTAGCCCTAAAATGCACGTCCAGGTATAATGCGATCTGTCAATCTTGTTCCATAACATTATAAATAATACAATACGTATTAACAAAAGAAATATTTATTTTAAAACAAAATGTCAAAATCCTTTAAATTCTTCATCTTTTGCATCATCAGTGTAGCATTTGTCATCATCGTCTTTATGCTCTCCATTTTGTGGTGCGTTATCCTCGCTTTCGTATATGATGTGATCTTCGGATTCATCCATTGAATTATTTATTCCACATTTCAGAAATGAGCGTTGAATCATTTCAGATGGTATCGAATCCCATGCTTCTTTAACCCAGCTGGTGACTAGGGTGATCTCAGGCTTCTGAAAATTCCCACCCTTTGTCATCTTCACCAAACTAGATGACATCCATTTTTCACGTAAGTGATCTTTAAACAGCTTATTCAAGCAGCTGCAAAACGGAAGTTAGACCTCCCGGTATGACTGCTAGGTCTCTACGTAGCTCACGTGCTTTCTCTTTGCTTGTCTCCGTTAAATGCGCCCGGAACATATCCCAGACTAGTATGCTTTGTTGACACAACAAGCTACCTGAACTTATGTTCCATACCTGATCCAACCACAATTGTACACCTTCTTCATTCATCCAACCTTTCTGATTGGAGCGAACAATTACACCTGGTGGAAATTTCATATGCTTTGGAATTTTCTTCCTTTTAAATATCACTGTCGGCTTTAATTTGGTTCCATCTGCCATGCATGCTAGAACAATGGTAAAATGCATTTTTTCATGTCCCATTGTTTTTATGAAAACCCCTTTTCACCAACTGAGTTTACTGTTCGATTCCCAGGCATATCAAAGTACATGTGCGTCTCATCCATATTGCCAATTTGGGAAAGTTCATATCCATGACACTTGCGTAATTTTATGATAAATTTATGGAAGGACTGCACTTTTTCTTCAAGCTGCTTTGGTAACTTCTGCGCAATTTTTGTTCAGTGTCGTAATGTTAATGCTTTGCGTTCTGTAAATCTGTTGCACCACCCAGGCAAAGCAAGAAAAGATGAAATACCTGGTGTGTCCTTGAATTCACCATTCTTGAGTTGTAGAGCTCGAAAACGATTTGCATTTCTTGTTACTATAATGCTATCTTGTCATTGCGTCAAAATCCATTCATTTAGCTCTTCTTCGAGTTTTGGAAAGGATGCTACATCTCCACGATGGGCACGTTTTGTTTTGGGGATTTTTTCAAGACTGTCTTTTTGCTTACGCCAAAATCTAATATTACTCTCTGCTACACCAAATTCTCTCATAGCAACACTGTTATTATGTTCTTCTGCAAACTGCACGACACGCAATTTAAATCCTGCTTCAAAAGTTGAACGTTTACATTTCTGTTGACTCATTTTCAAGCTAGGTTTGTTTAACGAATAATATTTAAAATGAACTGTGGTTAAACCGATATACCTAACTGTGCTCTATCATTCGGTGGCCAAGCGCGCATCGTATCTGCGCATAAAGCCAATAATGTAAGTAGCTTTATGCGCGCTCAGTTGCCGAATGCGAGTGGGTCAAGTAGATTTGGTTGCATAGGCATTAGGTAGTATATATTGTGTGTGCAAGTCTAATAAGGTGTTATATTTTTTAGGATCCGCATATAATGCTAACCCTTAACTTTGAGTAGTATTTTTTACCATAAATTTTTCGCATTATACACGATAATATACGGTAATTTTGTATTAATTTTTCCCCTATTAAAAACTGCCCGGCATGTCAACAACTTGATTTGTAAATTTTTGGCATGCACCAGCAACTCGATTTGTAAACTTTTGGCACGTATACATAAAAAGGTTCGCCACCAATGTCCTAAAACATGTTCCACTGTATTTTCTCCCTATATCATCATTCCTTGTATTTTGTAACCGAATTCTTGAATATATAACTGCATAGATCCCATTATTGGGTGATGATCTGAGAAAATATCAACACTTATTTATTTCAGACATCTAATAACATTTTTCTGCCCCTTTGCTGATGACAATATGATCTATTTGATTCTGTGTTTTGCATTTGGTGACACCCAGGTTACTTTATATATTCTCTCATGCTGGAAGATTGTGCCACCTATTACCAAGTTATATTTGCCACACAGTTCGATAAACGGTTCACCATTTACATTTCTCCCAAACCATGCTTACCCATTACATTCTCCAGCCCCCTCATTATTTGTGCTAACTTTAACATTGAAGTAGACACTCTTTACCATGTGTCATCATCTTATCAAGTAGACTGTAAAACTTTTCGTTTTCTTCAAGATATATTTTCATTTGGGGCATAGCACTGAACAACTCTAAGCCTTCTGAATTTAGTTTTAAGATTTACTGCTATTGTTTGTTCTAAAATTGGTTCCCATCAAATCAATCATCTTGACTAAATTTTTGATCATTAGAATAAAACTCTGTTGTATTATGTATACTAGTCATCCCTGAATAAAGAAACACATTCCCGTTGGGAAAATTTATTTTACCAATACCATTCCATCTTACTTCACTAATCCCCAATAATTCAGTTTTATATTTTTCCATATAATTTCTTAATTGTGCTAGTTTTCTTGTTTGATAGTGTTTTAACATTTTATTGGCAGTTCGTGTCTTAATTTTTCAAGTTTTGGTCAATTCCAAGAAGTCCATCCAATTTCTGCATTTATCTGACTTGATAAACAGTATTTAAATTTTTGGTGACTTACAGTATGTTAGCCAAGATTTCCTATTCTGGTAGTAGGACTACTCCCTCAGCCCTACTCCCCTTACCATGTGTTATATAGATGTGTTATTTATGCAAGCATTTACTCCTGTGCGATGTTTTGGTTATACTGCTAATACCTGGTCACCAGAGCCTCGTTTGTGATAACAGGTTCTACCACAAAAAATGGCGAGGGTGGTATTTCAGTGAGAGGACTATGTTATATATCATGAAGTCATCATCATCATCATCATCAAATTCCTGCCATGTACCCTCAAGGGGTGTACAGGATATGACAGTACTACATGAAAAAATTACATCATCACTAACTTCCTATCTACAATTTTCCTCCAAATCAGTCTGTTACTTGTCAAGACTCCAACATTATCGGATCTTATATTTCTATCGTCTAAGGCACTTTGTACCGTATCAATCCACCTATATCTTGGTCTTCCTCTGGGTCGTTTTCCTGCCAACCTGGCAGAGAACACTTGTTTTGCTAATCTTTCCTCTCCCATTCTATTTAAGTGACCATACCATCTGAGATCATGAAGTCAAGGACTTAATAATATTACACAGTCCATCCCTTAGAATCCTTGGCATATTTTAGAATGAGGTTTTGGTTATACTGCTAATACCTAGTCACCAGAGCCTCATTTGTAATAACAGGTTCTACCACAAAAAAAGGCAAGGGTGGTATTTGAGTGAGAGAAACTGTATATATCATGAGTCAAGGACTTAATAATATTACACAGTTACCATCCCTTAGAATCCTTGGCATATTTTAGAATGAGATTTTCATCTATCTATCCATATGGATCCTAATATGTTGACATTTTTGCGCTTTGAAAATGTACAAATCAAGATTTCAAAGTTTCTTTTCAAAAAATAATCTTCATTCTGGGATTAAATTTACCTTCAAAAAGGAAATGCAGAGTATTACATTTTCTGGATGTTCATCTCATTCTAGATCAGTTTGCTGCAAGTTTTTTTTTCTTCCAGCTTGTGTGGATCAGTCCTCTGCTTATCATCCTTCCAAACAGTATGAAGTAATTGACATTCTTGTCTCTTTCTCTGCATATGCAACTCAGGATAAAGGCCACATGATCCTTATTCTGTATGTGTCAGCTACCTCTGAATGTGTTATGAGAGTTCTAGGGCAGTTTGACTTATTGGCACATACGAACCCATCCACAAACCTTAATTTGGTCCATGCAAGCCATTCAGCTGATAAGTCAGATTTTCCTAGCAGGTAGTTGATGTTAGCCATTTAGGATAATACTAAATTGCTTCATTGAAGCATCCTAAAATATGAATGTTTGTTTTAAAAAAACTTTGGAGTCTTGTTATATCATCCAAATTGTAATCACAGTGTTGGACTTTCTTTGGTATTCATAAAGTTTGGGAAATTGTAATTACACATTGCATAAAATGATATAAGTTTTTTTTTTTCTTTATGAATTTAGATTTCCTGAAATTTTTTCCATGTAGCGCCAAGGTTAACATAAGAGTTAAGCTTCGTGGACAAGATGCTGATCTCTTGATTACCTGTAATACTTCATATTAAATGTTTAATATTACTGATCATTGTGTTTAATTTAAAAAAAAAAAAAATATTATTATTATCCTATGGTATTATTACACCAGATCATAGAGGTCAAGTTCATATATTTTATACAGCACCTTTTCTGGGTTGTTATAGAGTTCACATTTGGAAATATTCATACAGTTTAGCAAATGCATTGGTGATGCTTCCTCGATGTTACAGATTTTGCAGGTGAGGAAGACTTTTATGCCATTGCTAAATTTGATTGGTCTTGCGTGGCCGGTCTTGAGGCGAGAAATCATGGTAGTGGCACTGCTATTAAACTTCGAGCTGATGGTAGCTCCTGCTGAGTGCCAGTGGTGAGTCATGTCCTGAAGAATTGTTCTTTTTATGATTTCTTTTTGGGTGGTTTTAAAAAGATCGAAATCTGTAGTATCACTTGATGTTGCGGCCATTTTTGTTACTTCATCTGCAGTTTCGTTTTCCTTTAATCCCACATGGGATGGGATCCATTGGAAGATTATTTTGGAATCCTTATGTAGTTTATGTTTTTTGCTATGTCTCTAAGTATTTCTTGATGGCTAGTGTAGCAGTTCTTAATAGCTTGAAGGGCTGCTAAGGAATCTGTGAAAAATATAAACTCCTCGGGTTTTGTTTGTCCAAATATTGCAGGGCTATGTTAATGGCTATTAATTCTGCATGGTATGAGTTGCATCGAATACTGTTAGTTGTTTCTAGTTCTATATTATGAGAGCCATAGATGAGTATGCCAGTCCTAGAATTGCCATTTGGATTTTTGGAGCCATCTGTGTAGATCTTTATTGAGTCAGGTCCATATTCTATTATTTTTGAAAGGGCTAATGATCTCAAGATTTTAGGGTTTTCTAGGCTTTTTTTCTCATGTTTCCCTATTTCAGAGTTGATAACTATATTTTTCCTGTCTTGATTTGGAGGAAATGCTGGGTAGTCGACTATTTTATTTGGACAATCCAAGGGATTTTATTTTTTATGATTTCATGCACTGTTGATTTTTTTCTTTATTCTGTTTGTTGGTTTCCAGTTTTTAAAAAGTTCACTTGTTCTATGATGTGCAAGGTTGGTTCTTTTTTTCTCCAAATTTGGTCAGATTTTCTTGCCGCCTAATTTTTAAAGGAACAAGGTTGGATTCGAATTCTGCTATTTTTCCAGGAGTTGTATTCCTTAGTCCACATATGATTTTAGCTGCATTTTTCTCAATTTTTATAATCTTGTCTAAACTGGTTTGTGATGTTTGCATATAGGCAAAGCATATTCCATTATGGGATGGATAATAGAGGTATATGTGACTTTTAAGGTTTTAGCATCAGCTCCCCCTCTTTACCTGAGATACTTTTCATGATATTTAGTCTTCTTTTTGCTCTGACTGCAACATTGTTGATATGTTTATTGAAGCTTAGCGATGGATCCAGAGTAACTCCAAGGTATTTGGGGTTTTCATTAAATGTAATTAGTTGACTGTTTAGCTTAATCTTTGGTCTCCACTTTCTGAGGTGGTTATTAATAGTAAAAACACAGATTTCTGATTTAGTAGGGTTAATTTTGATTTTTTGGTTTTCACAGTATGTAGCTAAACTTTCAATGACTTTGTTTGACCTTCTGCTGTTTCTAGGTTGTTGTGAGCTGAAAATAGGACCAAATCATCAGCAAACATAGCTATCTTTGTTTCTTTATATTTTTATCTAAGTCATTTAAGTAGATGGAAGAAAGGAGTGGGTTCAAAATGCTACCTTGAGGGAGTCCCTGGTTTATTTTCACTTTCTTGGAAAAGGTATTATTTATTCTAACTCAAATTGTTCTATTTCTTAGAAAATCTTAGATCCAGTTAAGAACTTTCCCTTCTATTCCAATATGACAAAGTTTGGAAAAGAGTTTCTGCCTCCACACCTTGTCAAAGACATTGCTAAAATCTATAAAAGCTGCAATGGTGGATTTGGTAGGTTTGGTCTGGAAGTTATCTTGAATTGTCTGGGTTAAGTAGAAAAGTTGATCAGTTGTTGAGTGATTTCTTCTAAAGCAGCCTGAAAATGTGGTAGTATACTATTTTTGATTAGATAGTAATTCAAACGTTGGAGTACCATTTTTTCCATTAATTTGCCTGGAATTGAAGTCATAACTTCCTGGTTGGTCTTGCGGTTTGTTAGACTTTAAGATTGGTATGATTGTGGCTGTCTTCCAATCTTTCGGAACTTTTCCTTGTTTTAGGCTATTGTTATATAGGCGAAGTAGCCAATCTAGGGCTAGGGAAGGAAGATGTTTGATCATAATTCCTTGTATGTTATCTGGTCCACATGATTTATTTATATCTAGTCTCTCCAAGGCATCTCCCAATTCAGAGATTGTAAATGGATCCCAAAATAGTTAGTTTTGATATTTTGGGGAGTTTGCAGCATTTTTCTGCTGTTGAGCCTGTTTTGATATTTGATGGTCTTTCCTAGTATTCATCTCTAGTTTGCATATATTTTGAAAATGAAAGGCCAAGGTATTTGCAATCTCCCTCTCTCCAATTTTGATATTTCCATCTGGATCTTTTAGCGTGTTAGTCTCACTTGCCTTTGGTAGGTCTCTTTGTAAGTTAGCAGTCAGTTTCCAAAGTTTGGTATCTGAAGTGTTTGGATTTAAGTTGTGGCAAATTTCTTGCCATTAGTTCTTTGTAATATATTATATTTTTGTTTAATTTCAGCATTTATCTTGTTGTACTTGATGTTTCTGGAGAGCTTCCAATTTTTAAGATGTTAAATAATTAATTTCGTTTAGTTATTTTACTGGCAAGTTCCTGGTGAACCTTTGTGTAGTTTGAAATAACTTTTCTCCTGTAGCCCTTTGGGATAGTTTTCTTTGCTGCATTTAGGATAGTATTCTTCCAAGTTATATAGTCTTTGTCTAAGTCATCATGGTATGTGTGATCTTTCAGCATTTTACTTACTTCATCCTTGTATTTCTCTCAATTTTCCTTCTGGAAGTTCCAATGATATTTTCTTTTTTGGGTGGGGTCTAGTCATTTTTGGGTTTCAGATTGATTAATATTGGAGTATGATCGCTTCCTACTGGTTCCAAAACAGACCAAATAGCTTTGTCGTGAAGATCAGGAGACACTGCAGTGATATCTAGGGCATCTTTTATACCATAAGAATGAGACAGATAATTAGGTTCTCCACTGTTGAGAGTTATTAGTCCTGTTTCATCTAAGAAATTACTCAGGTTTTCTCCTCTTGGGTTTATTTCTTCAGAACCCCATAACAGGTGTTTTGCTATTCATGTCTCCTAGGATAATGGAGTTTTCTTCAATGAGATGGGATAGATTGGAAAGATTTGGTCCATGTTTGTCAGGAGGATGATAACAATTGAATATGTTTAATGGCTTTTTACTTGGTTTCAGTATTTGGATTCCTTGTGTTTCAGTTCCTTCTGATACTATGTCTAACTCAACAACTTTATATGACAAGTTTCAAATTAGTGTCAGCAGCCCTCCTCCATTTTGGTCCGTAGGCCTATCTTGTCTTATGATTTCATAGTTTTTAATGTTTAGTCTGTTGGTTTGTCTAAGTTTGGTTTCCTGAATGCAGATAATATTAGCATCATGTTTGTCAGCTAGTAGTAATAGTTCATTTAGTTTTTCTTTGCTTGCTGGGGTAACGATACCATTTAAATTACATTGGATGATATTAATATTTCTGGTAATGGGTGGAATGATTTGATCATTTCTCAAACTCTGACATCATTTCCAAATCAAGAGTCGCGTCGGCTGCCCCGTAAGCGGTAGCATAAATATAATCACTGAAATTTGTCTCCATGGTGGGAAAAAGAAGAAATGCTGCTGTCGTTAGATCATCCAGAGGGCACCACAATTAGGTGACAGTCAAACTTTGCCCTCCATCATGTTTAATAACAAATTTAATTGGAAAACATACTTTATTATTATTATTATTATTCCTGACACCTCCAAGGAGTCTGAAGATTCATCGCGGGAGGACACCTACGACTGTCTCAACCACTACACCGAACCTCTACTACGAATCATCTCCATCAACGCCATCTATATACGAATATTCTTTACTTGAATATTCTTTAATGGAAAGATGATCAAATAGGGTAGGAGTCAGTAGATGTGTAATCTTATTAAGCAAGAGCTTCATTAAAAAGAGGAAAAAAAAGATGATGTGGAAGGAATACCGTGTGCTTAAGGATGATGTCTGTTATGAAAATTATAAGCAGCACACTAGAATAGTTGCAACACTTGTAGGGAAAGCTAAGTCTGAGTATGAAAAGAAACTGGCTCTGCAAGCTAAAGACAACCCACAAGCTATTGATGTGCTACAAGTAAAAGAATGAATGTGAAAGAATAACTCTTCAGAATGCAGATAGCGTGACAACAACAGATGCAGCAGAGGTTGTTCAACTAATGAGTGCCCATTTGCTAAAAGCTATCAACCTAATGTATGTAACATTGAGTTCACTGCTACCTTTTTACTAAATGAAGAAACTCAGGTGTATGAAGAGGAGGTATTAGAGCATTGCACAAACTAAATAAGAATTCAACAATAGGATCCAATGGGATATCAGCACGGGTGCTAAAAGAGTGTTTAGCTGAACTAGCTATTCTTTTGACCAAGCTATGTAATTTGAGTCTCAGAAGAGGAAAGAGTCTGCAGGAATGGAAAGATTGTACTTCAATTCCATTTTACAAGAGTGGTTCCATGACTGATATATCCAACTATCGATCAATCAGTATCTTAGGAGTGGTGGTGAAGATTTTAGAAAAATTGGTTAGGGCTCTCAAAGAGGGGTGATACGATTGAGACTTACAAACTTCTGAAAGGATCATACAGGATTTCAGTTGATGTTGACAGAGAATCTCTACTTTGCAATGAACAGCATGGGTTTACTAAGGGAAGGTAATGTTTAAGCAACTTGCTTACATTCTATAATAATGTTACCAATGAACTAGACAAGGAGAATGGATACACCATGATATTTTTAGATTTGGCTAAGACTTTTGACAGAATACAGCATTGGAAGACTGTTGCATTAATTGGAAAATATGGGTTTGGATTATAAAGTGCTTAAGAGGATGGCTGACTGACAAGTATCAAAAAGTTGTATATACAGGGGATGTGAGTCTGCAAGATTTAAGTTAACTAGTGGTGTAGCATAGCACAAGGATCAGTCCTTGTTCCACTGTTATTCAATCTGTACATTAATGATATTGGGAAGGATTTGAAAGGTGACATACAGCTATTTGCTGACGATGCAAAGATAGGTAGAGTAATCAGGAATGCTGCTGATAAGCAATACTTGCAGAATGATTTGAATAGGCTAGAATTGTGGGCATGGGAAAATGGATGTCAGTTCAATGTCAGTCATGTAGCAAAGATTGCAAATACAACTCTAAAGATAAGGATGTCATTTTGCCTCTTTACAAGGCCTTGATAAGATTTCACTTGGACTATTGCACAGGTCTGGTCTCCTGGTTTGTGAGATTCTAATATATTGGAGAGAGTACAAAGGAGAATGTTAAAAATGATATGAGGATTGTGGAATACTGATTATGAAGACAGATTGAGAATTTGTAGACTGTAGACCGGAGAAAAAAGGGGTGATACGATTGAGACTTACAAACTTCTGAAAGGGTCATACAGGATTTCAGTTGATGGAATTTTTCAATTTACAGAGGGTGGGGAAAGGAAGTGGGCATCCTTGGAAGCTGAGAATGAATGCAGGTAAGGAGATGAGGGCTAAATTTTCCTCTCATAGGTAGTGCATGATTGGAATGGATTGCCATTGGATGTTGTGTGTGTGTGTCTGTGCAAGCAGTGTGAATGAGTTCAAGAATAAGTATGATAGCTGGTGCGTGTAGTATGTGGTCTCCTTCGATGAGTCCCTGACTCTCTGTAGGTCTCTCATAATATTGTTGCGAAGAATTGCGACGAATAATAATATTCGTCGCACTTTCTTTTGAAAGTTTGTTTACTTAAAAGATTTATTTTATCAGTTAACCAAAAAGGTTTGTACAGTTTTCGGTAGAGTTCGCTGTGATGACTTGTTTTATTTTGTAGTGGTTTGCAGAGCACGTTTATGTGCATTATAAGGCACAGATATGCATCAGTCAATTGGTATGCTCTAACTTGGTATTTACTTTTTTCTGTGACTGAACTCTTTTAAAATGTCAGTTGAATCCGGTGTCATTTTGGCTTGTGTGTTTTACAAATTTAAACTCTGTTCAGATGCTTCAGAAGCTTTCCATAAGATATGCTTGGCATTTAAAAGATGCTGTATCATTGGTTGTCACCAAACAATCCAGTACTGCACTCTTCAAAGGCACCGCTTCATCCCCAGAAGACTATGCTTTGTGTGTGGCGATTGGAGCCTGTATTGTCCTATATGAGTTTCTTGCTGCAGACCAATCAGTTATTGCCGAGATCTACTTGAAGCAACTCGAGCATGTGCCGGATGCATTACTTCAGAAACAGCCAGGACTACATAAGCAGAAGAAAGTGGTATTCTTACAGGATAGTGCAGACCCTCATACTGCAAATCTTACCTGTGAGAAGCTTTGGGATGGGAGATACTCACTCATCTTCCATATTCTCCAAGCAATTATTCACCTTTTTTTTTGGTGCTAGATCTGTGAAATAGACAGTTCCATAATAAAACAGAGATTGAAGTGGAGGTTACCAGGTTTATTACTTCTAAAAACAAAACATTTTATGAAAGTGGAATTTACAAACTTCTACAAGCTATTCTGAAAAACCGTACAAACTTTTTTGGTTACCTGATATTTAGCAGAGAACTTGGCAATGAAGCTAATATAGTATTAGATTGAAAATGCCAAATGTATAGAATCAGTACACAAATTTGGAAATGAAAAATAGCAATAGTATGATACAGTAAGCCAAAAAGAGAGAGCAAAAACTTAAAAGCAAGAAATATCAAAACTTATACTATACATAGCTAGCCAGCAGTAATGATAGTTTGCTAGCCATTTTGAATCAAATTGTCAGATAATCTGACTCACAAAACCACTTCTGTTTGAGTGATTTTGTGGATTCATTATGATTAAATTTATAAACAAGATAAGACTAAATTTCATTTTGACTGAAACTCATCGTTTCTCTGACTTGACTTAATTTGATGTAGTGTCCTCGCAAATGTTCAGTGTTTTTGGAAAGTTAGAAGCCATACATAGATTAAGTTTGGGCTATGTAATGGATAGCTCAGTGAAATTAGTGTAGTGAAGCTCTGGAATCGCTCATGCACTTTTGTGAGACTATACGTTGTCACGTTGGGCGAAAAGCTGATGCATATTAAGGATTAACTCATTATATGTAGCAGGATTGTTATCCTTGCCTTCCGTTTTTGGATTTCATCATAATGCTTAAGGTTATTCTGATGCCAATTCAGAACCTACAACATTTGTGCTCCCAAAAGCAGTCTAGAAATTGCATCACTGATAGTAAGTTCAGCGTGAAACAGTATTGTCTCCTGCTTATTTAAAAACAAAAATAATTTGCTAATGAACATCAACTGCAGTCTTTTTTTTTTTTTTTTTTCGCATCTAGAAACTTAGTCACTGCACTTTTTGTGTATACTAACTTTATCTCTGCTGTGTCATTTTCATTGCTATGATTTAGAAACTGCTAGCAGGAAATCTGGTAAACTTAACCAGAGCCCACAAAACTCCATGCTTAAGACAGTTCTTTAATTAAAAAATGAATTGGTATTTTTTGATGAATACCCATACTATTTATAACTTTTATGCATTGCTACATTATGAATACTAATCACATTCAGAATGTTTTTGCTTGAACTTGAGAAATATCCTGAAATTTAGTTATGTTATTAAAATATTAAACCCAAATACAGCAACAAAATGAGGAGGAAGAACAAGAAAAGAATGTGGAGATAGTTGATCCTTCTGCTGATATTCCATATGAAGATAATACATATCCTTCAGATGATGTTTCTGATTCCTCGCCATCTAGTTTAATCAACCAAAATTGCCCTCTGCATGAAGTACTTCCAATTAAAGGAGGACATTTTAGTTTCCTGCAAGAATCGCAGATTGATCTTGAATGTAAGTGGTTTCTATTGTATACAAGTGTTGATCATAGCAAAGGACATTAATAAATAATTGTATTGCTATTGTAATTATTTTGCTAGTACTTACATGTATTTCAAGTAAATGTTTATTAAGAAAAATCAGAATTCTTCTATAAGAATACAGTTTTGGCTCCTTAAAATCCCAATTTTAGTAGTTGTCATGATAATTCATTATTCAGATTTAAAAAAAAAAAAAAATGTGTACATACATTCTAGCTATGTCATTATTCTAAACTTAAATTTCATGAAACTACTAATTATATTACTACTGAGTTTAATAGCATGATTATTGTATACAGGAGCCTACTTATTCAACCTTGTTGTCTGGAATTTGTAATGGTATAATTAAGACATGGAAACCATGGAACAATTGTGCTAATATAAATCAGAAGTAATTTAAAAAAATTAAAAAATTTACCTTTAAATTTAAAAAATTATTTAAAAAAAAAATCTAATTACATCATCAAATTCCTGACATGTACCCTCAAGGGGTGTACAGGATATGATAGTACTACATGAAAAATTTACATCATTACTAACTACCTATCTACAATTTTCCTCCAAATCAGTCTGTTACTTGTCATGACTCCAATATTATCATTATCAGATCTTATATTTCTATCGTCTAAGGCACATTGTACTGTATCAATCCACCTATATCGTGGTCTTCCTCTGGGTCATTTTCCTGCCAACCTGGCAGAGAACACTTGTTTTGCTAATCTTTCCTCGCCCATTCTATTTAAGTGACCATACCACCTGAGATTAGCTCTGCTAATGCATTCCTGGATGCCGACAATGTCAAGTTCTTTCCTAATATCCTCGTTTTTAATATGATATTGCCATTGATGCCATCTGTTCACGCCTCTAATCTTTCTCAGGACTCATATCTTTGGTCAAGTGATTTACTTCTGACCCAGCTCTCAGATCCATAAGTTAAAACTGGTTTGAACACTGTCTTGTATACAGCTAATTTAGTGTTCCGACTAATTTCTCTCTTATTCCATATGAATTTATTCAGTTGACTTCCTACCATACCAGCTTTGTTGATTATGTTGTCTATTTCCATATTTAATTTACCATCTTCAGTAAAAATCATGCCTAAGTAGCTGAAATGTTTTACTTGTTCCACAGGTTTCCTGTTCACAACACAGTTGACATTTTCAACAGTTCTACCTATTTCATTGTCTTTGTCTTTTTAATGCTAACCTTCATACCATATCTATTACAACAGTTATTCAATTTAGTCAGGGACTCTTGCAAACTTGTAGTGGATTTATTTAGAAGTATAACATCGTCCACATAAAGCAAAGAGATGACATTAACATCTCCAATTCTGATATCATGTTTAATACCACTTTCCTTTATAATATGATCCATATAGATAATGAATAACAGAGGGGATAATGTACATCCTTGTCTCACACCAGATTTAACATTAAACCATCTTCCTGTACTTCCTCTAACTGCCGACTTGAAACTCAAATACAGACTAAGTATTGCTTGATATATTGCCCCATTGACACCTTATAACTGTAGCATATTGAATAGCTTCTCTCTCTTTGGTACCTTGTCATATGCCTTTTCCAGATTGACAAAACTGAAATATAGATCTTTGTTATATTCCCATGCTTTCTCAACTATTTGTCGTAAAGTGAAGATCTGATCCTGACTGCCTCTATTTGGCCTGAATCAAGCTTGTTCTTCACCAAGCTTTTCTTCCACAATTCTTCTCAACCATTTCTCAAGTATGCTTGCATAGATCTTGCCAGGAACACTCAATAGGGAAATACCTCTGTAATTCTCACATTCAGTTTTATTTCCCTTTTTATATATGGTTACTATTAGAGTTCTACTCCAATCATCGGGAATTCGTCCCTCTATCCAGGCTTTCTGAACTATGCAGTGCAGCCACTGTAAGACTTTTATACGACCATATTTCAGCATTTCTGGTTTAATATCATCTACTCCTGCTGCCTTTCCACATTTCCGCAATTTTTCGAAGTAATTACCCGATACTTCAAGGATATCTTTTTCTCCTGTTTTCATGTAACCTTTATCGTCTCTAACTACTTTTACAGCACTCTTTCCTCCATTCAAGCTTCTTCAACAACCTCCAGAATATCTTACAACCTTCTTGGTATTTATTTTCTATGTTCTTGCCAAAGTCCTCCCATGACTTTTGTTGAGCTAGTTTTACACAGTGTTTAGCTTTCTTACATTTGTCTCTGTATTCTCTAAGAGCACAAGCTGACTTATTTGCCAGGAACTTTTGATATATTTTCTTCTTTTCCTTCACTGCCTCTTTAACTTTCTGTGTCCACCATGGAGTTCTGATTTTTCTATCCTTGCAGACAACCTCAACACATGCTTCTCTAGCTGAATCAATCAGGGTTTTCTTCAAGACTTGCCACTGAATCTCCAAGGTTTGGTTCCTGTTCTCAAACTCTTTCATTTTTTCTTCAATAATCATCTGAGAGCTGCTGAACTTTTATTCGCAATACGAAATTCAATTTTATCCTGCTCAAAACTAAATAGTGATCGCTTCCAATTTCAAATCCTCTGTACACTCTGGTGTCCTGTACCAGGGAGAAAACATCAGTATCAACAATAACATAGTCAATGAGACTTTTCTTATTCCTTGCTTCTTCTCTCCATGTGAATTTGTGCACATTTTTATGTTGGAAAATGGTATTAGTAATAACTAGTCCATGTCCTGAGCAGAAATCCAACAGATATTTGCCATTATTATTATTAGCTTTGCTCTTGTCTCCAAATTTTCCCAAAATATTTTTGTATGTCTGTCAATCATTTTCTACTGTGCTCTTTAGATCCCCAGCAAGGACCAACTTTTCCTTTTTCAATGTGTCAGTTGGTTTTTCTAAAGCATCAAAAAATTTCTCCGCTTCTACCTTAGTAGAACCTTCTGTGGGACCATAGGCACAAATAAGTCTCATTGTCGAATTCTCCATTCTCATATTTGTCCACATTACTCTACTTGAGACTGCCTGCCATTCAAGAAGATTAGCCCCTTATTTAGTGTTGAATACTATGGCTACTTCTTCTTTTCCTTGATTGCCATTTCCTGAATATAACATTTTGTATTTATTGCTCAGAAAGATCTCACCAGTTTTTGTCTTTTGTTTCAGTCACCCATATTATGTCAATCTGGTACTTATATAATTCCTCAGCTAGCTCCATTTCTTTGCCATTCAGGCTTCTTATGTTGATAGTACCGATCTTTAACTCTGGTGATGTTGAGTTCTGGTGTGCTTTCAGATTTGTTCCAGTAGGTGACTTTTCGCTGTTCGCCCTGGTTCCCTGTCGAAAACAACGCTGGGCCTTGTTTAACCGGGTGATGCCCCAGCCGGCATAAAATTTTGTCATGTTGTACCTTCATTTTCTATATTGGTTTAAGCCAATAAGAATACAATTTGGTCAGCTAAATCTCAAATTGCCAGACCATCCTCATTCGTTCAGTATCCAGGTAGATACCCAACAGGGTGCACCACGAGAAGGTGAGGATTGGAAATTAGGTCAGAAGCCTTGGTCTGTTCTCCGCATTCCTTTAAAGGCTATGTGGAGGTCTCTTCTCAGTTATGCAGCTTTGACCCTTAAGCACCCCATATATAATTACATTATATTCTAATCAGCAATAGAAACCTAGCAAGGGACTACACTGAAGATAAAAAAGATTAGCTAAATGAAGCTAAATGATTGGATAATACAGAAATAGCCAAATATGAGAATAATGAGCATATAATTAAACCTCTACAAAGAAACTTGAACAACCAACATAAAATAATTAGTAAAGTGTGCTTAAAAGTTAAAAATGGAATAATTTTAATGCTAAAAACATGAAGCTTAAAACTAATTGAAATAACTGATTTAAAATGATTTCAAAACTTATTAGATGGAATAAATAGTGAAAGTTTTCTTCAGAGAAAATGTGAAGAGCACTCTCCCAAAGAAAGGTGAATGAAAAATGAAAGGTACAGTTCCCTAAATGGCATTATTGAGCTACTAGTCACTTTTATTGGTTGAAAACTTGAACATAATTTTGATTTTACTTAGCTACTTATTTTCTAGAAGTATGTATAGGTGATGGATGTATATTGTTTTGTTGTTTGGTTTAATAGCTAGTTTTGAAAATGTGCTTGTTTTGTTGTATTGGAAGTAAAACGAATCAGGATGGGCTGGCAATTTGGGATTTAGCCGACCAAATTGTATTCTTATTGGCTTAAACCAAAATGTAAAGTGATGGTACAGCATGACAGAACTTCATACCAGCTGGAGAAACTCCTGGTTAAACAAGGTTCCCCCACACCATTGTTTTTGCCAGAGAACCAGGAAGTGTCGGCTATTGGAACAAATCCTGAAACATCCCAACTCAACATCACCAGAGTTCAAGATTGGTACTATCAACATAAGAAACCTGAATTGCAGAGAAATGGAGCTAGCTGAGGAATTCGATATGTACCAGATCGACATAATAGGAGTGACGGAAACAAAAAAGACAAAAACTGGTGAGATCTTTCTGAACAATAAATACAAAATGTTACATTCAGGAAATGACGATCAAAGAAAAGGAGTAGCCATAGTGTTCAACACAAAATACGAGGCTAATCTTCTTGAATTGCAGGCAGTCTCAAGTAGAGTGATGTGGGCAAATATCAGAATGGGGAACTGGACAATGAAACTTATTTGTGCCTATGGTCCCACAGAACATTCTACTAAGGTAGAAATGGAGGAATTTTTTGAGGCTTTAGAGAAAGCAACTGACACAATGAAAAAGTAAAAGTTGGTCCTTGTTGAGGATCTAAATAACAGAGTAGGAAATGATTCTCAGACATACAAAGATATTTTGGGAAAATTTGGAGAAAAGAGCAAAGCTAATAATAATGGCAAATACCTGTTGGATTTCTGCTCGGGACATGGACTGGTTATTACTAACACCATGTTCCAACATGAAAATGTTGGAACATGGTGTTACACTCGAAACTTAAAAATATCAAACATCGATTTTTACATAGGTCAAGTCTCATGAGAACTGTAAATAACCTTGTTTGTTTCTGTGTATATATTTTACTAAATATTAATGTAGTTAACCCTATGGGAAGTGAATGTATTTACTGTTTTAACAGTTAAAAACAGAGGCAATGTTTTGCTGCCAGAACGTTGTGTAATAGCTCTCTATGAGGGCATAAGAAAGGTTGTTTACGATTTTGTGTATGAGAAAGTGCTTACAAGCTCTGCACATAAACACCTCCAAAGTCAGTCTAAAAGGTTCAAACAACTTTTCGCTGGCCGGCAACTTACAATCAAAAGGGTGCACGGACAAGAACAAAGAGCGGGTTGAACTTAAAAGAAAATGAAAGAGTCATGCCGAATTCTTCGGGGTTTACTACCCTTAGTGCAAGTACCCGAGAATGCAAAATAAAAGAGGACTGAGCTGAGCATAAGGGGCTTCCAGTCATCAGAAGTCGGAACCAGAGAGGTGGTGAACTGCAGACTATAAGCAGAGTCCAAACCAGAGCAGTGGCGGTAAAGATAAGAGGTGAGACAAGACCCAAGTTACTAAAGAGGAGAGCCGAGACCCAGGTGCCAAGAGAGCAAAAGGCGAAGCACTGTTACCAAAGAGCGCCAGATCAGTCATCGGCGATTAGTAGCAGTTCCCGAAGTAGGATACATAGGAGAATTTGCATGTATGCTGAAACCTCTTGTATATGTGCTATTCGAGTACCGCAGATTGCAGCAAAAAGCCCGCTAATATCCCGAAGTGATACCTCTGTAGCAAGATACTCCTGAAGGAAGCCTAAAACTCGAGATGAAAGAAAAGCCATAAAGTCTTTAGTAAAAGACTCTTGACTGAATGTGCGATACAGAGCCTCTGTAAGTTACTTCCCGTTGTATATTTTCTCTTAGAATCTAGGAGGTATGTTGTATATGGAGACTGTTAAGAATTAGTTTAATAGTAATAAGAAGTGTCCATAAGAGAGTCAATTGGCATGTTAGAAGTTGATATCTAATTTGTAAAAACTAACCTCTTTGTGAGTAAACTAGAATTTTAATAAGTTGAATTTGTAAGCAGAGAATAAATAAGTTTTAGAGTTAAAGAGATTATTTAGTGTTTGAAGTGAAAGGGTTCTAATTTTATGCTAAAGATTTTATAGATGGGTAGAGAAAGCAATCTCCCCTTTCGTTTGATTCATGTATATTTCATATTAATGTAAATAAATGTGTTTTATTTATTTATTAAATCGGACTTGTGAGCAGGGAAACAACTAAGACATTAAAAGCGCAGTTTTATTACTTAAGAACCACGACTGTGTAAACTTTGTCGAAAGAAGTTACGCTAGTAAGAGAGAGATCTACCAGAAGTTTTATTGAGTCTTATGCCTAATATTTGAGGTACTGATGGTGCAGTCTGACAAATGAATTTTCAGTGTTCATAGGCATACTACTAATAAATACGGAAGATGAAAAAAACACAATACGCAGTAGAATAAGTGAGAAAGTTCACGAGAGGAAAACAATTAATTATAAAGAAAAGCTAATTAGTAATAAAAAATAAAAGAAATGATTACAATAATGCAGTAGACAGCATATTATTACCAAGCTATTCAATATGCTACAGTTATATGGTGTCAATGGGGTATTATATCAAGCAATACTTAGTCTTTATTTGAGTTGTAAGTTAGCGGTTAGAATTTAGGGAAGTATAGGAAGATGGTTTAATGTTAAATCTGGTGTCAAACAAGGATGTACATTATCTCCTCTGTTATTCATTATCTATATAGATCACATCATGAAAGAAAGTGGTATTAAACATATTAAAATTGGAGATGTTAATGTCAGCTCTTCTTTATGTGGATGACATTATATTTCTAAATAAATCTGCTACAAGTCTGCAAGATTTCCTGACTAAATTGAATAACTATTGTAATAGATATGGTATGAAGATGAGCAATAACAAGTCAAAAACAATGAAAATTGACAGAAGCATTGAAAATATCAACTGCATTGTGAATGGAGAACCTATAGAATAAGTAAAACATTTCAATTACTTAGGCAAAATTTTTAGTGAAGATGGTAAATTAAATATGGAAATAGACAACAGAATCAACAAAGCCTGTAGTATGGTAGGAAGTGAACTGAATAAATTTATATGGAATAAGAGAGAAATTAGTCAACACACTAAACATAGCTGTTTACAAGACAGTGTTCAAACCAATTTTAACTTATAGATCTGAGAGATGGGTTAGAAATAAAACGTTAAAGACTGCAGATATGAGAGTCCTGAGAAAGTCCTGAATTTAGCCAGGGAATCTTGCAGACTTGTACTGTATTTATTTAAAAGTATAACATCACCCTGGGTATCTACCTGGATAATGAACAAACGAGGATGGGCTGGCAGTTTGGGATTTAGCAGACCAAATTGTATTCTTATTGACTTAAACCAAAATACAAAATGATGGTACAACATGACAAAATTTCATGCCGAATGGGGCGTCGCCTTGTTAAACAAGGCCCCCATTGTTTTCACCAGGAAACCAGGGTGAACAGCAAAAAGTCACCTACTGGAACACATCTGTAAAAACACCCCAACTCAACATCACCAGAGTTAAAGATCGGTACTATCAACGTAAGATGCCTGAATGGCAAAGAAATGGAGCTAGCTGAGGAATTAGATAAGTACCAGATTGATATAATAGGGGACTAAGACAAAAACTGGTGAGATCTTTCTGAGCAATAAATAAAAAATGTTATATTCAGGCAATGACAACCAAGGAAAAGAAGGAGTAGCCATCGTATTCAACACTAAATACGAGGCAAATCTTCTTGAATGGCAGGCAGTCTCAAGTAGGGTGATTTGGGCAAATATCAGAATGGGGAAATAGACAATGAGTCTTATTTGTGCCTATGGTCCCACAGAAGGACCATAAGTTTTGTTGAGGGGGTGCACGAAATAATGAAAACAAATATAAAATGTTTTAAGACTAAGTGGTTCTTTTTTTTTTTTTTAAATCCTAAAAGAAACGTATTACTAAGGCAGAAGTGGAGGAATTTTTTGAGGATTTAGAGAGAGCAACTGACACAATGAAAAAGTCCTTGTTGGTCCTTGTTGGGGATCTAAATTGCAGAATAGGAAATGATTGTCAGACATACAAAAACATATTGGGAAAATTTGGAGAAAAGAGCAAAGCTAATAATAATGGCAAATACCTGTTGGATTTCTGCTCAGGACATGGACTGGTTATTACTACTAACACCATGTTCCAACATAAAAATGTGCACAAATTCACATGGAGAGAAGAGGTAAGAAATAAGAAAAGTCTCATTGACTATGTTATTGTTGATAGTGTTGTGTTCTCCCTGGTGCAGGACACCAGAGTGTACAGAGGATTTGAAATTGGAAGTGATCACTATTTAGTCTTGAGCAGGATGAAATTGAATTTCATATTGAAAAGAATAACATGTAAGAAAGTCTTAAAGTGAATAAAAGTTGAGCAGCTCTCAGATGTGAATTGTAGACTAAAATACAAAGATTATTGAAAAACAAATGAAAGAGTTTGAGAACAGGAACCATACCTTGGAGATTCAGTGGCAAGTCTTGAAGAATTTAGCCAGAGAGGCTGAATCAATCACTCAATTTTAACTTATGTATCTGAGAGCTGGGTCAGAAGTAAAACACTTGACCAAAGACTAGAGACTGCAGATATGAGAATCTTGAGAAAGATTAGAGGTGTGAATAGATGGCATCAATGGCAATATCATATTAAAAACGAAGATATTAGAAAGCACTTGATATTGCCAACATCCAGGGATGCGTTAGCAGAGCTAATCTCAGTCATTTAAACAGGATGGGCGAGGAAAGATTAGCAAAACAAGTGTTCTCTGCCAGGTTGGCAGGAAAACGACCCAGAGGAAGACCAAGATACGGGTCGATTGATGCAGTACAAAGTGCCTTAGACCAGTGCTTCCCAAACTGTCGGCCGCGGTCCCCTTGGGGGTCCATAAGTTTTGTTGAGGGGGGGCACGAAATAATGAAAACAAATATAAAATGTTTTAAGACTAAGTGGTTTTTTTTTTTTAAATCCTAAAAGAAACGTATTTAATTTTTATTATTTCTTTTTTGCTATTTTTTTATTTTAATTTAAAAAAAATCATACATTGGTGTTGGTTCACAAATTTTGCTTCCTGCATATTTTGGTACTTGAATTTTAGTAAACATATGCTTATTCATATAAGTTTCATTTCAAAGGTATTGATAAGAAGCACAAAAAAGCTTACAAACGCACAATCTTGAATATAAATACAATAAATAATATGTCTGTATTATGATTTTTTTTTCGAAGGGGGCTGTGAAGTATTTTTATTTTTCCAAAGGGGGCCTTGGCATTCATAAGTTTGGGAAGCACTGCCTTAGATGATAGAAATATAAGATCTGATAATATTGGAGTCTTGACAAGTAACAGACTGATCTGGAGGAAAATTATAGATAGGAAGTTAGTAATGATATAAATTTTTCATGTAGTACTATCATATCCTGTACACCCCTTGAAGGTACATGGCAGGAATTTGATGATGATGATATCACCCTCATAAAGTAAAGAGCTAAGATAAACAATATTAATTATTTTGTTATCAGTGTTACTTAAGTGATCTGAAATGAGGGATATTGCAGTCTCTGAAGTGTTCTTGCATGTGGGGCATAGACCTAATTGTCCACCTGTGCAGAGGAAATCAGTTTCTTTGTCATGGAAAATTATGCACAGTTATAATATTCATGTAATTCTTTATTAGTGTGATTTTTTTTTATGGGTTTAAAACCCATAAAGCATGCTTAGTTTGATTTGTGGTGAATACTAATTTAAAATCAGTATGCAATTTGAATAGGTGTGTAAGAAGAGAATTTCTTTGGTTTGTAAGGTAATTACTGGCTATGATTCTAAGCATAATTGATCATAATTGTTTATAGATTTACATTATTTGTCCAATTTTGTTCAAATTTGTGTTCAAATAAGCATGTGTGGAATTGTGAAATAATTCTGTTTCGGTGTGATTTGTTCAGTATATTTAAGGAAATTAATAGAATTGTTTGCTCAAATTCTCTAATAAAGCTCAGTCTGTTGGTGAAATTATTAAACAAGGCCTGTAAAGATATATAGACTTTGAATCCCTAGTACACAAGACATCATCTTCAGTAATTAGGATTCAAAGTGTATCTTTTTACAAGCCTTACTTAATAATTTCAGCGAGATAAATCATATTCTTTCTCCAAACCTACAAAAAGTCATGACATCTTTAAAAAAAAGCAATAAAGGTGATGTAGTAGTCATCTTAAATAAATCTGTGTTCTATAACAAAATAAGTCTTTAAGGACCAAAATACATAATAAAATATTCATTGATCTTATGCTTTATCTTATAAAGCAGATAAATAATATACTGCATAGATTAAAAAAAATAATAATAATAAGTAAAATAGATAAATTATAGTGGTGGAAAAAAAAATTAAACATCATGCTACACTTTGTCCAAATATCTTTGGGCAGACCAAAATTCAGAGGTTAGTCTGTATGCTCCATAATCTCTATAAAGATACTATTGCATTATCTCTATCAAAATATGTTTCAAATTTAAAGCCTTTAATAATGACATCAATCTTCGTGTTAAAAAAATTTGACAACCTTTTTAGAGATATATCCAACCTAACCTTATCCCCAAATGACATCTTAATTAGGTACAACCACATTATATTCTAATGTTGGTCTCTTTAAACCACAAGACATCATCCACAAATTGCTTCGCAATGATTCTTCATTAAGCTCCTGCACTAAGTTAATCTGTGCTGATGATCATTTATTTGATTGTTTTTGCTAATTTTTCATGTTCAGTAATAATTTTTATTTCGATGATTTAGACTCCCGATTAGCGAGAAAATGTTTTTAGCACTTCTGGAATCCATGTCGGCATGGTTGGCCAAGTAGTTAGCATATCTGTTCTCCAGCCAAAAGGCTGCGGGTTCAAATCCCGCCGTAGGCATGGATGTTTGTGATTGTCTTTGAAAATACTAGTGGTGGAGGTCAACAGGTAGATGGCATTGATGTAGATGAAGGTAGTTGCATTTGATGGAGAACTATAGAACAGGTGCCCTTCCTCAATGAGTCTTTGGACCCCCTGGAGGTGTTATATAATAATAATATATTGACCCCCCCCCCACACACACACACACAAAGCATCTCATTTTATGACCATTATGTAGCCAGTGTCTTGTGTATTGAGATTCGGAGCATCTCTTTTCTGAGTCTTACTTAATAATTTCAGCAATATATTGAACCTCATCATAGAATTTGAGCAAAATAATTCTCTTAATTTTCTTAACTCTAACTGAATTGAACAGTCACAGTGAAACAAAAATATTTCACAAACCCAAGTACCATATAACAGATATATTACATTTTAACTGTTATTATCCATACATCATCAAAAAATCAGTTATACTTTCACAATTCATAAATGTGTATAAATTTCCCACAAACATTAGAAATTTGAATCACAAAATTAGGTAATGCAGATCTTTAGAAACTGTGAATATATGTAATAATTGATTAATTGTGCTAACACTATAGCTAGGACTCATGTAACTACTCCCCAAACCAAAGAAATTTTCACCTGATTAAAAATATTAAAGTTGCCTTACATACAAAATATTTACGAATGGTTTAACTATATATTCAAACTGATTATAAATTAATGATCATCATCATGCCTGTCAAGGATTTAGGCCTAGAGTGGCCTGTTTTGACCTTAGAAGTCATCGTTGAATCTCTTAAGAGGACATTCTGGTTTTCTTTTTCCTAATGGTTTGTAATTTAAGGCTTGCTTTGGTAATCTTTCTGTTTTCATTCTTTCAGTTTTTTCTATTACTGATTCCTAGTTTAATTCTTTCATAATTTTTTCATTTCTTTTGTGATCAAATAGAGTATACTTTGCAGTTTTTCTCAAACTTCATTTCAGTTGTTATTAATCTTCGTTTGTCTTTTTGCTTTATTGTCCAGATTTTACTTCCATACATTAGGACTGGTAGGGCTAATGTGTTGCATATATATTAGCCCTACCAGTTTAATATAGTTATTAAATACAGTTAAATATAGTTAATTACACCTGTTATTTTTAAATATTTTGCAATTTTTAGGTTTATATCTTTTTCATTTTCATATGTAATCATACATCCTAGGTAGTTAAACGAATTCATCTGTTGTAAGATCTTGTTATAACTAAATACTTAAGGAATTGACAGCGTACACTAGAAATATAAATTAAATCAACTTTAATATCTACTTTCCGATATTTCGGCATCATCACATTGCCATCTTCATAGGAACTTAAGATAAAGACACATGCACACAAGTACTACATAATAACAAATGAGAAACGAAGCGAGGAAGCTACCGTTTTCCTAAAGTCCTGATGGTGCCCCTTGGCGGGCTATATTAGGTGTTCTTGGCCTTTGGGCTGAAGTTCTTCTGATATGTTTCCCAAATTTGGGGCAGCCTCATGCATCCAAATTTGTTGAGGTTTGGCATGTTCCTAAGGTCTGAGGCCGATTCCAAGAATAGTGTTTCATATTTGAACTTGCTGCAGTGTACTACTGTGACTTACTGAGCCACAGTAAATTTGGGAAACATATATCAGAAGAACTTCAGCCCAAAGGCCAAGAACACCTAATATAGCCCACCAGGGGGCACCATCAGGACTTTAGGAAAATGGTAGCTAGCTTCCTCGCTTCATTTCTCATTTGTTGTTATGTAGTACTTGCGTGCACATGTCTTTATCTTAAGTTCCCATGAAGATGGCAACATGACGTTGCCGAAATATCGGAAAGTATATATTAAAGTTGATTTAATTTATATTTTTAGTGTACACTGTCAATTCCTTAAGCATTTAGTTATCATGTTTAACCAGTGTATAAGCCTTTCTACAAGAATTAAAGATCTTGTTATCTATTACTATTTTAGTTCTTACTGGATCTTGTCCTTTAAAAGCCATCATTTTTGATTTTTCTGTTGATATTATCATTCCATGATCTTTGGCTATCTCATTTAAATTTAAAATATCTTTCTGCAAGTTATCTTCAGAATTTGTAATTATTATTTGGTCATCAGAAAAATGGAAAGTGTAAGTTCACAGTAGGAGAAAGTTTAATACCTTGATGGAAATTTTTA
This sequence comes from Typopeltis vanoorti, assembly GCF_054136105.1. Lineage (NCBI taxonomy): Eukaryota > Metazoa > Arthropoda > Arachnida > Uropygi > Thelyphonidae > Typopeltis > Typopeltis vanoorti. The sequence goes on along the minus strand of NC_143573.1, from coordinate 74,631,291 downwards.
TTCCATTTTATTATTATTTCATTTAGATAAATATTAAAAAGAGTTGGTGAAAGGGGACATCCCTATCGGACTCCTTAGTTTATCTCTCTCTCGTATATGATAGCTCATGATTTAATCTTATTTGATTATTTTCTTATATACTTATGATAGCTTTTAGAATATTATTTGGTATTTGTCTTTCTTTTAATATGTTAAATAAAATGCTTCTTTTAACTTTGTCAAATGCATTTTCAAAATCAGTAAATGTAATATGTGTTTCTAAATTGTATTCTCTTCTTGTCGCTATTATTAATATTAAGCAAAAGGCCAGGTCCTTTATTAGTTTGTTATTTAAAATTCTGCTATATATTTTGTAACAGGAATTTAGTATATAGTTTTTAGGATTATCTCTACTACCTTTTTTACAGATAGGGATCACAATTGCTTTTTTCCATTCTATTGGTGGGTTACTAGTTGAATAGATTTTATTTTAAAATAATAGGAGTCTTTCTTTGAACCTTATTCTTGCATATTTATATAATTCTGAACCTAACTTATCGCCTCCAGGTGATTTTCTGTTTCTTGTTTCTTTCAGGCTGATTTCTAATTCTTCTTTAGTTATTTCCTTTTCATTAAATGTTTGCCATTTATCTTTTCTAAAATATTTATCTGTTCACAATTTTGTATAGAAATCTAGAAATTCTTCTAATTTGGTGTTTAATTTTATGTTTTCTTTAGTATCTGTACTACTTAAATGTTTCAAAATCTTATATACCTTGGGTCTTATTTTATATAAATCATGTTCTAAATTAGAAACAAATTTGTTCCATGATTCTCTGTCTTCTCTTTTAGCTATAGCTCTTATTCTTTTATATTCTATTTTCATCTTCTAATCTTTTATTGCTTAACCATTTATGAGAGGCTTCTTTTTTTTTTTTTTCCTTTCCATTTTGATTAGTTCTTTGATTGTATCATCCCATATCTTCAGTTTTTTCCTTTTATTGAAATTTTTGGTCTTTCCTAAGCTTTCATTTGCTACTGTATTTAGTATCGTTTTTAAATTAAGCCATTTCTATTTCATTTTGTTTTATTTTATCTAAATATTGGTTAATTTTTTTGTTCATATAGCCATTGTATATTTGTGTCATTTAATAATCTAGTTTTATAAACAAATGTTTTAAATTTTCTTTCTGTTCTTTTTGTTATTTGTAGCCATTTAGGTGATTATCTTAATTTTATTTTAATGCGGAAGTGGTCACTACTTATTTCATATCCTTTGTGAACTGTAACATCTAAAGAAAACTTTGATGCTTTTCATTTAAGATAAAATAATCTAATATTGATTCCATCCTCTTGCTGTGCAATATATTTATGTATGTCTTTATGTTTATAGAAAGAATTCATTATTTTAAGGTTATTATATACTACAAAGTTGATCAATTTTTTTTACCATTCCTGTTTAGAATATGTTCTCCGTGTATTCCTATATTTCTAATTCTTATTATTAATTTTCATGTTTCCAGTTCTTGCATTTAAGTCTCCTGGTAATATTACATAATCATTTTATTTATTTTATTATATATATTTTGTAACTGATTATAAAATTCAATATTATCCTTTTCTCTTCCTTCTTCTGGGGCATATAAACCAATTATTGTTAAATAACCTCTATCTATTTTTATTCTAGGTTCTATTATTCTTTCATTCCATAATTTATGTTTTAACTATTTTGAAAGAGAATTATGCATCAATCATAACACCTGCTTGTGCTCTTTGGTCTCTGTCAACTCCACTATATATTAGATTAAAATTTTCAGTTCTCATGGTTCCTTTTAATTTCTTTTTTGTTTTTCAGTGATTACTGCTATTTGAAAATTTCTTTTATTTGATATTTGGTCTAATTCTATTTCTTTATATTCTATTCCTCTTACATTCCAGTTTGCTTATATGTATTATATTTTGTTGTTTCCATTTTTGTTTTACCTTTTCTATTCCAGAGTCATTTTCCATAGATTCATTCCGATAACCTTTCTCTGTCATCTTAAAAGTAGGATAATGTTCTCCACGTCAGATGACTGGTGATGGATAGTCCAGTGGTAGGGCTGCTACCTTAAAACTAGCTTTCTTCCAAATTTAAACTCATAGGAGGAATAGGGTATATTGAAGGGGTTACTAGTAGGAAGTATAGTAGAGGTTTATAGAGGGGACATAGATATATGCTAGATATGGAAAGACCCCATGGCCCTCAAGTACTCTAATAGCATAAGAGTCATAAAATAAGAGTTGGCTGATAAGGCCTTTTAGGAATGATTGAAGTGAGTGGATCTTCCTCAAAGTAAAGAAAGAAGAGGATAGATTAATAAATTAATATTCACCACAAATTGAAATTATCCACCATTTTAAAACCCATAAAGATTCATGATTAATAAATTGATTTCCTCTGCATAAATTCAAGCATTAGGTCAGTGTGATTCACTTACAAGAATGCTTTGCAGACTGTAATATCCCTATTCCAGATCCCTAGGTAATACTAACAAAAATAAAAAGACCCAAAAGAAAAATCCCACAATAGCAAAAACTGAAATTGCAACTTGTGCTTTGGAACATAAACATACACCTCAGATTAAGAACGCTACTATCTTAGATTTCCAAAACAACAAAACAAAATTGTGCATTTCTGAAACTAACTATTACAACAAAGCAATAAGCATATTGCCCCTACATACTCAGAAAATCAGGTGAAAACTGCCTGTAAGGACTTTTCACCTGAAGGCAAGTTCACCAGTCTCACTTATAGGTAGCAGAGTTTTCATATTGTAATGTAGACATTGCATACTATACTCATTGTATTAACAGCCTTTTGTTGCATCACATTTCTATGACATCAAGTTGTTTAGATGTGAGATGCCATTGAGATCAGCACTTTAAGGAGGTGAGGTAGCAATCAGTTGATGAATCCATATAATGCCATGTTGATATAATATTTCCACCAGACTCGCAGTAAAATCTGCTTATTGCTTTATCAACTTTTTTTTTTGACTGAGGTTTTTATGTCTAATGGTTTTAGATGTGATCCAGTTAGTAATAATGATTCTGTTCTGTTGGAAAGATCAGGTTTCAAATTGCATCTAGGATGCAAAGAACCTTTATAAGGTTCTTTCATCTGTAAGTGAATTAGTCACTCTCATGGAGGCAGAGTTTTTCTGCATGGAAAAACTCATGTTTTCCATCCCATAAAACAAGCATCTGGCTAGAAGAATGTATACAATTAACAAACATGAGAATAATCTTAGTTGCTTAGGCTGTAATTCAAAACAGCAGCAGCATGAAAGATTGTAATACCTCTAATATGCTATCATTAAGTGTGGCTTAATGCTAGTATTAATTTTTCTCACGTAAGAATATTTGAAGAACAGAAAGTCATACCCTGACTTACGCGAATCCGGAGTTACGCGGTTTCTTATATGTACGTATTCCCGTCACGCCTCACCACTAGTCGTATCTTTCCGGCACCAGCCGCATTCGCCAGTGTCGCACATGCTGTGAACAAGCACTGACGTGTTTCGCGTGGTCTCCATTCATACACGATTTTTATAGTCTACAAACCTTGCGATTGTTTATTGTTATGTTCTTGATAAAAATTTTATCACATAAAAAATAATAATGTTGCCCAAAAGAAGCAAGTCCGATTCTTCTACAGCTAGCAAGAAAAGAAAAACATTCAAAGCGTACTACACACGATGTTCATTTGCAAGTCTGAATGAAGCTATGAGGCAAAACGAGCGACTGTCTGTTAAAGAGTTTTGGAAACAGTTTAATGTTTAGATGCTGTATGGATTATCAGAGATTCTTGGGGTGTCTCCGATATCGGAGACTCTTCGCTACTGAAGAGACAGAAACCTCAGATCCAGTTTTACCAGAAAAGCACATGACAATTGCAAAATTAACAGAAGGTCTCAACTTAATTGAGAAAGATTTACAGATTTTGGAGGACATAGATTCTAACGAGGAACAAATTGTAGCCACATGGCAAGGAATAAAAAAATCACTGGCTTGCTATGAAGAAATTTTGCGTGACAAGAAAAAGTCATTATGCCATCATTAGGTCATATCAGATTATATTAGATTTTATGAAACCATCGACATCGAAATAACTTCCTTTTTTTATGTACGAAAAACTACAATTATGATTATATTTCTTAAAAAATGTGTTTTTGTAAACCTTTGGTCCCAATTGTATGTTTGTATATATAAATTACATGCAAAATTATACCCCAAGTTACGCGAATTTGACTTGCACACTTTTCGTTGGTCCCGCCTACCGCATAACTTCAGGGTATCACTCTATCTAATTTGTAACTAGGCAATAGATTTCTTGAGACTAATTTTTGTAAAAGTTAGAAAATATAAATTGAAATAATGAATTGCAAGCATTTGTTGTATATTTTAAAAAAAAAGGCTGATTAATGAGGTGAAATGAAAAGGAATACTGATATTGAATTCTCCTGCTGCGTTTATGTATATAAAATCTTAAGTCTTACTGTATTAAGAAACAAACTGCTTGTTTCAGAACAAAAGCAGTGCTTATATATGTCCTACTGAGAGGACGTTTCTGGAAAATAATAATGAGCCACTGCCCCAAAGGTATTCATCCAGTTGATCAAGGCTACAAACTAAAAGTTCAGAGAGCAAGTAAACTTGTGTGTGGATATGTCTTTGGAGAAAAAAAATGCAGACAAAGAGAAGTTTAGATTTAAAAAAATGTGAATGCTCAACAGGGGAGACCATACATCACTCACACCAGCTGTCATATCTTCTATTAAACTCATTCATACTAGATGCCCTTACCACTTAAACAGGCAAATCATTCAGGACAGGTGAGAAGTAACCATAGTTAATATCAGTAAAAAAAAAATTCCATTCATTCAGCATTAGAGGTAAATTGAGAGTGAAAAGCAAGATGAAAATTTTAGATATGCTATTCCGTTGTTATTTAAGGAGTGTGAGAGAAAACAGGATGGGACTAATAATGGTAAGTACCAGCTGGATTTCGGATCTAATTCTTAGCATTCTAGTAGTTTTAAACTGCTCAGAAGGCGGGCTGAGCTCTGAGACAACAGCACCTAGAGGCCGTGATTGGTTATTGTGTCAACAAATCCAATTGAAAAATGTCATTTGCTCTCCCACTCAGTGAAATTCATCTGTTGTCTCTATCACTCTCCTAATACCACTAATCACTCTGAGCTCTTTCATTTCCTCTCCTTAAAAGTTGATTTTCTCCAGTCCCACTCTCGTAACAGTGAAATCATCCTCCTGGGTGATTTTAACCTCCATAACACCAATTTGCTTTCCTCTTCCAGTTATATGGATCCTACAGGCAGAGATGCTGAAACATTTGCCATCACTAATGACCTTACACAAATTGTTCAAAAACCGACCAGAATACCAGATAACCCAAACCACTCCCCAAATACCCTAGATCTCTTCCTTACTAATGACCCCCTCCAAATATACAGTGAATGTAGTGAGCCCCCTGGGTAATTCTGACCACAACCTAGTGCTGATCTCCTCCCCACATGCAGCAATGCTTACACAGTCACTCCCACACAAGAGTAGTTTGGCATTATAACAGTGCCAAATGGAACAGTCTTCAAGACTACTATGCTTCATTCCCATGGTTGGACTATTGTTTCCTGTCTTCCAGTCCAAACATATGCACCAAACGTATCGCCAAAGTAATCTTCACTGGCATGAAAACATACATTCCCCACCAGTGGCGGCCAGTGAAATTTTAAGCGGGGATGCTGCCCATTTATTAATTTATTAATAAATATATCTGTAGATTTATTTATGAATAAATTGGTTACTGATTAGGAAAAAAATAATAATTTTTTATTTTGTATAGGCTGCACTCCCACTTAAAATTTCACTGGTCACCACTGTTCCCCACAATACGCAGAACTGCCATCCCCTAACTAAACCCTGGTTCTCCAAAAGCTGTGGCAAGGCTGTACAAATGAAAAATCAGGCATACCACAACTGGCTCAAATCAAGAACCCCATCCTCCTTCAATGCCTATACTGAAGCCCGAAACAGATGCAAGAAAATTATCAATGCTTCTAAAACAGAATTTGAATGGCAAAAAAGCAGGAAGCGTGCAGCCTGTCCAAATGGCAGTCATGAGTTTTGATCTCTTGCCAAGGCAATTGGCCGTAACTTTTGTCGTACACTATTCCCACCTCTATTATGCCTAGATGGCTCAATTGCAACATTGTCCATAGAAAAAGCTAACCTCCTCGCTTCACACTTTGCCTCCAATTCGCACATAACTGACAATGGCAAATGCCCTACAGTCATTTCAACTGCCCAACATACAATGCCCCTCTGTATCCTTTTGCCAAAAAGATATCATAAACCTGTTGTCTAAATTAGACACAAAAAAGTCTCCAGGCCCTGATGGCATTCCTCCAATTGTCCTGAAGGTCTGTTCACCAGAACTGACTCCTATTCTATGCCACCTGTACACACATTTTCTTACCCCCACTGGTATATATATATATATCCCAAAGCCTGGAAACTGGCCTATATTCAACCCATTCCTAAAAAGGGTGACATATCACTGCCATCAAACTACCGCCCTATCTTACTCACTGCAGTCCTATCTCAAGTGATGGAGAAAACTCTCAACTCCTAATCTACCTTGAAGGTACCCGGCTATTGAGCGACCACCAGTACGAATTCCGTCGAACCTGATCAACAAGAGATCTACTATCATACATCACCCATTGCTGGACAAATGCCATGAAGAAATTCAGCGAATCCCAAGTAGCTGTACTTAATATCTCTAAAGCCTTTGATCGAGTCTGGAACAAAGGCTTACCAAGCAAACTCCCATCATTTGGACTGTCTCAGGACTTCTGCAGATGGATTGCCAGCTTCCTGTCTGAATGCACACTATATGTGATGGTAGATGGCTCCCTATCTTCTCACCACCCAACTAATGCACGAGGTTCAGTTCTCTCACTGACGATCTTCCTTCTATATATCAGTGACCTACTTCAGTTGACCTCTAACCCAATTCACAGTTTTGCAGATGACAGCACATTACACTCCTCCCTTCCATTTGACAAATACTACTCTACACAACTCACTTCAATCCAGAACATCAGCCACCATTGCCCTAATTCCGACCTCCAAGCCATCCTCCAATGGGGCTCAGATAACCTCGTCAACTTCAATGCTAGTAAAACCCAGTTCTGTCTTATTTCTCACAAAAAAGAACCATTTTCCCCAGCATTGATTTTGACAACACTTGAATTCCCAGACAAGATGAGATTTCTCTTCTCGGAATTATCCTGACATCAAGCCTCTCCTGACATAAACACATCACAACCCATTGCATCCTCAACTTCCAAAAAATTAGGTTTTCTCTTTCGCTCAAGACGCTACTTCACCTCTAAACAGCTGTTAACATTATACAAATCACAAATCTGCCCAGCTATCGAATACTGCTCTCACATTTGGAGTGGAGCTCCTAAAAGCTCCCTCAAAATGCTTAACTCAATACATAGGAGAGCAATTAGACAGATAAATGACCCATCTCTCACCAACTCACTCCCCTCACTTTCACATAGACGCTTGGTCTGTGCAATTTGTATATTCTATAAATATTTCCATGGGAAATGTTCATCTGAAACAGCATCAATAATTTCCCCACTCTGTACTAAGCCCATTGGAACACGTACAGCTGCCACCCAACATCCTTTCACAGTACACCTTGAAAGCCACAGAACAAGTTTCTTTTCCTCCTCCTTCATATCTGCTACTGTGGTACTGTGGAATAGTCTTCCCCCTGATGTATGTTGTATCCCTGCAAGGAATATAACATACAGGCTTTTAAATCAAATATAAAGGTTTCTCCTTTCCTAATTCACCACCCATATACGGTACTAACGTACTATAGGTTGACCTGCCAACCTCTCGTATATGGGCCCAACATAAAAAAAAAAAAAAAAATGTACAATTAATGTTATTCATGTCAAGTGAGTATAAAAAGTGTAAGTAAAACAAAATAATAACTAAACTTATTAACGTGTGTGTGTGTTTTTCAGTGGCATCGCATGCCCATTTCGGTTGGGTGTGCTGTCGTGGCTTATGCAACCTGCGCTACAAAATTCACGTCAGTTTGACCGTATGATTGCATTTTTATCGATGTATGAAAGTATAGCACATAGTGCTCATCATAATTGATCTAACCATTAATTGTAAGATAACTTTGAATACTTTAATTTATCAATTAATTGTAACTGAATCTGCACAGAGTGGGGGAGGGGACGATGTGTTTGTTTTAAGATATATTAGAAAACAGTAATGAAGGAGAATGCTATATTTGGTTGGTATACAGGCAGTCCCTGGTTACAAACAAGATGCGTTCCTAAGAACGTCTTTAAGTAAGAATGTAACTCAGATCCCTGATGAACAGCACATATGTGATAATAATAACAACAACAATACTATAATGGCTCATATGTGGCAATAATAATGCAGTGTAATATAATAATATAATATAATAATAATATCCCTATACTGTAATAAGTTGCAGAAACTATTGTGCTCTTTCTTTTAATAAAAACAAACTCATACACAAGTTTAGATAGGAGAAATTTCAAAAAAGAATATTAAAGGTTGCATCAATGTCTTGTCTACTGGAAGGAGCATTTCTGAGGCAAGAAGGTAGGCTAACATTAATCGGATGATGGAGATGGTGCTGGAGAATCAGTTTTGATTCTACAGGAGATTTGATTCTGTTTCTAGAGGAGGGGTGTTTACCACTGAAGTCAGTTTCTTGAAAAAGGTATCTTGGATTGTTTTGCACAGCTTTTTCTTTTTTTTTTTTTCATCATAAATGACCTTGTAGCAGCTGATGTTCTCACTAACTGCATGGTAAACCTTTGTAAACTGCTGAATGTTAGGATCTTGCTCCTCAAGCTTAGCAAATCCTGCTTCAATGAGACGAAAAGCTTCAGCTAATTCTTTTGTTGTAAACTTTCTTGGCTCTGGATCTTCTGATTCTTCGTGTTCTTGTGTTTTTATCAGCTGCTTCTCTATTTGCATTAATATAAGGTCTTCATTGGTTAATTCTTGTGAATAGGACTCTAGTAAGTCAATGACATTGTTTTCATTGATATCCAATTGCAGTTCAGTGCCATTATCCACTACAGCTTTTCTAGATTCGGCAATGTCTTCTGTGAAGCCACGAAATCATCACAGAATTGAGGGCAGTTTGTTCCACATTCCTTTAATTGTTGATTGCTTCACCTCCTCCCAAGAATCAGCAATGTTTTTGATGGCATCCTGGATGTTATAATTCTTTCAGAACTCTCTCGAGTTCATCACATCATCTTCTGTAGCCCTGAATGCTTGCAGGAATATAAGGCGTAAGTAATAAGCCTTAAATGCAGAAATGACTCCCTGGTCCATTGGCTGTAGTAATAATATACGATCTTTACATTAGGGTGAAGGTCATCTAAAGATGTTGGTTGTCCAGCACAAGCAGAAATTTAAAGGGAATTTTCTTTTACGAACAATAACATTCCACAGCAGGAATAAAACAGTTCAAGGACCAATCTTCAAACATGGCCCAAGCCCTTAAATTTGACTTCCACATAACGGGAAGAGCTGCTTTAATAATGTGCAGTTTGTTTACATGCATGAAAGAAATTAGTTCCCAAATTATTAATTTAATTATTTAATTATTATCCTTATGGGGAGCCCATTTGTAAGTATGGAACACTGCAAGTTGGGTTGTCCGTAACCCAGGGACTGCCTGTATTTGAACTACTCAAAGAAGTAATCAAAATTTCAACTCAGAAAACAAAAACAGCAACTCATGACAAATGAGATTGTTCAATTGGATTTGTTGACACAATAACCAATCACAGCCTCTAGATGCTATTGTCTCAGAGCTCACCCTGCCTCGCCTTCTGAGCAGTTTAAAACTACTAGAATGCTAAGAATTTGACCTGCTGCACTATCTGTACATCTTTTCAAAGGGCTCAAAGGTGTATGTATTTTTGAATGCAAACCCGGGCTATTAACACGAATGCGATGCAATGTTTGTGTCGAAAAGTGTCCTCTTCATGAAGCATTAGTCTATTGTGTTTACTTTTAGGAAGCACACAAAGTCTGAAAACAATTAGGGGAGTATTTAATGGGAATAAATGCAAAAATATAATATTAGTGATATTGCTATTCGGTAGATGAGCACTGCACACCTACCACAGCTGGAATATTCACCACTGATATATAAAATACGTTTGTGTGTGTGTGTACACACATCATTGTTTGACTTTAACTTCATGTTCTGCAAGACTGTATTTCTCCAGCTGAGAAACTAATTCATAAGCCAAAATCAGCTTTAGGTTAATTTGTTGTGATAAATAATGATCATTATACAAGAACTAGTACAAAATGTATCTTTTATTATCTGTGATCATTTCTTTGTTTGCTTTTAATTTGACAAACATTTTGAGGAAAAAGAAAAACATGAGTATAAAAAATAGGAGTTAACTGTAATAATTCATATGTAGTTCTGATTCATTACACAACATGACTGTTACTACTTTGATTTAGAGATGGTGATGAATGATCACTAAAAATCCCTCTTCACCTCTATTATCAGTAGTGAAAAATTTAGATACTTTGCTGAATTTATATTTGTTGATAAATTGAAACAAAAATTTCTACATAGCTGATTTTTCATATTAATTATTATTAGCTCCACATATGGACCCAGCTGTTGTCGCTGCCCACCCAATGACTCCAGCACCTGGTGTTACCTACCAGTCCTCTCAATATAACATGCAGGTTCCTTTGCTGCAAGAACTTCAGTCTGTCTCCGAAGTTAGTACTAAACAGGAAGAAAATCCTTCTACTGTTGCAGTTACAACAGTCACGTCTGTGACACCAACAGTTCCACCCCCAGTTGTTTCCAACCATCAGCAGTCTCCAGTTCCTCTTAATGAAGTTTCTGCAATGTTTACTCACAGTGCAGTTCAAGAATTTGATCCTAATCAGCCTATTCCAACACAAACATTTACTAACCAGAACTTTGCTATGATGCAGAACATAATTCCTGCTGCAGTTGTGCCTCCTGCTTATATCCCAGTTACTGTTCCTTGTACTCCGCTTTCTTCCCATGTTGCCTCAATGGCAGTAATGCCTCATATCACAACAGCATCATCGTCACCAACAGCACTTCCTCTTCATTTAGCACACTGTCCAATTCCTGTAACAGCTGCAACAGTGTCTCCTACACAGTCAGCTCCTAATATAGAAGAAGTTAAAAACGGATATACTGATTCCACTTACACGGTAATTTATTCAATAAATTAATTTCAATATTTATAAACCTTTAAATTACTTAGTCCTAAAATTTGCATAGAATAAACTATAAATCAATATAAATTTTTAGTATAAAGCAAAAATTATATTAGAATTAAAGTAAAATGGTCATTTGTCTGCCTTCAAGAAATGTTATGCTTCACAGATTCATTTGAAGAAGCATATACAAGTACTCATTGTTTGGCTTTAAATGGTATAATTATTGTACCACAGAGAGGGAAATGAATAATGTTGGTATTAATTAAGGACTTCATTAGTTTAGAAATTTTTGAAACATCCAGTTTCGACAACACCCAAATTGGCAACTTCTTCATGACTTTTACATAAATAAATAATAATAGATGTTAACACTGAATAAATCATTAGGGTAGAAACAAAGCAATGGATGGTAACATGAATGCAACGTTGCATGACACAAGTAAGCTGTCACTCAGTTTGCATATACTTGTTGCAGAAATTGAAATCTGATATGGCAAAAGATCTAATGAGAGATTTCTGGATATCGTTTAAAATAAGTCTTTGGTTTCTATTAAAAGAACCATGTGAATGAATAACTGCTGCAGATTCCTTGATTTGTCTAGGAAAACAGTTTTCTTCTAAGTAGGGCATGGAAACATCACATTCAACAGTATGGTTAGTAGCTGAGTTATGGTGAGCCAGACCACATTTTTCTTTCCTTATGTGCTCTTTTCCAAGTTCTTTCTTTCTCACCTTGAAAGCATAACTTATCAGCGCTACATAAGCAAGACCACATGTGCATGATATCCTCCTATAGACCCCCAGGATGCTTGTAGAAGAGATGCTGTTTTTTTTTTTTTTGGAGATCTGATCTTTCCATATGAGTCACCTGTTTGTGGTGGAGGGGATCATCCAGTGACAGTACTGGTCATTTTTGTTACCTTTTTACTATTCTTTTTTTCCCCTGTATTCTCTACTCTACTTTGCCTGAACCTTTTTACTGTTATGTCTTCCAGACCACCATCACTAAGATTCTACACCTCGCCACAGTGTTTGCTGTGAGGCACGGCCTGTAGACATCCAAAAAGGATAGTTTCACACTGCTTTGACCTCTACTTCAGCAAGACAAGCAGTCTTCTTGAATGACCAGGCTAGGATCAATCGGCTTGTGTGCTTGCCTGCAGGGGTCAATGGTATTTCAGTAAGTCTCCTTCTCCATGGTCCAGGTACAGGGCCCAAGAGTTGCTGTGGTGCCAGTATCCCATTTGGGGTTCTACTCCCAAGCACACCATTGCTTGCCAGAGAATGGGAATCCACAAGTTGTTCCGTGGCGAGTGGAGCTCTGGTACTGAACCAAATTCCTCCTGAGAATGAACTCTTCTATCCTCTTGTTTATCAGGGATCCTCAGCAATCCCCTAACCATGTCATGAAACCAACAGAAAACCAGAATAAAAAGCATAAAACATTAGAGGCTGCAATCAGTACACAACTTTTTTGATTATACATTCAACAGGGGAATCTCCTCTTGCAAAAATGTCACCCTTCGTTACCAATATTGGTTTGGAAGGGTTGGCAGGATCTCCAAAGTCCATTAAAAAAAAAATAATAAAATAAAAAATCTCCATTCAGGAGATATAGAAGCATAACCAAGAACACAATCAGAAAACTTTCTTCATACAAGATCTGTCAAGGGATACCAGTTACTATTAACTCCCCACCAAACTTTAAACTTTGCCAGACGTGATATTGCAGTTTGATCTACATAACATACCAGGTGAGAAGACCTGCTCCAAGATGAAAGATCAGTGAGTGAGAGCCATGAGGAAAATGCTCGTGAATAGGGAATGTCACCTGCTTCTCACCAGGAACCCACCAATCATTCTTACATTCAGCACACCAAAACTATAATCTGTCAAAGTGGGCTATCTCAACTTCCCAATAAGGCTCTACATCCTGAACCCTTTATGTTGCTTTAAATGTCAGAGGCATGGTCATTCTCAAACTGCCTGTCTTGGCTCTGCCATCTGTGCCTGATGTGGCAGTAAAGACCATGAGGAAATAAATATAGGGAGACCATCCAGGTTACTCCTGAGCATGCCAAAAAAGTAAACGCTTATTCCGAGAAAGCAGATGTAAAGAAATTGTCAGTAGGCATGGATTCTCTTTCTCCCATAAGATAAAATACTTCATGTACTTAGTGCCCTAGAGGGAGTACAATTTGACAGTGTCTTGAATATTTTTCTTGATGAAGAAATATTGGATACAATACCACAATTCTCTAAAAAGAAAATAAATCTAAGGCTAATGAAAACATAGCTGCTCATCATAGGAAGTCAGGTGATACCATCAAAAAGAAATAATAAACATTTCTACTGTGGAATTGGCATGAATTCCATCAAGGCCCTCTTGCAGAAATATAAACTAATATGCTTCTGATGGCAAAGACTATGTGGCATTACGAAATACCCATCGTTGGTAAGGACAGGATGTGATGAACCTGCCCACGAAGAGTTGCTATCCTTGTGGATAAACCCCTTCCAGCAAGTCCCATTCAGTACGAACATAGAAACAGTTATTGTCCGACTCTCATTCGAAACTCATAACAATATGCTGCATCTATGCTCTTCCTGCCACAATTATCTTTCAAGATAATTGTGGCAGGAAGAAAATTAAAGAGAGATTTAAATAGATATGACAATGATGTTGAGGCTGGTGCTCGTACAATATCAGAGGAAGAGTTGTTAAATGTACACTTAACAAGAATAATCTCTTCCTTCTGAAAACAGGAAGTAAAACCCTCTTCTATATACCTAACTGAACATTCACTGCCATCGATTTAACCATCTGCCCACTGTTCCTTTTCCCTCTCTCTAAGTATGAAACTGAAAAACTTATTTGGCCGTGATTCAACTTTTCTGCATGGACACTCACACACTGTCATGGATATTATTATCACGGATCGAAGATTAAACAGCCTGACTGACCCACCAACTCATCAGTGCAGAGCAGACTGTTGCAGAATTTCATTCAGCAACAGTTGGCTCTGCTTCCATCAGCAGTGCAGTGAATCATGTGACTGTTACACAAGCTGCCATAACTGCAGTTCCTAAAATGTCTTCAGGAAATAAAGACTTAGGGATATGTGGAAACTAAGGTGAAAATGACAACTGCACAGCCAAAGAAGCTCCAGAAGAAAGCTTGGAGTATTTTCCAAAGATACACCACAACAATAAACTTCAGTGCTTTCAACATACCTGAGCTTGAGTAAGACATTCAGCTCAGGGTCAAAAGGGATCCTGGATCCAGTATATATCTCCCATAACAAGAACAACCAACACATTTTCCAGATTTTGTCTCGGGTCTGAGACAAAATCTAGAAAATGTAGAAATTCCTTTAACATGCCACAGAAATGATTGGAAAGACACCTATTCCTTACATTGTATCAAAACTTGGTATGAATGAAAATTAAAAAAAAAAAACTGTGTGATAACAATCCATTACATGAACATCAACAAGAATGATGGCTTAAGAGTCCCAAGGATGGGGATGGCTCATCTGCAAGTCATATCTGGTGACAAGGATAATAAAAGAACAGGAATGTAGAACCTTGTCAGTTAAAAGCCAAGCACAGAGTGACCAGGTAATGGACAGAAACTAGTAAGAATAAAACCATAGGCAATACTGAAGCAGTTTTTATCAGACAAAAAAGAATGGCTTCTAGATTCCTTGTTGATAACTATTGATATAGTCCATGTTCTGCATTTACAAGTTGTATTTATTCACTGTTTTTTCATCACCGACACGCACAAGGAAGCCTATAGCAAATAAATGCTGAATGCATGGGCTGGGGTCAAGAGCAAAGTAATCTGTTGATATTTCTCTAGAAAGAGCTAGAAGTTGGAGAAAACTTCTTGGATGTTTCACAGAACTGAGATATAAGGAATGAAAGATAACTAGAAGCAGCATGTTCAGTGAATCAGAAATTCAACTCTTAAAGGATGTTGGGTAACTGTTGCTTGTGTTGGTGTAGTATTAACAGAAATTGGGTGGGGATACATAATGATGGAATATGACCTGTGAAAATGTTTCACAGGTTATATTCTGATGCAGAAACTGATCATCTATGAAACAGTGCCTGAGGAGGATCTATGAATGAATCATCAACCAACCGAACCATTCTCTTCTAAATAGCATCAGGTAATTTTAGAGGTTTTAGGCTTGTTCTTGTTCTTCAATTTCTCCTTCCACAATTTTTCTCAATCTCTTTAAGTATGCTTGCAAAAATCTTACTTGAAATACTTAAGAGAAATTCCTCTGTAATTCTCACATTCAATTTTATCCCCCTTTTATAGATGTAAACTATGAGAACACTCCAATCATCTGAAATTGAAACTTCTAACCAAGCCCTCTGAATTATACAGTATAACTACTGCAAAACTTTTTTATACTTCTGTATTGAGCATTTCTGATTGAATATCTTCTACTGCAGCTGCCTTTCCAAATACCATGCATTTGTAGCTTTTTCTACCCCTCAGATATTGATTGTACTCCTGTTTGCATTTAGTGACAAGGAGGCATGTGAAGTTGTCTGCAAGGAGAGAAAAAAAAAGAACACATTTTTCTGTGTATTATTTTAGAACATGTGCTGACTTATTTGCTAGGAACTTCAGGGTATGCTTTCTTGTTTTCCATGGCTGCTTCTTTAACTTATGTTTACTGGTGTTCTTTTTCTCTCTCCTTGCAGACAACTTCACATGCCTCCTTGTCACTGAGACTCCGAGATTTGGAGCTTGTGTTTGAACTGTTTCATTTTTTTCTGAATGATGTTTGTATAGTTGAGTCTACAGTTTAGCTGTAAAAGCTGCTCATCTTTAATTATTTTTTAAAATTTCCTTACATATTGTTCCTTTCAATGTGATATTCATTTTTATCCTACTTAACTAAGTGACGATCCTTTCCAGTTTCAAATCCTGTATACCCTTATATTCAGTTCCTATTTTCAATTCTTCTGATATTAGGTTTGTTGTTCTTCTTCTTCTTCATAGATGTTGAGTTAGAATTTGTTCCCGTAAATGACTTTTCATTGTTTGTCCTGATTCCTTGACTAAAACAGCAGGGACTTTGTTTAACCAGCCATTATAAAATCTGATCATGTGGTACCATCGTGTATTTTTGGTTTTTATGCCAATACCAAAGAGAGTGCACCACATAAAGTTGAGAAATGGACGTTAGGCCAGAAGCCACAATCAGCTATCTGCATTCCTTAAAGGTGATGTAGAGGTCTCTTCCTGGTTATCTGGCTTTGACTTAATAAAAAAATCTATATCAGTCACCAGAGGTCAGGCAAGGGTCAAAAATTCACAGAACTAGTAATACTCTAGCATACCTTAGTAAATTATTAGGTTGTTTGCATCCCTATGTGTGTGTGTATTCGTGATGATAACATTAATATAAATGTCATGTAGTTATTTTAAAATTATTATTCCAGTGTGGTAACTATGTTATAATTTTTTGTGATGAATGTTGATTCACATCTGACCATGAAAGAGTAGTATCCATTAACTCTCCAAAATAAAAATTTTAGCACAAATAGTATGTACATGAAATCTTTATGTATGTAAGTACTTTATATATAAAAAGTATATTCATTTAATAACTTGCATACTAGCTATTTGCCACCTGGAAGTTCACCAATTAATCACCAGTGACCAACATGAATTCTACCCTTGCTTCACAGCAGATCTCTCAGTCAATGAGAATTTAGGTTTAACTGCTGGTTTACACTTAGAATTTAATGGAATAATTACAGCATAAAGAAAAATAATTAAACAGCAGGTTTAATCGTTTCAGTATTTTGTCTCTGTCACAGGGACATTCCCAACCCAAAAACACACAAGAAACAATAAATGGAAGAAATAAATTTATACTATACTGGGGGCCTCCCCCCCCCCCCCCCCAGTTCCGGACTGGTAGGCCAGTTCTCCTTGAATTCTGATGACTCAAATTTTGAAGGCTTGAAGGGGGGGGGGGTTCTGGCCAACCCCCTGAGTTCCAGACTGGTAGGCCTGTTCTCCTCGAATTTTGAAGACTCAACACTCAGGGTAGCCCCGAGTTTCAAAACATTTCAAATAACTTGACAAAAAACGTGACACAAAAACATTACAAAAAAAGCCTTATCAATTTATATTATAGAGTAGATAAAGACTAAAGTCTTATGAGAGGCGCACCCTCTATGGGTGCTATTGGCTGTCCTTAGATGTTGGGTGGGAAGCCTAAGAATTAGTTTTCAAAATCTTGGGAAGTTTAATACAACCATATTTATTCAGATCAGACTGTTTTTTTAAATCTGCTACTAATTATAAAAAGTCTTTCAAGTTTGTATTTACCGTGATAGAGCACGATAGTTTTCTTTCACCTAATTCTGTTCTAAGGCATGATCTATCAGACCTGACTGACTGTAGTTGTGGTGCTGGATGTATATTTTGTGTTCATCTCAGCAGATCTCCCAGTCTGACCATAATATGTTGGAAGTTTATTTTTCACTTGGTTAGACTATAATAAATTTAGTTTAATCTTTTATCCAAGTGTAAGCAAACAGTTTGCACCTGAAAATATCTTCAGGACTGGGGTAAAGTAGTGCAACTCGGAGTTGCCTGGTGTTGCACTACCTTACCCCAGTCCTGAAGATATTTTCAGGCGCAAAGTTTGTTTGCTTACACTTGGATAAAGGATTAAACTAAATTTATTATAGTCTAACCAGGCGAAAAATAAACTTCCAACATCTTTCTCTAAATCCAGAGTAATTCAATAATAAGATGGTACACCTGTTGGTAACTCCTATAGGTAAATATGACCTCTCCTAATGCTTCTGCCTCCCACTGATGAGACCTCAATAAAGGTTGAAACCGGTCTGGGTAGTGGCCCTTCCCTTAATGCAGAGCAGTATACATGTCCGCAAGGAGATGTGCTTTGCATTATGGGAGATACTGAGACAAGGAGCAATGAGAGAATGGTCCACCTTTGCTCGGAGTTGCCTGGTGTTGCACTACCTTACCCTAGTCCTGAAGATATCTTCAAGCACAAACTTTGTTTGCTTACACTTGGATAAAGGATTAAACTAAATTTATTATAATGACCATAATATGATAAGTTGCAAGAACAAGGAACCTTGTAAACATCTGGAGTAGAGAGAGCAGAGAAGGGATGCCAGCTTCGAATGAGGTTTGCAAGCAGCGTGGAGAAATAATAATCATTTGAGAAGTAAGTAATCATTGGAACCTTTTTGTTCACTTTTTCAATATGTCCTCTAAATGTGAGCTCTATCCACCATATCCCTAAATTTCCAGGCCATATTTCATTTTTCTTTTTGCATAGTCCATCTGTGCAATACAAGCTATAGTTATTTCATTCTGAATTGCATAAATTCACTCTTATGCACTGATTTGGCAGCCATCTTGCAGATTTCTTCATTCCATTTATTAATTATTGCTCTCCCAGCTCAGCATCATTAGCAAGCAACTAGATATTCTTCCTTAGATCCTTCCTAATGTCACTTATGTACAAATTGAACAACAGTAGAGTCCTATAGAGAAGTTTTGGAAGTATTGAAAGTGACCAGGTTGTTGTTGCCCTCACTCGGAATGGTGTGAAGATGAGTGCATAAGGTATTTATCATAGATCTTGAAGACTGAGCACTAAGGTTTATCACATGAGTAGGATGAATGAAGAGTGCTATCATCAGCAGAACTGTCAATGAAGTTTGTCATCAGTGAGAGCAGGTCATTTATATATATAAGGAAGAGGATGGCTGAAATAACAGCAGTGAGGAACACCTGCATTAAAAGGAAAATCTGAAGAGAGAACATCTTCCACAATTATTATAGTGGACAACCTGAGTAAAAAACTTGCTCCCAATTACAAAAGAAAGAAGTCAGACCATATCATGGCAATTTGCTAGGAAGCTCTTGATGCCAGATCCTATCAAATGACTTGGAAATGTCAAGGGCAACAGCACATTTCTCTAACCTTCTCCACAGCAAGAGTCCAGCAGTGGGTGACATGAGCCAATGGATCTGCTGATCTTGATGAACAAAATCTATACTGGTTATTGTTGATTAGCTGACAGTTCTCCATTACTGAGGTGAGAGCAACAGGTCAATACTGGCAGACACATCACATTTTTTTTTTGAATTAGCTATATATATGGATGTGCTTTCATGCTGAAGGGTGGATGCCAGCTGAGTACAGGTATCCCTCAATTAACGCTGTTAATTAATCCCTCGATGTTGCAGCGTATACCAAAATCGCATTAATCAAATCTAATAATCAATGGTAAAAATTGCAATTCGTCCATGATCGATTACTGTATTAATAATTCGTTTTATATGGTAATCTTTTAGGAAAGATAAAAAATGAATACAAAGTAAATGTTTAATAAATACTTGTACCTACATTATTTACTGCAATTTTTTTATCAGGTCTCAGTCAGAGCTGTACATAATACTATAAAATACTATTAGTTAAGAGAACTGTATATATGTGAACTGTGGGTATAGACGTATAATTAATTAAAAAAATTATAAACAATTAACAGCAGTCACTTCCCAAAACTTAGAGATCGGCATATAGCCTGTCCGATTTAAGATTAGGAAAGTGGCATAGGGCTTCACGTGATTCAAAAAGTAGAAGTTATCAAGAGTCTTTTGAACAGTTTTAGTTTTTTTTTTTTCCTTATTGGTATAAATTCTACAAGCAAAATGACTCTCCAGACCTCGGCAAACAAGCAATAAAACATAAAGAAAAAACACTGCAAATATAATACATGATGGTACAAATTAAGTGGATATTGAATTCAACATTATTTCATAGCCGAATATAGAAACTACAAGAGTTTCGTGCCAATATATAGAAACTAAAAGTTTCGGCGGATGCGAGCATAAGTAACCTTATGGGCAACTCATAGTAAAGGTGGAGTAAACTCCAGATCACTTTCCTTAGTATTTTCCATAATGTAAAGCACATCTCCTAGAGGACATGTATGATAAATAAGCCTTTGGCTCTCTATTTCTGTAATACATGATGGTTTATTTATTTTCAGTTACAATCTAGAAATTATTGAACAAAGAATAAAAAAAAAACAAACTAAACCATACTATACGGACATCGGAGGTCGCAGTATCTCTCAGATACAATTTACTGTCAAATATAACAAACCTTTACAAAACGTGTTAAACCAAACTGACAGCAAAAAAACAGTGCGGAATATCACTCGTAACATACGAATGCACAGCTGCTCATGACCTCCAAGCTATACACTGAATTGTGTAAGAATATTTATATTAAACATTTTTCATGTATCTGTCAGATCAGCCACGAGCTCTGCAGGGTTAAAGGCGCGTTAATCAAAACTCTTGCCGCATATATCAAGGGATTGTCGCAATTAATTTCGCAGTGTTAATCAAATCCCACATTAAGCAAGGGATACCTGTATAATATAGGATAGTATAATGTTTTAAATGATGGTTCACACGTGTAAGAGAGAACTAAATAGAATTTATTACTCCTATATATATTTTGTTCAATATGTCATAAACTTCATTTAGGGAGAAGACAGAAGAATTGGTAACAACATTTAAATTATGAATACAAGAACGAGTCATACAGCATGCATATAATATCACATGTCTCAGTCAGAGCTGTACATAATACTATAAAATACTATTAGTTAAGAGAACTGTATATATGTGGGTATAGACGTATAATTAATTAAAAAAATTATAAACAATTAATAGCAGTCACTTCCCAAAACTTAGAGATCAGCATATAGCCTGTCCGATTTAAGATTAGGAAAGTGGCATAGGGCTTCACGTGATTCAAAAAGTAGATGATCAAATTTGAACCTACTGTAATGTTGGTATGATTACAGTGAACTCTGTCTCACATTGATGCCATGAGAAGCAAGACTTCAGATTTCAAAAAATCTTATATAATCTTGATGTTCTTGGATTCTAATAGTAGCAGAATGGCCAGTCTGTGCAAAGTAGCAAAAATTACAAGAACAGGATATTTGATAAACCAGGCAAGGATAGAGGTGATAATGTCTTTGATAGGCAGTAAGAAAGATGACAACTTTTTTAAGGCAGTTACCACCTACCAAAGATACATTATCACCTCTATCCTTGCCTGGTGTTTATCCAATATGATAACCCCATATTATTGAGAGGGGGGGGGGGATGTTCCTCTTACAGCAGAACTTGTCTTTATTCACCAAATCTTCTTGTCCAATGGTTATAATACTAAAAAGATATATAAATTATCTATCTCACACCCCTCTCAACATAAAGACTACAGTAATGCCATTACTATTCCCTATATCCAGGGCACTGCAGAACAAATTGCCATTCTTGCCAAGTGGCAAGAATATTACTGTGAATTGCCAAGTGGGCAATTTACATTGGGCCCACGTAATAATAATAAAGATCAAAACTTTATTAAAAGTCTGGGTAGTGATCCTTCCCATAATGCATAGCAATATTATATACTTCCAAAAGTGGAATGCACTATGGGATATTGAAGCAGTTTGATGTGAAATCAATAGCATATGTAGAAGTAGCTTATTTATCACATGGGTACAGAGCAGGTTTAGTTAAAATTAAAAACAATCTTAGAGAACAGAATATAAAATATAACCATTACACAAAGTATATCATAAATTTTTCTTAATTCATCAGTAGGTTCGATGGACTGCTTTGCTCACAAGTTGCATTCATACATAATGTGAGCCATTGTTTGAATTGATGCTCCACATTTGCAAGCTGGTGTTGAACTGATGCCCCAAGGAATACAAGCATGCCTCACTTTTTAAAGAATTTTAAAACCAACGATGAAAAGTTAAAACTGAAAAGATGAATTCATGAACTTTGAATTTTGAAAGAACTGAGAATAAAAAACCTGTTATTCGTGTCTATCTTCACACATTTTACACTTGTTGCTATCTTGTACCCACCACTTTAAATCGCATACCATCTTGGCTCTAATCAAGTCTTTACTCAAGTTTTCACCATCTTCTCCTTCAAGACACAAGCATGTTAATTAATATCCTAATATCCTTCTTTATATCAAATATCAAAATATTTTAAAATTGGAGATGTTAATGTCAGCTCTTTGCTTTATGCGGATGATGTTATACTTCTAAATAAATCCGCTACAAGTCTGCAAGATTCTCTGACTAAATTGAATAGCTGTTGTAATAGATATGGTATGAAGGTCAGCAATAAAAAGACAAAGACAATGAAAATAGGCAGAATCATTGAAAATGTCAACTGTGTTGTGAATGGAGAACCTGTGGAACAAGTAAAACATTTCAGCTACTTAGGCACAATTTTTACAGAAGATGGTAAACTAAATATAGAAATAGACAACAGAATCAGCAAAGCTGGTATCGTGGGAAGTCAATTGAATAAATTCATATGGAATAAGAAAGAAATTAGTCGGAACACTAAATTAGCTGTATACAAGACAGTGTTCAAACCAATTTTAACTTATGGATCTGAGAGCTGGGTCAGAAGTAAAACACTTGACCAAAGACTAGAGACCGCAGATATGAGAGTCCTGAGAAAGATTAGAGGCGTGAACAGATGGCATCAATGGCAATATCATATTAAAAATGGGGATATTAGGAAAGAACTTGACATTGTCAGCATCCAGGAATGCGTTAGCAGAGCTAATCTCAGATGGTATGGTCACTTAAATAGAATGGGAGAGTAAAGATTAGCAAAACAAGTGTTCTCTGCCAGGTTGGCAGGAAAACGACCCAGAGGAAGACCAAGATATAGGTGGATTGATATGGTACAAAGTGCCTTAGACGATAGAAATATAAGATCTGATAATGTTGGAGTCTTGACAAGTAACAGACTGATTTGGAGGAAAATTGTAGATAGGAAGTTAGTAATGATGTAATTTTTTCATGTAGTACTGTCATATCCTGTACACCCCTTGAGGATACATGGCAGGAATTTGATGATGATGATGATGATGATGATATCCTTCTTTTTAAACCTTATTAAATTCAGCGGTTTAAGACTAGTCATTAAAAAAGGGATCTGCTCCATTTCCAAAAATTGTTTAGCATTTTCTTTCATATCGTAAATATTTTATGAACATCATGATTTGCAGTAATATAAAGTATTAACAAATTAATTTTTTTGGGGAAAAATGTTGATAAGCTAATAATAATGTAAACTTAATCAGTCGTGTAATAAGCAAATTGTCAACTGCTGGATGGCATTAGTCATTTTAGGGAGGGTTATTGATATACCCAAAGTGAGAACAATGCTGTGAATTTATGATAGGGTTAGCAGTCATAGTTGAAGTATCTTCAGTGTTACATTCAAACATACAAAAGATTATCTACTCATATTAGTGTTTTTAGAAATCAGATCAATTATTTTTATTTCACCAAAGACAAATTGCCATCTTCAAGGAACAGTACAAAAATAAATTCATGCACCCACTATCTGAGCAAGCAAGACTGAAATGAGGATTAAAGCAAAGCCTTAGTCATGAAATAAGTCACTCAATGGGCATGATTCAATGCTGTTGGCTGTTAGTCTGAATATTTCAGGATAAAAGTTCTCTCACTGTAAGGCAGATTTGTACATCCAAATTTTTTAAGGTTGGAAAAGTTTAATGTAGAGATTAAAGATTCTTTGAAAATTATTTCAGACTTAGCTTTAATTTATAGATGAGATTTTTTTTTCCCACTGATCTTCATGACAGGTATACAAAGTATGGGTCAGCCAGTTAACATCAGAAATTCTGAACATGAAGACTAATCTGATACCACTAATCTGATACCACCACTTTGCAGACTGCCTTAAATCTGTCTTGCTATGTACTTGATCACTGACTTGCTTTGTATTTGAACAATTACAAGTAAAGATCTTACTCATAGTGCAAGTGCAATATGAGCAAGATCTTTTCTTGTAGTTTGTAAAATGAGGTGTAATGTAATGGTGCATGCTGCATGTTATCCATCATCTACATGGATCACCTCATAAAGTGGCAGTAAATGTTATATCAAAATTGGAACTATTCAACTCTACTTATTAGTTCATGCAGATGTTACACTTCTAAATAAATCCAGTACGTATCTTCAAATTTTAGTTCTTTAAATTGAATAACTGCTACCACAAATTTGGCATGAAAATTAGCAACAAAAAGACACTCTATGAAAATAGGCAACAACATAGAAAGCACACTTGGCTAAAGGATTAAACTAGAATATAATTTCTTGGCAAGCTTAATTTAATAGAAAACATCAACTTCATTCTTAGCATAGAACTCACAGGTGAAGTAAAATATGTTAGCAGGCCAGGCATAGCATCAACTACATTCTCAGTAGAGAAGCTGTAGGAATAAAATATTTCAGCTTTTGAACACAATTCAGCTTTAGTGAAGATTGCAAATTAAATGTGCAAATAGAATAAGATAAGCAACTCCACCCACCATACCAGTTTACTTAAAGATCAAAGCCAGACAACTGGAGAGGAGACTTCCACATAGTCTTTTAGGGAATGTGGAGAATCAACTAAGACTTATGACATAATCAAGTCCTCACCTTCTTGTAGTGCAGCCCATTAGTAGGTATTTGCTTGGATACTGAATGAATAAGGATGGGCTTGCAATTTGGGATTTAGCTGACCAAATTTTATTCTTATTGGCTGAAATCTATATAAAATGGCCATACAATGTGATGGAATTTCATTCTGGCTGGGGCATTGCCCAGTTAGACAAGGCCCTTGCTGTTTTTGTCAGGGACTAGGGCAAAAACGAAAAGTCTTTTCATTGATGCTTATGTTTATGAGCATCAATGGAAAAGAAATGGAACTAGCAAAAGAATTGGATAAGTACCAGAGTACCAGATCAATGTAATAGGTCTTATTGAAACAAATAAGATAAAAACAAATGAGATTTCTTCTTAGCAATAGCCATTAAGATGTTATATTCATGCAATAATGGTCAGGTAAAGGAAAGACTAGCTATAGTATTCCATATTAAATACAAGGATAATCCTTTTGAATCCCTGGCAGTATCAAGTAGAGTGATATGGGAAAATATCAGAATGGGGAATTGGACAGTGAGACTTACTTGTGCCTATGGTCCCACAGAAGGTTCTAAGGAAAAAGTAGAATTTTACGAGTCATTAAAGAAAGCAAGTCAACACACACACAAAAGTTTGTCCTTGTACAGCTAAACAGCAGATTAGAAAATGATTGCCAGACATGAGAAATGGGAAAATTTAGAGTAAAGCTAATAATAGTGGTAAGGTACTTGTTGGATTTCTGTTCAGGACGTGCACTAGTCATTACTAACACCATGTTCAAACTTAAAGGTCCCCACAAATTTACATAGAAGATACAATAAGTAAGAAAAGTTTCATTGATTATATTATTATTGACATCAGTACCTTCTTGCTGGTTCTGGACACAATATATAGAGAATTTGAAAGAGGAAGTGATACCATTAGTTTTGAGCAAAATAAAATTGAATATCTTATTTCAAAGAAAAGTATGTAAGAAAATTTTTTACAAAATACAAGTTGAACAGCTTTCAGAGGTAAGATATAGACTCAAGATCTATAGCTTATCTCTGACATACTCTGTTTTCAAGCTCTGTTTTCTGACAGAGCTTGAAAACAAGAACCAAACCTTGGAGAATCATTGTAGACCTTAAATAAACCATATATATATTGATTCATCCAGAGAGTCATGTGGTGAGGTTGTTAGCAAGGGTAGAAAAATCAGACCCATGAAGTTAAACGAGACAGTCAAGGAAAAGAAGAAAATGTATCAAAATTTCCTAGGCAGTTAGTCAGCATGTGTTCTGAGAGAATGCAAAGAAAACAAAGGTGAACCTCTTTTTTCATCTACAATCTACCCAGCTTTGCCATGCCACTCAATCAAACGAACAGCATCTGCAACAAACAGTTCTCTGCTACTTTCAAATGTTTATATACCATACATTCACTTGCTCAATTCCATCTTCCTACACATTCCAGCTATCATATCATTCATAATCAATGCTGTTCTCCTCAGCTCCCTACTACTATACCTTGGCAGCACACTTGACAATTCTACCTTTGATACTGTCTGTAACAATACTCACAAATCCTGCCCTACTTCATTTGCACTTCCTTGTAAATCATTTGTTTTTGCTATCACAGTCAATTCATCCACACTTCCTCTCCTCTCCACAGCCTCAGTCACTTTCTGTTGTTGCTCCTCTCAAACAATACTTTTGACACTTGCTCCATTTTCACATCTTTTATCACAGTCCCCCATATAGTCTTCACTACTTTCCACCATTCCATTACATTCACTTCTGACTCCTCTAATACCATCCTCCTTAACACCTCCATCCAGCACTCTCTACTGTAAATTCCTTTCGCACTATTCATTCTTCCCTGCATTCATCCCTCAATCTTATCAATTCTTAATATTCTCACCTCTGTTCATGTCTTTCAAAATAGCTTTACCATTCTGTCTTCATTTTTTTTTGTAGTTCCACTGTTCTTTCTCTTCCTCTATCTTAGGTCTTACTACCCTACTGTGTCATTCACTATCATTATACCATATTCACTATGCTCCATTTTTGCTATGACTTCTTTCACCAGATCACTTTTCATAATGCTCTTACTGCTTAATTGCTTATGTTTCACTCTTTCTTACTTTGCTATCAGACCAGCACTCATCCATCTTGTTATATTCTCAATAGTCTCATCCTCAGTCACTGATACATCACTGCCCATTAACTCCACATTAAAGTTGCATTTTTACCTGCTCACATCTCTACAGGTGTGAGCAGGGTTTGATACTTAAAAGTTTGCATCTTTTTGAATACTTCTCTACAAGTGGCAGGTCAGTAGTATCCAACCTGGAAGTGAATTCAATCGATCAAATGTGGTTCATTATGACTAGTAATGAGATAGTCATTGGCTTTACAACTAGAATAGTCATTGGCTTTACAGTACTTGATGTAAGTAATAGATCTTGATTAAACTAATAGCTACAGAGATGAGTGTTGGAACTACTATTTTAAAGTATTCTTTTCTTTCTGTTTATTCACTCTTAGAATATATCAGATGGACTTAATCGTTATCCCATTTGCAGCTTCAAAATTATTAGTTTGATATGGAGTTAATAAAAGTTTTATTTAATTTTTAAACTTCAGGCTGAAGAGGTTCCTGTCACAGATAGTGAAAGCTCTAAATGTGATAGTTCAGGGCAAGCACATCATGAAGTAGTTCAAGGCAAGCTGGGTTTGTACCTTTTTTATCATTTAATAACAGAAACCTTTGCATTATTTATAAAATATTCAAATATACTATAATTAGCATGATGGAAGGTTTCATTGTGATCACTGGGCTCGTTGTGCGAGGTATCTCTATTCTGTATTTATCATACGTCATCTTCAACTTATTTTGTTTTAGCACTGTCACTACCGACTTCAAATATTCACCATTCCACATGTTGAGAAGGGGAAAAAATAATAATTCACTTGTGCACAACATCCTTATATAGTTAGACCTTGTGTTATGTCATCACTTTTACTGCATCACAATAGCTTCCCTCCCTCACATACATCTATGTGATGCTCTTACCAACTGGGTTATTGCATCACCTTTCTTGCCTGCCTGTTCTACAAACTATATTTCTTCATATACCATATTCCACAACCCTGGTGCAGTTACTTGCTTCTGGACTGTCTCCTGTGTTTATCTCTAGGTATGGAGAAGACCAGATCTACATGCAGTACTCTAAATATGGATTCATCAGTGCCTTACACAACCACTTCCTAATCCTTACTGGTGTTTTTATTCCCTCGAACAAAGCAGTAATCCCAAAGGATTGTTGCTGTGTTCTGGATTATGGGTTGTTTCACAATATCTGCTGTTTGTTTCCTATGTGCCTTATCCAGTTCATTTCAGTAAATGTGTTATAGTAGTCTGTGTTATTTCTTTTAGCATAAAAACAAGAAACTTGGCAACATTGAGATGTTTCCTTACTCTTCTACCCAATGTAACAGCATATTCAAATCTCTGACTTGTTTACATAGAATTTTCTTTTACCCTCCTACACCTGATTTGACATTCAACCATAGATACTTGTACCTCCATTGATACCTTATCAAATGCTTTTTCTATATATACAAAACTTAAGAACATATTCTTATTTCTCATTGCTGTCATTTACTCCAGCTGCCTTACCATATTTCAAGTTTCTGATTGGTTTTTCTGACTCAAGTGTTGATATATGCATTCCTTATTGCATTTCTTTGAATATTTTGCACTGTTCCTGTTGCATTTAGCAGTTTTTCAAAGTAATTATTCCACATGGCTTGGGATACCCGATGGGAAAGTTTGAATGTATTTGCCACGTGAGTGGGTTTCCCTGTGAAAGCAGCTATTTTAGGAAGACATGATACTAATGAGTCTAGGAAGGCTAGACTATTGGGAGTTTCCTTTTCCATCATAAACTGGATTTTTTGATGCTGACTATTGAGGTGGCAGAGGAAAGGGTAATGTCTGTCCCATGAGATCAAATACAGAATGCATCATCTATGCATATTAGCAGAACAGAAGGCTTAGTCATGGAAATATTTTCATAAACATTCTCTTAACTCAGCCCTTCTCAAGCATTTTATGTGGTTAAGATATGTAGATGATGTGTTCTTTATAAGGTCTCATGGTTGAGACAGGTTATTCTTTTTCTCCACCACCTCAATAGTTGTCATTCAATTTACAATGAAGGAAACTAACAATAGTCTAGCCTTCCTAATGATAACTTCTCTTTCACAGTATACAGGATATTGTGAACCTTAAAAACTCTGATTAAGATAACCTCACTGCTAGGAAAGTTGGACTGAAGGAAATAGACATTTAAGGAGAAGAAGCCAAAATTCTTAATGGTTGGTGGCATTGCAAGAGCTGTAGAAACTGCATATGAATATGACAGTGGGGCAGAGAGATTTTCAGCTGAAGAAGATCATAATCAGGCAATTCTGAGTTGAATGTTATCTGGCTTGATATATCAGAGCAAATGTGTGCACAGATGCCACCCTATATATATTTTGTTTCCTGAGTAGAACCTTTGGTTTCTGTCTCCTGACTTTCTTCATACATGCAGTGTTGGTGATGATCTTGCTGAACAGGCTCCTCACACCGTAATTAACTAGGGAGCTAGTTAATTACTTCTTCCACTGGAGAAGGCAGCAGTGGAGCAGAGTCTGCAAGCCAGCTAGTACATGGGACTGAATCTGTTGGTAACTCTTAGAGAGGCTTCTCAATCAGCTGCTGAATAATCTTGCTACTGCTGCCTCAGCTAGGTTGTGCCTTAGAAGGATAGTCAGAGCATAGTAGCCAGTGGGGGACACTGTAGAAGCCATACTCAGATTAGTGTGTGAGTAGTGCCCATTAGTCCTTTACTCTGCTACATGCCCCTGCTCTATAAATTTTATGAATATTCTATTACAATGAAAGAGAATATAAGAAATACCATCACTGCAGTTAAAATCTCCCACATTTCATATTAACTTGACCATTATATAGGTTTGCAGTATTAACATCATTGATGCACAACATTACTTACAGACATCCAACCTCAATCTGTTATTTATCACTAACCTTATCTGGTAAACACTATGACTATAACTCGCATCAACTTTTCATGTTACATCATGCATGATGTCTTTCATAGGCAGGTAGAACAGGTGATATTCTATGCCAAAGGTTTATCAGACTTGGAATCTTTTTTATATGATCTGGTTAGACTCATTATTTCCTTTTTTTTATGTGGTTCTCACTCATGAAAGGTTATAGTAAACCTATAGTACATTTGTACTGTGGGTGGGCTAAGGTTTTTCCCCATTTTTTATTAATTATATTTGTAATTTTATAAAATTTAGTTTTACATAGTCTGGAAACCTTGCTCTAGAGATCAAACATGAAACTTTTTCAAACCACTTCAGGCCTCCAATGAGTGGGGTTGTGGTCTCACACCAGGCAATGAAATTCATCTTCCACCTAAAAACAATCACAGGCATCCATGCATATGGCAGGATTTGAACTCATGACCTGTTGGTTGGAGAGCAGGTGCATCAACCAGGATGGCAACTTTAGCTTTCATTTTTTCTACCTTTAGCACTTTGTTAATGCCATTGACTATGCTGACCTTTTTGATTATTTATGTCTGAAGGTGCTTAAGAGTCAAAGCTGTATAACTGAGAGGAGACCTCCACATAGCCTTTAAAGGAATGCAGAGAACCGACCGGGGCTTCTGACCTAATGTCCAATCCTCACCTTCTTGTGGTGCACCCTGTTGGGTATCTACTTTGATACTGAACGAACGAGGATGGGCTGGCAATTTGGGATTTAGCCGACCAAATTGTATTCTTATTGGTTAAACCAAAATAAAAAATGATGGTACAACATGACAAAATTTCATGCCGGTTGGGGCGTCGCCCGGTTAAACAAGGCCCGTTGTTTTCGCCAGGGAACCAGGGCGAACAGCGAAAAGTCAGCTACTGGAACAAATCTGTAAACAAACCCCAACTCAACATCACCAGAGTTAAAGATTGGTACTATCAACATAAGAAGCCTGAATGGCAAAGAAATGGAGCTAGCTGAGGAATTAGATAAGTACCAGATCGACATAATACGGGTGACTGAAACAAAAAAAACCAAAACTGGTGAGATCTTTCTGAGCAATAAATACAAAATGTTATATTCAGGCAATGACAATCAGTATTCAACACAAAATACGAGGCTAATCTTCTTGAATGGCAGTCAGTCTCAAGTAGAGTAATGTGGGCAAATATCAGAATGGGGAACTGGACAATGAGACTTATTTGTGCCTATGGTCCCACAGAAGGTTCTACTAAGGTAGAAGTGGAGGAATTTTTTGACGCTTTAGAAAAAGCAACTGACACAATGAAAAAGGAAAAGTTGGTGCTTGTTGGGAATCTAAATAGCAGAGTAGGAAATGATTGTGAGACATATAAAAATATTTTGGGAAAATTTGGAGAAAAGAGCAAAGCTAATAATAATGGCAAATATCTGTTGGATTTCTGCTCAGGACATGGACTGGTTATTACTAACACCATGTTCCAACATAAAAATGTGCACAAATTCACATGGAGAGGCTAGGAATAAGAAAAGTCTCATTGACTATGTTATTGTTGATAGTGATGTTTTCTCCCTGGTGCAGGACACCAGAGTGTACAGAGGATTTGAAATTGGAAGTGATCACTATTTAGTCTTGAGCAGGATAAAATTGAATTTCATATTGAAAAGAATAATATGTAAGAAAGTTTTAAAGCAAATAAAAGTTGAGCAGCTCTCAGATGTGAACTGTAGACTAAAATACAGAAAGATTATTGAAAAGAAAATGAAAGAGTTTGAGAACAGGAATCAAACTTTGGAGATTCAGTGGCAAACTCTGAAGAAAACATTGATTGATTCTGCTAGGGAGGCATGTGGTGAGGTTGTGTGCAAGGATAAAAAAATCAGAACTCCCTGGTGGACACAGGAAGTTAAAGAGGCAGTGAAGGAAAAGAAGAAAGCATATCAAAAGTTCCTGGCAAATAAGTCAGCTTTTACTCTTACAGAATACAGAGACAAATGTAAGAAAGCTAAACAGTGTGTAAAACTAGCTAAACAAAAATCATGGGAGGACTTTGGCAAGAATATAGAAAATAAATATCAAGAAGGTGGCAAAATATTCTAGAGGTTGTTGAAGCTTAGGAATGGAGGAAAGAGTGCTGTAAAAGGAATTAGAGATGATAAAGGTGACATGAAAACAGGAGAAAAAGATATCCTTGAAGTATGGAGTAATTACTTTGAAAAACTGCTAAATGAAACAAGCAGTGATGACAGCACAGTGATAAAAAAACACTGACCAGACATGCAGTCAGGAATGCATATCCATACTTGAAGTAGAAAAAGCCATGAAAGGCTTGAAATGTGGAATGGCAGCAGGAGTAGATGATATTCGACCAGAAATGCTGAAGTATGGTGGTATTAGAGTCTTACAGTGGCTACACTGCATAGTTCAGAAAGCCTGGACAGAGGGATGAATTCCCGATGATTGGAGTAGAGCTCTCATAGTATCCATATATAAAAAGGGAAATAAAACTGAATGTGAGAATTACAGAGGTATTTCCCTACTGAGTGTTCCTGGCAAGATCTATGCAAGTATACTTGAGAAATGGTTGAGAAGAATTGTGGAAGAAAAGCTTGGTGAAGAACAAGCTGGATTCAGGCCAAATAGAGGCTGCCAGGATCAGATCTTCACTTTACGACAAATAGTCGAGAAAGCATGGGGGATATAACAAAGATCTGTATTTAAGTTTTGTCGATTTGGAAAAGGCATATGACAAGGTGCCAAGAGAGAAGCTATTCAATACGCTACAGTTATATGGTGTCAATGGGGCATTATATCAAGCAATACTTAGTCTTTATTTGAGTTGTAAGTCAGCAGTTAGAATTGAAGGAAGTACAGGAAGATGGTTTAATGTTAAATCTGGTGTGAGACAAGGATGTACATTATCCCCTCTGTTATTCATTATCTATATGGATCACATTATGAAGGAATGTGGTATTAAACCTGCTATCAAAATTGGAGATGTTAATGTCAGCTCTTTGCTTTATGCGGATGATATTATACTTCTAAATAAATCCGCTACAAGTCTGCAAGATTCTCTGACAAAATTGAATAGCTGTTGTAATAGATATGGTATGAAGGTCAGCAATAAAACGACAAAGACAATGAAAATAGGCAGAATCATTGAAAATGTCGACTGTGTTGTGAATGGAGAATCTGTGGAACAAGTAAAACATTTCAGCTACTTAGGCATGATTTTTACTGAAGATGGTAAATTAAATATAGAAATGGACAACAGAATCAGCAAAGCTGATTCTGTTGTCCATTTCTATATTTAGATTTAGATTCTGTTGTCCATTTCTATATCTACACTGACATAATGGTCAGTTTTTACGTCTCCTCCCTATTCACCAATGTCCCACTCAAAGAAACTCTAGAGCTCATCCAAGCCAAGTTTCCTCCCGATATCTCAGTCCTATTTCAGTTCACAATGAACTCAGGCTATTTCGTTTGGCAAGGAAAATTCTACAAACAGATAGAGGGGACATCCATGAGTTCACCACTTTCCCCACCCTTGGCAAACTTCTTTATGGAGACCTTTGAAGAGAAAGCCTTAAACTCTGCCCCACAAAACCCCACTATCTGGCTTCGATACATAGATGATGATGTTCGCTATTTGGCCACATGGCTCAGATACACTCCACTCCTTCCTAACACACTTAAACAACCAACACCCCCAGAGTCCAGTTCACATTAGAAAAAGAGGAAAACAACACCCTCCCCTTCCTAGACACTTTAATCACTCGCCAGCTTGAAGGATCTTTGGTTTTTCTCTGTTTACAGAAAACCCACCCATACAGGCAGATACATTCACCAGCAAACCCCCCCCCCCCCCACAACAATATGGGGTTATAAAAACACTACATAACAGGGCAAAATTAATCTGCTCAGGTGACGATGCCCTAACCACTGAACTAAACCACATCCTCAACACTTTCTTAACCAATGGCTATAACCCCAAAAAAATCCAAAAAATACTAAAACCAATACCCCCCCTCCCTCCACAATAAAGATTACACCAGATCTATCACCATCCCCTACATCCGGGGCACCTCTGAAAAAATAACCAATATCCTCAAAAAATATGACCTGACTTCTTGTTATAGATGACCATATAAAAAGTTGGCATCCCTTATCTGCTCTACCAAAAACCAACCACTTCCCCTGTATACCAGGTCCCTTGCAGCTGCAAATTGTCCTACTTTGGTGAAACAGGCAGGACAGGAAATATCAGGAATTCAGAACATAAAGACTACATCCGGTTTCACCAGTACAGCCACTCTGGGCTGGCTGTACTGGTGATACTTAGATACCCGCCATAGAATTCGTTGGAAGAAAACTAAAATAGTACACCGGAGCAAGTTCAAATACGAAAGATTATTCAAGGAATCATCAGCAACTCTAAAAAAAATGTTCCAAACCTCAACAAATGTGGGTGCATGAAACTATCCCAAATTTGGGAGACTTACATTATGAGAACTTCAGCCCAACGGCCAAGACAACCCAATTAGCCTGCCAGAGGACACCATTAGGACTTTAGGAACAATATTAGTTTCTTGCTTTCTTCCTCATTTGCTTTTGTTATTGCCTGCATGCACATACCATATTTTTATGTTCCTGAAGATGGCAACATGACGTTGCCAAAATATTGAAGCTATTCATTAAAGTTGCCTTTAATTAATATCCTTTATATACATTGTTAATCCAGTTTTTTTTTATTAAAGAATAAGGGTATGTCTCTGGGCCTAGTTAAAGGAAAACTATGAAGCTGAAAGACATTAAAACATATTCAAAATATAAATCTATTATTCTGGCAGGCATTGTTTCTTTTTTTCATACAACTGTCCCTTCTACAAATTTTCCTGCTTCTCTCTTCACAATGGCCATTCTCTGAGCATTGCTACTTCAAGTTTCGGTTGCACAAAAAATATTTTAAATTTGTTTCTGTGAAATCTCTTTCGGCTTGTCAGTGATTAAATTTTCTTCATATTCTTCAGGATCTTCCCACTGTGCACCTAAATTTAGCAGGTCAGAATCGCTCAGTTTGTCAGAATGAGATTTAATTAACTTAG
Source organism: Typopeltis vanoorti (assembly GCF_054136105.1). Lineage (NCBI taxonomy): Eukaryota > Metazoa > Arthropoda > Arachnida > Uropygi > Thelyphonidae > Typopeltis > Typopeltis vanoorti. The sequence continues at coordinate 74,596,158 of NC_143573.1, read as the reverse complement.
ATTCATTTGAAAAGCCTCTAAAATCATTTGCACAATGTGAAAGAATGTGCTTCCTAATGGATCTCATATTGCTAGCAGTAATTTCATTCGACTTTGTGACTTTATAAGCTGAGATTTCTCTGATTTAGCCAGAAAAGTCTTGGAAGGCATTGGCTTCAAAAAAAAGGCCAGTTTCATCGACATTAAATATTTGTTGGTCACAATAGCCCCCTTCTTATACAATTTTCTTCAAATCTCTGGATAATTTGCGGCCACCTCCTTATCGGCACTTGCAGCTTCGCCTGTGATTAGAACATTATGTAGGCTATTTCTCAAGCCACCCAGCACTGATGTGGAATTCTTCTTTTCCATCATTGATAGCCCTTTCTTTCAAGGTTGCAACGAGACTATCCTTTTGATTTAATAAGGTCATTTCTTAGCAAGATCCGTTTTTAGTTACAATCTTCGATCGGTGTACAAAGAAGTCTCTCTGATTCAATCATTATAATACTTTGCATTCAGCAGCTTTGCTTAAAATTGCTCTTATAGTTAATTCACCCATTTTTGTGTTCTTGTCTTATCTTTGCTCTGGACTCGCCTTGTTCACTTCCTTTATTATTTCAAGTTTTTCTTCCAATGAGATTACTTTTAGAATCATTTTCACACTTTCACTTTTTTTTTGCTCACTAATTCTTTTACTCATGATGAAAGGTTGGGAAAATACTTTAAAATAAAAAATGTAAGGAAAATAATTGCAAAGGAGGTATGAGATGTGATCAGGAAAATGATATGCAATTAGCAGACGACATAAATTATGGCGGTAAAAATTTGGAACATAGTATACATAGCGTACATGGAAGTAGTGTAGTATGCCATTAAAAATAACTTTGTAAAGTGTTTTAAATCAGTAACTAAATTATTTCATTCTGGCGAGTGATTTTTTATAATAGTTACCCATAAAAAATGTATAGATAGAAAATTTTTAAAATCTGTAACATTTATTTTTAAGATGTATATAGGCACACTAATCAAATTTGGGTATCGAAAAAAAATGACGCACTAATCGAGGGATTACTGTACTTCTAATTAAAGATGCCAAGAAATTATATTCTTGATTTAATCCTTTATCCAAGTGTGAAATAACTTCACAACTTGGCAACTCGTATATAAGGGCTAATGACTTCACATCACCTGTCTTAGTATCTCATAATGCAAAGCACATATCCTTACGGACATTTATAATGCTGTGCATTATGGGAAGGGTAACAACCCGGACTGGTTTTGACCTTTATCGAGGTCTCAAAAGTAGCAACCAGACCCAGAAGTGATATCATCATCATCAAATTCCTGCTATGTACTCTCGCGGGGTGTACAGTGTTATGTCCCCTTATTTCCATATACAGTAAAACCCCGAAGTTATGCGGTAGATGGGACCAACAGAAAGCGCACAAGTCGAATTCGTGTAACTCGGGGTATAATTTTGCATGTAATTTATATATATAAACATAAAATTGGGACTAAAGGTTTACAAAAACACCTATATTTTTTAAGAAATATAATCATAATTGTAGTTTTTCGTACATAAAAAAAAAGTTATTTCGATGTTGATGGTTTCATAAAATCTAATAGATTCGTCTGACGGCATAATGTCTTTTTCTTGTCACGCAAAATTTCTTCATAGCAAGCTAATGATTTTTTTATTCCTTGCCTTTTGCCTTGTGGCTACAGTTCGTTCCTCGTTAGAGTCTATGTCCTCCAAAATCTGTAAACCTTTCTTTTATGATTGTTCTTACTGTAGATTCCTGTAGATCAAACTTCTTTGCTAGCTCACAAATTTTCATTCCGCCTTCAAAGTCCTTAATAATGTTGAGTTTTGTTTCCAAAGTCAATGTTTTTCTTTTCTTGCTAGCTGTAGAAGAATCGCACTTGCTTCTTTTGGACGACATTATTTTTTACGTGATAAAATTTTTATCAAAAACATAACATTAAACAATCGCAAGGTTTGTAGACTATAAAAATCGTGCATGAATGGAGACCACACGAAACACGTGAGTGCTTGTTCACAGTATGTGCGACACTGGCGAATGCGGCCGGCGCCTGAAAGATATGACTAGTGGTGAGGCGTGAAGCAGGACGGGAATATATACATATAAGAAACCACATAACTCCGGATTCTCGTAAGTCGGGGTATGACTGTATTTTAGTTTGTATATCTCAAAGGGATCTCTTATGTGTGACACTCGTGATTTCTCTGGTTGACAAAGGAATAGCCCGAGGATCGAGCCAAAACCTATGTGGATGATTCTTCCTAACCAACCTCTCGTTAAGCCTAAGAATATTTATTTTTTTATTGCGCCACTTGGGACCCTTAGATTAATTGAAATATTGATCAAGAGGTTGGTAGAGAGCTTCGCCAAAGTATCACAAATAATTGCAATCGTGACCGAAAAGTTACACTGAATGAGTTCCCCGCTTAGATCCGTATTATTTCACAGGTGGTGCATTAAATTCCATACAGACACAGGATTTAGTTAAAGAATAGCAAACATTTATTTAACAATATTTACACATAGAAAGTTTTTCATCCAATAAGGGTTAAGAATTAAATCAAGTCTAACAGAATTAAATCACTCAAATGAAATTTACGCTAAGTTTCAATAAGCCTTATATATCTTTCCTGATACAACTACTTAACACTATGAACTTTAATTAAACAATCCCTAATTTCATATCCTCACTCTAGACACAGTCTTATAATTCCTTTTATAAGCAGACATTAATCTAATACACATTTCATCAGATTACTCATAATATTCCATACACTTGGCTCTCTTTGTCCTGATGTCCTCATAATAATTGCCTCTGGTAGGTTCTGTTACAATAATTCTATGTGAGATTAAGCTCTTAATTCATACACGTGCAATGGGAAAATCATACACTCTTAGTCACAAAGGATCACACAGGCACCATTCAATTAACCTTAGTTATTCCATACAAAATATCCTTTATACACTACTAATTTTAGAACTAACAATTCTTTTCTTTAAGCATTCACTCCTGAGATCAAATTTCTATTATAATATTCTTGGATAAGTTTAACAATTTTCAACCAAACAGTGCCTATTCATTTTATACTTTCTTTAAATCAAATTAATCATTTTCCTATAGTCCTTATTTTTAACTATTCTCAGAGTTCTTCGCTAATTATTTCTTTTACAATTCTTAGATTCTGCTTTCACACGCTAATCAGAGAACAAAATTTTACTTATCTATATGCTTCGTCTTCTTTCCCTCCGATCGACGATATGCCAACGTGATCTTCTTTATGGACCTCTAATTTCTTAGCACTGTAGGTACGAGCTTTCTTGGGCACTTCATGCTGTATAGCCTGCTACTATGTGGTGGAATTTTGGAATCAAAATTTTCGCCTACAACCGTTCCTTCTGCATGATAGCGATGGAATCGGCACCCTTGATACATGGCCGACCACGAGGTAAAAACCGCGGGACATCCACGAAGATCGCAGGAGCACAACCCAGCAATGCTAGACCAAGACTAAAAGACCTCGAGGAGGGGGTTCCAACCCTTTTATACCACTCTCCTATTGGCCGCTACCGTAAACTTGGCCGTTCACCCAAGGCACGAACATGCTTGTGACGTCACAGCGTCCGATTCTCCTGCTACTCGCTTGCGTTCTGCCAGCATGGGACAGTATGCGGTAGCGTTTGCTTTCCTGACTGTATGCCTGTTGAGTGTTTTTTACCACTGTTCCATCGGCAGTGTTACATTGCCTTCTTCATGGGAACATAAAACTATGATAAGTGCATGCAGGCACTAACAACGTGCAAATGAGGCCCAAGAGAGTAACTAACATTGTTCCTTTGCATCCTAAAGGTGCCCCCTAGCGGGCTAAATTGAGTTGTCTTGGCTGATGTTCTCATTATGCAAGCTTCCCAAATTTATTGAGATTTGGGAAGTTATTTAGAGCTGAGGCTGATTCCATGAATAACCTTACATATTTATATTTGCTGCAGTGAAGTAAAGTGGCTTTCTTCCATCGTGTTCTGTGGCAGGTATCCAGAGCATGGTCTGCAAGGCCAGAATGGCCATAGTGAGGAAGTTACTAACAAACTAAAGCCTTTTAACTCTAGACCTCCCCTGAATATATAGACTACCAAAAATCCGGGAGAGTTAAATAGTTTGCTTGTGTTGTGATTTGTAATTATGGACTTATTTCTCTATTTCAATAAACCAACATTTTGGATTAGTTTTTTATTATTCCAGCCCAAATTTTGATTTAGGTTTTTTCAAAAAAAATCAGTTTTATTTTTCTGTTGCCTATTTTAAGTCCAAGAAAAATACTGAATTTATCGATTCTATTTGGTTTCCCATCCCTAGTTAAAACAATTGTGATTCTTTTTTCACACACAACCTTAAATCATTCTCAAATGTGTTCTGACATTAATTTTATGAAATGTCTGCAGAGCCAGAAGTTAAAATGGAAACAATAACGTTGAATGATAAATGCACGTAAACACAAGAGAGATATTTAATTAACCAAATATTTCTCTTTTTTTTTTTTTTTTTTTTTCTCTTTTGCTTCGAGATCACTCCACATCAAGAAATTGATTATAATCCAACCAACAGACAACTAAAGAAATTAAATTCTCTCTTAGATGAAGTGATCAGTTTAGATAAAGGCATGATTGAAAGACTTAAAACTCATTTTGCAAGACCTCCTAGATTTTATGGCCTTCCAAAAATCCATAAGATTGACTATCCTCTTCGTCCAATAGTAGATTGTATTGATTCTCCTACTTACCGTATAGCCAGATATCTAGCTAAATTATTGAAATCTTACATTAGCAACTCTAATTCTTTTTTAAAAAACTCCTCAGATTTCTTAGAAAAATTAAAAAATGTCTCATTACAACCTACAGATCTTATGGTTAACTTTGATATAGAATCTTTATATACCAATGTACCTCTCAAGGAAACTTTAAAATTACTTGCTGACATCTTTCCTCAAGACATAATAAAACTATTCGATTTCGTAATACATTCTGGATATTTCGTATGTCAAAATAAATTTTACAGCCAAGTAGAAGGAAAGGCCATGAGAAGTCCTCTTTCTCCTGCTTTAGCCAACTTTTATTTGGAACATTTAGAAAAAGTTCTCTTCTCATCTATTTTCCCTCAACCATCCTTTTGGGTAAGATATATAGATGACATCTTTACTATTTGGCCTCACAGCAAAAACTCTTTACCTTCTTTTATAAACAGTATTAATTCCTTGCATCATCGTATAAAGTTTATTATGGAAATAGAAGAAAACAACCAGTTATCTTTTTTAGACGTTCTCCTCATCCGGTCACCTTCAAATATTCTTACAACTACAGTATACAGGAAACCAACATTCACAGGTTGTTATATTCTTAAAGAATCAGCCCATCATCCATGTCAAAAAACAGGAATTATAAAATGCCTCATCAGAAGAGCCAAAACTAATTGTTCTGCTTTTGATTATCTACAAAATGAACTTTCTACTATCCAACAACACATGAAACTCAATGGCTTTTCTAAAAAAAGTACTCAACATCTTCTCAATTCTTATAATCCTCCACAAAAAACAAAGTTTCAATATGTCGAGTGTCTATTCCTTATATCTCCAGTATTTCAGAACCTATTGCAAGAATTTTAAAGAAATATGATTTAACAACTACGTATTCACCTATTAACAAATTGTCTTCTCATTTTCCTTCTCCTAAAGACAAATGCCCAACTTTATCTCTTCCTGGTGGCGTGTTCTATTTTTAACGATCTATTGTTAGTATTCTATATTGTATTTTTTAAAACTGTTGCTGTAATACCACAGAAGATGGTCTGCTATTTACAGACCGAAATATTTGGTTAATTAAATATCTTTCTTGTGTTTATGTGCATTTATCATTCAGTCTTATGTCACAAGTATCCTTAAAACAGCAAACAATAACGTTAAGCATATACTATATCCATCAGACATTAACTTAAATATTTAGGGATTTATTCGCTACTCACATCTCAGAATTTTACATGTGTCAATGTAAAAAATTTTTTCCTTCTGAATTTATTTTCTTCTTGTAATTAAAATGATTTGGATGTATATACTGTGTGTATATGTGTGTGTGTATATATATATACAATTTTTATCACTCTAGGAAATTACACCCAGCAGAACTATCAGACACAAAATGGTTATGCAAATAATTATAGAGGAAGGAGCAGAGGAACACAAAATGGGTATAGAGGTCGTGGTGGCTACGGTGGTAGTAGAGGTAAAGAAAATCTTTTAATCATTGTTTGTGTGTGAAACTTTTAATTTATTTCATATAGTCCAAGTTTTGATTGAATTAATAGTACATTTTCTTAAGGCATCCACGCTCACAAGTTATTAGGTCATCCATGTTCACACATACCACTCAAAGTGTGGCACATGTACCCCTGAGGTTATGTGAGAGGTTTTTAGGGGCACCTTTTTAATTTCTCTTCTTTGCTGCCATATTGTCACATCTAACTGCAGGTCTATTCTTTAATTTTTTTGATATCTTAAAATCAAAAGGAAGTTTTAAACAAATGTGTTTCTTGGCATGTATCTGCTGACCTCCATTAGGCTCACATCTGGTTGATGACATAATCGTTTCCTTGGTTAAAAGCTTCATATTGTGTAGCTTTCTTAATAACAAAATCTGCAGCTGCCATAATAATCAGTGAAACATTAGTAAAACTTGCCAAAATAATGGCAAGTTTTACTAATGATCAGAGATAAAGCTAGTGGCACTTTTCTTCATAGAACTACAGAAATGGTCAAAATTGTTATTGTAGCATATCCAACAGGGTGGCTATTATGAAATGTAGGCTGATGAATCCACTGATATTGATAATTTTGCAAATCCTGTAGTGTTTATTACATACAATGTAAATAATGAAATAGAGAATGATTTTTTTATCATGCCAAGATGTACAACTTGGAGAAGGTAGTTATGGATGATTTTATTCAAGAAAATAAATTGGATTGAAGACAGTGTGTTGAAGCATGGATGGACCAAAAGCCATGATTAGTTCAGGAGGGGGGGGAAAAATGCTGGAAATGCCTTTGTCAATTAACACATGTAGTAGATATCGTTTTTAAAGAATCCCAGTTTGTCCTTATAAGGTAAATAAATTCTACTTTGTCTTGTAAAGTAAATGTAATGATTGCAAAAGTGAATTGGTGGCAAATTAGACTTTTCCATCTCTCCATGAGTTCATGACAAATTCAACTAATGAAATTCATAATAATGTGCTGAAAATTATGAGGCAGCATTTGGAAAGTTTGCAGAAAAATATTTGCGAATATTTCCCTTATTGGACAATTTTGAATGGATAAGAAACTCATTTTAAATAATATCATTGTTGAAGCAAATCCTAAAGAATCTTTCACAGTCAGAAGAAGAGAATGAAAAGAACTGGCTTCATATAGTATTCCCAAAAATCAAAGACAAAGCCATTTTGGCTATACATTAATGAGGAATTCGTGCTTCCATAATTCATATCTTTGTGAAATTGCATTTTCTGCACTTGAATTTTAAAATGAAAAAATAAAAAATAAAAATAAAACTGTCTTCTTGTGGTGGAGCTCCATCTTCTAAAGCTAAAAATCACAAATATAGAACTGGATTTCACCAGTGAACTTCTTTCCAATAGAAACAGTTTCATTCATCTGATCAAACTTTTTTCAATTATTGAAAGTTTAAATTTTATATAAGTTTTGTTCCTGTATATTGGGTTTGTATAACTAAACACATATTTAATAATTTTTAAAAAAATTGTTTCACATGCTTGTAATATATATTGCAAAGGAAAATGTTATGTGCCATCCAGTCATTTCTGACTCTTGGTGATCTTGTGAACCACCTCTCCATGCAATGGTGTTCTCCATCTCACTTGGCCTGTTGTCTTTTCTTTCAACAATTGTAAGTTGGCAAGTTCCTTTATGTTGTCTATCCAACTTTTGAGGTCTTCCTCTTGGATTAAGTGGTGGAGATGGAGAGTTGTAGACACTCCTTGGAGGTAACACCTATTAATAATAATAATAATAATATTCACTACTTCATCCTCAGCTGCTCAGTAATTCTACTGACACTCCATCAGCTCCAGGAGCTTTTCCTTTTGGCATCTGTTTCATTGCTGATATCACCTCACTTTTCATTATCATGAGTTCCTCAACAAATTCTCTCCTTTCTAATTCTTCTTCATTATTATTATCTTTCTTATACAAATCCTCTACATATTCTTTCCATCTATTTTTTTGCTTCTTCCTCTTCCATTAAACTTTTTTCTGAATTACTTTTTAACTACTAATCTAAGAATATTTTAGATGTTTAGATGTTTTTCTTTATCTTTCCCAGTCTGTCTCTGGAAATCTGCACTAATGCCTTTATATTATTTTTGTTCAGAAATATTATAACTTCTCCCAGATTGCCTTTTCCTGAAACAGGGTATGCCGATGTTACTAAAATTTAAAGGGGTATGAAGATACTGAAAGTTAGGGAAACACTTTAGAGTATAATTTTAAACATGGACAAGTCGAGCATTAGATAAACCTGGAAGTAACTTCGGAGACAATGTGATTTTATGACACTTCTGGTTTGTAATAAACACAGCAATGGCATCACGCTGCACAGCATTCATAATATAAACTTTGTTAATATATAGAATTTGACTTTATCCTGAAGAAATGAGCCTAAAAGACTTCTGGCTTCAACTTGGCATTGAACATTATTCAGCCTTATTTATTATCACACCTTATCCTTATACAACTTTTATATTCCATGTTATTTTATATCGTTTCCAACACACAAGAGGTGTCAAGATATATAGCACATCAAGGTCAACTAGAGATCATAATCCTCAGATAAAATCAAAGCAACTCTTCCCAAAAATGGAGGTAGATGGAATGGAGAAGGAGGAAGAAGGTAAGTTCTTTTAGTAGGTTTGATGCAGACAATGAATGGATGTTTACAAGAAGTTGCTTGTGTGTTGATGAGTTTAAGGGAAAAGCAGAGGAATGGTTTAACAAGTTTAGCAGAAGAGCATCCTTGAAAATACCTACTGTAGGCATAAGGCAGTAACAGAACATTTGCAAGAAAGTTACTGGAGTGAGCCTGTGGAGAATGACAGAATTATCACTTACAGATTGTCCTCTTTTGAATAACGTGAAGCATTTAAAGGGTGATTTTTGTATATCACCCCCAACTTTTGCGAACTGAAATTAAAGATACCAAAAAATTATATACTTGGTTTAATCTTTTATCTGTAAGCAAACAAAGTTTGCACCTGAAGTATTTTCAGGACTGGGGCAACTCGTATATAGAAGCTGATGACTTCACATCACTTGCCTTGGTATTCCATAATGCAAAACCCGGGTCTGGCTCCCACTGAAGAGACCTCATTAAAGGTTGAAACTGGTCTGGGTACTGACCCTTCCCATAATGCATAAGGGTCAAAGGTATATAACTGAGAGGAGATCTCCACATAGTTTTTAAAGGAATGCAGAGAACCGGCCAGGGCTTTTGACCTAATGTCCAATCCTCACCTTCTCGTGGTGCACCCTGTTGGATATCCACCTGGATACTGAACGAACGAGGATGCACTAGCAATTTGGGATTTAGCCGACCAAATTGTATTCTTATTGGCTTAAACCAATATAGAAAATGATGGTACAACATGACAAAATTTCATGCCGGCTGGGGCATCGCCTGGTTAAACAAGGCCCACGTTTTCGCCAGGGCAAACAGTGAAAAGTCACCTACTGGAATAAATCTGAAAGCAGACCCCAACTCAACATCACCAGAGTTAAAGATCAGTACTATCAACATAAGAAGCCTGAATGGCAAAGAAACGGAGCTAGCTGAGGAATTAGATAAGTACCAGATCGACATAATAGGGTTGACGGAAACAAAAAAGACAAAAACTGGTGAGATCTTTCTGAACAATAAATACAAAATGTTATATTCTGGAAATGATAATCAAGAAAAAGGAGTAGCCATAGTATTCAACACAAAATACGAGGCTAATCTTCTTGAATGGCCAGCCATCAGTCTCAAGTCAAGTGATGTGGTCAAATATGAGAATGGGGAACTGGGCCTTATTTGTGCCTATGGTCCCACAGAAGGTTCTACTAAGGTAGAAGCGGGGAAATTTTTTGATGCTTTAGAAAAAGGAAAAGTTGGTCCTTGTTGGGGATCTAAATAGTAGGAAATGATTGTCAGACATACAAAAATATTTTGGGAAAATTTGGAGAAAACAGCAAAGTAACTAATAATGGCAAATACCTGTTTGATTTCTGCTCAGGACATGGACTGGTTATTACTAACACCATGTTCCAACTTAAAAATGTGCACAAATTCACATGGAGAGAAGAGGCTAGGAATAAGAAAAGTCTCATTGACTATGTTATTGTTGATAGTGATGTTTTCTCCCTGGTGCAGGACACCAGAGTGTACAGAGGATTTGAAATTGGAAGTGATCACTATTTAGTCTTGAGCAGGATAAAATTGAATTTCATATTGAAAAGAATAATATGTAAGAAAATTTTAAAGCGAATAAAAGTTGAGCAGCTCTCAGATGTGAACTGTAAACTAAAATACACAAAGATTATTGGAAAAAAATGAAAGAGTTTGAGAACAGGAACCAAACCTTGGAGATTCAGTGGCAAGCCTTGAAGAAAATCCTGATTGATTCAGCCAGAGAGGCATGTGATGAGGTTGTCTGCAAGGATAGAATAATCAGAACTCCGTGGTGGACACAGGAAATTAAAGAAGCACTGAAGGAAAAGAAGAAAGCCTATCAAAAGTTCCTGGGCAAATTAGTCTGCTTGTGCTCTTAGAGAATACAGAGACAAATGTAAGAAAGCAAAACACTGTGTAAAACTAGCTAAACAAAAGTCATGGGAGGACTTTGGCAAGAACATAGAAAATAAATATCAAGAAGGTGGTAAGATATTCTGGAGGTTGTTGAAGAAGCTTAGAAATGGAGGAAAGAATGCTGTAAAAGGAGTTAGAGATGATAAAGGTGACATGAAAACAGGAGAAAAAGATATCCATGAAGTATGGAGTAATTACTTCGAAAAATTGCTAAATGAAACAAGCAGTGATAGCACAGTGGTAAGAAACACTCAACAGGCATACAGTCAGGAATACATATCCATATTTGAAGTAGAAAAAGCCATCAAAGACTTGAAATGGTGAATGGCAGCAGGACTAGATGATATTCAACCAGAAATGCTGAAGTATGGTGGTATAAAAGTCTTGCAGTGGCTGCACTGCATAGTTCAGTAAGCCTGGACAGATGGACGAATTCTTGATGATTGGAGTAGAGCTCTAATAGTACCCATATATTAAAAGGGAAATAAAATTGATTGTAAGAATTACTGAGGTGTTTCCCTATTTTTAGTGTTCCTGGCAAGATCTATGCAAGCATACTTGAGAAACGGTTGAGAATAATTGTAGAAGAAAAGCCTGTGAAGAAGAAGCTGGATTCAGGCCAAATAGAGGCTGTCAGGATCAGATCTTCACTTTACGACAAATAGTTGAGAAAGCATCCGAATATAACAAAGATCTGTATTTACGTTTTGTCGATCTGGAAAAGGCATATGAGGTGCCAAGAGAGAAGATATTCAATATGCTACAGGTATATGGTGTCAATGGGGCATTATATCAAGCAATACTTTCTGCATTTGAGTTGTAAGTCGGCAGTTAGAATTGAAGGAAGTACAGGAAGATGGTTTGATGTTAAATCTGGTGTGAGACAAGGATGTGCATTATCCCCTCTGTTATTCATGATCTATATGGATCACATCATGAAGGAAAGTGGTATTAAACATGATATCAGAATTGGAGATGTTAATGTCAGCTTTTTGCTTTATACAGATGATGTTATACTTCTAAATAAATCCACTTCAAGTTTGCAAGAATCACTGACTAAATCGAATAACTGTTCGAATAGATATGGTGTGAAGGTCAGCATTAAAAAGACAATGAAAATAGGTAGACTTGTTGAAAATGTCAACTGTGTTGTGAACGGGGAACCTGTGGAACAGGTAAAACATTTCAGCTACTTAGGCACAATTTTTACAAGATGGTAAATTAAATATGGAAATAGACAACAGAATTAACAAAGCTGGTGTGGTAGGAAGTCAATTGAATATATTCTATGGAATAAGAGAGAAATTAGTCGGAATACTAAATTAGCTGTATACAAGACAGTGTTCAAACCAGTTTTAACTTATGGATCTGAGAGCTGGGTCAGAAGTAAAACACTTGACAAAGACTAGAGTCCGCGGATATGAGAGTCCTGAGAAAGATTAGAGGCGTGAACAGATGGCATCGATGGCAATATCATATTAAAAATAGGGATATTAGGAAAGAACTTGAAATTGTCAGCATCCAGGAATGCGTTAGCAGAGTTAATCTCAGGTGTTATGGTCACTTAAACAGAATGGGCGAGGAAAGATTAACAAAACAAGTGTTCTCTGCCAGGTTGGCAGGAAAACCACCCAGAGGAAGACCAAGATATAGGTGTATTGATATGGTACAATGTGCCTTAGACGATAGAAATATAAGATCTGATAATGATAATATTGGAGTCTTGACAAGTAACAGATTGATTTGAAGGAAAATTGTAGATAGGAAGTTAGTAATGATGTAAATTTTTCACATAGTACCATCATATCCTATACACCTCTTGAGGGTACATGTCAGGAATTTGATGATGATGATAAGAATATATGCTTTGCATTATGGGATACTAAGGCAAGTGATGTTGAAGTCATTAGCTTCTATATATACGAGTTGCTGCAGTCCTGAAAATACCAGGTGTAAACTTTGTTTGCTTACACATGAATAAAGGATTAAACCAAGTATATAATTTCTTGGTATCTTTAATTTATAGTATTAATACTTATTCAACTGAGAAGTTGTCTTGACATTTTTTTTTTTGGTAATTAAATTTGAATGCCTATTTGAAAAGGGATACTACACAATAATTGTCACAAATAATGGATGTAATATATTTTTGTTTTTGATTAATGGCTAGTTCTTTTGGAGACAAAGGAAACCATGGATATGATTTGCTTATGTCAAGAAAGGTTAGAGGTGTAAGTCTATCCGTCTTGCATGGAGATCTGGGTATTATCAAAGATACGGGTGATGTGTGATCTTGTGTGGAAAAGATGGGACTGAATTTTACTAGCATTGAGTCCTCAACCCATTAGAATTGTTATACCCTGATAAATTAAGAATGTTAAAATTCCACTTATCATGGTTTAACGAGCAAAGAAGTAAAAACCCTGTAAATTAAATAAGTAAACATGCTTGTTTCTAAATAGGTATCGTTGTAAACTTTAGAAAATATTGAATACATTGATTTAAGAAGAAAGAAATAATTAAATTAGCTTAAGGAGAATTTTATAATGTAAAAGAAAAAAAACAGGGAATTAGATAAATATGTATAAAGGAAAGTTGCCTGAGACAAAGTGTAAATTAAGAGAGTTATAGTTTTGTATTGATATTAAATCTGATGTAAGGACATTTTGTAAAAGAAACACTAGAACGTTTTCTGTGTGAAAGATAGTCCAAGGTTCAAGGACACGCTGACGATTGCCCTTGGCAGTCGCGTGAGTGAACAAGCAGGGAGTGAACGGATGTCGTGAGGTCATGTGACATCGAGGTGCTGGATGAACTGCGAAGTTTTGTTTTTTTACTGATAAGGCAAACGTATAAAAGGGTTAAGACCCCCACCCTTTCGGTCTCTTGGTCTTTCATCGTATGGGGTTCTCACATTTCCTCGAGTAGTGAAGGTTTAGTCTGGTGCTGGTTCGGGGATGGCCGAACGATACCTCTAGACTAGGACGATGTTACAGCGGATAACCCTATCCTAGATTACCGGAAAGTAGCAACAGATCATGCGTTGAAAGGTCAGCATAAGCACACGTCCCAAAGTCTAAGCTGGTAATTACTATGAGGTATTGACCCGAGGTAGATTGAAGGAAACAAAGAAATGTCCTAATGAAGCAGAGGATAGACTAAAGCAGAAGCAGATGGATAGAGGTACCATTGAGTAGAGATAAGTAAAGTTTGTTATTTATATGAATGTAATTTGAATATGTATTAACATGTGAAGGACTCAGATACAGTTATAGGTCAGGACTGTAGCGCATGTGTGTTTTATAGAAAGTCATGAGTGAATGGTTATTATCTGAATCTTTGTATGTTGAAGAATGGTTAATGTTACCAGTAGTTAGTATAGAAATTAAATACTGGAATTTAGTAGTAATCTAGATGATATAGAATTACTTACTTTTGTGTGAATTACTTGAAGAAAATATATTCAGAGATTATATCTGATGAAGTCAAGCTAATTAATTGATTTAGATTAGAATGTGTTTTATTTAGAGTGAAGATTGTTTTTGTATGTTAAACTGTACTAATCTTAGAAACAAACAAACCTTGCTTGATTTTAACTAAATATATGAGTCTGTGTATAGAATTTGATGCACCATTTGTGAAACTCATTACAGATCTTAGCAGGAGTTTAATTGGATAAAGTTAAGGACACGATTGCAAGGTCACATGAGTATATCTTCTAACTTACTTCTTGATTGAGTTATATCTTTAATCTAATAATTCTAAGTGGCACAGTCTAAAAATATAAATTTCTTAGGATTTTAAGAGAGGTAAGATTTGAGGACTCTGTCACATTGAATTTTGGCTCTACCCTGAGGCTATTTCTTTGTGTGATAGAGATACCACATGACCCATGTAGAAAAGACTTCAATTTTAGCGGCTTGATATATATAGAAATCGAGGAATAATATTGAAAGTGGACACAACAGAATCTAGCAAAGGAGGTCAGTATTTAATGGAAAAGCAGATGAATGGTTAACTATTGCACTACACAGCATTCATAATATAAACTTGGTTATTATAGAATTTGACTTTATCCTGAAGAAATGAGCCTAAAAGACTTCTGGCTTCAACTTGGCATTGAACATTATTCAGCCTTATTTATTATCACACCTTATCCTTATACAACTTTTATATTCCATGTTATTTTATATCATTTCCAACACACAAGATGTGTCAAGATGTATAGCACATCAAGGTCAACTAGAGATCATAATCCTCAGATAAAAACAAAAACTCTTCCCAAAAATAGAGGTAGATGGAATGGAGGAGGAAGGTAAGTTCTTTTAGTAGGTTTGATGCAGACAATGAATGGATGTTTACAAGAAGTTGCTTGTGTGTTGATGAGTTTAAGGGAAAAGCAGAGGAATGGTTTAACTAGTTTAGCAGAAGAGTATCCTTGAAAATACCTACATGTAGGCATAAGGCAGTAACAGAACATTTGCAAGAAAGTTACTGGAGTGAGTCTGTGGAGGAGGAGGGAATTATTACTTAACCAGATTGTCTGCTTTTGAATAACGTCAATGGTCTTTTAGCATGGAAAATATTCCAACTTTTCAAGTCTGTTTGGTGTGTGTGTTTTGTACATTCATGTTCCATAGAAACTGCATCACCTGTTATAATCATGTTTTTTTGTTTTTTTTTTTTGCTCATTAAATTTGAATGCCTATTTGAAAAGGAATAATACACAAATAATCTAGGTAAAATAACATTTTTATTTTTGATTAATATTTGGCTCTTTTTAGTGATATTTTCACTGGTGTGAAAAATGAATACCAGTATCAAAATTTAGTTCAGCTACACAGTTTATTAACATTCAAAGCAAAAAATTCACTTTTTTTTGCTGTTTAATATTTCATTGGTCTTCCCCTTTATTACACCTTGGCATTGATGAAATCCTGATGGATGCAACTGTCAATTTATGGTTTCATACCTGTATAATGGCTTCTTAGAGCTCCTAAAGAGTTTTCGGCTGCTTCTTGTGTATTTCAGTCTCCATTTGATACCACAAATTCTCAATGGAGTTGAGATCTGGGCTTTTTTTCTTGGCTACAGTAGTTGCTGAATCGAGTATTCATTGAGCCATTTATTCACCTGCAACAAAAACTAAAGCTTTTTTTAAGTACTATATTCGGTTCTTATGGTACATTTTAGGGTTATAATAGCATTCCTTACTTTTTGTTCTATGACAAGGTGCAGAGTCATCGTGAAAGATGCTGTTTGTTGTTATGGTAAAGTGGTCTCTGATAGTAGGCAGCAGTTCTTTTTTAAACTTTTCTCGTTACACCTGTGCATTCACTGAATCTTTTTTGAAATGCAGGCAACCAACACCATGATATGACCTGCAGCCCCAGATCAACTGATTGGCTGAGAATTCAGCTGTTGACACTAGACAGTAAGGGTTGAATTTTTTCCCGCATTGTTTTCTGTCTGTCTGCCATCAGTGCCCTGCAAGTTAAACTTTCCTCATCAGAAAAAATTACTATTTTCCACTGATCATTTGGTATACACTTTTCACCAATCTGACTTATCCAATCTCATTATTTTTGGTTAACAAGGGCTTCTTTTTAAGGTGCCTGGCTCAGTCTCTTTCAAATGAGTCTTCTCCTGACAATTACAAGCTTGCCACAAGTCCTGTTTATTCTTTGCAGTCCTGTTTCAGTTCTCTGGATGATGCATAGTGATTTTTGAGATGGCCACTTGAACTTGATCTTGCCATGGTGTATACGGTTGCTTTCTTCCTGTCCCTGAAGGCTATTTCACAAGAGGAATAGTCTTCTCTATTCAAAGCTTGAATCGCACTTTTTCTGTGAGGTGTTAACTGCACATAACTAGCCATAGTGATCTCAGCATGAAAATGCAAAAACTAGCTCTGTCTGTTTATAACATAAATTCTGACGCAATAGCAGCAACTAGTATATTATACAGAAACCCGTGAGAATGACATGATGCAACACAACGAAATATCTAATGATAAATCAATGAAAATGACTACCTAACTATTAAAAACTATATTTATGTAAGGTGATGTGGGTTTCTTTGAACATTGAGTGTATATAAAAAGTTTGTCTTTCTTTTTTATAATGTTCTGATGAATTTGCATGTTTCAGTTGCAACCTTTTTAAAAACTCCCAAGCAACTAAGCTCTTTTACTGCTATTTTAAAACATTCACATTAGGGGGATCATACCTTACACCACCACCCTAATCATCTGGAGAAGATTAGAGTGGTGGCAAGAGAAAACACTGTGTCCCCATTACAATTTGGTGCTTACGTATTGGCAGATGCACCACATGTCACAATGGTTCTTTGATCTTAATAACCAAATCTGCATAGAGTGAGGATAGTAGAGTATTTGTTTTGGAATATATTAGAAAACAATAATTAAGGAGAATGCTGTATTTGGTTGGTATATTTGAATTACTAAAAGTAAATGCATGAACCATCATTAATGAGCCATATGAAGATAGGAAATATAAAGGAGAGAAAGAACAGGTGTAAATAGAAATACTTTTGTTACTGGCAAATTAAATATTAATAATTAACATTTATGATATTTGCGTCCTACGCATTGCTGGGTGGAGCAAATATGATCCTATGAATTCATGTATGACAGAAATATATTTACAAAAAAAACTCCATGTGAGAGGCACCTGTTTGTGGTGGAAAGGATCTTCCGGTGATGGTACTGGTCCTTTTTCATTCTTCCTCGTTTTCTTTGCTTTTCTTCCCATATTCTTCACTCTACTTCTCCTTAGTCATTTCAAACTATCATCCAGAAAGGGAGCTCATTGTTACTGCAACACCCTTCTGTTGCAAGCATCCTTCTCCAGTGTCTGGGGACTGGGTCCAAGGCTTGCTGTGGTGCTCATATAGCATCTGGGGTAACCCTGGTGTTCCACTCCCAAGTGTAGTCATTGCTTGCTGGATAGTGGTCATCCATGTGTAGCTTTGTGGTGGATGGGGAGCTCTAACAAACCACTTGGGCATGAATTCTTCATCTTCAATCGTTTCAGGAGCAATAACAAAGCCCTAACCAAGTATCACTGGTACTTGGTTAGGGCTTTGTTATTGCTCCTGAAATGATTTGATACATCTCAATAACAGAAGTAAGAAGCAAAGCAAAAGATGCAGTATCAGTTTTTCTAATCATCTGTGTAACAGGTGAAAAGCCAATAGGGAAAATGTTTAATACCTCACACCCTTCATTCAAATGGGTCTAGAAGGACTGATAGGGTCTCCTAAAACAGTTAAACTACATTCTGGCGATGTCCTTGTAGAAACATGTCAACAACATTAATATATAAAAAAAAAACTACTCAGAGCTACATTAATAGGTGGAATACCAATAACAGTCACATCCCATAAAACACTCAATTTCTGTAGAGGAGTGATCTCAAGATAAAGATAAGGAATGCCAATTTTTTATATGGTCTGTAACTTTCCGAGCACGTAGGAAAAAATTACAAAAATCCTAAAAAAAATATGACTTAACAAGAAGTTGTTACAGACCATATAAAAAATTGGCATCCCTTATCCGCTCTACTAAAGAACACCCCCCCAGACCTACCCGGTGTATACCAGGTCCCTTGCAGCTGTAAGCTGCCCTACTTTGGCCAAACAGGCAGGACAGAAAATATCAGAATTTCAGAACACAAGGACTATATCTGGTTTCACCAATACAGCCATCTGGTCTTGCTGACCATGCGCTGGATACCTGCCATAGAATACAGTGGAAGAAAGCCACGATAATACACCGTAGTAAATACAAATATGAAAGGCTTTTCATGGAATCAGCTTCAACCCTAAGAAACAATCCAAACCTCAACAAATTTGGCTGCCTGAGACTGCCTCAAATTTGGGAAACCTACATCAGAAGACCTTTAGCCGAATCGCCCAAGAATACCAACATTGCCTGCTAGGGGGCACCATCAGGACTTGAGGAGAAATAATAGCTTCCTGCTTCTTCCTCACTTACTGTTTGTTGTGCCTGCTTGCACGTGTCTTGTTCTTAAGTTCCTTGAAAATGGCAACGTGACGTTGCCAAAATATTGAAGTATATTAAAATTTATTTTAATGTATATCCTAGTTTACGTTGTAATTTCCTTAAATTATTTAGTAAAAAATTTATATATTCAATTATTATTTTTTTTTATATTTTTTTTTGCTCCAGTAGGATTTCTAATTATTGTCCACATGTTGATATATCTGATAATTATTTTTTATTGTTATAATCTACTAAATTTAGGATCTGAACTGGAAGCCATGCCTTTACTTAAAAACATAAACTCTTCAAGAAGCAATATATCCTGGGGGAGAAAAGAAAGCTTTAAAAAATCTAAGATGAAATCAAAGCAGATAAACTAAATTCAATAGACTATTACAGTAACTATAACCTAACTCTTGATGCCTAATTCCCACTTCTAGCTTCCTTGCACATAACACTCCTTGCTCTGTAGGTCCAGGGACTTTGGTGAGGATTTATTTAACAGATGTTTCAAATCATAACCTGAAGTTTTGTATTAACTAATGTCAAATCCAAACATTATTCTTATTTAATCATCATATGAACATTTCAGAATAAAATAAGTAAATTTTAATTATTTTTTTAGGGAGTGGACTACGAAACTCTGGCTACTACCAGTCTTTTGGAGGCAGTTATGGAAATAACTATAAAAGAGGTGTATCTCGAGGAGGTGAGCAAATCATATTTTTTAGTTTTCAGTCATTGTTACAGAATTGTAGTTTTAAATTAGCATATCTAGCTATTCATCTAATCAAGGTTACACTAATGGTCAGTTTATACCATTTCATTAATCCCTTTCTGAAATTCACTGTCTTCTTGTTTCTTGTGAAATGAGGGAAGAGAGGTTAAATAACCTTCTTCACTCGTCCACTTTTCACATCAATCTTTGTTACCATCCATAAGCAACTTATTTGGACTACCCATCGATACTGTATTTTCATTTGTAGTGAATTGTGTTATTAAATAATGCAACCTAGAGCAATTTATTTTAATTCTGCATTCAGGCCATGCTTCCAATATAGTGCCTTGTGTTATCAGTCATATTTAAGAAAGCCTCTTGTCTTGTGGTGAACTCGAGCAGCTGTACAGACTGATCCAGGGTAAGATATGAACACTCAGTAAACAGACACTAGATTGATTAGCAAAAGCCAGATGTAATGAAAAGTGAGTCATTACAGTATATGACATTCTGTGTTTCTTCCTTAGAGTCTGAAGAGCACTATAACTTGAACAGCTGTTAAGGCCACTATTATTAATGAAAAGTTCTAATAAGATATATAGGCTCTGTTATTCTTTTTCATCAATCATATAAAATCAATTAATTTTGAAGCAAGAGCCATTTTATTAAGTATTTAATCAAGAAGGAAGAAATTCTTAGCATTTGCCTATACTTTTGTTTTTGTGTGTCTGTGCTGCGATTCTACATCCCCCCCCCCTCCTATACACACAATGCTGAGGGATTTTTTAAGCACATTCAAAAATAAATAGCACCTATTTGCTTTGTTCTGTCTGGTTGTCCATATAAAATAACCCAAAAACAAATGAACAGGTTTTGATATTGAGTAGGTTACTAGTGTCATTTTAACTTTTGTTAAAATGACACTAGTAATCACCTTCTCATGAAGACCATAATGCATTTTTCCCAGTGATGTAAGCCATGACTAGATGGTGACTCTCAAAAGATAGTGATGGTACTATCCCTATTCCATTTTCTTTTTCTATACTTCCCATATTCTTTACTGAACTTCTGAGTCTTTTTGCTTTCCTGTTCTCCATCACTGGGATCCAACAGGCTGCTGTTGTGTGTGCTGTGCAGTGTCCTAGAATGGCCAGTCAGGATCAGTCTGCTAGTAAATTTACCTGTGAGGATAAACAGTGGGGTGGTAAGTCTCCTTCCGTGGTATGAGTAACACCCTTGTGTTCTGCTTCTGTGCACATTTATTGCTTGTCAGTATTGAGTATCTGCTGGATATAAGATATGATTCAGAAAAGAAAAAAAAAACTAACATTATCATTCAACATCCAAAAACAGTATTGTGTATTATCATATACACAATCTTGTCATAAATACCATTACAACTTCTGTACGTCCCTGCACTGCCCACATAATTGCGTGAGCCTAGTTCCGTTAGTGATGCTGTGTGCAGCCAGTATTCATATGCTCATCAGTAGAAAGAGTTTATCTGTCCAGGGTAACATGCAGTGGGAGATTATGAGAACCGTGTAGCTGTAATAGCACTTCACAGGGTTGGAATGTAGCCACCTGTTATTTTCAACATGTTGAAAACACTCGGGATCAGTAGGAGTTTTTGTATTAGATTATTAACCATTACAATGATAAAGAAGGCGTATTTGACTGCCAAAGAACAGGTTGACCATACTGCATTAGGATGCAACACCTTGAGAGGACTATGAAGGCATGCCTCTGCCATAATCCTGTGAGAATGCAGCAAGTGATGTCACGAGAGATGAACGTTTTGCAGAGGATGATGTCACTTGTACTAACTGATGACCTGGGAGTGAGATCTTGTCATCGTTCTACTGACCACTTCCTAACACTACAACTTATGTGGCAGAGGGTGATAAAAGCAAAGCCCCTCTTTCGGTTGTATGCAAAGAGAACAGAGATATCCTCTTCACAGATAAGATTTTCACATTGAAGAACTGCCAAAACAATCGTGTGCCCCAGATGGCACATCATGTGCTATAGCACCCAGGATTCAGAGAAGTCATCACTCTGTTATAACGTTCTATATTTCTATTACATATTTCTCAACCCTGCTCTGTCTTTGTGTTCTTTGCTTAAATTTCATGAAATGTCATAAGTGGTTGACTGCCACCATTCATTTATCTCTACTTGATCTTATGTTCTCATGCTTTATAGTCTAACAAATTTATTTGCTTTACAACTGTGCCATTTAGACCATATATTGAGTGCGAGATTATAAGATTTTAAACTAAAGACAAAGCAGATATTGTTAGCATTCCCTGCTTATGTTAATTGTTACCTTTAATTAGTCGTGCCTTGATTACTGATCACTTAAACTTTATCTTGTGCAGGTTCAAAATTTTCAGGATAGTGCATTCACAGAATCAGTCCAATGTGTTGTTCACAAACCATTTAATTAAATCAAAAGGTAAAATTTATGCAGTGTGATCCATATTAACATATGCGCGCGCGCGCACACACAATTGTATTACAAGTCTTTGTCAATTTTAATTCTTCCTAATTCAAACTTAGTTCTCATTTTCTTCCTTTCAAGTTAAATCATAATCTAGAATATCCTGCCAGTCATATATACACAAACTGACAATAAAGCATACCTTGAGTAACCTTAATTCAGTATCAATTTACATGATATTATTGTACCCCTAAACAGACACATTTGATGTACGTTCTTGTTCGGAATTATCACATACATAAGTACCAGGTGATCCAAAAGTCACGGAAAAAGTTAAAATTCAATAATTCGAAAAGTATACAGTAGCATGATGTGGTTTTCACAGAAATGCACAGAAAGACATTTTTTTTAATAACGAAAAATTTTATTGCCAGAATAGTTACATTTGTCACCGACAGGTGGTGCTGTAGCAGTCCCGGAGCTGCTGCTACCTGTCACTATTTAAACCGTTAGGTACGTAAATTTTAGATGTAGTGAATACTGAAGTTAAACGTTCTGCCAAGGTGAGGCATATTATCGTTACAAGATAAAGCACTTTTAGTTAAGCTGTATTATCAGAACTCAGAATGTTTAAGTGTGGCTTTGTGCACCTATCGTTCGATGTGGGATATTAGAAGTGGAAAGGGACTGATGTCTTGTTCCTCGCTGATATCTATGATAAAAACGTTTGAGGACACTGGCAGTTTGGATGCACATGCAAGAAGCAGGAGACCCAAAAAAAACTATTGCAGTTGTGCACGAGACCGACGCACAATCGGCAGCTTCTGCACATGGGGAATGCAGTGCGTGTGAAATTTCAAGACGGACTGGCATTTCGTACGGGACTGTGTGGCAATCACATGCTCATCCTCAAGAGGTATCCTTACAAAATCCAACGCGTACAGGAACTGAAACCAACTGATTTCGAGAGACATCATGAATTTGCAAATTGGGCTTTTCAACAGATGGAAAACAATGCGGACTGGCTGTCAAATGTCCTGTGGACTGACATGGCACACTTTTCGCTTAATGGAAGTGTAAATGCCGCATCTGGGGCGAGAGAGAACCCACACACGATTGTGGAAACCCCTTTGCATCGGCCTAAAGGTGACAGCATGGTGTGGGTTCACTGCGTCGTTAATTATAGGCCCCTTTTTCTTTGAGGAAGTCCACAGCAGTAGATTTTGAACTGTTTCTGTCACAGGCAAGCGCTCCATAGTGTAACGTTCATGCAGGATGGAGCGCCTCCACACATCACAGGTCCTGTCCAGCATCTGCTGTGATCGGCATTTGGCGTGACCATGTCCTCAGTCGCTTTCCTGCAAGAATGGCCACCAAGATCTCCAGACCTTACTTACACCGTGTGACTTTTGGTTATAGGGCTACTTGAAGTCACAGGTGTACAGAGGTCGGCCAACGTCATTGGCCATGTTGAAAGAAGCTATTCGCCATCATGTGACAGGAATTACAGCTGAAACCCTCTTCGATGCTGTGCAAGTTTTCGTGCCACGTCTGATGTCCATTCTCATGAAGGATGGCCATCACATTGAACATTTGTAATCCTAGCTGCGTTGCGAACTGTGCTGCGCCACTGCACAAACTACTGACACAACTCAAGTGCCACCTGTTGGTGGCAAATGTAACTATTCTGGTAATAAAATTTTTCGTTATTAAAAAAATCCCAAGTCTTTCTGTGCATTTCTGTGAAAACCGCATCGTTCTACTTTTCGAATGATTGAATTTTTACTTTTTCTGTTACTTTTGGATCACCCGGTACTTACAATTCTCATTCAGTACTGCCTTCTACATGAATGTTTGTTCACACGGAAGAGCTTCCTTTTCTCCTTCATTCCTTTTGCTGGCTCGTTCTTGTTTTTTTCTGGAAAATTTCTTCTTTGTCCGAGTCATTGATTATTCTATGCCCTTTTGCTGTATGCACACTATATATGTGGTTTGTATGTGCAGAATGATTTAATAAATGATTTACTGATAGATTAAAGGTTTATGCACTGTTTAAGTTGGAACTGTATTTATGGCTAGACTATGTACTAAATGAACACTGGATTTATGCAAATTCCTCTTTCCATGTGAATAATATGGATGAAGGTACTCGGCCTAACAATGAAAAAACGAATTTATAATTTCAAAATTATTTTTATTTTTTAACATAATCTCCCTTAAGACTAATATATTTATTCCAGCGATGCTCCAGTGCCATTATCCTGTCCCTGTATGGTTCTCAGTAAGATCTGCAAAATACTCCTCTACAGCTGCAATCACCTCTTGATTCGAAGAAAAACGCTGACCACCAAGGAAGAGTTTTAGTTTTGTGAAGAGATAGAAGTCAGAGGGGAATAGGGTTAATGTTCCAATAATTCATAGTGCAGATCCCTTAATTTTCCCATTGCCAAAACACCTTTATGGGCATGTGCATTGTCCTGATGAAAGATGATTTTTTTCCTTCTGCAAACGGGTCTTTTCTCATGAATTTTTTCATCTATTTGGTTAGAAGATTGGAATAATATTCCCCAGTTATTGTTTTACCCTTTTCAAGATAATTAATAAACAAAATGCCTCCTAAAACACTGATGCCATGACCTTTCCTGCTGATGAAACCGACTTTGTCTTCTTTGGCGCTGAACAACCGGCTTCTGTTCACTGTTTTGACTGCTGTTTGGATTCCGGTGTGTAATGGTGAATCCAAGTCTCATCCATAGTAATAAATCGACGCATAAAATCAGTGTTATTCTTGTCAAAACGCTGCAAGCACTGTTCAGAGATTTTCATGCGAGTGTGTTTTTGATTGTGTGGCACCCATCTTGCACAAAGCTTTTTCATGCAAAATATATCCTACACGTTCTTTTGAAATGCCTATAGTCTCAGCAATTTCACACACTTTGACTCGCCAGTCATCCAATACCATATTGTGCACTTGATCAATGATTTCTGGCGTTGTTACACTTCTTGGATGTCCTTCACGTGGATCATCTTCAAGGCTGGTATGGCCACGTTTAAACTTGGCAGCCCATT
This sequence comes from Typopeltis vanoorti, assembly GCF_054136105.1. NCBI lineage: Eukaryota > Metazoa > Arthropoda > Arachnida > Uropygi > Thelyphonidae > Typopeltis > Typopeltis vanoorti. Next base: position 74,570,980 of record NC_143573.1, on the reverse strand, counting down.
TCTTAATTGTCGAAAATGAAGGAGAAGAGCACTCATAAACTTTTATGAACTTCGAATAAATTTCTTTTGGTGTTAAACCTTAATTTACAAAGAATTTTATAACCGCACGATACTCAATTTTATCCATTTCAAGGGATACAGACAACACTTTTACTTCAGACAGCTGTATAAAACAAACTACTTGATAGAATGACTTTGCAATTTCACATGGATGCTTATGACAGATGTCCCTACAAAAGAAGAAAAAAAAAAATCTTGCCGATAGTGTTGCCATCTATAGTTGAGGCTGAGAACTTTTCAGACTACCCTTGTAAATTATTTTGTGCACCTTAATCTATTATATTCAATGTTAGAAAGCTTGACATAGTGAACAACAAATGAATACAAAATTTCGATTTTATACACTGGAATTGTAATGGGATATTTGTTATTCCACTTAAGCACATGATTTTTTTAAAAAAAATCCTTTTCAATACTGTTAAATATGTATTAATGAATTAAATTTTTTATTTTGAAAAATTTAGAATAATGCTTATAGACTGAATCTTGCTCCTTAGGTTCAAGAGATAATGGAAGAGGAGGAAGGGGTAGTGGTAATTACAGATACCAACAGCAACAACAAGAACAGTAATGAAATAAAAATGTGGTGAACTTTCTCGGACTTGGCAGCGGCGGTGGACTTCCTCCAAAGAAAAGGAGAGAATGTTACTGAACATAGTTTCATCAGTGTCCTTTCTGCAATTGTCTGTTGCCAAATAATTCTTCCATTGAATTCAGTATATAATTAGGAAGCAAAAACAATAAATTTAACTTAATTTTGAGTATGTTTGGGACCATGCAAAATGCTTGGAAAATGCAATCCTGTGATACAAAATTAGCAGTTTCAAACTTCTGGGTAGACATTTGGCCTCAGACTGTTGGAAGGTTGTAATTTAGTGATTAATTTAAGCTTCACTCATGAAAGCTAATGTTCATTTTTCTTTCTCTTTTTTGTAAAGCAACAGTTATTCGAAATAACTTGATGGCTATGTGAACATAAATGCAGCTTTGAGTCAGTTAACCATTTTTCTTTTTCTTCTTTCCCTATCCCCTCCCAATATGTATTCTGCCTAATTGAATCCTCAGTTCTTGAATCAAAGTACAAAAGAAGATTGGCACCACAGTGTACTGCTGATTAGATTGCAAATTGTTTTTGTAAACTGATGAAAAAAAAAAATTGCTGCATAAACACTGCATTGTTGCAATCTAAGTTTTCAAACAACTTTTTTTAAACATTCTGTCTACTTAACTGTCTGAAATTAAACTGGCTTTTGGCTGCAATATTAATAAAATATTTGAAAGGATTATTGCTCTTGTTTTTTTGAAAAATTTTCTCATCCTTTTAAATAAAGTGATAGTTTTAAAGCAGAATTTAATTAAGCTGTCCAAGTGCAGTTATTTTTGAATTATTTTCTTTCAGATGTTATGTTTTTTAAATAGTCATCTTGTGCAAACTTTTTCGAAAAAATGAATATTGAGGGAAAAAAAGGTTTTTGGGGGGGGGGGGGAGACAAGCTAAAATTGGTATATATTCTCTTATCTGCATGAGTTAAGTAATGCCTGTGTATAATTGCTTGTTTCTAAATGGTTTCATTTCTGCTATTCAATCGAAAACAATGGCCAAATGGATAGCACTTCTGCTCTTCTAATGTTATTTGGCTAGAGCACAAGACTATCTCAGGGTCCTGGTTTCAGTCCACGTATTCGACTGGTTCCTGTTGAGTTATAGCATATCCACTTCCCAAACTAATAGGCTACAGGTTCAAATCCCATCATGGACATAGATATTTGTGCCTTTCAGCAGGAGATGAATTTCAGTGGCTGGTGTAAGTCCAACCATCCCACTTATTGGAGACCTGAACTGACTTGAAAGAGAAAAATAAATAAATGTAGCCTTGAGTCAGTTGAACATTTTTATTTCCTTGCCCCCCCCCCCCCCCCCAATATCTATTCTGCCTAATTGAACTCTTAGTTCTCAAATCAAAGTACAAAAGAAGGTTAGTACGACAGTGTACTGATTAAGTTTGTAAATTGTTCATGGGTGTTGAGTAACAAGGAAAAAAAATCACGGGTTCAGATTGACCAGGTGGTTAACATTACCTATATAGGTGCAGTAACATCGCTAAAACTGTTGAATTCCAATCTCTTGAACCATCTGTTAGTCAGAAATAGAAAACACTTTATATTTTGTAACAAAGTTTTGCATGAAAATCTCTCTTCATTATCATTATAGACCAAATTCATCTCTTATTCATCTATGATTCCAAGCATTTTGACTAGCCTATTTTGTCTTGCCTTTCTCTCTAGTTCAAAACTTTGTGACATGCATTAGAATGTAATGCAAAACATCAGCAGAGAACATTGTGGACACATTCAACATTTTTCAAAACATCCTGCAATAGAACAATCCTAGGATATCCATTGAAAATCAATGTCATCAACCAGTGTTGAAGCTTAGCAAAAAAAAAAATAACAATTGTAAGAACAGTATACAATCCTCAGCATACTAAAATATAGCCTATTTTGTCTTGTCTTTCTCTCTAGTTCAAAACTTTGTGACATGCATTAGAATGTAGTGCAAAACATCTGGAAGTTGTAGTACACAACTTATTAATGCCCTTGAGTTAAACTTGCTGTCACATAAAATACTACATTGGCATGGATTAAATGAAACATTACTTCTCAAGGCAAAGCATTATACTCCAGTTAGCTAAGATTGACCTCTTTTTTTGTGTGTGCGTGCATTAGAGTGTTATAAGAAACAAGTTAAAACTGTCTGACAAGTTCAATCTTAGCACAGCATACAGAAGGCCAGATGACAAACTAAGCCAGGGCCACACCGTGTGGTTGTGCAGATTGTGCCCCGCACAAGGGCGCTTGAAGATGAGGGGTGTCATTTCACCACGGGAAATAGAAAATATATATATAAAGTTTCTTATTCTTGAATAATATCGCAACTATATAAATTACACAATTACAACTTATAGTTAATGCAATAAAAATGAAATTTAAAATCGGTCAAATTACTATGAATTCTTAATAATCTAACAAGATTTTTAACTTAATACATCACTAATTTTATTATAAGTTTTAAAAGAGGTATACCGTGAGTAGACATATCGATACAAAATTAATAACGGAAAAACTCGCGTACAAAGATTATTTAATAGTATAATTTTCGCCTGTGTGTCACAGGCATCTTCAGTACATTAAGCTCAAATTAAACAATAACTGACAATTCCAAAAAGCGCCACCTAAGTAGCTGGTGTAAGATAACTAAAATGGTCAATAACTTTCCTATAAAATAAAAAAAAAATTTAAAAAATGACATTTTTGCTGTATGGAATGGCTCTTCGGATGAACTTCAACAATTTCTCACTAAGTTAAATGCATTTCATCCTAGAAGTTTACCCTAGAAGTAGAATCAAATAAGCAGTTAGCGTTTTTAGATCTTCTAATTCTTCGCCAACCAGATGGTAACCTACATTTCTCAGTTTATAGAAAGAAGACTCATACAGGCCATTATACAGGAATTGTCAGTTATTGTTTAATTTGTACTGAAGATGCCTGTGACACACAGGCGAAAATTATACTATTAAATAATCTTTGTACGTGAGTTTTTTCCGTTATTAATTTTATTATAATTTGTTTGAAGTAAAACGTTATCAATATTACCACAGATTTTATTTCACAGAGTAAGCATCGACTCAGCGAAAATTGTATAAATATTCTCAATTGTTCATTATATTTTTAGTGAAAATTATTAGTTTAACTCTCGGGGGGGCTCGCAGCTGATCTGACAAATGCATGCAAAATGTTTAATATAAATATTCTTACATAATTCAGTGTATAGCTTGGAGGTCATATGCTGTTTTAAGGATACTTGTGACATAAGACTGAATGATAAATGCACATAAACACAAGAAAGATATTTAATTAACCAGATATTTTGGTCTGGAAATAGCAGACCATCCTCAGTGGTATTACAAGAACAGTTATAAAAAATACAAGCTAGAATATTAACAATAGATCGTTTAAAATAGAACAAGCCGCGTGATGTTATATCACTAAGTATGAAACGGAATATTTTGAAGTGGACCCGTGATTTAAAAAAAAAAAAAAAAATTAATGAGTAATCTTGATTAGACTTTCCCAGATTTTTGATATAGATTACGATTCAGGTTGGGACGATGGAGCAAGGCCTTCACGCTTTCCTTGAACAAACGTTCAAACCTATAACGGGATCTATCTAGAAATATCTGGTTAATTAAATATCTTTCTTGTTTAAATTAAGGGGATATCCCCTTAATTTAAATGTTTATATCGCCGAAATGAAGCCTATTGGCCCTTTATTATATTTAAGTATCTTTCTTGTGTTTACATGTATTTATCATTGGAGGTCATATGTTACGAGTGATATTCCGCAATGTTTTTTGCTGTCAGTTTGGTTTAACACATGTTATGTAAAGGTTTGTGATATTTGACAGCAAATTGTATCCGAGTGATACCGCGACCTCTGATGTCAGTATATATATACAGGGTGTTCGGGATAAATTTGACATATTTATAATTAATTATATTTTTCCGTAAGTTACATGTATTAACACACACTTCTCTTCATTTAAAAGTTTGGACCCTTCTTCATTCATATACAAGATGTCAGAAAGGATGGATAGCTGGAACCCACCTGAATCATGGAAGAGAATAACTTGTATCATGATGATTCGTGCCCGCCATCAAAATAAGGATATTACGACTGCTGCCCAATGCTCCCTGAATACAGTAAAAACAATCAGGCATGAACTAGAGACTTGCAATGGTGACTACGAGGATGTAGCAAGAAGAAAGATCCCTAGCAGACGATCTGATTGCGTTCGTACAGCAGAATTCCTCGCAAATCTGCAGGAACAGGTGTTGAAGAACCCTGGCATTGGAATTCGGGCTTTGTTCGTGGAGTTGCTAACTGTAGTCAAGCCCTGGATAACAAGGGTAGCCAATGGTAGGCCGTATGTATGGCAGCAGGATTCGGCCCCTTGCCACACCTCTGGGAAAAGTCAAAAATGGTCTGAAAATTTCTACGACTTCACCAGTCCAAATGTTTGGCCTCCAAACTCCCCAGACCTTAACCCCATGGATTATTTTGTATGGGGCGCAGTTGAAAAAGACACCAATCGCACTTCCAGTAATACAAAAGCCCAGTTAATGGATAAAATTAAAACAGTTTTTGCGGCCCTTCCCAGGGAGACTGTAGCATCAGCTTGTTCGAGGTTCCGAAGCAGAATTGAAGCTGTGATCGATGCTAATGGTGGTTATTTTGAGTAAATCTTGTTGATAGTATTGTAATTAACTCTGCCTGTAATGTTTTTTTTGTCAATTCATTAAATTTAATAGATACAAAGAAGATTTTCTTTTTCCTTACGAAACTGTCAAATTTATCCCGAACACCCTGTATATTTTTTTTATTCTTTGTTCAATAATTTCTAGATTGTGACTGAAAATAAATAAACCATCATGTATTACTGAAAATAGAGAGCCAAGGGCTTATTTACCATACATGTCCTCAGGAGATGTGCTTTATATTTATGGAAAATACTAAGGAAAGTGATCTGGAGCTTACTCCACCTTTGTTGCGAGTTGCCCATTCACCGCGACCTCCGATGTCAGTATAGTACGGTTTAGTTGTTTTTTTTGTTGTTCAATAATTTCTAGATTGTAACTGAAAATAAATAAACCATGTATTACTGAAATGGAGAGCCAAAGGCTTATTTATCATACATGTCCTCTAAGAGATGTGCTTTATCCCATAATTTACATTATGGAAAACACTAAAGAAAGTGATCTGGAGCTTACACCACCTTTACTACGAGTTGCCCATAAGGTTGTCTTTGCTTGCATCTGCAGAAAGTTTTATAGTTTCTATATACATGTATTCGGCACGAAACTTGTAATTTCTCTATTCGGCTATGAAATAATGTTGGATTCAATATCCACTTAATTTCTACCATGTATTATATTTGCAGTATTTTTTCTTTATGTTTTTGTGCATTTTAGCACATGATGTATTTCTAGATATCTGAGAGATACATTCTGTATCTCTCAGATATGCTGCGAGCTCCCGAGGGTTAAGACAGACCGTAAAGTCATTCTTACGCTGTGCTTTGCCTTTTGTGGATGTGTGATTGTGACTGAGACAGTGACATTGTTCTGCAAATTTGGAAGATAAGAAACTATAACATAATTGATTTTTTTTCGACAGTAAGCATTTAGTGACTAAAATAAAAAGGGCAGTAAAATTTACCACCCAAAATAAATTTCGATTTTAATTGAACCTCTAGGTTTCACGAAAAACATTAAAAAAAAAATAATAAAATATATATATATATATATATGACTTATTTTTGTTGTATAGTTGAATAATTTTCATTTTTTTTTATTTTTATTTTTTATATTTTATTTTAATAAATGTACCTATTATTTTCTTCTTTACCCCTTAACCGATTATCCCTTATACGGGTCGCTGCTGAGGGCCCATAGCTAAAAATCCCGTGTATATATGTATATATCTAGGGTAAACTATTGGCGTTCTTGTCAGGCTGACGCGGCTCGACTTACTTAAATTAATAAACATGGGTTATTTATGAGCTATAAAACTAGATGATGTAGATTTGTTTATACATACTGCAATTGGCCGTTTCTTGGTACTTTTTTGATGTATTTTGCATCATTTCATTTTGTGTGTTACTGTGCAGTTGCCTTTTGTTTTATAAAATATATTTATTGTTGTTTAGTAAATTTTTTGTGAATTTGGATTATTATTCACGTAAAGTAAGTGTTATATTTTTGCTAAGTGAAAATCAGTTAAATTGTTTCATTTTATTTATTTAATTATCTTATTTTGAAAACGAAAGATTTTTATGTTATGTTGGGTAGACATCTAGAAAATAAATAATTTTCAATAAGAGGTTTATTTATATATTCTTGTTCTGGTTGGAAGACATTGGCGTTGGGGTCCTTTTATTTATTAATTTCTTTAATAAATAATTTTAATTCCTTCATCTTCAAGGCCGACCTTTCCTAACTGGGTTGCAGGGGCAGCACTTGCAAGAGGAACTTCCAATGGTCACAATCCTCTGCCACCAAGCTCAGGTGTTCTGGTGGGACTCCCAAACGTGTCCACCAAGGTTTAGGATATAATCTATCTAGCGAGTCCTTGGCCTTCCACGTGGCCTGCCATCCTCTGGCTTGGCAAAGAGGGCCTCTCTTGTGGCATTCTGACCAGGTGCCCGTACCAACATAACTGTGATCTCTCAACACGGTGAAGCAACGTTTGATTATTGAGGGTTTCTCGAATTGCAGCGCTTCTGACTGTCGAGTTTTGTCAGTCTCGCAACCCCTCGAAGGAACCTGATTTCAGCCGCTTGGATTCGTGTCCACACTCTTTCGGTCATTACCCAACTCTCATGACCATAGGTGAGGATGGGGACATAGACTGTATTGAAGACAGCCAGCTTTGCCTTCTGGCTTAACTCCCGCTTCAATACTACAGAACAGCCAATCTCCCTCAATATTGCGCTTGCTGAGCCAATCCGATTATCTAGCTCTTTGTCCCAATTTCCATCACTTGTGAATATGGACCCAAGGTATTTAAACTTCTCCACCTGCCTCAGTGTGACCACTCACATGTAGTGCACAGGGGTGGCTGTCTTGAGACCACAGATGTTTCTGTTTTGGCCACACATCTTCATTCTGGCTTCTGCACAAACAGCTACAAACCTATCCATGGTCTGCTGTAGGTCATCTGTGGAAGAGCTAAGCAGAACTAAGTCATTGCAAAAAGCAGACGTCCAATGCTGCATCTTCCAATTCTGACACACTCACTGCCTCGGCTGTGCCTATCAATCCAATCCATAAATATGAAAGGGGTGACAACACACCCTTGGCAGAGGCCAACGGAGACCGAAAGGTTCAGACTTTGTGCTGTTTACCCTGACACAAAACTCTGGGCATTCATACAGGGACTTGATGCCAGCTAATAGTTCGCCATCCACTCCATACACCTGTACTACTTACCAAAGCTTATCCCGAGGAACCCGGTCATATGCCTTCTCCAAGTCCACAAAACATATGTAAACATTCTTGGCATATTCCCAAGATTTCTCAAAGACTTGCCTTAAAGTGAAGATTTGGTCAGTTGTGCTTCTACCAGGATGAAAGTCACATTGTTCTTCCTGGAAATTTGACAACTATGTTCCTGCTAGGTGCAGGAGCATAGTTCCTGCACCTAGCATATACTTCCACAGGCAGGCTGAGCAGAGAGATGTCACGATAGTTGCTGCAATCTCTCTCTGGTCTCCCTTCTTGAAGACTGGTATTATTATGCATGTCTGCCATTGCTTTGATGCTCATCCAGATATCCAAGCAGCCTGACACACTTGAGTCAGCCAGAGAACCCCATCTCGATTTAAGGCTTCTAGCATTTCCGGCCGAATTTCATCATCACCAGCAGCCTCGTCCAATTTTAGCGATTTTATTGCTAAATGGACCTCTTCTGCTGTGAGGCTAGCCATTGCCCTGATCTGCACATCTTGGATGTTCAGAGCTGCTGGGCTACCTGGATTAAGAAGGCTCTCGAAGTATTCCCCCATCTGTGGAGGATATCCTTGTCGGTTGTTAAAAGTGCACTATCAGAGGCCTTGATGTGCAGGATTTCCTCCCTCGAAGGCGGCGGATGGTCTGCCAGATCTGCTTTACTGCCTCAGTGTACCGGAAATGCATCTCAGGTGACCTGACCCTAAGCCATGTTAGGTAGGCCTCCTTTTTTGCTCAGACAGCTTTTTGGATCTCTTGGTTCCACCAGGGTGTCCTTTTCTCACTGCCCATCGCGACGCCGAGCTGCTTTCTGCCACAGCATGAGTGCAGAGGCAGTGACAGCAGTTCTGAACAGCTCCCACTCCTCAACATATGCAGTATGCTTGGGAATCTCTTTGAACCTGGAGGAAATGTCATCTGCAAAATTCTTCCTCAGCCTCATTTTCCAGTGCCTCCCATTTCACGTGGTATAACTGCTTAGGCCTACCAGCGTTGATGGTAGCATCTGGTTTCTGAAGCCGTAGAGTGCAGACAAGGTGGTGATCAATAGACAGTTCTTCCCCTCTCCTCACACGAACGTCCAGCACTGAGGAAAATTGGTCTGCTGAGACTATTAAGAAGTCAATCAGAGACCTTTGTCCAAGTATATCCCTGTACCAGATATATTTATGGATAGTGCTGAAAAAAGGTATTCATTATGGATAAGCTGTTAGTACAGCAGAAGTCCAATTATTTCAACCCATTCGCATTAAGGTCAGGATCTCTGTCTCCCAACCACAGCCCTCCACGTCTGGTCATCTGTTCCAACATGTGCATTGAAGTCACTCATCATTAGCAGGACTGATTCCATGTCTGCCACCCTGTCAAAAGCAGCATCCACTTCTAGGCAGGCATAGTATTCTGACTCCAGATTAGGTGCATAGGCTTGCATCACAACCAAGTCATGGTTTTTCATCTGGACCTAAACACACATATCCGTCCCCACAATGGGATCCACTCAGCAACACAGTTTGACAGCTAGGGGCTTGTGAGTATCCCCACACCCACCTCAGCAGACATTGTCGGGCTCACACCAGAGTAGAGCTTCTACCCCTCATCCAGGTAGACTGTTCCAGAGCCTTCGTTAATTTTAATATTTCAGAAATGTCTTAATTATTAAACAATTACCAGTATTTAAAAATTTTAAATATCATTGAGAAATCAATTAGAGGCTAATATCTCTACATGTTAATTTTCAAAAAAATCCCTAAAATGTAAGCATATTTATTATTCAAAACATCTGAAAAATCAAATTCTGTAATTAAAAAAAAAAAAAGTCAGTTTTGGGCCATTCACCTTAAAAAATAATAGTCAGTTAAGGAGTTAAAAAAATAAGTTTAAGGGGAAATTTCAGAAATTATTATTTATTTTGGCGGACAACTTTTACCGCTGTTCTTATTTTAGTCTAGCCATGTATGTTAACCCCTAGATGTGTGTGTGTGGGGGGGGTGAAGCCAAAGAAGTTATCTGGTGCACAAAACAGGAAAGGACAATTGCAACGAGAACAACTGGAACATAAATTGGCCCTATCGCTGAATAAAATTTTAACTTCAGGTCCACATAAAAAACGAAGAACAGAAAGCTCTGACAAAGCAAATACTCCATGTAGCTCTGTTACAGAAAAAGAGAGGACACAACTATGAAGAAACAAATGTTATATGCGAAAATGAAACTGGCCTGACTGGATTGTCTACAGAAGTTGCAGCAGAAGAAATATTGGATTCCGATTCTGCGAAACACGAAACTTCAAATTTTACTTTAAATTTTAATGTTAATGATCCAGGTACTTGGCCACATCAAAGTTAGAGATTGTTTAGTTGAGCATTGCCCGCTCCAAGTAGTTAATAAAGAATTTTCCAAAGATGAATCTGGCCGCAAATTTTCCGATTCATACTATTGTTGAACTTTAGCAAATGGGGGGGGGGGGAACCTTTTACGAAGTTATTAGTTTATTCAGAATTGCGAAATTCGGTTTTCTGTTATTGTTGCAAAATATCTGGTAATCAAAATTTCCAACTTGCTAATGAATGCGGTTGTAACGATTGGCAACATTTGAGTCATATACTGAAAATACACGAGACAAATGTTCCGCGCACATTAAAAACTGTTCAAAATACAGCGCACTTAAAATGTCGTTGATTAAGAAATGCATTATTGATTGCACACAACAAAGATTATACGAAACTGAGAAAAAATATTGGCAATCTGTTATAGAACGGTTAATCTACATAATACAATATTTATCAAGACAGTGTATAGCTATTTAGTATAGCGTTGGGCTATATTAAAAAAACATTCGTGTTTTAAATTTAAAACCACTTTCTGTTACTAGGTGGGAAAGTAGAGTAGAAGCAATAAAGTCAATTAAAAATAATATCAATTTCTTTTTGATATTACTGAAGATGAAATTAAAGATATTGATTCTAGATTTCAGGCAGACATCAAAGATTTATTCGTTTAAATTTATTTGCTCTGTTCATGTTTGGTACGAAATCTTAAGTCTTGTAAATGTTGGAAGCAAACTAATGCAGAATCCGACATTTGATATAGGAAAAATGACAGAAAATCTTGATTATGTTATACAAGAATCAAATACTCGCCGAACAGACCAATATTTTGAAAATATTAGAACTGCAAAAGAAGTAGCAAACGATCTTAATATTGATCCTATTTTTCAAGACATTCGCAAAATAACAAAAACAAAAATGTTTGGTACGAAGCATCAGATGAGACAACGCATGATCCTAAACAAAATTTTAAAATAAATTTTTTCTTCGCGATTTTAGACACGACAATAACTTCGGTCACGGAAAGATTCATACTCTTTAAACAACATAGCGAGGACTTTAAAGTTATAAGAGACATTAGCAAATTAAAAGATTGGCGTGATGAAGATTTAATGGAACATTGTAAAGATTTTCACTTAAAACTGAGCGACAATCAAGATATTGATGGTATGACTTTATTTGAGGAATTAAAAACTTCGTAATGTTTTATTAAAAAAGAGTCGGCTCCTAAGGATGTTTTAAATTATATATACGAAAATAAATTAACCGACACGTTTCCCGAATACTGCGATGGTAATGTGTATTTATTTAACATTACCAATATCCATAGCATCTGGAAAGAAGTTTTTCAAAACTGAAACTAATAAAAAATTATTTGCGGTCAACAATGTCTGGAGAGCATCTAACGGATTTATCAATTATATCAATTGAAAATAATATGGATTCATTAGACATTAAAGATATTATTAAAAATTTTGTGGCGGCTAAAGCAAGACGAATAAATATGTAAAATAAATCTACATTTATCCTAATTGTTATATAGTTAAAAGCATATCTCCAAATTATATTTGTTATGTAATATTTCTTTTTATATTATAATAAATCATTTTTGTTTATATGTTTATATTAATATGTATTTACATATTAACGAAATAAATATTTTTGAATTTTATTTGAATCCTTATTAATGAATTTTAATGATTACAATGTTCTACTATTGTAAATTAAATTTATTTTTATGTATGCGTAAAAAGGTTGGTCGATTGGTAGAACCTCTGTTACTAATGGCTCGGAAAAAATTAAGCAAGTGAACTGTTAGTAGTTGGAAGCAGGGCCGCATTTACCATTAGGCACATGAAGCGCAAGCTGGGGACCTCACTCTATGGGGTCACATTTTAAAACTTTACTCCTCACAAAGAACAATAAAAAATAGCGTAGTTATAGTTGCAAAATAAAATACTTATTTTTAAATATTAAATTCATAATATAAAAATTCTGAGGCCTCCCGCTTCCATTTGAAATACATTGTTCTTTACACAGAATATAAAACTAACAGGAACTCCTGTATTTCATAAAATCATGTATGTAAGCATAACATTTCTTTGCTGGACGTATATACACGTCCAGCACACCTGAATAATATTCTGTCCACCTGTTGAAAGAACATGGATAAGAAGTGCAGTTTGACCTTCATGTCCATTAGAAGCGGCAATAATCCTTCATGCTGAAAAGAACACTTAGTAGTAGCTAAGTTCAGTTGCCTACAGCAAAAAACGCAGTTGCTTGCCGTTTGCTAACCTATGAGTTATATTCATTTTTTGCTGCTTCTTTTTATCGTATAATTATAGTTTTTAATGCCAGCGCAAAATAAGAAATCCTTTCATACTTTCTTCACTTCATATTGTATCACTTTGGAAGATCAATCTCACTATCAATTTTTTTGCTAATTATTTTAATCGCCAATACATTTTAAAATTCTCCCAGAACTTGTTGAAGATAATTATTTTTGTCAAACAATTATTTTATAAATTCATGAAATCCGAATCGAAAAATGAATGCAGCCCAATTGCTTTATAGAGAATCATACGTAATCACTCACTACAAATCGAAATACACAGTAGTTACGGAGTCAACTGTTATGTACATATTTTCGGCTAATTTCGATATTATGCGGCAGTTTTGAAGTAGCGATATTTTCCCTATGGATAGGAACATAGATACAGTTTATCTTTCGAAACGTGTAGGTGCATGCGTCAAAATGAAATTTTATTTCTAAAATGTTCATATTCCATTAAAGGGAATTAATTCGCCTTTAATGGCTAACTCCCCATCCCAAAATTATCATCACCCACACAAAATGCTGCTAGATAAAATATGTGCACTTTCTTTTTGTTTGAATTCGTTATTTTTCCAAATTGTACCAGAGAACTTTTAATATTCCGACACCGAAATTAAATTGTGATTATTATAAATTAGCAAATTTTGTATTTGTTTTATTTATATTATTTCCTAATAAGTATAAATCATTAAATTATGTAATAGTGGGGAAGTTAATGTTTTTAAAAAACAGTTTCATCCTACAATAGCAATATCAGAATAAAATGTTTTGAACATCTGTAAAGCAATCAGAAAGGTGAAAAATATAATAAAATAAATTTGTGTGTATTCGGCTATTTGTAGGGACTTTTTAGTGCGTCTACTGGGGGGGGGGGATTGAGGCACCCTTCCCGTGCCCCCCCCGCAGTAGTGTTGCCTTGTGGTACATTGTTGATGCTTCAGACAAAAGAAGCCTCAGAGATGAATCACACGCAACACGAAGTTAATGTCGCAACCAAGAGACGTTCAAAGGTTTTCAGGCCTCCTGGACTACTTACAATTATGATGAATACAAAACATAAAAAGTTCCATGCCGGCTCGATCGTCGCCCGGAATAACAAGGATCGCGTTGCTTGTTTAGGTGGAGGGCAAGTTTCGAAAAATATGTTACAGTCCCCTAATCAACACCACCTCAAGATATGTTCCCTAAACATAGGGAACAGAATTAGATAGCAGGGAACATAAATATGTTCCCTGCTATCTAAATCCAAACCCGAAGTCATCGGCAAAATAGCCAAAGATAAAGCAATGGACATCTTGGCTCTCCAGGAAACCAATATGCCTGACAGCCCTCAATAGACTAAAGATCCCAGGACTCATTCTAGTGTCTTATAACTGCCACCTCAAGCATGGCCTAGCAACCTATATGCGGCCTGGTCTCAAGGATGTGACCCAAAGTGTTCATGATACAGAATATACTCCATAGGTATCAAAATTCAAAATATCACCATCTACAATGTCTACAAATACTCCATAGGTATCAAAATTCAAAATATCACCATCTACAATGTCTACAAACCTCCATTGCAATCCTAGCCTGATCAGATGGGTCGACCTCCTTACCCTGCTATCTATGCTGGTGACTTCAATTCCCATCACACTGTGTGGAGCTATTCTTCTAACAACCGGGATGGTAATAATCTAGCTAACTGGATGGATACATATAACTTGTATTTGAATTATGATGCCAAGCCAGATGGAACAGAACCTACACCCCAGATCTGTGCATAGTCACTAAAGATTCTGAAGACCACCCTCTTCCATCAACCAGAACCATCCTTAACAGATTCCCTAATAGTCAACATCATCCTACATTAACAGAGATAGGAACATCAATCCCAGTCATCAGCGGAACACCAATCGTTTTAGATGGAATCTCTGCAGGTCCAACTGGATTGCAGTGCAAAAACAAATTGAGCAAACCATTAGAGCCATTCCTCCCACTCCTAACTGCTATCCTAGATTTGTTAAACTACTCAAATCTGCAGCAAAAGCCACTATCCCTAAAGGCTACAGAAAACAATATATCCCATGTCGGAGTAGAGAAAGTGAGGAACTTTTAGTCAAATATGAAGAAACCGAAGATCCGACTATTGCTAAGTAGCTCATATCAACTCTGGATAAAACAGAAAGGAAAGATGGATCTCAACCATCAATGAACTTGATTTCGTCACATCTAGTCGGAGAAGCTGGTCACTTCTTAGAAAATTAGGTGGAGCAGAGCCAATGGCAGACAAAACAACAGAGATAACTCCTGATCAAATGGCTAACCATTTATTGAAACCCTCAAAGGTTCTTCCCAGCTCTACCAGGAAAATTGCTGTACAAGCTTCCATCAGCCAAATCCTGAAACGAAACCTGAGCTTCCTGAACTCATGCACCCAGTATCTCGTGAAGAGGTACAAATAGCCTTAAAACTTATCAAGAATGGCAAAGCTGCAGGAGTGGATGATATACTCCCTGAGTTCCTAAAACATCTTGGTGAACATGGCCAAACATGGCTTGCTGCCCTTTTCTCAGAAATCATCATGACTGGTAAACTACCAAAGCTGTGGCAGGAAGCCAAAATAATTGCCATGCCCAAACCTGGGAAAGGTCCAAATGATATCAAAAACCTATGACCAATCTCCTTGCTTTGCACCACCTTTAAGCTCTTATCAACCTTTTTAAGGAGAAAGAATTCTTAAACGAATTTCACCGCTCATCGAAAGAGCACTCACGACTGAACAAGATGGCTGCAGGCCAGGAAGAAGTTGCTGTGACCAGGTCCTGGCACTAACAACTCAAATTGTGGCAGGTTTCCAGAAGAAATTTAAATTTGGAGCCACTTTCATTGACCTAATATCTGCTTATGACACTGTCTGAATCAGGGGGCCTCCTCTAAAACTAGAAAATATAAAGTGTAAAAAAACTTTCCAACGTTTTGAATCTATTCTCTCCAACAGAAAGGTCCGGGCCCATACTGATGGAAAAAAGAGCAGGCCTAGGTTCTTCCTCAGGGCTCTGTGTTATCCCCTATACTTTTTAACATCTACATGTATAATCTACCTCATACCAGATCAAGCAAGTGTATGTACGCCGATGACCTAGCGATCTTACATCAATCCACCTCCTTTACCAACTTAGAATCAACCTTGAATACATACCTGAACATCCTGGAAGAGTACTTCAAGCAGTGGTACTTGAAGCCAAATCCAACGAAAACAGTGTCCTCAGTATTTTACCTGTAAAATGCAGAGGAAAATCGACAACTCAACCTTTCTTTCTGTGGAAAAATGGCAGAACGCGAGCCTCACCCAAAATACCTTGGAGTGAATCTGGACAGAAGCCTAACCTATAAAAGGCACATCATCAACCTCTCCAATAAAATTAAAACCAGAAATAATATCATTTCAAGGCTTGCTGGAACAACCTGGGATTGTGGTGCAGAAGTCCTAAGGTCGTCTGCACTGGCCCTCGCATTCTCTGCAGCAAAATATTGTGCCCCTGTCTGGGAAAGAAATGCACACACTAACATTATAGACACCTAGCTTAACTCTACCATTCGCACAATTAGTGGGATAATGAGAAGCACCCCTTCTCTCCTGGCTGCCTGTTCTATCTAACATTGCTCCACCACACATAAGGAGAAGACAAGCCTCGATTAAGGAATTTAATAAAGCAATGAGCAACCCACTACTGCCGCTTCACCAGACTCTCATAAACCCACCTAGTCTTTGCCTCAAATCTAAAAAGCCTCTCTGGTCCATGGATGAACTCTCTTCAGCTGCGCTGCCATCAATATCTGACATATGGGGAGAATACTGGTCCAACAATCTCCCAACAAACGGCTTTCTGGTAAAAGATCCCGGTGCTCCCAGCCTGGTTTTGATCTTCCTAGGAAGATTTGTCATCAATAAACAGAATCAGAACTAGTCAGGGCAGATGTGACTACCTTCTACATAAATGGGAGCTGTCAGATCACCCTTATTGTGATTGTTCTCCCGTGGCTCAGACGATTACTCATATTGTGTACGACTGCGCAAGGCGCCAATTTCACAGTGGTGGCCTACAGGACATGGAGGAAACAGATTACATTTCCATTATGCACAGAACCGAAAATGTCCTTTCCCCTCAAAGCAAGTCCTCTACTGGCCAATGTTTTTACAACTGCAACTACTCTTTTTAACACCGCCTTCCAGTACTTAATTTCTTCTTCCAGTTGCTGAGTTATTTGTAAGTCAATTCTCCCTGCAAGATTTGCTCTTTGTTTCAGTTCATATGACTAGTTGCTTTCTCATGATGACTCACTTGTGCTTCTGCATTTTTCCAGTCATTAAATCCACCGACAAAGTGACTATCGTTAGTTCCCTCTCCACCAAAAAGGCGACAAGGCACACAGAAGATCTTTCGGGTACTAGGAGAGTAAACAAGAAAATCTACTATTTTTTTGCCATTAATCAGAGTCCTCTCAATGAGTTTTTTAGAAACATGTCTTACTTTGTCAGGATAAGCAGTTTGTGATTTTCAAAGATCACTGTCTAAATTTTGTGGAAACCCGTTAACTGCGATATACTCGCTTGTTACGTCATTTAGAATCCACTCGGCTGGGTCATTACTCACTATCACTAGTGCTGCCAAAGTGTTGCGATTTGTTGTAGACACTTCATTTGAAACAGATTCAATTTCCGTCTCCTCAACCACTTCTTGTTCTTTTTCTAAATCACAATTACTATTAGCAGATACCGACGCAAACAAAAAAAAAAACTGTTTTCAGTTTTCTTGTCTTTGATACGACTTCGTTAATTTTCGCTTCCTTCTCTTTTCTCCTCTTCTTATATTCACTAGCACTAAGTCGCTTTCTACCGTCGCTCATGTTTTAAATTTTAAATAGTAATTTAAAACATGCAGGAAGTATCGGAATGATTTACACAATTTATAACTTTTTTAAAGCAAAATAATAAAACAGTATTACCTCCACTCTGATGACAACATATGACAAGGGCACTGAAAACTAAAAAACAATTTCAGATTTAGCACGTCTTAACTGCCACAAAGATATCAGGATACTGAACTAAAAAGGAAAAGTTGTTACAGGAAGGCCTGTGTAGCTCAGCGGAAGTGGCGCTTGCATCCTCTGTGCTTGGTCGCTCGAAGTCAGACTTAAGTTCAAGTCTAGCCACCGACTGGAGGAACTTTTTCTAAGTCTTTCTTCGGCCGATTCCTGAGTTAGTCGATCTCTGGCACGGGCAAGCGGATTTTTCCTCCCGGAAACTCGGGTTTTTCGTCCCGTAAACTCAAGAAATCGACCGTAGTACTTACATTATTTCAGACAGTAACATATCTTGTTAGGGTTAGGTACCAAGAGATGGCAGTACTTGTCTGCCAGCCTCTTCATCGGTGGCTGCTGTAATTAGTGATAGACATGAGCCAGCTATCTCTGATTGGCTACTGGTGGAGATTGAACTGTCCACTCAGTCTCCAAAAGCTAGATAAAGGTCTCACCTACTCCCTATAAGGGAATAAAAGGCGTTAGCTGATTTATTTATTTTTTTGAAGTTGTTACAGTTAGTAAGAATAATACCGACACAAAATTAATTAGCATCAATCTGTCCTGACTGTGATCCCTATTACCTTTGTGTCAAGTTACCGACAATACAGAAGCTTTCTGTGCACATGTCTTGGTCTGTATAGTTATGCAGAATCTGATTACATGCCAATATGCTTGCAGACTAAACTTACAATGAGGAAAAGAAAAATATTTCTCTACTTGTGAGTAGATGCGACATATAAGGAACATATATTATAATTACAAAAATGAAAGCCTGGAAATTTCCGCTGCACCTCAAAATTTGCCACTCTAGGCCCAGGCCTAGAGCAGTAAACCTAAATATGCCACTGGCTAGCTGTGAAAATTCACAATTATGTTTTCTAGCGTTTATGATGAATCTGTAAAACTCAATTTTATTTTCAAATCCGTCTGGTATTTTTTGTAATATTTTCGTTTATGCATGCATGCATAAATCATTTCTTTTCACAAACCTAAAGCACCATGTGGCAACCCTGTAAAATCAACATTTCTTTCTGTTGTCAGTAATTCTCCTCGTTGAATAATCATTTTTGTAGATAAGCAGTAATCCGATCTTCTTTGATTAAAATCGAAGTTTTTAATTAATTTTCAATTTCTGTTCATTTTGCCAGTTTCCTGTGGAGATTGTTTTGCAGAATTTGCTTCTATTAATTGCTGGTGTTGTTTCCTCCAAGCTCGTACCATTTTTTCTGCAGCCGGAGGCCCAAAGTGCGGCTCTGTTTCCCGATTGCCATTCTATTTTCCGTACTTGTTTTTAACTCATGGATTCTATGAATCCATGAGTTAACATGTTCATTGCCAATCACGCGATGCGAGTTCTCACCAAACGGCCGATCACGCGTTATCGCGTTGACGTCGCTAACTAAATAAAAAAATAAAAAAAATTTGGCCACCACACGAAATTCCAATTTTCAGCTTGGCAATGAACGATACGCGTTCTCACCAAACGGCCGATCACGCGTTATTGCGTGGACGTCGCTAAAAAAAAAAATAAAAAAAAAAATTTGGCCACCACACGAAATTCCAATTTTCAGCTTGGCAATGAAAGTGTTAAAAAAAATTAAATTAAATAATGTATTGGTCACTAGTTTAAATGCGTGAACGTTAACGACCATATTAAAAATTCGCATCTGTCCGACCACAGATGCGAGACCTCTCTACACTTCTGCGCAGGGAGAAGGTGAATCCATTCTGATAAAAGGGTAATCAATGATGAGTGTTTATTATTATACATCCGAAAATTAGCTTTTCTTTTATGAAAATTCTACTTTTTAAAGTGGTAACTATTTTGCTTGTATAACAGTTAGAAAATTGTAAGCATAAAGTACGTGATTTCGTCTGTTGGTGACGAATTCGTGCATCGCCTTATTCCTTTCAACATGAATTGACTCTTCTTGGCACTGTGCCAGCCAGGGTTCCCGCATCTGCGGTTGGACCGTACAACGATTTAAACTGATCACGCATTACCAACAAGCAATGACACACCGTAACTGCGCCTATGTATTAAAAAAAAAAAAAAAAAAAAAAAAAAAAAAAAAAAACATCGGTGTATAAAATACGCACCGGCTTATAGGACACATCCTAATTTTCAAATTAATTTTAGGCACAAGAAAGCGCGTCTTGTAAGGTGAAAAATACGGAAATTGTCTTGTGTGTGTACCCCAGATGATGAGCTTAATGTTAAAGATGAAATGTTGGTAATTAATGACTATAATTTATGAGTTAACTTATTGCTGTATTTCTCGAGATTCTAGTCTGAAAAGTGATATGATTTTAAATGCTTCTTCAGTAGTCTATATGCTTTTTCATATAAAGTAAGTTTATTATGAAGTGCCTAATAGAATAGAAGAGTGTTTTTGATTTGGTATTGTGTTATATAGGTTAGATCAATTTAGCCCTATGTGAATTCAAGAGTGCAAGTTTTGGGAGCAAGAGACTAAAATTACAGGTTTGGCTAAAAAGGACCTGAAATATATATTGGTATTTGCATATTTAAGTTTTGGTTATTTGATACTGTTCTTGTAAATAAAGTTTCTTGTTAAAACGATTTCCGAAGGCTATCTTTGAATGGGTCTTAATTGTTGAAATGATTAATAGGGTTAACGTTATATATACATTATATATCCCGAGATACGAATCTGTGTGCAAATTTGACATGTGGTCGACTTTCAGATAGTTTATTTTAACGTTGAACTTCTCTTTAGCGCAACTGGTAAAACAACAGGACATTGGGCCTTTCGAATGGAAAAGACCTAAGTTCGATTCTCGTCGAGACAAGAGGAATCCTTAGATGGGATTTTTCATCCCCGCATACAGGCAAAACAGCCACGACAACATACACAATTTACAGAAAAATACTATAGTTGGTCTTGAGGGGCGTTACTTTTCGTTGTGCGTTGGTGGTAGTAGTGTCATTGTGTATTTAGTTCAGCAGTGTAGATTGCAGCTGGATTATAATCAGCTTACAATTCAAAATACATTTTCGGGGAAATTCGTGGGAATAATATAGAACACAAAGTATTGCTGTCATCATCCATTTTTCTCTGTTCATGCTGCATGTTGTCGTCGTGTGGGGTTCCCACCAATTTTCTTCATCCCTTAGGAACAGCTGAGGTTGTGCCCTCCAATGACGGACTTCTATCAAAAAAAAAAAAAAAAAAAAAAATCAACTAACGTTTTTTTATTCCCGTATAGGGAGTAGGCGAGGCCGTTTTAGCTCTAACTTTTGGAGACAATAGGCAGTTCAATTTCCACTGGCAGCCAATCAGTGATGGTTGGCCCAAGGCTATCACTAAGTTAATCGCCACGCAGTGAAGAGTTTATCTTTTGCCCGTGCCAGAAATAGACTAACTCGGGAACCGATCGAAAAAAAGAGGCCCAGAATGACTTTTAAGTATGTATTTTTGACTCTTTAATCGTGTATTCACGGGGCCGGTTTGCCTGTTCTGAGGGACGGAAAACCCGAGTTTCCAGGAGAAAAAACATCTACTTTCGTATGCGACCGGCTAACTTACCTTTAGTCAAAAGAGACCAGACAAAGTTTCCTCACGTCATAGACGGGAATCGAACCCAGGTCTTTCCGACCAAAGGGCTTCGTCTATACCGACTGAGCTACAGACGCGCTTAATGCTGCATCAATGAGTAGTAAAGATTCAGCAGACTACGAGTAGATAACACGAACTGAAAGTTCCGTTTTCAGAAACACAATTCACTAGGTAAACCGTGAATTGCTTTGGCAACTTCGTAACAAGGTCCATTAATATTTGTAGAAATATGAAGAAATGTTAGTTAATACGAAATTACTTGCAATGTCCAGTGAACAGTCAAAATTGTTTTCAGGAAGGTGGTAAAATAATAACTATAAAATACTGCATTGTGTGAAGTACAGGAGCCAGATGATGAATTCTTATTTCCAGTATTAGACACACACACGGATTTACTTATAGTGTACAAGATCTATTGTTGATATAGCGAATGACGCCGCATTGTAAGGGATGTGCAAATATTGTACAGACTATAGAAGGTTTAAAACAAGGTGCTGGTGACACAAAGTTCTGAACCAGGAGATATGGCAAGCATTGAAGACGAGAGTATTAGGTGATGGTATATAAATCGGGTTAACCCAGGACTAAATGCACAATCTTACTTTTCAAATCGGTAATCAGACCGCAACTAACTTATGCCTCTCCAACATGGGGTCACACGACTAAAAGCAACATCAACAGACTTCAGATAATACAGAATAAATGCCTAAGAATGGCATTTAATGCCCCATGGTTCACCAGAAACATCCAGTTACATCAAGAAGCCAATCTTCCAGATATTAAGACCTACATGACAAACATTGCAGAGAAATTCTTCACAATCACGGATAATCACCCAAATCAGTTAATTCGACAGGCAGCGGACTACAAGCCCTCAGATCGTTTCAAACATAAAAAACCGAAATCCTCCATTGCAAGAGAAAGCTGATACAGCCTCAATGCTCACAATGAGCGGGTAAATTACCCACAATCTCAAATCCAGATGAAGGGATAAAGAGTCGACTCAGTCCATCAACCAATTAAGTTCAAGTTCAAGACTAAATGCACATGAGGATTGGAGTGACAGTGAGACCTACCTATGATCATTCATGAATAGCTAACTTGGTTATGATAAGAATTTGAATCCAGTAAGATGGAATAGATGACAGAAGCTATTGAAACCACCGCTGAGAAGAAGAAAGCATACAGAGCTTTGCATTGCTGAAAGAGAGGAGGTTTGGAAAAAGTATTAAGAGGCAAGGAAAAAATTACAATGTAAGAAAGAATTTTGGAAATTAGAATATGTCCTGATATTAATCACTTATTAAGATGAAATAAAGCATAAAGAACACCAATCCCTAGATTACAACCGGTGATGTTAATATCTATGGTAGCCCAGATGAAACATTTTAAGGATCTGATAGAGAAGATGAGACGTGGTGATTTGAGGGTACAGGAGCTGATGGATCCGTTTTTGGAAGATGCCATGGCAAGGTCAAATTGCCTCAGGAATAGGACTCATAATTCCAAGAAATTATGGAAGTGACAACTGCTAATGATAATAATAAGGACACTTGTTATTGTAATGGCCTCCACCTAGTACATTATTAAAATTACAAATGCGACGTTAGTGATTGGTTCGCATGTGTCAAAAAAAAAAAGAAAAAAAAAGAGCCAACTTTGCCTCTGTAAAGCCCCTGTATTGATGATATTTTCGTCTTAAGACTGATCATGAAGAAGAAAAAAAATCACTAAATGCTTATGAATCAGTTCCCATTAGCAGACTGGAGATCGATGCAGAGACTAAATGTGCGCGAGTCAACCACTAATCCGATTAACAGAAAATATAGAAGTTGCAGAGAAGCTGTTAAAGAGTAGGCGACTGTAGCTGTAGACTAGGTAGTACTTTCAAAAACTCCTTTGATCCAAAGTAGCAAGATATCACCAATCCTGTTTGCGATCTATATTGATGCAGAGCATGTTGGAATGTTTCACGTAGAGCTATGGGATTGAATTAGGGTACAATATCATTCTAAAAAAGAAAAAAGAACAAAGATTGGTTATGAAACAAGACCCGGAAACTAAGAAGAAAACTATAAAATAAAAATGTGTTGAGAATGTTGAAACTCAGAGAATAAAAGAAATCATTTGAGCAATTACAGAAAGAGTGAAATGATTCTCAAGTGAAGATAAAAGGAATTATATGGACAGTATGGCTGAAACAGCACCAAAAAAAAAAAAATATATATATATATATATATATATATACAGTATATATATCGGAGCTAGGAAAAATATTACCTGAAAGGGATAATAAGTTAATTAAAAATGAATTATTTTTAATTAATTAAAACAAAGACAAAAGCTGAAAATTAGCTTTTGTCTTAAGACAAAAGCTAATTTTCAGCCATATAACATACCTTTATACCTATGTTAGAAGTACAATAAACAAATGTGACGCATTTGAACTGATGATCAGTTGCTTGAATCCGGATATAATAGGTTTAACACAGATATTTCATCCTGATATTCCATGCATCTGTTCATTGAACATCAACAGATGCTGTATGGTCACTCAGATGCTTCGCGATATGCCATATTAGTCCTTGCCATGTGATCTTCATGTATGCTTTTCTGGAGGCTTTAACTCTCTGAAGATCACAGACACCATCCATCTCATTGATAGTCTATGCTTTTTCTTTTTTCAGGAATTTGACCGTAAGAAGCCTTAAACTTCTACTGGTCCTTTTTAGTTCCCATCCATTTGACTTTCAATATATATCCCCAACAGCTTTCTGTTGAGGATATATATCCTTTTTCCTATCAGACTTCTTTAAGTTCTAAAGAAGTCTGATAGGAAAATAAGCAGCTGTTGGAAAAACAGCTGCATCCAAAATCTTCAACTTGGTTCCTGTGGAGACAGATCAATCCTTCCAGATTTTAGACAATTCTCTGGTTGATGTTTTAGCCATTCCCAATCTTCTTCTGAACAGCAATTCTTCACATTAATAATGGAGTCTACATACTCAAACTGGTTGGCTTTCTCAATTCTTTCTCCATTAAGATACACTTGTTTATCAGGAGCTTCCATGTCCCTATTTCCTTTGAGAACCATAATCTTTGTCTTGCTAGGACTGAGCTGAAGTCCTCTGTTCCTACTGATCTCATTAACTTTCTCAAGAATTTGTCCTAGTTCTTCCTTGTCATTACAAAGGAATAATGTATCATCAGCATACAAAAGATTACATTCAATGCTACACACGATATCCCCAGCATCATACTCCTGATATTCAGCACTTGGTATTTGAATGGAACTTACTATATTATATTACAGACAAGATAATGTGGTTCGATTATGTTACTGATTAAATTTCCATCTAATGCTAGTTCCAATACCATTATTGAATCTGTTTGGCACCAGTGACATTATAAAAGAAGCACAAGACTTTTATGTCATGTTTATCAAACTTAATAAGGGTTAAATGCAGGAAATAGTTCAACATCACATATCTGGATTTTTTGTAAGGCATTCAATGCTGTATCGCTACTTCTCTTAAAGCAGTGAAGTTGCTGGAACAATGGTCATGTGAGAGAAGGCAGGCTATTCAGCACATTCACTTCAGAATAATGCAGTAAATAATAAAAATTAGATTAGATTAGATTTCACAGTCATAGTGAATGCGTGTTGCGAGATGGAGAACACAGAAATGCGATACATATGTCACTGATTATATCACCTCATCAAAGATTATGTTTTGTAAAAGTAAAGAACAGTAATGGGCTCCACTAGTTCCATCCACTGCTGGATATCAGCCTCATCCTTAGCCAATGTCCATCATCTCATGTTAAACCTTTGAGCTCATCCTTCCATCTTATTCTTTGGCAACCTCTTATTATCCACCCAATGCTGTCCACCTTTAGTCTGGCAATCCTCTATGGCCAATCCATCTCTGTTTACATGCTTTATAATACTTCCCAACATCATCTACTCCAGTCATTTTTTTTTTTTGTTATGTGGAGCAATTTTTTCTCCAAGGCTCTTTGGAACACACACACCTCTCAGTTTAGTCCTTCCACATGTAAACACAGGAACAATGTTTCTTTTAAGGCATACACGTAAATGTCCCAACACCTTTTATTCCCTTATACAGAATAGCTGAGGCATTTTAGCTGTAACTTTTGGAGTCTGAGTGGGCAGTTCAATCATCACTGTTAGCAAACCAGATAGCTGGCCTAACACTATCACTAATAATCTTTATATATATAGCTAAAATGCTTTGTTTTCCTGTGTGATTCTAAAATTTATTTTCATGTTTTTCCTTAAATCTAATTGACCAGGGTAAATATATATATAGTCCTCTACAATTGCAATATGATTATGTTAATTTTAGCTCGATTTGATCTGTATTTGTCATAATTTTGGTTTTATATTAATCTTTAAACCCCCCCCCCCCTTTCTCTATCAAGGTCATTTAGTATTTCCTGAGCTTTTTTTATTTTTTGCTAAAAGAACAATTCCATCTGCAAAACATAAGTGACTGAGATTTTTTTCATTTATGTTAATTTCAAAGTTTTTCCATGATACATATTTACTTCAAGACTTTTAATGTAACAGAAAACAATCTGGATGATATAGGATCTCCATGCTATACTACTCTTCCAATACTAAATTCTTTTCCCTGAAGTTCTAACTTTATACTGGCTGTTGGGTTTTGATATAGAATTTTTAATAATCTGATATACTTTGCTGGAATGGCTTATGATTTGTTTAAGCTGTTTATTATTTCTGCCTTTGAGAATCAAAGGCTTTTCAAAATCTACAAACACTAAGTATGCAGGAAGATTATATTGTTACTTTTTCTATTACTTGGTAAATAGTGTGGATATGATCTATTGTAGAGAATCTTGCTCTGAATACTGTTTGTTCATATGGCTGTGCTTCATTCAAAAAATCTTGTAATTCCATTTAATATAATGCATATGAACATTTTGTACAATTGTGATGGCTGATTGGGTAATAGTTATTGATATCATCTCCGCTGCCTTTTTTTCTATGTAATAAGATAATCAAGGATTTATGCCACTGCCCTGAAATTTTTTCTGTGGTTACAATATTGAATATATCCAATATGACCTTATGAAATCAACTCTCTTGATTTCGTGTTTTCTGCTAATATACCATCTTCTCCAGGGCTTCTATTCTTTGATGACTTGAGAGCTTTCCATAATGTGGGTGCTTTTGGATCAGCCTCATTTAAATATAGAACATAATATGTATCTGTTTCCTTGCCTGTGAGCAGGTCACTACTTACATATCATTATTTTTTCTATAATGTATTGTACTAGTCCTTTCTTATTTTTCAATTTTGGAATCTATTTTTTCTTTCCATGTAATTTTTATTTATATATATTATGCTCTAAATTGTTCTTAATTTATATTTTATGATGTCCTTTTTCATTTCTTTTCTAACTTTCGCATTTCTACAAATTCTGCTCTGTGTATTGTCTTTGCTATTTCTGTATATATATCTTCAAGATTAATTCTTCCCTTTCTGATTAGATCAAATGTCCATAAAATTTTCTATAAATATTAAAACACAGCACAACAAGCTGAAAGGTGTTTTAGTGTTATACTTTGGGTATTTCCATCTGGAGGCATATAACAAGAATGATGAAATTACATATAGCAAGCCTGTGCCTTGCCCTAACAAAGCAACATTAACTGAAGAACCATACCACTTTTGGCTACTATCATTACCTTTTGCAGTTTATTGCAACACTGTTCACAATTTTGGGATAATTTAAAACACATAAGCAAAAAATAAGGAAAACACAGGCAACAAATTATATCCAACTTAGAGCAGGTTTGATCCCATGGTATCAGTTGCTAGATGGGAAGGATACTACTGGCAGTGCATGGGAAGTATTTAAAATATACATCAAGGATGCAACATTAGAATTCGAAGAATAAACAGGGTAATTGCAAGAGTGAAATGGATATGCATTGTAGTTGTTAAAGTGGTAACTATTTTGCTTGTATAACATTTAGAAAAAATGTACGTATAGTATTAACAAAATTAAAAATTTAATGAAATATATTTTTAAGAAAGTTTTGTATAAAATAAAAATAATTATACAGAAAAACAGAAATTTTTTCAAATGAACTTAGATATTCTAAATTCCTTCTACATTCTTCTTTGAATTGCCAACATTTTCCAGAAGTTAAATTACTGTCAATCCAAGTTCATCTATATACACAATAGGTCTTTTCTCTTCCATGAAACGTCGTATTGCTCTCAAATACTGCTTTCTAGATAAAGCAATGTCACTTCACTCCATGATAAGTTTCATTTATTCTAGGAATTTTTGAAACAAAATCCGATTTCATGAAGTATTTTCCTTAAAGTTTCTCTTTTCCAAGGAAAATTAAGTTTTTCTTTCAGCACAGGAATCAATTTTGGAACAGTGGCACTTTTTTCTCGACCACGTAAAATTCATGAATAGTTTTTCTTATAACGTCTACATCAAAATCATTGAAAGCTACATTTTCGATGGTTTTCTTTCTCTGGCGCTTTTTAGGAGATTTAAATTTTGGCTTACTTTCATCTTTTGATTCCCTACAAATTCTTTTAACAGTTGACTTCGATACACCCACAATTGCACTTATACGTTTTATGACATGAGAAAGGGGAACAAGGAGACTGCCTTCTAATGATTCTTTTTCGTAGAATGTCAGCACATTATTCAATATTCTTTTGCAAGAGCTACTGAAAGGTTTAACACCAGAACTTGTTGACTGTACTGGAGCCATCATACAAATTAACAATAAAAAAATTAATGCAAAAAAGCGACAACAAAAATCAAGCTACTAGTACAGCGACAGACAAGAAAGCACATGATTTTGCATGTGACCAATTCGTACATCATTTCTTTCTCCCCTTCAGCATGAATTGACTATTCTTGGCAAGTTGCCAAGTGAAGCACTCACAAGTGTGGGCGTACTATAATGCCGTGCACCACGGCGTTATAGTACGCCCATCACATTCCTAAAAGGTGAATGTAGAGGTCTCCTCCCAGTTATTTGGCTTTGACCTTTAAGCAATCATTAATGATTTTAATTTATGTATATTCCCATACAATTGCACACTTTTATAATGAGTGTACTACATGGATAACACTGCACAAATTTTGGTAACTATGCAAGCATTCTTAATTGCTTGAGTAGCTCTCTTCGAATAGACAAAAATGAAAGGAGTGACTCAGTTTCATAACCATCTGCATTTGATTATGGGCTAGTTTATAACTTAATCTTGCCCTTGCGAACCATCCCCACTCTACCCATCTCTCCAGTGTCTGGCATCAATCACTTTACCCAAACACTGCCATGACTAAAATCAGTTCAAAACAAACTCTTCCATTGGAAACATTTCTACTCAAAGAAAGTGTCCCTCGGTTCATGAAAAAGTGAAAATTATTCGCGAGTCAAAATGCCGTGTGAAAAATGTTTCTTTGTCCTCTTCAACACCATTGACATTGTGGAAGAATAAAGATGTTTACATATCAGTAATGAAAAATATAGAAAATACATATCAGGAAGGTGGCAAAATGTCCTTGAGGCTATTGATAAAGCTTAGAAATGTAGGAATCACTGTAATACTGTAAAAGAAATCAAAGATGATAAAGATGACATGAAAACTGAAGATGAGGACAGTCTAGATGTCTGAGAATTACTCTGAAAGAGTGTTAAACAAAACAAATAGTGACAGCATCTAGAAACTAGAACATTTTCCATAAATAGGTTGGTTAAGGCTGGAAAAATTTGAAACTAAGGCATTAAAAAACCATCAGAAGAAAAACCAAAAATTTGGTTACATTACATCAATATTTTCGGCATTTAGTCGGGAATGGTGGATGAGCGGAATGCTTTCAAAGATTATCTGAATAACTTGCATCCTGATAGAAAATTCACTTGAACTAGAACAATACAAAAAATTACCATTCCTTGATATCCTTGTCGAAGTAAACAAGGAGGAAAAAAGGTTATTCTTTTCCGCATACAGAAAACCTACCACAACGGGAAGATTTTTAAATGCCACTTCACACCACCATCCATTGCAAAAGATAGGTAATTAAAACTTTACGAGACAGGGCATAGAATATATCAATCATGTCAATTAAAAGGAATGAAGAACTGCACTACCTCCAACAGAATCTCGTACTTAATGGTTTTGAAAACAACACGATTGGAAAAATTCTTAATACATCTCTTGCAACTCCCTTACTTAAACAAGATTTCAAGAATGCAATCACGTTGCTTTACATCAAGAATGTCACAGACAAAGTGGCTATGTTGCTCTGCAAGTGCAATGTAAAAGTGACTTTTTTTTTACCTTTACAAAAATATCAAGATTCCTACATTCACCAAAACCTCCACATCACTACATGAAAAAACCAGGTGTCTTATGAGATTCATTGCTCTTGTGACATTTGTTATGTAGGCTAGACAGGAAGGTCAGGAGAGATCCACATATCTAAGCATGCAAAAGATGTTGAAAAAAGAAGCGAGCATAAATCAACCACTACTGGCCATCAAGTACTTTGGCAGCAAACAAAAATGTCATATATTGATTGTAATTGTTTTGCAATAAAAATCAAGGCTTAATTTTGCATCAAGTATGGTCTGCTTTCATCAAAAATTTAACTGTAACTGACCTAGGATATAATACGTATGATACCACAGAATGCGATAGCAACAACTAGCAATGTTCACGTCAACAACTAGCAATGTTCACGTCCAACATGCATATACTAACGAATTTACCATTTGTATTCTTGTTTATGAATTATATGTTATAGTTATGAAGTAATCAAAACATCATATATGTGTAATTAATTGTTAATAGGCTTTTGTTGTGTAAAAATTTTATGTAATAGTACCCCTGATAATGATGCAAGTCTTACGACTTGCAAAACATGTTGGATTTTAATTGTTTATTTTTTTTTATTTATTAAACTCTTTAATTACATAATAATGTGGTCTCAATACCAAAAACTCCCACAGAACTGTTAAACAACAGAAACTTATGTTTGCAAGTAATAGACTAATTTGGAGGAAAACTGTGGATAAGACCTACCTAGATAGGACTTTAGTGTCACCCACGTGGTTGGGCTTAGTATTGTTTGTTATTTGTGCATATGTTACATTAATTTTTTGTAATCCCCATAGATGTCCTAGTGACTAGGACGAAATATAGGAAGTATTAAAGTCTATTTTAATTCTTTTTGAGTGTTGTAAAAAATCCATTAAGCCTCCAACATGATGTCCTCACAGCACTTAAGCCTCTACACACGTACTGTGGATAAGAGATTAATAATAATGTAAATTTAATCATGCAGATGTCATAGTAGCCTGAACACCCCTTTAGGGTACATATTGGGAAACTGATGGTAGTGGTGGTTATAATTGTAATCCAACTAACTTACACAAATGCATGTAACAATGAGTAGAAAGTTTAATTTGTATAATAAAAACATACCTTATTCATTTCTATATTATCTGTGACTGAAATGAATTTCAGTTAAAAAAAAATACACAAATAACGACTTTTGCCAGTATTTATTTACAACTGCAATATTTCATGTTAAACACAATACAAGACAATGGGAAAAATGGCGACTATTCCATCACCAACACTCGCATGGGGGGGGAAATTATATATATGGGAATCCACATTTAGCATTTGTCACTCAATAAACAGAATGCAGTTTCAGAAATCAATTAAAAGCAAAATATACAAGTTTATAAAAAAATACGGCAAGACTGTTTTATACAGACCAGATATGACTAATTTTACATTTTAACGAAGATTCACTGAGTGACAAATCCTGTTGTTTTTTTTTAATTATAGCTGAAAATTTAATTATATAAAATATAGAGGGAAGAATACAGTTTTCATAATGTAAAAATCTAATAAAAAGTAATTTTTTTGATGCTAATTTGGAGTGTAATCAACATTAATGCAGTTAGCTGGAATGATAATAACAACCTACTCCATATTTCTTTCTTACTAACTTACCTGGTTGTCAATCTAATTTCAAATAAAACAACAAAAAACATATCCACTAGTGGAATATAGGCATGGTATGTATAGTTAAGAACAAATAAATAAAATAACCCTTATGCATAGAATTTAAAAGTAATCTTTGGTACTAAAAGTAATGGAATGAAATTAAGGTGCTTTCATATTTCTTCATGGTATATACACATACAACTTTGAAATGCACAGCAACATTTTTTGATAATTATCTGGAACTGGAGTTAAAAGACAAGCTTTAACAATGAAAAAAAATGTTAAAAAGTACATAATAAAATTTTAAGGTATAATATAATACATTACCAGTACTACTTGATAACAGTGTAATTCTGTTGCAACATTTACAATAGTTAGATCAAAGTTTCAGTTGAAGTACATTTATTTTAAAGCAATACCTTTGAAGGACTGAGTACCGTAATAGATTTTACTAGTCATGGAAGTAAACTATGTATAAGACGTATTCAAATTACCTATAATCTACATTTGTTTTTAATGTTCTGAAATCATAGTAAAACAAGTTTTCAAATACAGTATTAAATAAGAAACAAGATCTATCTCATTATCCAATGTTCTAACTTCATACTGGTTAATTTTAAATTTATCAATTAACAGTTTCCAATGATCCTGTTCTCGATCATTTTTCAGCATAAGGAATAAACTGCACAGTGAAACATGATGAAAATTCAATATACAAAGTATATATTTTCAAGTTCAAACATAAAAATTCAAACTTCACATTTTGGTATAAAAATTAAATCTATATGGTGTTTATTCATAACTGAACTGGTTGTTATTTGAACAAAAATATTAAAATGCATAATAACGTACATTCATTAAAAATCAATCAGCAATTAAATTTTAATAAGTTTACATTATTTTTAAATACCCCTTTTTAAAATTTATTAACAGGATGTAATTTCTGCCGTTTTTCTCTCTCTTTCCCTTTGCATTAATAGTACCATTACTTTGTATAAAATGTTTCATTTTGACATTTCCCTTACAAAACGTTTCTTTCTAAAAAGAAGCAATTTATCACACATTCCTGAAAGAAATTGTAATACACAATTTTGAAATTCAGATATTTCAAAATACAATACAGCTGTTGTAATTAAAACTTGCAAAAACTTATGGTGAATAATTGCAAGTGACTACAAAGCAATGAAATGGTACTGTTAATGCAGAATGCAAGAATAGTACAAAGCATACATAAGAACTTAATGTATTTTAAGAAGATTTTTTAAAAAATTACACAATATACATATATATGTGAATGTTCTATACTGTGTACATAATTAGTTTCACTAAAATCATGTTTTTTTTTTTATATATAAACTGCTGAATACATTTTAGCAACACATAATGGACAACCATTATCCAAGTATATGAAAAAAAAAGAAAGAAAGAATGCTATGCCAGTTGAACTAAAAATGAAATAAAGAACAATGACATCTAAACCATGTGAGAGAACCAAGGTATGTGTAAAAGTAGCTTAAAAAAGTCATGGGAAGACTTTCATAAGAACATAGAAAATAAATATCAGGAAGATAGCAGTCCTAGAGGCTATTGAAAAAGCTTAGAAATGAAGGAAAGAGGACTGTTAAAGGAATCAAGGATGATAAAGGTGACATAAAAACTGAAGATAAGGATATCCTAGATGCCTGGAGTAATTACTTTGTAAAATGCAAGAATAATGCTAAGCCAGCTGAACTAAAAGTGAAATAAAGAACAATGACATCAGAACTATTAATATACAATGAATATCTTATGGCAGGCTCTGCAGAGCCCTAAGGCTCCACAACTGAAATCCTAGGGCTCTGCGAATCTTGTTTACAAACATTCACTTAATTTTTTTTAAATTAAGGAATCGAATGGGATATTTGTTTTTTATAGATTTTTTTTTGCAAGCAGACACCTTAACAGCGGTAGTTGCCATTTGCCTCCATCATGCATGATATGTAAAATTTTATAGCAAGAGATTTTAGGGGTGGAGCTTAAAGTTTTTGATTTTCCCATTCACTTTACCATGCTTTGAAGT
This sequence comes from Typopeltis vanoorti, assembly GCF_054136105.1. Lineage (NCBI taxonomy): Eukaryota > Metazoa > Arthropoda > Arachnida > Uropygi > Thelyphonidae > Typopeltis > Typopeltis vanoorti. The sequence continues at coordinate 74,537,429 of NC_143573.1, read as the reverse complement.
TTTCGATACGTTTTCCAACAATATATCTCTGTGAAAAGGCATTCTCACTATATGCAGCTACTGAAACTAAATACAGAAACAGGCTAAATTGCAGAAAATGATATGATGCTACAAGTTACATCCAACATACCAGACATTGAAAAACTGCAGTTCAAAACAACAACTGCACTGTAGTCATTAATGAACTTAAAAAATTTTTTAAATTTATGGAGCACTAAATTGTAAAATGGTGAGTGTTTATTGATTTCTTCTTTCTTTTTCATGTTTATTTTAAAGATTGGGTTGTGAAAGTTCTGCAAAAAAATTTTGCTAGCATTAGGGCTCCATTTTAGCAAGAAGTTTGGAAAACCCTGCCTTATGGTATCAGAACACAAAAGCCAAACACTTTCATCTAGTCATTAGAATGGAATGTTCAATGCTAAATATAACAACATTTCATCTGCTGATATCTGTTAAAATTTCAGTTATTCTGCACAAAATAATTCTAAAAATAATCTGATACTGACCTGATTAAACAAGCTTATAATGAAAACAATCTGCCAACAGGAACTCATGTATGAAAAGGAATGTAAATCCTTTAATCAGATATTTCTGTGAATTTTGTGTTAATCACCAGGTTAAAAATAAAAATGTTCACACACTTACATAATAAGTACTGAATCCCATCATAAAATGGATAGCAAGATGTTTAACAACTTGACTCAAATAAGAGATTTATTCCTGAAATTAAAAATCCTACCATTAGAAGAAGCACCCCTTAAATCAAGAGACCATCTTACACCTTATAATAGTTTTACTTGTACAAAATATTAGCTTCCAAATTCCAGTGAATCAAGGTTTAATTAATTGGTCCTCCTGTCCTCAGCAAATGGAAAGGACATTTCCTTATGAACCAGAGAAAAAGAAAGTATAATTGTTTAATAAGCACCTTAATGTATTATGAATATGTAAAAGTGTCATTTCTGTAAACTGAAAAAGAAGAGAGATCACAAAGCTTGTTTATTTTTCAACAGTGAACTCAATATAGAGATGTATACTAATTTTTTCCAGATGACAACTAAATATCAAACATCAGCCACAAATTGAAACCGATTTGTAATTTTATATAGAAAAACACTGGAAAAATAAGAAACTTGGTATTATAAAAACCACAGGTCTTCAAGTGAATATAATTTGCTGTACAAATAATTTTACATTCACAGATGTGACAGCACTATAATAGATCTCTCTTCCATAATGAAAAACATGGCTTTTCTACAATCAACAAAATACCAATTAATTATTTGCCACAGAAAATGATCATCACATAATCATCCTTTAAGTTAAAAAGCATCATAGAAAAGAGTGGCTGCTTATTTAAAAAGCTTAACTACTACACCGTCTCTTTCTGCTGAATCTGAAGTAGGTGTCTTTTTTTCCATCTGCTAAGGACAGAATTCACCCATAGTCTCCTACAGGAGTTTATAGGATTATAATTTACCTGAATGTAATTTAAATTACAGGCAGATTATCTTTCCTATTAATTTCTGCAGAAATGAAATATTATTCATAACTATTTTAACAGTATTACAACACCAAACAAAATACTAAATTCTAAAAGGAGTTTATATTTCACTGGATTTTAAACCAACATCCTCAGAGCTAAATAACTCGTTATACACGGCAATGAGTAAGGGAAGCAATTCAAATTGTAATAGATAAAAAGATCTAAAGTTCTAATTTGGTGCCCTCTAATGCTGCATAAAAGAAGTTATAGTTGTGTAGGAGATGACTGTCTCCCAATTTTTTTGGCAGATTAATACAGCCATACTTGTCAGTAATCTTAAGATCAACTCCTACACAACTGTAATAACTTCTTTTATACAACATTAGAGAGGACCAAATTAAGATTTCATATCTTTTGTCCATTACAACTTACTCATTGTTTCATATAACATGAATGGGGTATCGGTTTAATGCAGCAAAATGTCAAGTCTCGAAGTTTGGAATACATCAATAGGAGGCTGCATACTCGATTGGAGGAAGTAGGAGAGACAAACGATCTGGGGGTGATGATTGACAGAAACCTGAAATTCAGGGAACATATTACAAAGTTGGTGAAGGTAACCAGAGGAATGCTGCAATACTGAGAAAATGCTGACCTGCAGAGATAAAAGAGTTATCGCTACAGTGAATAACACCCTGATCAGACCCCACTTAGACAACTGTTCTCAAATTTGGTCCCCATGATTTGAAGGGTATAAATTAACTGTGGAAAGGGTACAGAGGCAGATAACAAAGATGGTTTCAGGACTGTACAATGTTAGTTATGAGGATCGGCTGAGGGAATGTGGACTGCAGAGTTTGGTAGATAGAAGGAGAGGTGATATGATGGGGACTTTTAAACTGTTGAGAGGTAGTTAGAGGGGTGACACTGAGGAGTTCTTTCGCTTGGTAAAACAGCAGGAAGGAGCAATGACAAGGGGCCCCATCCCTGGAAGTTATGAAAGGAAGCTGTGAGCAAGAAGGTGAGGAGTAGCTTCTTTGCATGGAGAGTGATTGAACCATGGAATGCATTGCCTGATAGAGCAAGAACAAGAGTAGTGAGAGCAAGAACGGTCAATGAGTGGTATGATAGACTATGTTTCCTAGGAAGGACCTCCCACGATGAGTCTTTTGACTCCATGGAAGCTTGAATAATAATAATAACATGTTGTTTTGCTCTGAGGATGATGTTTTAAAATCTAGTGAAATATAAGCCAATTAATAAATATTTCATAATTTAGTATTTCATTAAAATAGTCATGAACTGAAGCTTAACATGACATCGTCATTTGTTGGATGTACATCATTAACTTTAGAAAGTTATAAGTGAATATTCATTTCTTTAACTGTATCCTAAAAAGAAATGAATATTCACTTATAACTGACAACAGCATTTTGAAAAGATACTTCAAAACCTGTCTTGTGCAATATATTTTCTGATTATGTATCTTTGGTAGTCCATTAATTCTTGGTAGTTGTTCATGGAAAGTATGAAACATATTTATGGCCTCCATGTCACATGAACTGAACTGATGTTATTTAGAATTGTATTAAGCAGGTATTTTTAATGACCATTAGTGATTATTCCACTGTATTCAACAGAATTTATCAATAGCTGCCCATCTTATGTTAGCCCTTGTAAAGTGATATTTCTGTTTGAAGTGCTAGTAATTCATTTTTAGAAGCACTGCAGATAGAAAATTTTTCTATCTGCAGTATTTCTACAATTTGGAAATGGAAATTAATTTTTATTTCACATGCAACAGTTACTAATTCTCTTCCATATTTTTTGGATTTTTTTTCTCTCCTCTAAACATGAAATACATTTAAAGATGACTGACAAAAACAACTAGGACCTTCCTAAACAACAAATACATGTTTTATTCAGGCAATAACGATCAGGGAAAAGGAGGAGAAGTGATACTATTCAACACTAAATATGATAATAATCTTAAATGGCAGGCAATATCAAGTAGAGCAATGTGAACAAATATCAGAATGGTGATCTGGACAATGAGACTCATTTGATTCTATATTCCCAAAGTTGGTTCTATTAAAGAAGAAGTGGAGGAATTTTGGGAGGATTTTGTGCAGTGCAGTGATAGAGAGAGTGTGTATTAAATGTTTCAAAAGTGAATCCCTATTAGGTGACAAGAATTGAGCAAATGTTAGTAGAGTGGACAGCATCAACAGTAGGATGAAAAATGTCAGAATTAATGTAAAGATTGCAGCCATGGAAACAGAGGAAAGCGAAATGAACATAAAAAAAGAAATAGCAGGCTTGAATGTTATCCTTCACAGGACAAAGTACAAAATTGCTGAAGAATTAAAGAAGAGGAAAGAGAATAGCAGAGCTGTGAAGAAAAAGAAAGAAGCAGGTGGTCCAAAGTAATAATAAAGACCGAGTGAACAAACAGGAAAATCAAGTTAAGGAAAAAATCATGTACAGAGATTGAACGATCAGGGGAGTACTTAACGAAAGTGTAAAAAAATCGTGTTTCCCTAGTGCAAAAATTCATGACATTAGTCATGTCATCCAGATGCAAAAAGGTAAGGTGAAAGAACTAATTGCCTTTGCTTTGCACAATTGGTTTGAGTTGAAAAGTATTCTACGAGGGAGGATGCAAAGGAGTTGTTAGAAGCAAAACTAAAGTGCAAGAAGGCGAAGCATGGAAGTCTCCTGACATGCCATGATAGAGGTGAACTGAGGAGGAGGAGGGCATTGGTAGCAAATGAATCAATACATAAGCTGTGCAGAAGGAATGAAGGATTTGTGGATCTCTGGTCTGTGTTTGATGGAAAGAAGGATTTGTATAATGTACTGCACCTAAATGGTTTTGGTATTAGATGTCTAGAGAGAGCTTTGTTCATTGAGAATGCTGAAGTGCAAATTCGGGAAAACTTAAGCAATTAGGATGGAAGCAGGTGAGTTTGTGTGAAGGCACCCATGAGTCAAGTGGATACAAAAATCAGAACTGCATGTTGTACTCAGGAAGTTACAGGCATGGAAAAGAATAGAGCATACTGAAACTTCCTGACAAGGAATCAGCTTTTGTTCTTAAAGAATATGGAGAAAAATGTAAGAAAGCAAAGCACTATATAAAACTAGCTAAACAAAAGTCATAGAAAGGCCTCAGTAAGAGGATAGAAAATAAATATCAGGAAGGTAAAATATTCTGGAGTTTATTGTAAAAGCTAGAAATGAAGGAAAGAGAACTATAAAAGTAATCAATACATGAAAAACACACTCAGCAAGAATGCAATCAAGAATATATATATTATTATTTGACACCTCCAGGGGGGCCCATAGAGACTCATTGAGGGAGGGCACGTGCTCTACAACTCTTTCTCCACCACTCAATCCACTAACTGCAACTACACCAATGCCATCTACCGCCGACCACCACCACTAGTTTTTCCACAGACAATCACAAACATTTATGCCCATGGCGAGATTCGAATCCGCAGCCTTTTGGCTGGAGAGCAGATACGCTGACCACTCAGCCTGGCTGGCCGAGTGGTTAGCATATACATACATACATACATACATATACATACATACATACATATATATACATATACATACATACATACATATATATATATATACATACATACATACATATATATATATATATATATATATATATATAAATAAACATTTGAAGTAGAAAAGCCATTATAAACTTGAAACAAGGAAATAAAATACAGCTGGAGTAGATGATATTTGACCAGAAATGGAATTATAAAAGTACTTCAAATATGGAAGTATAAAAGTTTTATATTGGCTACACTGCATAATTCAGAAGACCTGGTCACAGGATCAATTCTGGATGAATGGAGTAGAGCTCTCATGTACAGAGGAATCTCACATTCACAGAGGAATTTCTCTCTAAGTGTTCCTGGTAAGAATTCAGGCCAAACAGAGGTTGTCAGGATGCTTTCACTTGAAGACAAACAGTTGAACAATCATGGGAATATAACAAGGATCTGTATTCGAGTCTTGTAGATCTGGAAAAGGCATACGACAAGGTGGCAATTAAAAAAAAAAAAGCTGTTCAAAATGCTACAGTTACATGGTAGATATGGGACATTATGAGGAGGATCTGGAAAGTTCTGATAAACACCTAGAACAAAAATTATATTAAAGCCACTGATATAACCACAAGAAAGAAAATATCTTCAAACCCTTCAATCTCAAGGAGTAATTAGTCTGTACTGAAGTTGTAAGTCAGCAGTTAGAATTGAAGGAGTTACAGGAAGATGGTTTGATTTTAAATCAGGTGTGAGACACGGGTGTTCAATATAACCACTGTCATTCATCATCTATATGGATCATACTATGAAAGAAAATGGTATCAAAATTGGAGATGTCAATCTAAGCTCTTTTCTTTATGCAGATGTTGTATTTCTAAATAAATCCAGTACAAGTCTGCTGGCTTCCCTGACTAGGTTGAATAACTGTTGTAATAAATTTAGTATTGAAAATCAGGAATAAAAAGACAGTCAAAATAAGCAGAAACAGTGAAAATGCCAATTGCATCCTGAATGGAGAACCTATAGAAGAAAAAAAAAAACATTTCAGATATTTAGGCACAATTGTTAGTGAAGACTGCAAATTAAATAAAGAAATACACAACAGAATTAGCAAAGTTGGTATGGCAGGACATTAGCTGAATAAATTTATATGGAATAAGAGAGAAACTATTCAAAATACTCAACTAGCTGTATATAAGACAGTGTTCAAACCAATTTTAACTCATGGATCTGAAAGCTGAGTTAGAAATAAAGCACTTTGTAAAAGACTACAGACTGCAGATGTTAGAGTTCTGAGAAAGTTTACAGAAGTAAACAGATGGCATGACTGGCAGATCAGTATTGAAAATGAGATTATTAGATACTGTTAGCATTTAGGAATATGCTAACAGAGCTGATCTCAGGTAGTATGGTCACTTAAACAGAATAGGATCAGAAAGGTTGGTAATAAATGTGTTCTTTGTTCAGAATGGCAGGAAAAAGATCCAGAGGAAGACCAAGATCAAGTTAATTGATACAGTAAAAAGTGTCTTAGAAGACAGAAATATAGGATCTAAAAACACTGGTATCTTAACAGATTAATTTGGAGTAAAATAATCAAAAGAACTTGAGTAATGATTTAATATTTTTTTCATGCAGCACTATCACAATACCCTGTAGACCTTTGAGGTTACATGTCTGGAATTTGATGATGTCATACTCTAATTGTTATCAGGCTAGTTTCATCATTAGTAAGATAACTGAAAAGATTAATAAATCATTTATTTATAACATTTGCCATCTGTTTAGATGACTAAAACTAATTTGGTAATATTTTGTATATGCCTATGTTGGTTCTACTTAAAATACTAATGAGCAAGTAATGAATCAATAAAGCCGGTTTTGAATGATTAAAATAATGGTTGCTACTGATGATGCATCCAAAAGTGGTAGTATAATATTTCCTCCTCCAAGAGAGAATACATAACTAAAAAACTTACATTTTTATGAATATATATTTTGAGATTTGCAACGAGTATAATAACTTTTGTGTCACAGAATGATAATGACATATCACAGCCAATATTTCAGCATATGGAGCAGAGTAATACTAGATATAACTGTTACATTAACAAATTCAACTTACTGTTTTATACAATGCCAAACACACTTTGAAAGTTACAACTTTTAACAGCAAAAATTTCTTAAAAGCAGTTGCAGAATTTTCTAATTCAGATAAAAAGTAAAAAGATCTGAATGCTGCTGAACTACATGCTGTGAGATAATATGGAACATTATGTATGGTGAGGAAGATCAAAAGGTCAAGTGACAAACAGCCTTCATTTTTTTCTGAATATATCTTTATTTTACTCACTTTTCATGTGTTCATTCTAAGACACATTATTAAATCTGTAAAACCATTTAGTGCTTAATGACCCCCCCCCCCCCAATCACTGAAAAGTTCTGCAAACAAGAGCAGATAAGTTTTTCAGCATGAAGGTTAGCTCTCTTCGACAAATCCTTTTTATGAACTCAGTATCTCTGAAGGAATATCTTCTAATATGTGAAAATGATTTCTTTGCAAAGAATTTGCTAAAAGAATTCAATATTCTATTTTGGTATCTGTTGAAATGTCAGTGTGAAAAGAATTTTTAGTGTTATAAACAACGTATGGCAGAAGAATATAACAGCTTTTGAACTGACATTAATCCAAAGCGAATTAAACACACACACATATGCATTATTTGGATGTTAAAGATATTTTCTCTAGGGAAAAAATAATGCTCACTCAAAGAATATTAATTTGAATTTAATTTCATTATATTTTTAGTTCATACAGATTTTTATTACCATTTAATTACCACAGATAGATTTATCTGACTGTATGGTAATTTAATGATAACCAGATAGCAATCATATGCTTTATCTGTCATAGGTTTTAATTCGGTGAATGCAAAAGTCTGTCTGCTTCTATTGTATATTTCATTTACTGAATTTGGCATTGATAATATTTGCATATACCTTCATACAAATATTATTAAACTGAAGATCACTATTTACAAAATGAATGCATATCCATTATGATACCAAATGAACCTTAGCAACCAAAGCTTCCTTTTATACACCCAGAGAGAGAGAGAGAGAGAGAGTTTGACTCTCATTTCAATTTCACCGAGTGGAGATGACTATTTCATTTCATTTATTTTTGGGGAGGTTCAGAAAAATCATTTAAAAAAAACTTATATAAAAAAATTATGACTAATCAGTTAAGTACATAAACTCAATTCACCTGTTATAGCATTAAATGAAGTGCAGTGCTTATATGACAATAATATAGACTGCAAACAGGACTTCAATAATTGTCCTAATTTAAATTTCTATTATACATTAAGATAATATAAGCGGATTACTAGGATTTGCCATAAGTAATACTATTTACAGCAATTAAACATTTATCATATAGGAAAATGTACTCTGAATGGAATACAGGACAAAATATATTCATTACTGCTTATTTTCAGTTTTATTTCTTTTTATAGTTCATTAAACAGTGAATACCAACCATGAGAGGTATTGTACCTGTTTCACACATTTAGTGTCATGGAATGTAAGCATTACATAATCCATAACCGCTCTTCTAGAGACAAAACATAGACCAATCAAATTAAAAATAGTGATTGAACAGATTAAATCATTTCACAAATAGCTGATTTCTCCCATTGCACCTGAATCTGTCCAATCTGGCCCAAAATTAAACACTAATAATAAATTGAAGTGAGAGTCCCCTATATGAAACTTCCCCGAAAACTTATTCTATTATGCAACATAATAGAATAAGAAATAGATAAGACAAATCTGAGAATGCATATTAGGAAAGACATGACCATAAGATATTCTACTTACAATCAACTGCTAATAAATGCCTAAATTACATATACATTACTGAGAGAAAATGAAATTGCTCATGGTCTATGAAAAATCCTTCAACAAACATGGATACAAACTATGGTTTGCCATTTAAAGGTAATGTTGCTGTATGAGTTTATTTAAATTTGACAATAGACTGTCTATAATGTTTAATAATTCTGCAGCTAAATTCCCACCTTCTAGCTGGTAAATTTATGGAGATTTACAGGAATGGAAATATTTAGATTGCTTCTCTTCAAAGAGTGCCTCTGAGAACATGTGGATGTGTTCACAGTGTCTCTGTGAACACATGTGGAAGATTATAATCATTGGGGAAAAACAGCATAAGGAAGCATGTTCTAGAGAAAACAGAGATATAAGGAATAGAGGAGGAGGAGAAGCTGGTTCAGTAAGTTTGGAGATGAACCATATATGGGTGCTGACTAGCAGATGTTCATGCCTGTACATGATTAGAAGAAAGTGGAGAGATGGTAATGGCCAGTTCAGTGGAGCAGTGTTCATGGAAATACTTAAAGATATAATAGGCTATGGATCTGATGTGCTTATGCTAGGATAGTTTAGATGTGAGAGTTAACATAAGAGTAAAACTGATTTTGGTTGATTAGCAAAATATTACAAAAAGTGAGCAAGAGCGGGGTATGGTCTTTCTTTCTGGAAATGAGACAAGATTGTGTTTTGGTCATTAAAGTTCACCAGGTTATCCTCATCCCACTTCAGAATGGCAAGGAGATCAATATTTAAGATATTGGTTAAAACAGATCTCGAAATGTTAATTACTTGAATGCTACAAGGTTTTGAAAATGAAAAAGAAGAGTAGAGAGTACTGGCATCAGCAAAGCTAAGAATAGGATGTCAGAATGGGAGAAATCAGTGATATATAGGAGAAAGAGAGAGCAGTTAATAGCACTTTAGCCTTGGGATACACTAGCACTGCATGAAAAATCTGATGACCAATGAACAACTGGAGAGGAAGCTGGCAATCCATTCAACAAAAGGAAGGAGCAATACCATAAGATAGATTGGTAAGAAGGCACTGATACCAGACTCAATCAAATGCCTTTGGAAATATCAAGCATTGCACTCTACTTGAGTTTCTCTGAATATTTCCATAACCTGTGTCAAATGCTAGGTGATGTTGGCTAAGAGGTAGACTATGAAATGAGAATGGAAAAATCACACTGGTGACTTCTGAATAATTGGTGAGTCTCCAAACAGTGAAACCTGGCTGTCGATGATCAGTTCCATTATTTTGGGAAAGTACTGAGTTCAGAGAAACCAATCAATTAGTTTAATGGTTGACTTTTATATCCATTTTTGGGAACAGGCTGGATAAAAACTTGCTTCAAAGCCGTCAGATAGATGCCAGATGAGTATGACAGCTTGTAGAGGCGATACAAAATGGTTTATGGAGCACAAATGGAGGAATACTATCAAGTACCGGACACTTATCAGTATTAAGACTACTCAGTATTTTTCCATATTCTTCTGAAAGATGAGAGAAAGCATGCCTTGGAAGTTAGTGGGAATGTTGCACTTTGATTGCATGAAAAGAATTTCTATGCTCAGTGTAAAGAGTGCAAATTTATGTTAAGAAAATAACAATTCCTAGAAGTAGCATTCCTCTGAAAACAAAAACAAAACAAAACAAAAACAAAACTAATTATGCCTTGAACTGTAGTTAGAATCACTCGCATATTTTCTTTAAAATATGTGGAGCTGGTAAATCAGAATGTTTTAAACAATCAGCTCTTATAGTGTTATACTTATTTTATAGAAGGCTACTTGATAGCAGGATGCTTAATTGCAAACATCCTATCAAGGCGTGTTCTTCCTTGAAAGATGCCATTTACTCTATGTTTTATAATCTATTGCTGATGCTGTTTATAAGTTAAGTTTATCTTCCGAGTTAAATTTATACAATCCCCAATCATCTTTTTTTTGTCCAAAACATCACAGTGAAATAATCCTGCTGTACAGATGATTATTATAGAAGTGGTACTATGGTTTAATAATTACAACAAAGAAAAACTAAGGACCCATGAGTGATGTGTATTGTCTGTAAACTGCACACTGTCTGGTTTGCAGGAAAAAAACAACTGAATTTCTACAACTAATGTCCAAACATTAAGCACTGCAATCAATGTGAGAACTCACTCACTCTCAATTGGAAAGCTCTCCTAGCACTCTAAAGTAATTTGAACAAAATTTAAAAACACTATTGTTTCACTTAAATTCTACTCTACATTTGCTTTGCTTTTTTTATCCTTCTATTTTTTTTCTCTTTTCTCTCCCATCCATTTTGTGATTTTTTGCATATGGCAGCCCCTTAGAGTGGACTTTTTCCCTCTTTATTTTATTATTTTTTTCAGAGATCTCTGGGGAGGGGAAGGGGGAGGATCAAGGATTCATTGAGGGAAGCATCATCCACACCTGCTGTCATACCTTCTATTAAACTCATTCACACTACATGCAATCACCACTTCAGCAGACAAACTGTTGAAGTCATAGCTTATTTCTCATAGGATCTCACTTCACCCTCTCTCCTAGCTCTCACCCCTTTCTCAAACTCACACAAACTAACTCCCACAGATGTCCCCTTCGTCCTCTTCCCCACCTTCCATATAATGAAAAATTTCATCAACTGATATCCTATAACATCTTTTCAAAAGTTTATAGACCATCATACATCCCTCTTTCTCGCTGTTTTGAATGAGAGATATTTATGTAAAACAGATAACCATAATTTTTAACAGAGCAAACAAAATGTCTCAGTGGGTTTTGGACTGGTTCACATTAGTTGAAATATTCAAATCAGACATCTAATGACTATGCTACTTCATTATTGCTTTCACTTTCTCTCTCAATTCTTTTAACTGCTTTAATTCACAGATAGGAATCTGATGGAGTTTTTTAAGAATGAATTTATCCTGCTATTTTTATTTATCAAATTTTCTTTTAAGAACTATTGTTTATGTCATTTATTTGGAGGATGATTTCCTATCAGTTTTCTCAATCAATGCTGGAATACCTCAGTGCACTGGTCTTTTCATCTCACTAATCTAAAATTCCAGGTTTTTAATGATAGCAAATGTCATTCCTCATCAGTCTGCCAAACCACGAAGAACCCAAATAATAAGCTTCAAGATCTTCCATAATCACTGTCTTAAATAGTGATCTTATTATTCTGTAGAGGTGAGAATAATTCAGTGAATTTAGAAACCTCCAATCTCGTCCTGGCTTATTTCTCATAGGATCTCACTCCACCCTCTCTCCAATTTTGATAATATTCATCTCCAGTCACAGTCAGATTTTTCTCGTTGGGCTGATTTACACCTCTAGCCCTTCCTGGCACAAATGTATTACAGGCATAGCCTCCTTGGCCTCCAAAAAAGGTGGGTGTTCTCTTCTGTTCAAAAATACTTATCACTCCTAACATAAAATCCTAAATCTTCACAATCTTAGAATATTATTCTCACATTTTGGGTAGTACACCAAACCTCCCTTTGAAAAATTGATGGTATCTAGATAATGACAGCAATCCATTTGACAGAAGAGTCTGGTTTTAGAGATTTCCTCCAATCACTTTCTCAAAGATGTCCTGTTTCTGCATTTTTGCCTTTACCATAGGTACTTTTGTGGGTAATGTTCCACCAAACTGGATGCCATTATTCCTTCACTTTCTTCTAAACATGTTAAAATCTGAGCAGCTACTTGTCAACATCCAGTAGCTAAACAATTCAACAGCAAAACAACTTCCTGACATTCACTTATCTGTGTTCTTTGGAATAGCCTTCTTTCTCCTGACCACATGGACTAGTGTTATATATAAAGACTCAGGCATGAAATATCTGTAAGTGGTTCTATAATTATTTATGTTTCTCTGTTTCTCTTAGATAATTCTGTAAACCTGTTTTCATTTGTGTACAACTAAGGAAACCAAACAGATGGACAAAATGCATGCAGACGTGTATTTTAGTCAACATGCCAGCTGCAAAGCCATATAGTGTTTCATTATAAAATGCTTAACCACGAAGTCTTAAACAGAATTAAAAAGGAAAAAAAAATTAGCAGGGAGCAAACATTCTTTCTGCTGGCTTATTGTTTTCTACCTGATCTTATAAATAATGGCTTCTAAAATAATCACTTATGTGCATTAATTTTTTTCTGGTTTAAATTTATTTTAATTAATTTAAGAAAAAATTTTCCGTCATCCACTTTGTTCAAATACAGTTTGGTTTAATATACTTCAAAAAATGCAAACCAAATTCAAAGAATAAGCATTTGCAATCTTTCTGTGAACATGTGCAAGCATACATGAGAACAGGTAGAGTGGTATTGTCAACACGAACTTACATAATTAACAGCAAGCAAAAATTAAATTATTAATGAGTAATGCTAACTTACCAGAACTTATTAAATAAGGAAAATTATAAGATTTTTATTATTATTCTGGGTCTCCGTGGAGTCACAAGACTCATCATAGGTGTTCCATCTTAGACAATGCTAAGTCCATCAGACCAGTGCTTACTTGTACTGTTTGTGCTCTCATCACCCTATCAGGCAATGCATTTTGAGCCATCCTCTATGCAAAAAAAGTTACCCCTCATCCTCTTATCACTTCCAGGAAGGAACATTTTGCTCCTTCCCCTTGTTCTACCACACAAATGATCTTCCCTGGCATCCATCCTATAACTCTACCTCTGAACAGTTTTATAAATGTCTCACTCTATCACTTCTTTGCCTTCTATCCAATAACCAACTCTGCAATCCACATGCATTAGTTACCAATAAGTCTGTATTTAGTAAATTAAATTTAGTATTTTAAATGCCCCACCGTGTCCATCCCCATACCTCGGTAAAATAAAAAAAAAAAATTTTTTCTTCTTTTTTTTGTATAAAATATAACAACACAAAAACGATTTTCACGGGAATTTTTGTTAGAAATAGGGGAATCATATGAATCACCTGATTCAATTTCTGCATGTATGTCGCTACTCTCTCCCTATTCCTACAGTTTCAGTTGTATTATGTCATGCATTCTGTGTTGTGCACAGCCATATTGTGAATATTCAGATAAAATGTTACGTTGGCGATTATCTAATTTTGTAGGTATTCCGTAATGTCAAAAGAAAAACATCATGAAGGAAAGTGGCATTTTCATACAGAATTACAAAGTGAATTTAAATTTCTGACGTTAGAACCAGAGAATGAAGAGAGTGCTGTATTTTGTTCTTCATGCGACAGCAGTAAATTTTCTCTTGGATTTGATAGCCAACATGACATTGTTAAACACAGACACTTCAAAACATCAAAAGGCTGTAAGAACATGTAATATTAGTAAGACTTTCAATGCATTTTTCAAAAACAAAGAGCCAAAATCTGATAACTATGCTTGTGCAGCTAAAAAAACTACATTTTCTTTTTACACAGTTGTACATGATCAAAGTTTTAAATCATGTGACTACCAGTCGGAACTTATTTCAGAACTTTACAACTAAAATATTCCAGTGCCAGAACAAAAACAGAGGCCATAAGCTAATAACGTAATTGCGGCTTTTGTAATGGATAAAGTACAAAATGAATTAAATAGTGCCAATTTTGTTACTATATCTGTAGCCAGACAACAACAGACTAGATACGCAACTTGTACCCGTTAACTTAAGATGGAGTTCATCTTTTGCTCGCCAGGATCAATAGTGCCAGTTGAAAGAGTTTTTTCTCTGATGAACAATGTTTGGTCTGCTTATTGAAACAGACTTTTAACTGAAAACACTAAATGTCTCCTTCAAATAAAAGTGTATTCAGATGTGAATTGCTCGGAGTTCTATGAACTGATAAAAATGACAACTTTTAAAGTTCGTTCCTCTGAAAAATAAGAATGTTAAAATTAAAGTGAATAAATATTTATTTTCATTTCATTTTTCTTTGCAATTTTTTTTTTTTGGTCTACATTTTTGTCCATATTTTGCTTTCAAGAAATATGGTAACCCTAACATGCATCCTCATAACTAACATTGCACATTCTTGATATATATATATATTTTTTTTTTTAATTTGTCCTTTTACCTTCTCAAAAGTTAATTTATTCTTTTCAAATCCTGGTGACTATATTTATTTATTTATTGTTTTTGTCAGGATAATATTTATCATAAGTTAGACCAGCCTGGTTGGGCTAGTGGTTAGTGTATCCACTCTCCAGTCAAAAAAGCTGCAGGTTTGAATCCTGCCATGGATGTTTGTAATTGTCTGTGAAAATGCTAGTGGTGGCCAGTAGATGGCATTGGTGTAGTTCTGATTCATTGTAGTTGGTGAAAACAGAGTTGTAGAGTAGGTACCCTCCCTTGATGAGGCTTTGGACTCCTGGAGGTATCACATAATAATAATACTAATAATGTGCATATTATGTAGACATAAAAACTTGATTAGAAATGCTTGTTATAATGCATTTCTAATCAGCCTGGAGGGATGATCAGAAGAAAATCAACTGAATTAATCTTAATTACTTTATAAATTTTGTAAAAGCAAAATTATCTGAATTAAAGAAAGGAATCAGTTTATTTCATCATACCCACAATATAAAATTTACTGCTCAGTGCAATGCTATGTTCGTAAGGCAGCAAAATTAAAGGAATATAGTCACTGTAATGAAATATTTTAAGCAATATAGCATTTAGTTAATCTGAAAATTCTAAACTTTATTTTTATATTTCTCAAAATTTTATTTCAGAAGCTATTTTCCATGCTCCTCAAATAAGACAATTCTACTCTAAAACTTCCATTTCCACATGTATAGATTAATCAATATTAAACAAAGAATACTGAAATTAACTAATTTCAAAAAGAACTGAATGAATAAAGATTGAGGTTAACACTAAAGTTCCCTAACGCTGATATGACACTAGCATTTAAGAAAGAAGTAATATCACCGAAGAATTAAAACAAATTTACAAAATAAAGTTTTTATTCCCACTGTTTTATCCAAATAAATAAGTAATTTCTATTCTTAACCCTAAATGTGCATATGCTCAACACACGCACACACGCGACAGATTTCAAAACAGTAAAAAAAAACTTTAATCGAATGTTTAGTAGTATGCTTTTAATTAAATAAAATATGGTTTTCTAGAAACCTATAACAAAAGAAATATACCTTTCTTCATAATGTTATGACTTTATGTCATAGTCACTGTAAAGATATGCTAATATTGAAAAAAAAATAAAAAATAAAATCCAGAAATAAAATATGAATTTATGACATCATTCTTCTAAAAGTGGTATTACTAAAAAGAGTTTATTTAGCAATTTTTTTTTTGAATGACAAGGCACAAATATTTACATTTTCTATAAATGATATTTTGAAATATTCTCTATATAGTCAATCTTATGGCAAACCCCAATAACTGAACATATCAAGATAAAGATCTACTTTTATAAACACAAAACTGAATTATATAAAAGTGATTTTTAAATTCTTTTCTCAGTTGTAACACATTCACCTCCTTGATGAGTGCAAAGCAATGATTTCATAACATACAATAACAAATATAAAATTTTATTAAAGTATAATAATATATCAATATTAAAACAGCAAATTAGCAAAACAGTGAAATGCAGATGTCACAAAGATAATTCAAAATTTGAACAATTTTGATTGATTTACAATCAGTCAAAACAATTCAAATAAATCATATGCCCATATAAATTTAAAAACTTCCTTTCTTAATTAAAACAGTATTTAAAGACTAGAAATAAAGAAGTAAATACTTTAAGGAAAATACCTTTTCAATAATGACAGCTAAATGGCATTAAAATACTAGTGATTATTTATAAAGTCCTCAGATCAATTTTAATGCATAAATTATTGGCACTTTTCAAATAATAATAAAATTTACTACTAAACCAATAGTTTAACAGCTTCATTGAACAATAGTTACAATTTTAGTGCACATTTTAGAGTGAAATATAGTATTTTTTGTATTTGAAAAACATTTTTGCAAATCAATAATAGTTTAAAAATTAAGCGACAAAACTGAATTCTGTATGTATATAGAAAAAACAACATGACTGCAAAGACTTGTTTAGGATTAAGTAAATTTTTTTATGCATTTTGTATAATTAAATCAAGTCACTAAATTCTATTAAAAACTGTATAGAAGCAGCTATACAAATGTGAATGGATCAGTGTTGATTTTGCATTTCAAATTTTGCTTAATTGATTCAAGTATACATTTTTTCATTTATTACATAAATTAAAAATATCTTGACCTGATATATGAACTTTATTTGCACAAATCTGATAGAGCTTTATTTTTGAAATAGTGCATTTTTAATTAATCAATTGAGAAGTGGAAGATCAGAATACTAGTGAATGAATCCTACTTCTTTTTATTTTATTTTTTGAATTTTTTATCTTTTACTTTTCTTTTAACTATGATTTCACTTGTGTTAGCAAGTTACAAGGATTTTATTTATCAAAACAATATTAAAAAGGGAGATGAGAGATTTGGAGATCTTAGTGGATAAGAAGCTGAAGTTCAGAGAATACATCATGAAAGTTGTACAGGCAACCCAGAAATTTGCTGCTATAATGTAAAGAAACCAAAATGTATGGATAAAGAGGTGATGACAGTTCCACTGTGTAATGCACTAATCAGGCCTCATTTGACTTTCTGAGCAGAGATCTGGTCATCTGGCAATAAGTAAACACTGGAGAGAGAGTGCAGAGGCAAATAAACAAGAGTGTCTCAAGACTCTGGAATACTGAGATTGAACGAATGTAGACTGCATATTTTGGAAGAGAGGAGAGGTGATATGATCAAGACATATAACAGAGGAATTAGTGTACAAGGTAATGGGATGATGGGAGAATAAGAGATCATCCCTGGAAACCGTAGAAAAGTTAATGCAAGTAAGGAAGTGAAAAGGGGATTTTTTGCATGGCAGGCAGTGAATGAGTGGAATGCATCACTGGAGTGAGTGGTGAGTGCTCCATTGCTGCATTTTTTCAAGGCAAGGGGTCTGTGAGTGTTTGGTCTCTTGTGATGGATCTTCAGCCCAAATGGAGAATTGGAAGTAATACTAATACTAAACCATTAAAGAAGCATAGAATCCTCACTGTCTAGAATTATTTTTGACAGACACTTGGGGTCATATCTAGAGGACTATGCAGTTTGTTTTTCCAGTAATGCAACAATTCTCTTTGAAAGCTAGAAATTTTCTACTGGAAACATCAATCAAATAGTATGCTTGACAGAGAAAATTATATTACTGACAAACATGCAACTTAAAATAATGAAAGTAAAATCTGAATTTATTTTTAATCGCACAACACTAAAAAAAAAAAAAAAAAAAAAAAAACCTTCCCACTTTCAAGAAATATTTCAATTATACCATCAGAGTGAAATGAAATGCTTTAAAACAATAATGGTTTTATAACAAAGCAATGTTAAATGTTCTTTAATGTGGAGGCAACTCTCGCCACAGTGAACTCATGGGGGCCAAAATAATACTGTTACAGTGCATTCTCTTTAGCACTGACTGATGCTAATGAGACTTTGGTTGGGGCTTTCATTGCTGTTATTTTAAACAAGTGCAATATAGTGGTGTTCACAGTAGTGAGAGATGACTATATAACTAAATATTGGAATTAGAGACATTAAACTAATCTGAGTGATACTATTGAGCTCAAAAAAAAAACTGGTGATATCAAAACATTAGTAAATTAACATTCCAAATGACAGTTATCGAAGAACACTGTTTTACATATGTTTAGTCAAAAATAACATTCAAATCTTACTTGATGCACCAGACTATAGAAGTAGAATATTAAAAATAAGATTTTCATATATTTTGACCTCAAGGTATCTTTTCAGATTTGTGCAAATATGATATATCAATATATGTAATAAAGCATGCATGCAAGCAGATGCACACAAACAGAAATATAAATATACATTAAAAATGTTTAAAAACATACTCAAACCTACATATTTTAAAAGTGTATACTTATTTAAATTATGAACAAAAATGTTATTTGATAATATTATACTGTATGTGAAGAGTGGAGGTGGGGGGGGGGGGTGAGCAACAGTTTTGATTATGGCATAAGCAAATGACGATTCCCAGTTACTACAGTTATGGCTTATGATAACTGGTTATATTATTACTGCTAGATTTATTTTTAAAAAAACTGAATTCTTCCCTTAAACAAGTAATTTTCTCTTTTAAACATAAATATACAGAAAAATTTAGTTACCTTTACTTTCATTCTCTGAATTCTATTTCTATTCAATGGCACATAGCAGTATCTTTAGTGGCCTTTATAAAGCCATTTCCTCAGTGATTTAGCTTCCTCACTCATTTACACAACTAAAGTTTGACATTTAACTTTCATTAAAAAAATAATAACAAAGTAAAACTGGCTATCACGACAACCATACCTGAGAGAGAACACACAGACAAGGAATTACTGGCACCTTTAAACACTAATGCCATAGTCACAACAACCAATGATAGGTGTGTGATGATAAAAACTCTGAAGTGAACAACAGCTGCAAAAAAAGTAACCATCTCTATAAAATATTGAAAGTTCACAACAGGAAGTTTGTGTCTGGAGTTCTTTTCGTGTGATGTAAAAAACTGTGAACATGACAACTGTTGTACTGCATGCAAGAAAAATGCCGGCTGAACACTAACTCTGCAACAGTGGCAAACAGGCAAACTTTTAGTGAGTGTGGCAGCAAAAATCACAGCAGTTGATTGCATTCTTTCCAGATCTTTTCCATTTCTTGAAATACCTATATGAAAACAAAGAAACCACTTGAATATTAGAAAGTGTGGGAAGAGCAAACAAATAATAAATAAATAAAAATAATAATAAACATAAATCACTATGCAAATATATTAATGTTGTCCATGAATTTATTTTTTCACCTATTTATGAATAGTTAAATACAAAAACAAAAATTAACTTTGGGGATGAGTAGAAAGAAGCCAATTTATTCTATCTTTTTTTTTTATATTTTGTGCATAATTAGCTGGGCAGGGCTATAGGTAAATGTTTTTTAGCTCTAATCGTGACATGCCCTGTTAGATATCATAGCAGGCTATTACTAGCACTACAAAAGATCAATGCAAAGTAACTATTATGTGCATCAACTATCTATTTACAGTTTAACTGTACTGAATGAAAATATCCAATTCTAATTCTGGACTAGCAAGGAAGTTATCTTTATAGGATTTTTCTTACTAATTTCTCTTAATGTGAAATGTGTTCATAATAGGTATAAAGATGTTGGACCATCTAAGAAAGTAAAGGGGAAAATTTTAGTTTAAAGTTAGTCAGATATACTAAATTGCTAGTGATCCTTGAAACTTAATCACTTCATATGTCAAAAGGCCTATGGAAACAACACAGGAATTCAGCTAGTAAGGATAAAAAGAAAATGGAAGTGGAAGAGTGAGATGGGACTAATCATACATTCATCAACAGACTCTGGAATTCATACTGGAAGGATCATAATTACTGCATGTACACAAAATACCAGCAATAAAGACAGGGTAACCCGGTAATAAATATCATTCTTACAAAGGCAGGAAATAAAATTAACTACTTGTATCAAAAAGTCCACATATAGAAAATTTCGTGTGTTATTTGTATCTAGTTATGAAAGAAATAATAAGGCAGTTCAGTAATCTGAATGAGGTAGTAACGTTGGTATCAGCAACAATACATCAATTATGGTCTAAGGTAGACAAACAGTTGAGTAATTGATGAGGTAAAATGGATCCAAAATTATTTTTGACTTTGATGTCTCACATAACGTGCTTTGGCCTGAGCATGTTTAAAAGTCATTTAATTTGATGTGGTGGTGGTGGTGGTGGTGGGGGGTTATTTACAAAATATACCCCATGCTCTGTCTTGATCTTTTTGGCTGCTTGACACTCTGGATACCACCAAAGCTTTGGATAGAGTGGAAATGGAGATGATGCTTTTGGAATTGAGGCTGATGCTGCCTGGACAATACAATCTGTAACATACTTTGCTCTTCACTGATAGGCAAGATGCTAAAAAGTATTCCAGTCAGCCTGCATTTTCCACATAGACATCACTGCAAAGAACAGGAAAATAATTGCTTCCATATATGTTCTCTTCGACATATCATGCAAGTAGTAGAAAAATCAGTGGCGCATATTGTATAAGATCTATTGCAGAATATAACTGGAAAGGCATATGGAAGAAGGTATTGAGCCCATTATTAAAAAAAGGGAGAGGTCATTATTGTCAAGTACTCATTCAATGATACGACCTTGTCCATCTGTGTTGGCACTACCCAATAAGTGCCGTGCCCATTAAAGTTACCCATAAGAAGTACAGGCTCAGGCAGTGGCAATATAAGATTATCAAATTCCATCTCATTTATCTCATAACCTGGTGGTAAATAAATTGAATATACTGTAATCCCATAAATATCACTACTTCTTCCGCAGTATTATGGAATGGATTGTCGTTGTGTGTGCAAGTGTGAATGAATTCAAGAACAGGTATGAGAGCTGGTGCAAATAGTATGGTCTCCCTTGATGAGTTCCTCACTCCCTGGAGGTCTCTTTTAATATATAATAATAATAATATTTAAAACCTAGTGAGGACCCTATCTTAGAGGAATTTCACTGTTGTATGCAATGATGATCTCGCATCCTTTCCCCACCCTCCATAAAATTAAAAATTCCATCTACTGAAATTCTGTATAACCCTTTCAGAAGCTTGTAAGTCTGAATCATATTACCTCTCTTTCTCCTGTTTGCAAAGTAGAGATTCTCTGTCAACCCATTTCTGAATGCAAGCCCTAACCAACTTTTCCAAAATCTTCACCAACACTCCTGAGATAGTGAGTGATCAATAGTTGGATACATCAGTCTTTGCACCACCCTTGTGCAATGGGATTGCCAAATTCTTATTCAGTTTGTGCAACAGCTCTAGTACTTCCTCTTCATACAAAAATTTTCTCAAACAGTGAAGAGGTAGCAGTGAGTCATTGCATCAGTCACTCACACCTGCATTCAGAACCAGTTTCTTTTCATAATTAGACTTAGTTTTTCATACAACAGTTGTGACTCTTCTGGCCTGCTGCTTATAATTATCATAACTGACGTCATCCTTATGCATACGGTATTCCTCCGAGATCATCTTTTTCTTACAAATCTTTTGCTTAATTAGATTACACATCCATTTTGCTCCTACTCTATTTATTCTTTGAACTCTAAGGACACATTCTGATATTACATAATTCAGGTATTTTTTAAACAATTCCCACTCACTGTCAATATCCTTCCCATCCAATAACTGATACCATGGTATACAGAACCCAGCATACCCCTCAAGTGGTCATAATTTCCTGCTTTGTAGTTCAGCATGTAACCTTTTCTGAATCGAACATTCACAAATTCAGTCACTTCTGAAGTGAGTACTCTGCACGATCACTCTCACAACTGGAGGAAGAATAGTTATGTCTTTAACTGAAATCCCCTCTGACACTATAATCAGATCTAACACTTTGACCACCAGTTCCTTCTGTCACATGCTGCTTAAGGAAGTTGTCTTGCAAGAGTTCAATAAATTCAGTTTCATTCTTCCCATGCAATTTCACAGCTATGCAATCAGTGTTCAAATAATTAAAGCCCCACCCCATTATGATTACTCTTTTCACACTCGTATTATTTGTTGATGCATTTCTTTGTACTAGCAACTGATCCACCAGATCTGTAATAACACCCCACTATGTATGATGCAAAACCAAACGGCTATTTTTTTTTCTCCTGGTGAGATTGATAAGTAAAGGGGATAAAAATCCCTTATTGTTTTTCAGCCAGTATGCGAAACTAAGATCGAAAACTACGATCTAAATGTTTCATGTCGGCGGATCCAAGCATAAGTGACCACTTGGTAGTGCCACACCATACCTTCACTTACACTTACATACCTTCGCTATACGAATGCCTTTCTGGCATTCATATAACGAAGGTATGTAAGTTCTTTTGACTTAAACTTTGATATTCTCTAGGTCTAGCTACTCACTGATGAGACCTCAAAAAAGGTTGAAAACGGTCTGGGTAGTGACCTCTCCTCATAATGTAAAGCAGTTCTACAACTCCTAGGAGCTGTGTGTTTTTACATTATGAGAAAATATCAAGGATAGTGAGGGAGCTTGCTCCACCTTTGCATCGAGTTGCCCTGGTGTGGCACTACCAAGTGGTCACTTACGCTTGGATCCGCCGACAGTTCGTCGGCATGAAAGTTTAGATCGTAGTTTCCAATCTTAGTTTCGCATACTGGCTGAAAAACAATAAGGGATTTTTATCCCCTTTACACCCCACTATGTATTTAATCTTTTTTTGATTCTACCTCACACCAGATGGCTTCGAATTCACTGCCACATGAAAAACTGTTACTAGTATCACTCATAGGTCTCAACTCTAACTGGATTCAAGTCACTTGATATCATTAGCAGCATACCCACTCCTCTCTTATCCTTCCTAAAAATACTGTACTTGATACCCAGGTCTTTGCTTATGCCTACAACATGAGGTTCCAATATATTAACCAAGGCAACAAACTAATCCTTTGTTTTTGATACTCCTAGCATTTATATACAGACATAATAAGTTACCTGCATGCTCTTTTGGTTACTCTTGTCTGTGGTAAGCATGACACAGTTTGACAACTTGCAGATCTCTGTTCTTATCGAGTTCCTAACTTATGCAGACATCTTTCTACATGTTTGACAGGTTCAATGAACACAGAATCATTCTCTCTTCATAATCATTTCCACAGTTACCAACATTGTCACTCTTATACACAGACAAAAATATGAAGACAGAATCAGAAAGTTCTTTTTTTTTTTTTTTTTTTTTTTTTTTTTTTTGTACCAAAATCTTGATATCATTGGCATTCTGACAAAACCCACAACAGTTCCATTGTAAAAATTTTCCTACTGTTTTGGCACTCTAGACTAGTTCAATTTCTGGAAGGTCGAAAGCTTACTTCTATCATGTTTATAAGTATCAAGTGATTTCAGGAAGTAAGGATGGCCAGTGTTTTTCCTCTAGAAAAAAAATTCAATATATATATAAGTGGGTTCTCATTGAATGGAACCATTTTTGGAGGAGTTAGACAACAGGTCATGGGAGAAGCACTTGAGATCATAAAGTTCAAGTATGTGAGATAATGGGATAAATATACAAATTTGAGTTGCTGTTGACATTTGCTTTACTGGCACCTTCTTAATATAAAAGAATCACAGGACAGGTATGGTGGTAGCTAACTTCCTTTATGCATCCTGACATGATATATTTTGTTCAGTCAATCTTTTGTATTTCTTTTTCATCTTTCCACTTCTGACATGCATGGGAGTAATCTGGATGATCTCCATAACAGTTCACCCATTTAGCTTTCTTTCATGGCTCTTCCACCTGGGCACAGGTGGAAGAGCCACAACAGGCAGTTTGGGCATATCCATATTTCTGACATTTGAAGCATCTTAGTGGATTAGGGATGTACCATCTAAGACAGTTGAGATACCCTGCTTTTACACATGGTGGAGGTTTAGGTGTAACAAAAGTAAGGATGATGTTTCTGGTTGGAACCAAATGACCATCTCCACAGACCAGGGAGCCTCATACCTGTCACTCCCTGATCTTTAAGTTCAGAACATATCTCATCAGGAACTTCAAGATCACATTCTAAGATCACTCCTCTAGAAGAGTCGAGTTTATGAGGTGCTGTAACTGGTATTCCATCAATTAATGTTGTTCTTAGTAGTTTGTCAAAATGGTGTTGACATGTTTCAACAAAGGATATTGCTGGAACACAAGTTCTTAACTGTTTTTAGAGAACCTAAACCCTTCTGAATAAAGAAGGGTGACATTTTACCTATTGGCTTTCTACCTGTTGCATGGATGGTCAGAAAAAGCAGTACATTTATAGTGGTATCAGTATTTGGTTGGGACCTTGTTAGGGTCCCTGAAACATTTGAGGATGAAGGATTCATGCTCAAGGTTTTTTTTTTTTTTTTTTTTTTTTTTTTTGACACCAGAGCTCTCCAGCTGCCTTAGAGCCACATATGGATGCCCACTGGTGTCAGCAAGCATTGACTGCACTGAGGAGTGAAACACCAGGGCTATCCTGGATGCTATACCAGCACTGCAGCAAGCCTTGTGTCCTGACCCCAAACTATGGGGTAAGAGACTTATTGCGTAAAGTAGAGAAGGTAGTCAGTCTGCTTGCTCAATTTTTCATCGTGATATCCATGATGTAGTATATAATGGCCCATTAAAAAAAAAAAAAAGGAGGATATCATGGGGAAATAGTTCCCATATAAGTAGTTTACAGTTTTCCACTTGAACAGTGGGAAGAGGCATATGGAAGATGCTGCTTCTGTCCAGAGGGATAGGTTGTTGCTGTTGAGTACATGCTCAACAAAAACTTCCTCTGATGTTTGTCTGGGTGAAATCCAATATCGTTGTGCCCATTTAAATCCCCCCATTAAAAGTAAGGGAATGATAACTGCAGTATGACATCATTAAGATCATCCTGAGAGACATCTGTTGCAGAAGAACGTAGATGTAGCATACTGTTATAAGGTATGACTAAGAGTCAGATGGCAACTGTCTCTTAGTTTGTATTAATTGGGATTTGCTGGAAGGGGATGTGGTTGCTCGCTAGGATGGTAACTACTCCGAGGGTAGGCCTATCCTGCTCAGTGTTACATTTTGTATTACCAAATCATCACCAGGCTTCAGGTATGTTTCCTGTAGGCAGAAGCATACTGATTTAACTTCTTCAAGAGAGCCTTGATTTGTTGATATTTAGTCAGTATCCATGACAATTCCATTGCAGAAATGTTTTCATTAGCCTTGGATACTTACTTTATGGAGAATTGTGAACAGCCGGTGCCCATCATTTCTTTTTCATCATTGACTCCATCGGGAGCACAAGTATATTAATTGTTTTATCTTTCTGTAGGGGAAGCAGATGTATCCATGCTATCTGTTAATGGGCCATCTATTAAAAAGTCTGAAGGCATGTCTGATCCTTTGTGGTGCAAGTTCCTTTATTTTTTAATCAGATTTTTATGCAGTGGGACCATTTTTGGAGTGACTGATCTTCAGAGAGTTGAAGTCTCCAGAACAGCACACAACAGGATCGCAACAGACATTTGATGATGTCCAATGAATGGATGGATAGATATGTGGTAGGTAAAACTACATACTTTTATTTGGATTTCATAACTATAGCATTTGGATCTGATAATGTTACACATTATAGTGTATGAATGAAGCACAGAAAACTATTGAAACTATGTTCAATAAAAATTTTTAATAGCTGCTGTCAATACTGCACAAACCAATTCCTTGCAGTGGATCTATGTTGCCAACACTCACAAAATTCTATGAAATCAATCTATACAGATGCCACTTTAAGAGGCTCTGAATACAAAGAGAATCTCTGTGGACAATTGCTTTAAGGAAATCAATGCTATGACACTGCTTTGACTACCAGTAACTCTGTCTTCAAGACCTTTTCAACTCTGCAGCTTACCACTGTTTTGTAAGATTAGGATTATTAAAGCAAGGGTTCAGATTATTTAGAATTAATAGAAAGACAGTTCAAGGTTAGGTTGTTCTGGATTACAGCCAAAGTACCAAAGATATGAAGTCAGCATAATATACTTTTTAACTGTGTGTTCTTCTGGCCAATTTGCCTTTTTTTTTGGGGGGGGGGGGGAGATGAAAAAATCTGCTACTTTCATATAAAATGGCTAACTCACTTCTGAATGAGTCAGTTCATATGGACCTTTCAAGGACATGACAGAAGTATATATAATGTCTGTCCATCGGGCATATTTTCCAGTGGTTTGTCTGTTTTGAAAGAGGAAAATACTGCCACCTCTGTTCAATATGAGCTAACACAGCTCTGCTAAGTAAACAAAAATAATATACCAACAAGAGTTACCATAAATTAGAAGTAATAAATAAAGAAAAAGAGCCTTCTTCTTCTTCTTTGAGTGCCATCTCCAATCAGACATCGGCAACAACTCTGGCAAATTTTGAGCAATCCTCAGCTACTCTGAATAGTCCCTCAGAGTTCAAGTCAGTCTATTGTCTGATGTCTGCCAGCCAAGATTTTCTTAGTTTTCCTTGTCTTCTTATTCCATTTATCTTCCCCTTTATAATCAATTGAAGTATTTTATATTTTTCCTTATAAAGTAGGTGACCAAGATATACAGTTTTTCTTCTTTTTATGGTATCTAAAAGTTCACATGATTTCCCCATTTGTTCAAGTACATCTTGATTGGACGTTTTTGTTGTCCTTGGGATTTTTAACATTCGTCTGTATAACCACATCTCAAAGGCTTCAAGTTTTTTTTTTTTTTTTTAAATCAATGTTGTCTTCAAGGTCCAAGTTTCTGCACCGTACAGTAGTACAGACCATACATAGCATTCAACCATGATTCAACCAATTTTTTCTTGCCATTTCAATTTTTTATTTCCATTTTTGGATTGCACTCTTCATTTAACCACCATCCGAGATATTTAAATTTTGTCACTCTTTCCGTTTCGCATTTAAAGAAAGAATTTGTTTCTTGCTTATGACCATGAATTTTTTCACTCTGTTTGCTCACTAGTCCGAGAAGATTTTGAAGATCCTGAATATCGTCAGCCAGGAGAACTGTGTTATCAGTATATCGAATGTTATTGATGATTTCACCATTTACATCAATCCCTTCCTCTCTTCCCTTTAAGATTTTCAGAAATATGGCTTCTGGGTATATGTTAAAAAGGAGAGGTAACAGCACACATCCTTGCCTTACTCCTCGTTTGATGATAATGGAGACTGTAATAATGTCACCCACTTGAATAGATGCCTTTTGGTTCACATGCCTAGAAATATAAAGAAGTTAAATTAATGTATACGCTTTCATGATAAATTTCACAATGATCCTGATGTCTTTAGCATCTAATCCAATTCTTCTTAATATTTCTTTTTAATAATTCAATCATTTTAGTATGTCGGACTTTGTCAAATGCTTTCTTGAAGTCTATGAAGCAAATGAATACTTCCTTGTCACTACATTTTTGGAATAAGATTTGAGAACAGAAAAGAGCCTCTCTCATTCTCAAACCGTTTCTAGAGCCGAATAGTCATTACAAGTTTTTGCATTTGCTTTTTTAGGTAGCATGATGAAAGTCGACTGTAATCAGTCTTGAGAGATTATGCCTGTATTCCAGAAAACAATTAAAAAGAAGAGGGGACAAGATGCATCCCTGTCTTATCCCCCCATTCTACCTGGATCTTATTAAATAACTTTACTAATATAGTAATGTTGTTGTCTTCTAATAACTTTACTATTTCTGCTGGTATTCTATATAACTGATTTCTATGGGCACACATTGGTTTCATAACGTACTCCTCATAACATGCTTGAAATTCTTCAAGCAGCTTATGCATTTTAAGTGTCATTATTATAGTATTTTTTTTTTTTTAAATCATAATTATTTCCAAAAATTAAAAGATACCAAAATATCACTTCTGTTTTTGGAAAGTCAAATTTTGAAACATCATAAGATTTATTTTTAGTAACTTGACAGATAAAGTTCTTCTCTCCCGTAGTCCTAAATGGACCGTTGGGTCATTCATGGCTGGTAGGTGATATTCTTTGTTAGCCTCCAATCATCTCGATCTCTTGTTCTTGATATCAGTTGAGAAAGGGAAGAATTTGTCCATTTTAATCAAGGTCGGCCCCTAACCCTTGGCCCCAGAACAATTCCTTCTCGTGTTTGCTTTTGAATGCCTAATATTAGCTCTCTCCACATTTCCAAACCATTTCATGTCTTCTTCTGATGACTGTCAGAATATTTTCCCTTCTTCTTCCGTCTATTGATTCGATCAGTTTTCGGACATTTTCATTGGTTTCGTGAGCAGTATCGGGAATTCTCAAAATTCTTCTGTAAGTTTTCATTTCAAAAGATAGGAGTCTCCTCTCATCTTCCCCCAATAAAGTCCAAGATTCACAACCATACTAGAGGATAGAATTTACCAAGATGTCAATTAGTCTTAGTCTGGTTGTGATTGCTATTCTGTTATCTCCCCACAATGGTTTTAACTTCTGTAGGGCCATTATTATTATTATTATTATTGTTCCGGGAAACTCCAAGGAGTCGACAGACTCATCGAGGGAGGCCCTAACATCATGTCTGGAACAACTATTCAACATTTACACAGTATCTATCATATCTTGCAACTCATTCACGGTCGTAGCACCCACAACAGACTCTGGAACTTATTCCACTCATTCACCACTCTCCAAGTAAAAAACCTAGCTCTAATACCCTTGTCAACCACGCTCTTGCCCAGCTTCCATGCATGGCCCCTAGTCCTCCTACCACCAGTCATATTTTCAAAAATATCTTCTGGATCAATCTTATAAAAACCCTTCAGTAATTTGAATGTCTCAATCATATCACCCCTCCTTCGTCTATCGTCCAATTTCTGCAACCCACAAATCTTCAACCTATTCTCATAAGGTTCATTCCACAGACCTGCTATCATCTTGGTCACTCGTCTCTGGACCTCTCCACTTCCTCCCCATCACGAAGAAACCCTGGTGCCATAACTGGGCACAGAAGTCCAGATGAGGTCTTATCAAGGCTCGATACAGAGGAACAACAACTTGCTTCTCTCTGCATGTTAAAGTATTTTTCATAAGCCAAGTGATTTGGTGAGCTGTTTTAGTTACTTTTGCAATGTGCCCCCTAAACTTCAACTCCCTATCCACCAGTACTCCCAAATCCCTGGCCTCATCAATCTCCTGGAGTACAGTTCCACCTATGCGATATACTGCTGCTATTCTTTTCACCCCAAAGTGCATAACCTTACACTTTGCCACATTAAACTGACATCAATTTTTCCTAGCCCAGTCCTCCAAACTATCCAAATCATCCTGTAAAATTTTGACATCCTGTGCACTCACAATTGCTCTACAAAACTTTGCATCATCGGCAAACAAGTGAACACTTCCTCTCAAATCCTTTCTAATATCATTGATGAACAAATTGAAAAGCAGTGGTCCAAGAACAGAGCCCTGCGGCACTCCACTAGTCACAAGACGTCTTTTTGACTCCACTCCTGAATAAATCACTCTCTGGTATCTCTCCTTCAACCACCCTCCTATCCATCTTACCAACCCTATATCTATCCCCATCTGCTCCAGTTTACTGATTAGGGTTCCATGTGGTATCCTGTGCCATGGTTGCCTTAGCAATTCGGTATTTAATGTCGGTTTGTGAACGACCATCTTGACTCAACATGATTCCTAGATAAGTGAACTTGTTTACATTCTCAATTTGTTTATTGCCAATTTGTATCTTTAAGAATTCAATATCTGATTTTGAGGTTATCATTGATTTTTGTAGGTTTATGTATAATCCATATTTTTTCAATGTTCTGAAAACACAGCTGGTTATCTCTTGTAATTCTTCTTCACTTTCTGCCAGAAGATTGATATCGTCTGCAAAATGTAAGTTATTTATTTTTAGTCCACCAACTACTATTCCTCTATGAATACAAGTATGAATACTAGTGTCATATTTGTGAAGAGCTTCATCTATGACATATTCCAGAAAACAATTAAAAAGAAGAGGGGACAAGATGCATCCCTGTCTTACCCTCCCCTGTTCTGCCTGGAATGGTTCACTGCTGTAATTTTTAATTTCAATTCTCATATCAGATGAGGAATAAAGAGATTTAATAATGCTAATGATTTTGTTGTCAATACCATAATGTTCTAAAATTTTCCATAATGCCTCATGCCATATTAAGTCAAAAGCTTTCAGAAGGTCTAAAGAGTTGTGACAGATTATTTTGTTACGTTCTATATATTTTTCACCTAGTATGTGTACTGTAAAAATATGGTCGATCGAACTTCTGGAAAAGCGCTTGTTCATCTGATAGTCTGCTTTCTATTTTCTTTTCAATTCTTAACAATAGTATTTTTAACAGGATTTTGCTTGGATGACCAAGGCTTATTTGTTCTGTAGTTGCTACATTTATTGCTGTTTCCCTTTTTAGGAAAAGGTACAAGGACAGAAGTCTGCCAATCAGAAGGTAAATCAGAAGACAGAGTTAATAAAATAAAATAAGACATGAAATAAAAAAACATCTTAATTTAAAAATGTATCTGATGTACTTTTTTTCATGACAGTTATACTAATTTCAGTACTGTTAAAAAAATTAATAAAAGTATTACCTGATTCACCCACATTGTATCTTGCAAACAGTGCTCAAGGATGAAATGGGACTCCTTCTCATCATCTCCACCTTTTACTTGATTAACCTATTCCAATTTAATAAACAAATTTTCCAATATCGATAGAAATATACGGAAGTGGAATTAATGTATATGCGTTCATGATAAAAAATAAATAAATAAGCACCATATATTAATAAAATATATCATCATCAAATTCCTGACATTTACCCTCAAGGGGTGTACAAGACATGATAGTACTACATGAAAAACTTACAATATTACTAACTTCCTATCTACAATTTTCCTCCAAATCAATCTGTTACCTGTCAAGGCTCCAACATTGTCCGATCTTATATTTCTATCTTCTAAGGCACTTTTCACCTATATCTTGGTCTTCTTCTGGGTCTCTTTCCAGCCAACCTGGAAGAGAACACTTTTTTTGCTAATCTTTCCTCGCCATTCTGTTTTAAGTGATCATACCACCAGAGATTAGCTCTGCTAACAGATTTCTGGATGCTAACAACGTCAAGTTCTTTCCTAATATCCTCGTTTTTAATACGATACTGCCACTGATGCCATCTATTCATGCCCCTAATCTTTCTCAGGACTCTCATATTTGTGGTCTCTAGTCTTTGGTCAAGTGTTTTATTTCTAACCCAGCTCTCACATCCATAAGCAAATATTGGTTTGAACACTGTCTTGTATACAGCTACTTTAGTGTTTTGACTCATTTCTCTCTTATTCTTCATAAATTAATTCAGTTTACTTCCCACCATACCAGTTTTGTTGATTCTGTTGTCTATTAACATATCTAATTTACCATCTTCATTAAAAATCATGCCTAAGTAGCTGAAATGTTTTATTTCTTGTTCTATAGGTTCTCCATTCAAAATACAGTTATTTTCAATGCTTCTGCCTATTTTCACTGCCTTTGTCTTGTTATTGATGACCTTCATACCATAGCTGACTTTCCGCTGTTTGGCATGGTTCCCTGGTGAAAACAACAGGGGGGGCTTGTTTAACTAGGCGACGCCCCAGCTGGCATGAAATTCTGTCATGTTGTACGATTATTTATTATGTGGTTTAGAATACAATTTAGCTGGCTAAATCCCAAATTGCCAGCCAATCCTCGTTCGTTCAGTATCCAGGTAGATACCTAACAGGGTGCACCACGAGAAGGTGAGGACTGGACATTAGGTCAGAAGCCCTGGTCGGTTCTCTGTATTCCTTTAAAGGAAATGTGGTGGTCTCCTCTCAGTTATACATCTTCGACCCTTAAGCACCACTAAAAAAATATATCATCAACATCATCAAATTCCTGACATGTACTCTCAAGTGGTGTACAGGATATGATAGTACTACATGAAAAATTTACATCATTACTAACTTACTATCTACAATCTTCCTCCAAATCAGTCTGTTACTTGGCAAGACTCCAACATTATCAGATCTTATATTTCTATCATCTAAGGCACTTTGTACCGTATCAATCCACCTATATCTTGGTCTTCCTCTGAGTCGGTTTCCTGCCAACCTGGCAGAGAACACTTGTTTTGCTAATCTTTCCTCGCCCATTCAGTTTAAGTGACCATACCACCTGAGATTAGATCTGCCAACGCATTCCTGGATGTTGACAATGTCAAGTTCTTTCCTAATATCCTCATTTTTAATATGATATTACCATTGATGCCATCTGTTCAATCCTCTAATCTTTCTCAGAACTGTCATATCTGCGGTCTCCAGTCTTTGGTCAAGTGTTTTACTTCTGACCCAGCTTTCAGATCCATAAGTTAAAACTGGTTCAAACACCGTCTATACTGCCAATTTAGTGTTCTGATTAATTTCTCTCTTATTCCATATGAATTTATTCAATTGACTTTCTACCATACTAGCTTTGTTGATTCTTTGTCTATTTCCACATTTAATTTACCATCTTCACTAAAAATCGTGCCTAAGTAGCTGAAATGTTTTACTTGTTGCACATGTTCTCCGTTCACGACGCAGTTGACATTTTCAACAATTTTACCTATTTTCATTGTCTTTGTCTTTTTAATGCTTACCTTCATACCGTATCTATTACAACAGTTATTCAATTTAGTCAGGGAATTTTGCAAACGTGTAGCGGATTTATTTAGAAGTATAACATCGTCCGCATAAAGCTGACATCAACATCTCCAATTCTGATATCATGTTTAATACCACTTTCCTTCATAATGTGATCTATATAGAGAATGAATAACAGAGGTGGATAACGTACTTCCTTCTCTCACACCAGATTTAACATTAAACCATTTTCCTGTACTTCCTTCAATTCTAACTGCTGAATTACAACTCAAATAAAGACTAAGTATTGATTGATATAATGCCCCACTGACACCATATAACTGTAGCATATTGAATAGCTTCTCTCTCTTGGCACCTTGTCATATGCCTTTTCCAGATCAACAAAACTTAAATACAGATCTTTGTTATATTCCCATGGTTTCTCAACTATTTGTCGTAAAGTGAAGATCTGATCCTTACAGCCTCTATTTGTCATGAATTCAGGTTGTTCTTCACCAAGCTTTTCTTCCACAATTCTTCTCAACCGTTTCTCAAGTATACTTGCATAGATCTTGCCTGGAACAATCAGTAGGGAAATACCTCTGTAATTCTCACATTCAGTTTTATTTCGCTTTTTATATATGGGTACTATTAGAGCTCTACTCCAATCATTGGGAATTTGTCCCTCTGTCCAGGCTTTCTGAACTATGCAGTGCAGCCACTGTAAGACTTTTATACCACCATATTTCAGCATTTCTGTCGAATATCATCTGCTCCTGCTGCTTTTCCACATTTCAAGCATTTGATGGCTTTTTCTACTTCACGTATGGATATGTATTCCTGACTGTATGCCTGTTGAGTGTTTTTTTACCACTGTGCTATCACTGCTTGTTTCATTTAGCAATTTTTCGAAGTAATTACTTCACACTTCAAGGATATCTTTTTCTCCGTTTTCATGTCACCTTTATCATCTCTAACTCCTTTTA
This sequence comes from Typopeltis vanoorti, assembly GCF_054136105.1. Taxonomy (NCBI): domain Eukaryota; kingdom Metazoa; phylum Arthropoda; class Arachnida; order Uropygi; family Thelyphonidae; genus Typopeltis; species Typopeltis vanoorti. Next base: position 74,503,126 of record NC_143573.1, on the reverse strand, counting down.
CAGCACTCTTTCCTCCATTTCTAAGTTTCTTCAACAACCTGCAGAATATCTTACCACCTTCTTGATATTTATTTTCTATGTTCTTGCCAAAGTCATCCCATGACTTTTTAGCTAGTTTTACACAGTGTTTCGCTTTCTTACATTTGTCTCTGATTGTCAGACATACAAAATGATTGTCAGATTGTCAGACATACAAAAATATTGTATGTCTGACAATCATTTCCTACTCTGCTATTTAGATCCCCAACAAGGACCAACTTTTCCTTTTTCATTGTGTCAGCTGCTTTTTCTAAAGCATCAAAAAATTCCTCCACTTCTACCTCAGTAGAACCTTCTGTGGGGCCATAGGCATCAAATAAGTCTCATTGTCCAGTTCCCCATTCTCATATTTGCCCACATTACTCTACTTGAGACTGACTGCCATTCAAGAAGATTAGCCTCGTATTTTGTGTTGAATACTATGGCTACTCCTTCTTTTCCTTGATTGTCATTGCCTGAATATAACATTTTGTATTTATTGCTCAGAAAGATCGCACGTTTTTGTCTTTTTTTTGTTTCAGTCACCCGTATTATGTCGATCTGGTACTTATCTAATTCCTCAGCTAGCTCCATTTCTTTTGCCATTCAGGCTTCTTATGTTGATAGTACTGATCTTTAACTCTACTGATGTTGAGTTTTGGTGTGCTTTCAGATTTGTTCAAGTAGTTGACTTTTCGCTGTTTGCCCTAATAAAATATATTAATTATCAAAATACCTGAAATGTCATGATGTTTTCTTGCTTGTTATCTTGGTCTTCTGATGTTTAATGAATAGCAACAAAACTTTTTCATTTAAAACTATTATTTTAGTAATGTTTTACATTGGCCAAGCTATCCTCACTCTCATATGTCTCCTAATCATGAAGACCCATGTTCCTGAACTATATGTATATCAGTGTTTCTTAAACTTTTTGAATCTGCAGAACCCTAATAAAATATTTTCTCTCACAGAATCCCTATGAAAATTTTCAGAAAAATTATCAGGAAGAAAAATGAACCATTATCTGAAAAATATTTTATCAAATTTGCTGTTTTAAGGACACTTGTGACATAAGACTGAATGATATATGCACGTAAACACAAGAAAGATATTTAATTAACCAAATATTTCGGTCTGGAAATAGCAGACCATCTTCAGTGGTATTACAAGAACAGTTTTAAAAAACACAAGCTAGAATACTAACAATAGATCGTTAAAAATAGAACACGCCGCGCGATGTTATATCACTAAGTATGAAACAGAATATTTTGAAGTAGAGCCATGATTAAAAAAAAAAAAAATTAATGAGTAATCTTGATTAGACTTTCCCAGATTTTTGATATACAGTCATTACGATTCAGGTTGGGACGATGGAGCAAGGCCTCCACACTTTCCCTGAACAAACGTTTGAACCCTTTTTTTTTTTTTTTTCCAATCATGTCTCTACTTCAAAATATTCCGTTTTTATACTTAATACTTAGTGATATAACATCACGCGGCATGTTCTATTTTTAACGATCTATTGTTAGTATTCTAGCTTGTATTTTTTAAAACTGTTCTTGTAATACCACTGAAGATGGTCTGCTATTTCCAGACTGAAATATTTGGTTAATTAAATATCTTTCTTGTGTTTACGTGCATATATCATTCAGTCTTATGTCACAAGTATCCTTAAAACAGCAAATTCTTATCCTTCACAGGGAAAATGTTACCAAACTAACCGGTAAATTAGGAAAACTTTCAGTTATACAAGGTAGGTTACGAGCAAAGATCAATTTCTTAAAAAAGTGCCGCGACAACAAGATTATTCCCAATTTCGCTAAGATTAAAGAAACAATAACATCTCCTGGAGCTCATAATATTTACCGGAACACTAGTTTATCTCTAATCCGTAATCAACTTAAAGCTGCTAAACGTGACCTTGCTATTCACAGTCATCAAATTTCTGATCTGTGCACCTATATTTTTACAAATTTGGATCCACATCTCAACGTGCTTATAATAAATTAAGTCAACATCTTAACCGTAAATATGAAGCTCTTTCGTCTAGACAATCCAAGCCCTTCATAACTCCAGTTAATTGGATTGTCAATATATCCGGACGTCCTTTGACTGAAAGCAAAACCCTCATCCTGTCAAAAGGACATGATTTTTCTATTGTTCCAAATAAGATACCATTTTTCCAATTAAGATAACAATCTAAATTTCCTAGTTAACATTGAAAGGAATCTCAATCATCTGACTAGTGATGAAGCTAGTCAGATGATTGAGATTTGCCTTCTCTACTTAAGGCCAAACTTCCTCCTTCCAACATATCTCCTTCTGAAATGAAATCTTTACAGTTCTTGAGAAAAAATAATCACCTCATTATCACCAAAGCTGACAAGGGAAAAGCAACAGTAGTTATGGACTCAGCAAATTACAGAAGAAAACTTTCTCTTTTGCTTTGAGATCGCTCCATATATCAAGAAATTGATTATAATCCAACCAACAGACAACTAAAGAAATTAAATTCTCTCTTAGATGAAGTCATCAGTTTAGATAAAGACATGATTGAAAGACTTAAAACTCATTTTGCAAGACCTCCTAGATTTTATGGCCTTCCAAAAATCCATAAGATTGACTATCCTCTTCGTCCAATAGTAGATTGTATTGATTCTCCTACTTACTGTATAGCCAAATATCTAGCTAAATTATTGAAATCTTACATTGGCAACTCTACTTCTTTTTTAAAAAAACTCCTCAGATTTCTTAGAAAAATTAAAAAATGTCTCATTACAACCTACAGATCTTATGGTTAGCTTTGATATAGAATCTTTATATACCAATGTACCTCTCAAGGAAACTTTAAAATTACTTGCTGACATCTTTCCTCAAGACATTATAAAACTATTCGATTTCGTATGTGAAAATAAATTTTACAGCCAAGTAGAAGGAACGGCCATGGGAAGTCATTGGCTAAAGCAGGAGAAAGAGTCTCCTGCTTTAGCCAACTTTTATTTAGAACATTTAGAAAAAGTCCTCTTCTCATCTATTTTCCCTCAACCATCCTTTTGAGTAAGATATATAGATGACATCTTTACTATATGGCTGCACAACAAAGACTCCTTAACTTCTTTTTTAAACAGTATCAATTCCTTACATCATCGTATAAAGTTTACTATGGAATTGGAAGAAAACAACCAGTTATCTTTTTTAGACGTTCCCCTCATCCGGTCACCTTCAAATACTCTTACAACTACAGTTTACAGGAAACCAACATTCACAGGTCATTATATTCTTAAAGAATCAGCCCATCATCCATGTCAAAAAAACAGGAATTATAAAATGCCTCATCAGAAGAGCCAAAACTAATTGTTCTACTTTTGATTATCTACAGAATGAACTTTCTACTATCCAACAACACATGAAACTCAATGGCTTTTCTAAAAAAAGTACTCAACATCTTCTCAATTCTTATAATCCTCCACAAAACAACAAAGTTTCAATATGTCGAGTGCCTATTCCTTATATCTCCGGTATTTCAGAACCTATCGCGAGAATTTTAAAGAAATATGATTTAACAACTACGTATTCACCTATTAACAAATTGTCTTCTCATTTTCCTTCTAAAGACAAACGCTCAACTTTCTCTCTTCCTGGATTTTATCAAATTCCTTGCAACTGTGATCTCTCCTATTTTGGACAGACTGCACGTTCTCTTGAAAAAAGAATCCAAGAACATCAATCCTCCATTCTTCACAGCAAACTTGAAAAGTCTGGATTGGCTCAACACGGGATTGAAACTGACCACAGCATCTTTTGGTCCAGGACTCACCTCTTACATAGATCTTGTTATAGGTTCAAACGTTTGTTCAAGGAAAGCGTGGAGGCTTTACTCCATCGTCCCAACCTGAATCGTAATGACTGTATATCTATATCAAAAATCTGGGAAAGTCTAATCAAGATTACTCATTAATTTTTTTTTTTTCAATCATGTCTCTACTTCAAAATGTTCCGGTTTATACTTAATACTTAGTGATATAACATCACGCGGCGTGTTCTATTTTTAACGATCTATTGTTAGTATTCTAGCTTGTATTTTTTAAAACTGTTCTTGTAATACCACTGAAGATGGTCTGCTATTTCCAGACCGAAATATTTGGTTAATTAAATATCTTTCTTGTGTTTACATGCATATATCATTTTAATCAAAAATTTAAGATAACATATGATACATAATAAAGTAACATAACTGTTCTGGAAATAAATCAATTTAATAAAAAGAATTATTTTTTCCCTATTCATTGAATGTTTTTTGAGTAACTACATCTAGTGAATGGAGAAAAAATACTAATCTTTATTAAAGTGTTTGTATGCTCTGGGGACTACCTACGAGTGGGGGACAATGGGGTTCTGTGGAACACAGTTTAAGAAACACTGACATACATAGGATGACTTTCCATTTTACCCCCCCCTCCCTTTCTAGCAACAATTCAATTTTTATAGCTGCATTATAAAATAAGAAGCAAGAAAAAGAAAAAAAACCATCATACAAGTCAAACAACTGCTCTAGTGAAATGCTCCACTTTTCTCGCTTAAGAACACAACTGAAATCTGATCATTCTTCTGAACACAACTTCAAATTAACTGCTTCATAATTTCTTTGTTTTACTTATAGATTTATAAACTCCAGAGAATGCATCGTATTAGATGAGTGCAGTTGATAATGGATTTTGAACAAATTATATAGCAACATTTATGGGTTTTATGATTTTCTTTTCTTGCAAAATGAAAGTTAATTATGCACTACAATAAAAATTGTGCAAATGAGCCACCTCTAATTATTAGATTTGCTAAAAGAAAGCACTTTTCTTCACATAGCAATGAGCAGCTGCTGAGAGAGAATCACTGTGCATCAATTAATAAACTATGATTTAGCATTTGATATTTATGCTGTATCACCTCTTAGGTATGCTATTAAAAAAAGCTAAGATGTTTGGATATGATATGATGTACAGTAACTTTTATTTTTCACCTTTGTACATACTACAGGGTGTTCGGGATAAATTTGACATATTTATAATTAATTATATTTTTCCGTAAGTTACATGTATTAACACACACTTCTCTTCATTTAAAAGTTCGGACCCTTCTTCATTCATATACAAGATGTCAGAAAGGATGGATAGCTGGAACCCACCTGAATCATGGAAGAGAATAACTTGTATCATGATGATTCGTGCCCGCCATCAAAATAAGGATATTACGACTGCTGCCCAATGCTCCCTGAATACAGTAAAAACAATCAGGCATGAACTAGAGACTTGCAATGGTGACTACGAGGATGTAGCAAGAAGAAAGATCCCTAGCAGACGATCTGATTGCATTCGTACAGCAGAATTCCTCGCAAATCTGCAGGAACAGGTGTTGAAGAACCCTGGCATTGGAATTCGGGCTTTGTTCGTGGAGTTGCTAACTGTATTCAAGCCCTGGATAACAAGGGTAGCCAATGGTAGGCCGTATGTATGGCAGCAGGATTCGGCCCCTTGCCACACCTCTGGGAAAAGTCAAAAATGGTTGTCTGAAAATTTCTACGACTTCACCAGTCCAAATGTTTGGCCTCCAAACTCCCCAGACCTTAACCCCATGGATTATTTTGTATGGGGCGCAGTTGAAAAAGACACCAATCGCACTTCCAGTAATACAAAAGCCCAGTTAATGGATAAAATTAAAACAGTTTTTGCAGCCCTTCCCAGGGAGACTGTAGCATCAGCTTGTTCGAGGTTCCGAAGCAGAATTGAAGCTGTGATCGATGCTAATGGTGGTTATTTTGAGTAAATCTTGTTGATAGTATTGTAATTAACTCTGCCTGTAATGTTTTTTTGTCAATTCATTAAATTTAATAGATACAAAGAAGATTTTCTTTTTCCTTACGAAACTGTCAAATTTATCCCGAACACCCTGTATATTATGCCATACAGCAGTATTTCACTGCATAGTTGCATTTTCAAACATGACGTTTATGCTACACAATCCAGAGCTTCTCAAAAGAAAGATAATTTCTGCATCCCTGTTTGTCAGTGTGTTTAATAGCCAAGAGATATTCTTCGAGCTATTTTTGCAATATGTTCTCTGAACTTCAATGATCAGTTCAGCATCTGTCCCAAATCCTAGCCTCATAAATTTCTTGTAGCCCAGTTCCATCTATGTAGAAGAAAGACCATGTTGTTTTTTTTTTTTTTCATTCCAAATTGCATAATGTTATACTCAGACTTACAAAATTGGCAACCATTACCCTTGGCCTAAACCACAAAAATAAGATTGTAAGTGGAGGTTTCTGTGGTTTAGAAGTTCATAAGGCATATTCTGATAATTGAACCACATTTTTATATTAAGCTAAAAGCACAATAAAGAAATAAAACCCAACAAGTTTCGTAAGTCGTTTGACTTACATCTTCAGGGGTAAAAGGTAACTGAAAGTTAAAACAACAAAAAAGAGAAATTAATAGTTCATTCTGTACGGTTGTAGCGGTCTCACTGTTGTAAATGAAAGAAAAAGTAATTTTATGTAATTCTTCTGATTGAATTTGATTGGCTGTTGTCAAGGAAATGGAGTTAATTTTAGATAGCGCGTGCGTGAGCTATGGTATTTGAAGGGAGGAGGAGTTGATATGAGCTGAATTGGCTAGAACCGGATTTTGGCAGGAAGAATGAAGGTATTTTATTGGAAAACGAAAGTAAACAGGGGAGAAAGCTTAAGGACAGCAAGGACTGAAGTAAGGGATGGCAGTAATGGGGATTTGGGAAATGCCGTAAATAGATTATGAAAGGACCGGGAAATTAATAGGCAATTCGGAATATTTCTACGGAATTCTAAAATTACGATGAATTCCAGTTGTTTTGAAGAACAGTGCAAGGCTGAATTTAATGCATAGTAATAAATAAGGAATAAGTAGATTACCTAATACGAGTGCATCATGACATGAAGCTCTATGTTTAACATTTCAGTTATTATAGTGAAGATTTCTATTGAATAGTGTTGCTTCAGAGTGATAGTTAACTACAGTTTTAAGTGTGCCTATAGTGAATCCAATGTGTAAAAGATGCAACCCGGTAAGAGCAGTCCATTTTTTTTTTATATTTCAGCGTGAAGATATAAAAATTAGCTCCGCCTGATATATCTAACATTAACTGTGGCGTTCTACTAAAAATAGCCGAAGTATGGAGCTTTAAAGTGATCCCCCTTGAAGTGATAACTGCCTCATAATTAAATTAAGTGTTAGTTGACTAAGAGAGAATTAGAGAATTCTACTTTAAGAATAATTACTGTGAGATTCTGTAACATTGAACTAAGTGGACCATCTTCAATTATTCAGATGAATATAGTATTGACAGCTGAATGTGCAATGCCTAATGTTTTATGTTTGTTATGAGTATTTGGACTAACTGATTTGCATTATCTTGTTTTTAGTTTTACTTAAATGTACATGTTCTATAACCCTGTATTAAATGTTTATTTTACTGGATTCAATTTGTTGTTTGCCTGATTTTTCTTCATTGTCACCGCTCATAAAGTTTATCAGACCTTGCAAAAGCCTTAAATATTAATTTTAAACTCGGCTTGTAGAAAAGTGGGATTGTTAAAGTTAGTTGATTGATTCTACTATATTATATAGACTAATCTGAATATAGGGTGGTGCAGGATAATATAAATTTCTCTATATTTGGATTAGTAATCAACCAACAATTAATTAAGCTAACAAAAAAACAGATAATTTAAATAAGAACTACGTTCTAACAAAATGGCGGATTCAGAGCCAGGATGTATGATCCAACAGTACTCACTTGCCATGGACAGCAAAATTCTTTGTCCATGGCTCTCATCTGAGAATATGACCTTCCACTTCTCAACAATCCAATCTTTGTACCCTTTTGCATGCTGGAGCCTCTTTTTCTGCATGCATAGTCTTTGTCAACAGTTGGTTTCTTTTTTGGTCTGTGGATAGGCCTCTCTGTTTCCAACAATCTTCGAGAGGCACTCACGTCAGAAAAACATTAATCTCACTAGCTGCCAGACAGTCTTTCATTCATTTTGCTTTTCCTAACTAGTAAATAGTCTTGAGAGTGTAGTTTTCCTTTTTCACACATATTTCCCTTTTCTGTCAGGAGAAAAGGTACCTGTCTCCATAAATTTCTTTAAAACTGTATTAACAATACTAAAACCAACACCACACTCATTGGCAATTTGTCTTTGAGTCATGGATGTGTGCTGAGAAAGAGTACATATTTTTGAACTTTCTTGAAGAAGTATCCATTTTATAGCTGAATAAAATGAATAAAACACAATAAATATCAGCTTTTTTTTTTTTTTTACACTATTAAAAATGCACAATACTATTAATAAACATCACAGAAACAGTTAAAACATGTACTCTTTCTCAGCACACAAAACACAGTGAACCAAAACCAACATTAAAAACTTGACGAAAATTCGGTTTGCTCGGATTAAATTCTTTGCTACTGTAAATATCAGGAAGATGGTAAAATGTTCTCGAGGCTATTGAAGTTTAGAAATGGAGGAAAGAGTACTGTAAAAGGAATAAAACATGATAAATGTGACATGGTAACTGAAGATGAGGATATCCTAGATGTCTGGAGTAATTACTCTGTGAGACTGTTAAATGAATCAAGCAATAATAATAATTCGTGGTGGTGGGCAGTAGATGGCATTGGTGTAGATGATGATTGTAGTTGTGATTAGTTGTAATTGGTGAAATGAGTGGTGGAGACAGAGTTGTAAGAGTAGATGCCCTCCCTCGATAAGCCATTGGACTCCCTGGAGGTCTCATGTAATAATAATAATAATGACAGAATTCTACCAGAAAATTTTCAAGAGGAATGCAAAGAGGAGTACATATGAATATTTGAGATAGTAAAAGCTGTCAAAAACTTGAAATGTGGAAAAGCAGCTGGAGTAGATGATATTCAACCAGAGATGCTCAAGTATGGAGGTATAAAAATTTTGCAGTGGCTACAATGCATAATTCAGAAGGCCTTGTTAGAAGGTTGATTTCCTGATGATTGGAGTAGAGCTCTCACAGCACCAATCTATAAAAAAGGGAATAAATCTGAATGTGAAAATTACAGAGGAATTCTTTATTAAGTGTTCCAGGTAAGATTTATGCAAGCATACTTGAAAAGAGGTTGAGAAAGATTGTGGAAGAGAAACTTGGAGAAGAACAAGCTGGGTTCAGGCTGAATAGAGGTTGTCAAGATCAGATTTTCACTTTAAGACAAATAGTTGAGAAATTGTGGGAATATGACAAGAATCTGTACTTAAGTTTTGTAAATCTGGAAAAGGCATACGACAAGGTGCCTAGAGAAAAACCTTTCAAAACACTTCATTTGTATGGGATGAATGGAATATTATACAGAGCAATTAACATAGACTATATTTAAGTTGTCAGTCAGCAGTTAGAATCGAAGGCAATATAGGAAGATGGTTTGATGTAAAAGCAGGTGTAAGACAAGGATGCACATTATCTCCACTCTTATTCATCATCTATATCGATCACATTATGAAAGAAAGTGGCATCAAGCCTGAAATTAGAATTGGAGATGTGAAACTTGGCTCTTTGCTTTATGCAGATGATGTTATACTCCTAAATATATCTAGTGCAAGTATCCAGGATTCTCTAACTAAATTGAATAAGTTGGATTATTAACAAAAATCTTAAACATCATGGAATTTCTCTCCATAAAATTAGGTGGTGAACAGCAGAGGATGAAGAAATGCTCACAGGATTCAGACAATACAAGGATAGAGTTAGTGTCCTAGGGTGCTCATATGCAGCATGCACACATGCAGATGCAATCTGCTTTATGAAAAATTAAATGCTCTATGTCGCTGAATGACATTATAATTTACCCTAATATACTGTATAAATAAAAATAAAATGTTGAGAACAGAAAAAACATTCCAGATTTAGTGAGAAGTTGTTTGAAAATACGTGTATAACTTTTGACTCCCCAAAAACTTTATTAGTAGCCTGCTGTTGACCAGAAGCCTTAATGATAACATAAACAGTCAATTAACACATATTTTGTATGGTATGTATGTATTATATACTATATTCTTACAATAAAGTAAGCTAGAGAAAAAAAAATCATAAGTGAAAATACATTTACAGTACTGTACTGTATTTATGTCATCTGTTTACAAGATGACTCATATGTCTGTCAGTACCTACATCAATATTGTCTTATATGATACAAAACATAAAGAGCCTGTGTAGCTCAGTGGATGTGGCGTTTGCCAACCACTGCGCTTGGCCGCACGAAGGAAGACTTGGCTTCGAGTCTAGTCGGCGACTAGAAGAAATTTTTCTAAGCCATCGACCGGTTCCCAAGTTAGTCGATCTCTGGCACGGGCAAGCAGGTTTTTCCTCCCGGAAACTCGGGTTTTTCGTCCTGTAAACTCAAGAAAATCGACCGTAGAACCCACATTATTTCAGATATTAAATATAGTGTGTTAGGGTTAGGGACCACGAGATGGCGGCACATTTGAGCCGTCTCTCTTCACTGAGTACCGCTTAATTAGTGATAGCCTTGGGCCATCTATCTCTGATTGGTACCAGTGGAGATTGAACTGCCCACTCAGTCTCCAAAAGTTAGATAGGGCTAAATGGCCTCGCCTACTCCCAGTATACGGGAATAAAAAGGCGTTAGCTGATTTTTTTTTTTTTTATGATACAAAACAATGTAGATGTTCTACGCATTAGTAATACTAGACATCAATGGAAAGATAATGTGGAAAACAAATTCACATTTATTTACAGGTATAATGATTCATGCACTGATAACGAAGAAGCAGCAATATGATTGCTTTATGGTAGCATAGCCTATACACTAATGAATGAACGTTATAAAATATTTATTTCATGCTAATTAATTTAACTAATTAATAACAGTTCGTTTTATGCAGTTATGATTTCATACTGCATCCTTACTTTTGCTTAAATTTTTCTGGACTGCAAATAGTCATATATGGTCTGTAAGTGTTTGTGCACGTAAGCTTTGATAAATTTTAACTTTTTATAATAGACCTGTGTATACTTCATGGTAATAAATGATAAAATAGACTAGTGTTTACATATATTTTATGCATTCATGACATGCCTAACTTTTTCTTAATTTTTTTTGATATTTCTAGGCTATGCGGTTCGTCTGCAGGTGTTTTTAAATTGTTGCAAATCTCCAAAAATATTTCCAATATATTTAATTAAAAAGAAAAAAAAAAAAAGAAAAAAAGAAACTGTATAAGTGGACCTGTGTAGTTGAAACTGGTGTTCTGTTCTTCATGAATCAACTGTATAAGTAGCCAAAGCACCACCAGGATGCATTAATATGAGTAAACAGCTGACACATTTTGTTAATATCTGTGGTAGTTTAGTAATGAAACAAGCAAGAATAAACAGTTGATGCAGTAGGTGTCAGCTTACAGTAGTTAACTAGGACCAAATAATAATAATAATAATAAAAAAATCAAAATGTTGGTTTATGTTGACATAAAGTATACATATTGCATTAAAATAAAGAATATGTAATATATATATATATATACACACACACACACACAGATTTTTTCCCCCAAGACAGACTTTTTCAAGAAAGCATACACAATGAAATAAATAAACATAGTAATAAATTGCACTGATTAACAAAAATAAAATAAGTGAAAAATTTAATAAATTTCAAGTCTTTTTTTTTTTTTTTTAAAGTTTGCTCAAAAAATGAAATAGTTAAAATATAAAACCATCCATGATGTTAAGTCATGTTAAATGAGGTGTGAAACAAAAGTTCATATTATCTTTACTGCTATTCATCATCTAATGCAGTGTTTCTCAACCTGTGGTCCACAGGCAGACTTAAATTAATTAAATAAATATATATTTTTTAATTATCAAAACAAATTAAAATTTAATAAATAAGCAAGTAAAAATTATTGAAATCAAATGGAGACTTAAAAAAAAAACAAATATCGTCAGAATATTCAAAGGCGGAAGCAATAAAACTATATTGTTGTTCACTTCACACTTTTTATTATTCGTCATTCTGCTGCTAAATTTGTAGCGGCAGAATGACAATAATAAAAGACGGGCGAAGTGAACAATAATACCCCCCCCCCCGCAGTAGCTTGGTGTAGCTTAGTGGCCCGTAGAATTGTTTTCAGCATTTTACTGGTCCTTGGCTTCAGAAAAGTTGAGAAAAACGCTGATCTAATAGATCACACTATGAAGAACAGTGCCATTAAATGATGATGTCATACACCTAAATAAATCCATCACAAGTCCACAGTATTCCCAAACTAAATTGAATGACTGATGTAATAAATTTGCTATGAAAATCAGCAATAAAAAACAAAGACTATGAAAATAGATAGGAACACTAAAAAATACAGAAATATAAAAATATTAGGAACACTAATTGTGATAGGCTTCTTTTTTCTTTTTGATTATTTCTTTGATTGTATCATCCCAGATCTTCAGTTTTTTTCCTTTTATTGAATTTTTTGGTCTTTCCTAAGCTTTCATTTGCTGCTGCATTTAGTATCATTTTTATATTAAGGTATTCTATTTCTTCATTTTGTTTTATCAAGATATTGGTTAATTCTTTGTTCATATAGCCATTGTACATTTGTGTCATTCAATAGTCTAGTTTTATAAACTTATGTTTAAAATTTTTTTTTCTGTTCTTGTTACTTGCAGCCATTTAGGTCGTAATCTTAATTTTTATTTTAACAAGTGGTCACTGCTTATTTCATATCCTCTGAACTCTAACATCTAGTGAAAATATTGATGTCTTTTCATTTAATATAAAATAATCTAATATTGATTTCCATCCTCTTGCTGCCCAAGTATATTTCTGTGTCTTTATGTTTATTGAAATTAGAAGAATTTCTAAATTACTACACAGGAATAAGATTCAAAGAAAGACTCTTATTATTTTTAAATAAAATTTATTCAACTGGTATTCCCCCAATAGAATGGAAATAAAAGCAATTGTGATTCCTATCTTAAAAAAAGGTAATAGAGATGACCCTAAAAACTATAGAGGTATCAGTATACTAAATTCCTGTTACAAAATATATAGCAGAATTTTAAATAGCAAACTAACGAAATATTCGTTAGTTTTCAAAATTTGAACAAACATTATCATGAGCCCTTCAGTAAGATTCCATCACTGCATCCAAAGAGGGCTGACTATAGGATCCTGCCTTTCAGCTCAGTCTGCATGCACGTGCTTAGTTATATTTCCTTGTACCCATTAAGATGCCTTGGTCGCCAAGGCATCTTCAAGGAAAGTCATTATCTCTAGATGTGTTTTCTCCACTAAACATCAACATGAGTGATAATCAAGTTCAATCATGCATATCATATTAAAATACTTCAGTATTGCATGCTACCAATAAATGAAACTTTCCATTGCAAAGAGGAAGGAATAAATTAAGGATCAATTAATATGCACTGGGAGGAAGGAGGGGAATGAACCCAACAACTGTGCACGATTTTGGTGTGAGTTAAGTTCAAGAAGCTATAGTTAACCATCTGGATGTCTTCTGGGGTATTTATTTCCTGAGAATGGAGTGGCAGGAGTAATCTTTTCCTCTAAATATGTTACAGTGAATTTCTCTCTAAATTCACTAGTCCCTAGGGGTTTACTGCTAGTACCTAACATATTAATTTCATATGCTAAAGGTTGAACCCTAAAGCAATTCAGTCCTTATATGGTCCATAAGACAGCAGAATGTAAGATCAGCACTGTAAAAGAAAAAACAGAGAAAGAGAGAGAGCTTTGACTGGTTAAAAAAAGTTGTAACACTTTAATGGATCTAAATAAAGAAATTTGTGAAAACTCAATACTACAGATTCTATTGGTGCATGGGTAACTTAAGGCCATACGGCACCATGTCTAACCATTCAAGCAATATCCAAGATATAAAAATGAAATAAAATATTCTGCAACAGAAAGCAAAATAATTAAATATAGTGAGATAAAATTATATCAAGAGAATTCCTCAAAAAATTGAAAACTGCACAGAACCATATCTGTAATCACAGAGAATTCCAAGCATATGTATGCTGCACAGCTGGAGTAACAAAAGCAATAAATAATATGATGCATTCTCCACCCAAGTGGCAGCACAATGTCAGATAACGATACATAGTAAAATAAATGTAGTAGTGCATGTTACGCATGCGAGTCATCAGCCTTCACTAAAAGAGAATGTAGAAGTTGACTTGCGTGGAGCCTCTATTTAATTTCAGGCTTTATCTCAGCTAAATTATTGACAGTCTCTTCCTGCCACTGATGGATTAATTTTTCTTTTATTGGCAAACTGTAGTCTGTATAGGGAACTGAAAAACAATAAATGAAGCCCAAGCTAACCTAAAAGCTGTAATTTGATCTCCTTGTTGATTGCAGGCAATATTATCTATGGTAATGCTGAAAATTTTCTTTAACTCGCATACGAAAGTGGGATTTGGTGTATTACACATGTATCTTCATGTGTAACATATTAAGCTTGTTTTAGCTACAGATGCCTTGAAAGAGGGAAAGTTATTTCATGGCCACACTGTATGTGTTGGAAAAAAGTCACTGCTTGCTAGATACACATCTACTGGACAGTGAATTAGAAACTTTTATTTAATACTGTGTTAGAGCTCCTTTATCTCAAATTACAGCACGTGCAGTTTGGCATAGATCCCACAAGGTGTTGGAATGCATCCACAACATACCAGGCATTCACCAGACACTCCCTTAACTGGCTTGGATGTGATGGAAGAGGATCTGTTTTTCTAACATGCCCCATACATTCTCAATGGTGTACAGATCCGGGCTTTGTGGTGGCTGGGGAAGATGATGGAAGTCGCAGTCATGAGCACTTAACCACTGCTGAACAATTTTTGTACGATGGGCAGTAGTACTGTCGTACATGAAACAACCTTCTGGATAAAAAAATCAACACTGTAAGATGGACTTGATTAGCAAAGCAACAACGTTCAGATATTCCTTGGATGACACTTGACCTTCCAGCAATATCATATAATCCAATCCTTTCCCCAACCGAACATGCTCCACACCTTGACACCACCTCAAAGGCCTTGAGCTGTGTTTACAAGGCAAGTTGGGTTTCGTTGTTATAGGGTTCCCACCAAACTCTCTACCTACCATCGGTACAGAACAAGGTGTACTGCGACTTCTCAGATCTCCACTTTTTTTCCAATCTTACAGTGTTCAGTCACAGACACCGTGTAAGTGACATTTACGTACAGCTGCATAAAGGTTTCTAAAGTCGGTGGCTGGTATGTGTACTACAGAATACAAGCATTGTCAAATTTCCAAGATGTCACAGACACTAGTTACAGTAATAGAAAGGTACATGTATTTTTCTATGAATACAGAAGTTGCTACACAGTAGGGATTCTATTATAAAGTAGTGAATCCATGGAACATGGTAGGGATATGCCATAATGGATATCCCTATGGCACCTTGCATGCAAGATTAAAAGTTTTAAGTCCCTTCTTAACAAATGGCTGATTGTAAATCTCTAGCCCTTTCAAATAGAAATTAAGATGTTTTCCTCTTTTCTTTGTTTGGGAATCAAAATTTTAGGAGAACATAAAACTGTTGCTGGTGTTCAAGCAAAGCTCTGCTGAGTGCCTGTAATCTTGAGATCAGCAAATACACATCCAGTGCATTCAAAGATTGATGATTTTATGAATTATTAATATATGGTACTCTTGGGCTGGTTGTGTGGGTTATAAATAGTGCAAACTGGATTCACAATTCATTTTGGCTTTGATGTCTAGCATAATGTAAATTATGCCTGAGCACATTAAGAGCTATAAGGTTTACCATGGTGGGATTTACAATACAATGTTGTCGTGATAGCCTATGTGGTGCATGTGCATTCCTTACTATTAAACATAGATGTGCTGTGTATTTGTATTCACACACCTTCATAATTTTTAGTATGTGTGCGTGTGTGCGCGCGCGTGCTGGGCAGGGGCGTGCCAGTAGTGTCCGATGCCTGTGTGCAAAACTTTAGTTGGCACCCCTATACCCCTCCCCCCAATAAGAAAACACTTTATAAAAACATTATTTTTAATATTTGATGCCAATAAAGTGAGTATTTCATTTTGAATTTTATCTCCTAAATAGGAGGGCATGTTTTTAAAGTCAGGATCATTAGCTACACATCGCGTGTGTTCCGACATAAAAGGATAAAACTTTTCTAACATCTCAATGCATTTTAAAAAATTGCCATTGTTGCAATCGTAAAGTTTATTACTTTTACCACAAAGAGCTAGATTTTGTTTGCCTAAAAACTGTACTACAAAAATTATTCTTTTTATAACTTCATACCAACATTTCCCTTCATTATCTAAAACTGTTTGTTGCAAATGATCAATACAAGTTTTATTTTTTAAGGATGTAATTAATTCTGTTCATTTTTTGTAATTGTTCAAATCATTTAAATTTTTCTCATGACAATTCAGGTACATTGCAAGACATTGCCTATATTCTCCTGATAACAGCAGAATACGGAATAAAGTTAAAAACTGCAGCAGATTTTCTTATATATGTTTAGAGCAAATGAGAGTGCGAACAAGATTAAACAAATTTCAAACGAGCGTCATCCTGTAAACAGTAAACTTACGCAAGTTCAAGTTTTTACTTGTTTACGCTAAACTACTTGTTAGAACTAGGATCAGAATGAAATAAGGTCTTAAGGAATAATAACAAATAAGTGATTATAAATAATTTGTTTAAGACAAATCTATAAAATATAATTAAAATTTAAACAAAAATGTAATTTATTTTGATATAATTAATGAATAATATTTTTTTAAAGTATTTCCTCCTCACCGGAAATCTTTGGCGCCTGTGTGCGTTGCACACATTGCCGGTGCACCCCTGGTGCTGGGGTAGATTACATTCATTAAAAATAAAAAATAAAAGAAATAAAAAAAAAACAGAGTGGAAAAAGTGAACCTATGCATAAAACTGATCTAGAGGCAAAAATGAAAATTATAAATATGATTCATCCATAACATAATGATCCTGTAAGATATCATGACAAAAGATTTTAGCTAATGCCGGTAAAGATGTTTTTAGTGTCAATGTGAAGGCAGACAAAACAACTGGAGAATGGAGACTAATGTCTCATGGTCTTAAAAGTCCAAAGAGAAATAGATGGCCAATTTATCCTACTACAAAGGCACTTAATGAAGAGAAGAAAGAAGCCAAGGTCTTATACTGAAGCTTGAACGACCAAATTAAACATTTTTTTCTACTTTCTCATACAATTTATATTTAGTAATATAACTTTGCATTAATAATTACATAATGAAATCTAATTTTTATGTGCATTCCAAATGAAATTAAATAAAAATAACCTTTAAAATATGTTAAATGTACTACTGTATACATGTACTGTAAATGTGTAAGCAATAGGATATGATTAATGCATGAAGGATTAAATATGACTTACATAAAATTTGAGAAACACAACTCAAATTGAGGCTGTATATTTCCATGTTCAAATTTCTGTAGCTGCTGATATGATTCATGTCAAAGTTTCTGGAGCAAAAAACCACATAGAAACAGGATTGCAAATAAATAATTTACTGAGTAAAATTAATTATTTACAGCAGACATTTTGTTAGCATTACCAGAGTCATTTTAACAATGCACAGTCACATGATTGAAGGGCTACAGTGGCACTTTTCGTGGCAATTTCTGTTATTAATGCTAACTGGAAGACAGGAGTGCCTCAAAATCTATGCAAGTTCACACCATCTGTTCAGTTGCAGTTAACCAGGTTCACTACTTCCAAGACACTCTCCAATTTAAACTGGGATTTGCGATGAGCCTGCTTTTTGGTTGTCCATACTGGATTCCACACTGGAAGAGGATACTGTAGACACTTGAGGAGGTGGAAATTTTATTGTGAGGTCTGCATATAATTCTGATTGTGTGTTGTTTCAGGAGGGAGCCCAGTTCATCTGCCGTACCTTTGATGTAGGGCAAACATATGATGTGTGTGTGTGCATCTGTTTGGGGAAGTGGAGGGAGTTTCTGTTTTATCCATTTTGTTGGAATGATGTAAGCAGAGCTTTTTATTCCAGGTGCAGTGCTAGTCCCAAGCATGAAATTTACTCTGCCATAGAGGCTAAAGTTTTGAAAATTTCAAGTTTCTGGACAAGAAGGCAATGTGAGGTGGCACACAGGTATCATTTGCCTGTGGCTTATGGTACTATGTACATGACCAGACAAATTAGACCAGTCTGCTTGTCTAATTTGGAATGAGGAATTTCATTTTAATTGTGATGTAATATCTATAACTTATTACTCAATCTTTTGTCATATAGGTCTATATTTCTGTAATAATCTAATAATTTAGCTGTTCCTTGTCTTTCATCACCCGTTATGTGTCATGTTTTGTTTCACTTCAGATGTGTTCATTCTTTTCATGGATCTTCTTTATGTAGTGCACTTGCATTTATTTATTTATTTATTTATTATTATTATAGAGGATGCTCCTGTAGGATCATGGTAGGATTCTGATGCCATAATTATGATAATTAATGCGCTTCAAAGAGAGGAAGGTGAAAGCAAAGCATTCTGGTATTAATTCTATAATTGTGAAATGTGAAATTTGTGTTTCTTTTGATGTTTTCTTTACCGAGAATGTATTGGCTTGAGAGCACATTGCACTTTATGTTATGGTTATAAGTTTCCTATTACTTTCTGATATGAAATATTCTGTCCTGCTTTTGTCTCATCTCATCTTGTCTTGAATTTGGCATGTTTGGGAGAAGGCTGTATTCTCTAACTTGCTGTTCATACATTTAGACTTTTTTTATTTTGTTTGTTTGTGTGTATGTTATACAGGCTATGTTTTCCTGCTCTTTAATGTCATACAAGACAATTGTCGTAAAGTCACAACAGGTAGTCTGAGGATGCTTATATTTCAGAGATCTTGATGAATTCAGGATGTTAAACCCTATAGGCAGCTTATAATCGTTCTGCTTTTACATAGTTTAGTTTAGGTGTGTCAAAGGTAAGGATGACCATCCTGGTTGGAACAATATTACCATCCCTATGTATTAGGATCACCTAATAAAATGTCATTCCTTGGTCTTTGGTTCATATTTCCTCTTCAAGTAGTCAAGATAATTCCTTTCGGAAATCACTCTTCTAGAATGACTTGAGCATTTTATAGGGGAGTCATTGCTGTAACTGGCATTCCCTACCCATTCATGGATAGGGAATACCAGTTACAGCAACTTCTTTATTGGCCATTCATTTGTTGAAAACATATGCGAGCCTGTGTCTGTTCCTTACTTGTGTCAATAAATGATTTATCACGTTTCTATTATTAGCTAGGCCTTGCGTGGATCTTTTGTTACACTTAGAAATGAAAGAGTATGTTTAAAGGGATTTCAGATTCAGTGTGCAAGTGATTCCTATCCACCACAAGCAGATACCCACTATGAATACATGCATACGAAAGTTAAATGCTAAGGTTACTCCAGATAGTATACAAGAACTGCAGCAAGCCATATCCAAGGGCCTGCAGGCTAGTCTACTCGGAAGGGCTCCTCATCTGGACTACCTGTTTTGAATGTGCACTAGTCACAATGCAGTAGAAAATTGGATTCTGGTGTCTGTAAAAGGAAAGCAAGAAAAATTCAAAGTCTTCAGATGAATTGCAAAGAAGATGCTTTTGTGAGATCAGATATAAGAACATTTAAATGCAGACAAATGTTTTGATAAAGTATGGAGTTTCAAAAATGTAACAGTAAAATATAGCTAATAAAAATTTCAAAAGTTCAGTTGAAACTAGGTTCAAATAAAAGATATTTAAAAAAATATTTCGAGCATAACAGTTTGTAATATGAGCTGATTAAATATTCATTTCATGTACATTTATTTAGAATGCTTCTGTTTATTAATGATGCAGTGAGTAAAGAACAGAGTGAAAGTTTATATTCTGAAAAGATTTTACCAGTATATAAAAGACAGAAAGGGACAGTAGAGATCAGTAGCATGATGGTGGATTTAATGTTTAACAAAAGAAACTAGTGGTGTGTTATGGAAGAAAGAGACTGCAAAACAATAGTTGAAAACAAATTGGATCAGAAACAAATATTTACAGTTTTAAAAATAATGTTTATTTGGTTGTCAGGTATAAATAAATAAATTTGAGAAAACAAAGAAAGATCTTATTCATATTTTTCTCATCTGTGAATTTTATGCCGTTTAAAAAATATTTTTTTTTAAACAGCATAACAAACATAAGCATAAGTTATTTTAATGTCAACCCTATTCAACATTTAAATTTCTACAATTATGAAACAGTAAACAAACATCAGTGAATGATAACTCCTAAAAAAATTACCTTTGTGCGGCACTTGATGAAAAAGTTGTATTTATAGTGATGCAAACAACTGTACAATGAAACAGTGTCAGCACATCTGCTGCACACTGTAAATTGAGTGTTTAGGGACTGAGGACTGCCTCCTGGTCCAAGAGTAGTAGTGTCATATGGTTGCCCATAAAACTGGACTAATCGATTTCCACTTATCTGGGTACATAACTATAATATATATTTAAAAAAAATATATATAAAAAAATTATATATATATATATATATATAGACACACACAGAGAGAGAGTTTATAATTATATGATAATAATGATAATCTAAAAGAAAAACAACTTAGATAACAATCTTTATTGATTAAATATTTTAGTTACCTGCAAATTTATTAATAGAATAAATTTTTGGTTACTACTGAAATCAAATGGTAATTTGATTTCAATAGTAACCAAAAATATGGCTTTATTGAGGTCTCTCCAGGCATATTATTATTATAACATCTGTATGAATCTTCTATTATACCACAATAAAATATAGCCAAACATTGCTTAAAGAAGAAACAGATATGTGTTCAGAACATCTTGTTAAACAAGAGTTAATAACAAAGAATTAACAAGGATACATTCTTATATGCAAAAATAAATATGATTCAAGAAAAAAAAAATATTCAAAATAAAAAGATACACCAAAATCTAATAAAATCAATGAAGAATACTTATTGCAATAATAAATTTGGTTTAATACTTTATCCAAGTGTGTGCAAACAAAGTTTGCACCTGAAATTATCTTCAGGACTGGAGTAAAGTGGTACAACACCAAGCAACTCCTTGCAAAGGTGGAGCAAGATACCAACACTCTTATCTCAGTATCTCCCATAATGCAAAACACATCTCCTTGCGGATATGTATAATGTTATGCATTAAGGGAAGGGCCACTACCCAGACTAGTTTCGACCTTTATTAAGGTCTCTTCAGTGGGAGCCAGGCCCAATTGAAGCTACCAAGGCAGAAGCATTAGCAAGGTCATCTCCTTCTATAGGAGCTGCCAAATGGTGTGCCACCTTTTTATTAAATTACTCTGGATTCAGAGAAAGATGTTGAAAGTTTGTTTTTCACTTGGTCAGACTATCACTTTACCCCAGTCCTGAAGAAACTTTCAGGCACAAACTTCGTTTGCACACACTTGGATAAAGGATTAAACTAAATTTATTATAGTCTGACCAAGTGAAAAACAAACTTTCAACATCTTTCTATAAATCCAGAGTAATTTAATAAAAAGGTGGCACACCGTTTGGCAGCTCCTATAGGAAGAGATGACCTTGCTAATGCTTCTGCTTGGTATCTCCACTTGGGCCTGGCTCCCATTGAAGAGACCTCAATAAAGGTCGAAACTAGTCTGGCTGGTGGCCCTTCCCTTAATGCATAACATTATACATATCCGCAAGGAGATGTGTTTTGCATTATGAGAGATACTGAGATAGGAGTGTTGGTAGCTTGCTCCACCTTTGAAAGGAGTTGCACCACTTTACCCCAGTCCTGAAGATACTTTCAGGTGCAAACTTTGTTTGAACACACTTGGATAAAGGATTAAACTAAATTTATTATAGTCTGAACCAAGTGAAAAATAAATTTCAACATCTTTCTCTAAATCCAGAGTAATTTAATAAAAAGGTGGCACACCGTTTGGCAGCTCCTATAGGAGGAGATGACCTTGCTAATGCTTCTGCCTGGTATCTCCACTTGGTCCTGGTCCCACTGAAGAGACCTCAATAAAGGTCGAAACTAGTCTGGGTAGTGGCCCTTCCCTTAATGCATAACATTATACATATCTGCAAGGAGATGTATTTTGCATTATGGGAGATACTGAGATAGGAGTGTTGGTAGCTTGCTCCACCTTTGCAAGGAGTTGCCTGGTGTTGTACCACTTTACCCCAGTCCTGAAGATACTTTCAGGTGCAAACTTTGTTTGCACACACTTGGATAAAGGATTAAACTAAATTTATTATAGTCTGACCAAGAAAAATAAACTTTCAATGCTTATTGCATCTAAAAATTCAAAACTGTGTGATGATGGTAGCCATTCAAAGCCTCCAAATTGGAGGCTTTGAATGGCTACTGCACTGTTTAATCTCCAGAGTTAGTTTAATCTCCTTACCTCATCTTTCTTTGCTGAAGGTAAGACCCTCTATGTACACACTCAACATAATCTTAAGTAGGGAGCATGTATCTTATCTCTTTCATTGGAGGGTACAGTAATTAAAAAAACATTTCACAGGCCAGCTGCTAAACAGCACACTGTAGTTGCCTTTAATGCAAGAGATGTATTCAAAATATGCGTAATTCAGTACTAGTTTTCTCATGGAAATTAATGTAAGCTGGGGAAGGGGATATATTCTCAGATTGGGCAAAAACGACCATTGTAACATATTTTTTCCTTTTAAATATGAAAATTTTTTAAATTAATGTCATCTTTATAATAACTTATATTTCTGAGTGCATTTTTTATCACCACTTACTTAATGCTTTGAGGCATTTCTGTTTACTAGCTAAAGTGGCACTGCCATGAGATAAGAGCACAAAACCACCAGTTTCAAGTATGCAATTCCTGCTTTTCTTTTTTTGGGAATACATTTCTAATTTGTGGGGAAAAAAAAATGAAGTAGTAGTAGTAGTAGTAGTAGTAAGACTATTAGTATTTTTATATTACACAATCTCAAATTGACATAATTCAATTTTTGGGATCAATTAAGGGTCAAAGCTAGATAGGAGACCTCCACAGAACCTTTAATGAACGCAGAGAACTGACTGGGGCTTCTGCTCTAATGTCCAATCCTCACCTTCACCCGTTAGTAGGTATTCATGGACACTGAGCATGGTAATGAATCTGATGGCAGGGTGGAACTGTAAACATTACATTCTGACTTGCGCGTGTGTAAGGGGGGGGGGTGCTCAAGAGA
This sequence comes from Typopeltis vanoorti, assembly GCF_054136105.1. Classification (NCBI taxonomy): domain Eukaryota; kingdom Metazoa; phylum Arthropoda; class Arachnida; order Uropygi; family Thelyphonidae; genus Typopeltis; species Typopeltis vanoorti. The sequence goes on along the minus strand of NC_143573.1, from coordinate 74,479,717 downwards.
ATGGGCTAGTAATTTGGAATTTAGATGACCAAACAGTACACTATATTGTCTTAAATCAGAAACACAAACCTGATTCAATTTCATGACAGCTAGAGTACCACCTGGTAAACAAGGCGTGGCTGTTTACATTAGGGAACCATGGCAAAAAGTGAAAAGTCGCCTATTAGAACAAACTCCAAGTCACAGAAGTCAAGTGTTAAATACTATTTAACAATAAAGACCTTACTATATAACAATGGCGCAGCCGGTAGGATTAATTTAGACATAAAGATAGATTACAAATAACAATAGACAATATTACGATATAACAATGGCGCAGCCGACAGGATGTGATTAGGGCCCTAGAATTAAAGTTGACACATCCTTAATCACTGTAAGTTGGTTTTTGATATCATATCAGGCATTTATTGGAATAATTAGAATTTAAGAAGATTACATTGTGTTGAATTGTAAGACGAATGCAGATATGTCCCTACCTACAAGCTCAATGTTAGATGACTCAGAGTTTTTTAGAACAATTAATCCTCAACAGGTATTCCCTCAGTTTTCAGGTGATGAATCTGATGACGTGATTGCATTCTTCGAGTACATTGAGGAATTGAGAAGAATTGGTCGGTGGAGTGAATTCCAACTGCTCATTCTGCTATGCAGCAAGCTAGTTGGAAAGGCTAAGACCTATTTTCACTCCTCACCGGTTCTGAAAGACACCCGGAGTTATGTAAAATTTAAAGAAGTCCTTATTTCACAGTTCTCAAGGGTAAAGAACATGGGACCGAATCTGCAGAAGCTCCAAAGAATGGTACAGAAGGACAAAGAAAGCGTGTCCGATTACCATAACAGGCTGTTAGATCTTGCCAACACACTAAGTGTTTCGGACAATGACAGGCACCATCTAAACTGGGCCGTCTTCCAGCACTTTAGGGCAGGATTGAAACAAAATCTTAAGGAGACAGAATACGGAAAGGATATATCAAATCTTGAGGAATGTTTCCTTGCTGTAAAAGAAAAGGAACAGATGCTCAGAGACGTTTGTCCCACATCTAATGCCAGCTATGTTAACGTAATTAAAGAGGTGAATAATTCCGCTAGCGAGAATAGAACTGAGAAGGAATTTAGCACAAGCAAAGCAAAGACTAATGATCAAAAGGACAGTGAAAGAGAAATGTTAGTCAACGTTGATCAAATGACTGAAAATGAATTGAACATCCCAAAACAAGTAGGGCTATCAAACATGGAAGTACGTTCTATAATTAAGCAAGAAGTTGAATGACTTCAACAGTCCGTAATGGACCGTCCTGATGCTGTATTGAAACAGCTGGCGGCAGTCACAGATAAGACTTCAAGATCATCTATCCCTCAACCAGAGAAGACTAATGAATTAATTAGACTAGAAATAGAAAGACTTCAGCAGCCTATATTGAACCGTCTGGAAGAAGTAATGCAAAGGTTGGCGGCAGTATCAGAACGGAAACCCGAGGTGTCTTTACCTCAATCACAGAGAAATAACGAGCAAGGAGACAGAAGGGAGCCTCCTAGATGTTTTAATTGTAACAAGAGTGGGCATTTAGCTTGAAATTGTTTTAGTAATAGGAGACCCTCCATGAGAAATAATAGAAATGAGTCGAAGTTTGGGCAAACTCCTCATTATTATGAAGGTAGACAAAGAAATCATGAACAAGGAAGAAAAAAAAATGATAATCAAGGGCAAGATTCAGGGAACACATTGTGACGTATTGTTAGATACTGGTTCCCAGGCCTCTGTCATAATGGAAGATTATTTTCAAGGAATAAAATCCCTTGTATGGCGAGGCATTTCTAATCTAAGGAGACCGATCAAATTATCAGGGTTATCAACATCTAAAGTTTGTGCAACAAAAAGTGTTAGAGTAAAATTATACTTACCTGAGTTTAACATGTGTTTGGCAGGAGTTGTTGGTCCTCCCTAGGACATCTTGTCCACACGTTCAGATAATTTTAGGAACTAACTTTCTAGAAAGGTACAAGTTCTCTTGCAACTTCTCTAGAAATGAGAGAATCCTAATGGGAAATAAACGGTTCAGAAGAGGGAATGAAAAATTTAAAGTTAGAAATAGAAATGAGAGATCATGCCAACTGAAAGAGTTAATGAAGTGTCTCCAGATGTCCAGACTGATTCTGAATTAGCTTCAACTTCAGATGTGAACAGTCAATCTGAGACTTACCAAAAAGCAAGCGTAAAATTAGCAAATGACCAAGGTGTTACAGAAGAAAATTTAGGGGAGGATTGTCCGAAAACAATCGGGGTAAACTACATTGAGATAGCTAATAGAACTAGAAATTTCTATATAACAGACCGAGACGGAACAAGTACAGAAAACATGAAGTTATTATACAACATCAACGGCAGTTTGATTATGCAAACTTCCTCTGTTTTCTTTTTGTGCTTAGAAAAGCTATAAGTGGTTTGTTGTGTTGGAATTTAGCAATTGCTACAAAGAGTGCGCACTTACTAACTGTGCAAGCTTTATGAGTAAAAATAATGGAGAATAAACTGGTCCAAGACGTTAAAAAAAAAAGCACCGAATATATATCATGAGAATGAGCAAACTAAGTCATATCATGAGCCGAGATACTTACTAAGGCCCAGAAAGAATGGAAGGTTCATCCCCAGAGAATTGAGGGAGAGACAAAAGGAGTTATTCTAGAAAATTAGAAAACAATAATTTTGCAATAAGAGATGCTTAAAGAAAAATTTATCTTAAGAAAATTTTTTTTTGTAAGGGGAGACTTTTGTTAGATCCTGAATGGAGAGCTTTACAAGTAAATTCTTTATTCAGGATTTAACATGATACCTACTACTAATTAAGGAGATATCTGCACATCAGCTATAATTATGAAGTATTGTTTTATGTTTTGTAATAATGTGTAGTGCATGTGTGCCATATAGTGAGAATTATTGTTAGGTTATTTGTAATTCCCATGTAAGCTGTCTAGTACATTGTGATATTCTTAGAAAGTTATAAGTAGTAATCCGGAATAATCGCATGTAATCTGGACTAGTCGAGCGTAGCAATGGAGGCTATACCTACGCGGAAAAATGACGTCAGAGCGGCTACCTAGAATAATGTAACCTGACAGGTTAGGGAGAGTGTAGGATCACCCAAGAGGCATGAACGATGGGGTTCGTGGGTGAAACCCAAATCGAATAGAGGGTGCCCGAATAGGGCGAATAAAAGACGAAGCACGCCATTTTAGGGGCCTTTTGACCTTTTGATCTTCGGTTGCTGGATTAGAGTTTTAGGGGGAGCTGGTCGGAGGATTCGTGAGAGAGCGGTGGGCCAACTATGGTAATGACGGACGGCAGGTTCTTTTCTTGAGAATGCCTGAAGATTTTCAAGCAGAGCTAATCGCGATACGACGGCCTATGTGGAATTGAGCCTTAGCAGAATGTCCCATTGGAGAAAGTTTCCTGCGGAGCGGTAGACAGTACGCAACAGTCAGAAACGATTAGAAGAAAAAGCGTAGTACATCGCCAGGAGCAAAGACGGCTGAAGAATAGGCAGTAAGGTAATCCAGACCTACATGAGATGGCGGCATGAAATCTGAAAAGATCCGGTAATGCAAGAGTTTTTGTTCTATGTTAAAATTCGTTTAGAACAACAAGAAATTTGTGTGCATTGTAACTAAAGGACACTAGTATAGAACTTTTAATGAGAATTTGACTGAATTAATTAAGCCCTTGTGGAACAAAGAAGAGTTGTTAATAGGCAGTAATTTGTGAATGGCTAGGCTTGCTTAAAATGAAATTTAGAATTAAGATAATTATTGATAGAGTATTAATGAAAGTGTTCACTGCGTGTTCTGTGAATAACTTGTGAAAGGAATTATATAGTAGTAGTATTATGCCTAAACCTAATCTTATCCTTTCATAATTGAAGGATTTAACTTACTCAGATTCATTGCGATTTAGTATAACCCTTAACTTAGAGTGAATTTTGATCCATTGAGTATTTAAACTTACATAACTGTAAATGTTTTATGTTTTTCCAATAAACATGTTTTGTACCTTATACCTGAGTTTATGCCTGATTACGAATTCAAATCACCACTTATGAAATAGAACCTTTTTGGCGGGAAGGAGTTTAGATATAATTGCTTAAGTGAGATTCGGTCTACAACTGCTAACTGAATCTGCACAGCGCTAGCATGAGATAAAATAACTGTGTGTATCCCTTTAAAATTTAGAAATATTTCCCTGAACAAGAGTCTCTTCTGTTATAGGATATTGGCTGGCGCAGCAAAATATAAATTTTGCCAATATCCGAAGAGGAGATAGATCTGAATTAATATCTTAAGGGCACGACAGTAGATTAGAAGGAGGGTTATTATAGAGGTAGAATAAGATATAATCTAGGGTAAGCAGCGACATAACAATAGAGCAGCCGGTAGGATTTTGATTGTGTAAGGTTTTAAGTTAGCAAAAGGATCGATTCAAGAAGCAGTAAATTAATGTATAATAAGATTAAACTGACGATTTAACAATAGAAATTACTATTTAACACAAGACAGACACCATTGACATAAGAAGTATCAACAGAAAAGAAGTGGCAGAAGAACTAGAGAAATACTACTCCTTTAGCCTCTTTCCATCCACTGCAGGGGCTATAGGTGTAATAGAAGCTCTATATTTTTGTATTGTAAACGTTTCTCTCTATTTTTTGTATTGTAAACTTTTAATCTATATATTGGCCGCTTTATATTATTATTACTTTATAGTAGTGCTCTTTCGTAATCTTTAAACCTTATATGTCAGCCTTAAGTATTCAATCTCTCCCTTTATCCCTTCTATGTATCTATGATATATTCTTTTATGCAAAAACTCCTTTTCTACCTTCTGCACTTCCCTTCTTATTCCTAGGGATACTGGAAATTTATTTGTTAAGACTGCACCACCAGTGTCTTTTTTCTGGCAATAAGATGTGGTATGTCTAGCAGTTTTCACTTAAACATAAATTCCCTCCGATCAATTATTGTTTACAGTCATGGTCTACATATTGTCCTTTCTAAATCTCTCCTGGGTTCCCGCTAACAGGCTCTTGTTTATTTTGGAATAGTGCATTGAAAAATTAAAGATCCGGCAGCACTCCAATGACATTGAATAAACATTTATTTACAACAATAAAACAATTTACACTATAATTCCGATAGGGAGAAATACTCCGTCTAACTCTTAGTTAAGAAAAAATGTTAAAATACCTTTGCAATTCATAATCATCATAACACATGAATATTCATTCCTTTCCAACACTAAGTTAAATTCCTAGCCAATTATACTGCTAACAAATTGTTATTCTTTAACTATTACATACATGTTCTCCAATCACTATCAAGCATTAAAATTCATTCTTAAACACTGCTCAATTTCAGCACCTTACACTTGACAGTCTACTAATAAAGTTCTCCTATGTTTCACATAAATGAATGAAAAGATTAACTCGCATTAGCTCTGCTACCCTCGGTGCGCACTTATAATTTGGCTTTGTGTTGGAATCCTGAGTTTGTCCTCCGTATCAGGTTTTGAATTCCTTCCTATGGATCCTTGGACACCGGCATCACATCATCGACACCGACAGCTACTGGAACGCTATTTTTCCGGCACTCATAAGCTCGGGCGAAGAGGTTTGGTGTTCGGGTAACTGTGCAGTCCTTTCCAGCTCAAAGGTTTGCTCCTCAGACAATAGCTTCTGGCGAAAATGTCATCAGATCTAGACTCTGCCTGACGGACCAGCCTGTGTCATCCTCCTTGGACTTCTGGTGACTTTTTGTCCAAAAGGTCGCATCATCAATAGTTGACATCCGATGTTCGATCCTCTGGCCAACTCCTTTTATTCATCCTCTTTCGGATCCCTGCATGAAGGTTTGGGACCCTGAATATTTCGGTGCTATTGCTTGATCTTTCACTAGCACCGACCCCTTCTTTGTTCTCCTACGTGCACTCCTTTAATCCTATCTTGTCGGGCAGCGGACACTTGTCTGAACCTTGCCGATCTCTTTGAGACTGACCTTGAAGATGTTTATACGCAGAGTTCATAAACAACTTCTCATGCCCTTATATAGAGCTATTATACAAAGTTCTGGTGGCAAAGCATTGCCTTTGTTTTTGATATTCTAGAAATTTCTTTGTTAAAGCAGTAAATTCCCAGCCAATTATATTCCTATTTATTTACATTAACATTTAGCATTAAATATATAGAGACATACAAGGTTATTTTTGCAACAATCTCATGGGACTTGTCTGTTTTTAGCCAAAAATATTATGTGAACATAATTGGTTTACTGAGAAAAAGAAGAATAAAACAGGTGAGACCCTGCTAAATAATACATATAGTATCTTATATTTGGATAAACTAATCACAGTTTAATTAGACACAGCATTCAACACCAAATATGGACAAGCATTTTGAGGTAGCAGACAATTTCAAGTAGAATATGTGGACAAATTTCAAAATGGAGAATTAAACAATGTAATTTATTTATGCATATGGTCTCACAGAAGGTTATTATATAATGCCTTAAGCCCACATACAGCTTCTGCACTCACCACTTTTAGGCAATGTATTCTACTCACCCATCTCTCTCCATGCAAAAACTTGCTCCTCACCCTCCCACTTACCCCTGCTTCCAGAGATAGGCTCTTGGACAAAAATCTCTTACACGTCAATCAGGTAACAATCCCTTATCAATTTACACGTCTCAATCATATCCCTCTTCTATTCACAACGCTCTGCAAATTGCATTCCTCTTATTCATACAGGCAATCAAAGCTGCACACATTAGTCTAATACAACCTGATAAGGACCTTTATACAAGAGATCCATAACTTTGTTTCAGCATGTGAAGGTCCATCTCATCACTACCATAATCCATTATGATGTTCTTACAATTTCAGTAATGTGCCTTCTGAACTTCAAATCTCTGATAAGATCCCAGATCTCTCAGCTTTTCCCCCTTCTTCAAAATTTACCTATTAACTGTCTATTCTGCATCCCAACTCTGCCTACTAAATTTCAAAACCTTGCATTTTGCAAAATTAAACTGATAGCTTTACTAATTTTCCCACTCACATGGTTTCCTGAGATCCTCCTGCACGGGCAAAACATCTCTGCTCTTCACAGTTCTTCCCAACTTTGCACCATCAGCAAACAACTGTTTATCGCCAGTTAATCCTGTTCCAATACCACTGACATACAAGTAAAACAATAATGGCACAAGATAGACTCCTGCAGTACTCTTCTAGTGACCTTCCTATTTTGGGATACCTTTTCCGTGTACACAACCCACCTGACAGCCAATTACCTTTGAACTAACTTAGTCTGTTATCCAATCCTATCCCAATCAATCCCTTATCCTAAGGAAAAAGTTGATGAATTATTCAAGTCATCAGAGAAGGCTACACAAAGAAAACAGAAAAGCTGGTCCAGAAAATAAATATCTGGAAGGTGGCAAAATGACATGAAAAGTGAAACTAAAGATAATGTGGAATACCTATTTGGAAAGATTGTTTTAAATAAAATGAGTAGTGACAGAACAGTGGTAAAAACAATCAAGAAGAATACAATCAGAAGTACATATCAATACTTGAAATAGGAAAGCTATCAAAAGCTGAAAATGTGGGAAGGCAACTAGAGTATATGATATTCAACCAGAAATGCTCAAATATGAAAGTTATAAAAGTTTTGCATAATATGTTAGTGGCTTCTGCATAATTCAGAATGACTGGTCAGAAGGCTAAATTCTAGATGATTGGAGTAGAGCTCCCATTTACAAAAAGGGAAATAAAACTGAATGTAAAAATTACAGAGTAAATTACTAAGTGATCCAGGTAAGATTCAAGTAAGTATACTTGAAAATGCAGCTAAGAAAAATTGTGGAAGAGAAATTTGGCATTGCCAGAATTAGATTTTCACTTCACAACAAATAGATGAGAAATTGTGTGAGTATAACAAAGATATGCAATTAAGTTTTGTAGACCTGGAAAAAAAATGATAAGGTGCCAAAAGAAAAGCTTTTCAAAATGCTAAAATAATGTGGGGGAAATGGAACATTGTACGAGCAATATATATAAGCCTATAGAAGTAGAAAGTATTTATAATAGAACTTAAATATATAAGCCTATATTTAAGTTCTAAGTCAGCCGTTAGAATCCAATTAAGTATAGTCAGGTGGAATTATGTAAAATAAAGTGTAAGTACACAAGAGTGCTCTATCTCATACTCATTCATCATCTATATTATCGATTCCCAACCGGTGGTACACGTACCCCGGGGGGCACGTGCTAGGCTGTTCAGGGGTACACGAAAAATAACCAGTAACAGCGAAAAAACTTCATCTCCACTATTTTACATTAAGATAGGCACTGAACAAAAGTATCAGTATTTAAAAACAGCTATTTTATAAACAAGGGATACAATTTATAGAAATGGGTTTAAAAGGGGCACACAAGTGGAAAAAGGTTGGGAACCATTGATCTATATGGATCACATTACAAAAGAAATGTGGCATTAAAAACCTGATATCAGAATTAGAGATATTACATTTAGTAGTTTACTTCATATGCAGATAATATTTACTCCTAAAAAGAATCCAGTGCAAGTCCTCAGGACTCTAACCTCAATAATGGCTGTAACAAATTTGGCATGAAAATCAGCAATAAAGAGTGAATATGAAAACATGCAAAAAAGTGAAAAAAATCAACTGTATTTTCACATGGAAACTCAATAGAACAAATAAAATGTTTTAATTGTTTTACACATGGAAATAAATAACAGAATAAGCATCAGCTACTAAAGGGTGGTGATGTGCAATATGTAGCTTCTCACAGTCAACTCATCCCCACCTTCCAGCGGTATAGCCCCTGTTTCCACAAACAAGGCTCTGGAGAACCTGGTGAGCATTGCCACTGAAAAATTCTCTAGACCTCTAGGTGGTAGATGTCTTGGTGAAATATCACCATCTTGCTTATTAGAGACCTGAAGTAACTGCAGCCATGTTTGGTCACTAGCGCAAGGATTCCGGTTTCTGCCCCCCCCCCACATGTAGTTAGAGCAGTGTTTCTTAACCGGTGTTCCCCAGAACACTTGTGTTCCCTGAATTAGTTACAAGTATTCTGCCGGTGAAAGATGTCACATGACACAGTTCTGAGTGTAATTGTCTACTCTGATCCTAACAACTGAAGACTGCTATGTGCATTGACTTCTAAACAAATAGAATATCGTTTACAGGTACTATTTTTAATGTGTAAAATTTTAACAATATTGGAAAAAAAGATTTCAAGTTACTTTCCTTCCTTAGTTACCATATCAACGGATCATACTCTAAAAATGAAATTCTATGAAATAACTCTTGAGGAATTTTGGATTTTTGTCCAAGCCGAACACCCAGCTCTCTCCACAAGGACACTGAAAATTTTGTTACAGTTTTCAACATCATGTATTTGTGTGAGCTCGGTTTCTCAATATTAATCCATATAAAAACCGTGAAAGACTTATTAATGCTGACAAAGAGATGAGGGCTATATCACATATTAGACCTGATATTGCTGAAATTTGCAATAGCCAACAAGCTCAAGTTTCACATAAAAAAAGTGTGCCAAGCAAGTAAAAGTAAAACTTCTGCTTACCATGAATGACTCAAGTCCAAAACTCCAGATGTTCACTCTGCCTACACTCAGTTGCAAAAGAATCATCACCAAGTCAGACTTTGAAAAGGGTCCAATGCTGCAAACTCTCCTCCAGCCTAAATGGTAGTAGTTGCGCCTTCTGGTCCCTTGCGAAGGCCATTGGCCACAAATTCTGCCCACCCAGGTTTTTACTGCTCTCACATCCCAATGGTACTATAGTTAACTCACCTAAAGAAAAGGCCATCTTACTGGCATCACTCTTCACATCCAATTCCTGCACTAATGACCTAGGCAAAGTTCCCTCCACGCCACCAAGAATGGCCACCTTCATATTTCCCATAGTCTTCTGACAAAAAGAATCCGAAGAATCCTTAATAACCTGAACACAAACAAGGCATCTGGTCCTGATGGTATCCCACCTATTGAGTTAAAAAATTGTGCCCCAGAACTAACACCTATCCTGCATCGCCTCTTCAATCTATCCTATTCAACTGGCATCTATCCTACAACATGAAAACAGGTCTATATCCAGTCCATCCCAAAGAAAAGTGATAAAAGTCAACCAAAAGAACCCCAGGAGGAGGGGTTCTGTTCTTTCACTCACTCTCTTCCTCTTGTATATAAATGACCTACTTTCACAGACTTCCAATCCTATCCATAGCTTTGCCAGTGACTGTACACTCCATCCCTCCTTTTCACATTTGACAAACCTTGTAGTGTTCAAGTATTAGAATCCTACCACAACCATGGACTTGAACTCAGATCTCTTAGCTATATCCCAGTGAAGCAAGAACAACCTTATAAACTTCAATGCCCACCAAAACTCAGTTCTGTCTGATCTCTAGGAAGAAAGAGCTCCCATCCCTCCTCCTCCTCACCACCAGTAATAGTGAGATATCCAAACACGATCAGATTTCACTTCTTGGACTGACCTGTGCCTCTGATCTTTCCTGCACAACCATATTACACCTATAGTTTCTTCAGCTGCAAAAAAACTTGGTGTACTTTTTTGCACAAAGACACCTTCACAGCTGCTAACTCTATGCAAAGCCCAAATCTACCCGGCCATGGAATATTGCTTCCATATTTAAGGTGATGGGTGGTGTACCAAAATCCTTTCTAAGATTGCTTGATTCTATCTAGAAGAGAGCAGTCCAGCTAATTAATGATCTACTCCCCAATACCTACTTCAATCCCTCTTTCACGAATATTCAGTTTCTGCCTTGTTTCTACTTTCATAGACTGTACTCTGCTGAACTACTGGCCACTATCATTCCTCCACTCTCCTCCAAAATCATTAAAACAAGAGCCAACACCCTTTTACAGTTCATCTTGAAACTAACTGAACCATACAGTGAGTATTCAATGTTAACATTTAAGTGACCATACCTTACCATCTAAGAAATGGTATGGTTAGTTAATGCCCTAGAAGACAGAAATTTAAGATCCAACAATACTGGAGTGCTAATGAATGACAGATTAATTTTGAGTAAAATTGTTATTAGTAATAAGGTAAACTTAATCAGGTAGTACTGTAATAGTATCCTACACACCCCTTGAGAGTACATATCAGTGCAGTGCAACTCCGCCACTCTCTTGAGGGTACATCACGAATTTGCCCTTCTTGAGAGAAATTAATTTAACTATATATAGTTATTATCAGATCAAATTAGTTATTATTATGGATGACGATGAGGCTGAATGAACTCTTTCCACTTCTGTCTGTTCCTGGAGAGTCACAATAATTCTGTCCAGTTTGGTGTAACTTGTGATTTGGTTTTTTCAGAATTCTGCTGCACTTTGGATCTTTTACCTTCCATCATTGTATACAAGGCTTTAGTTGGTAATCTTTCTGTTCCCATGGCTAAACCATCACAGTGTTTTTTTTTGGATGTTGTCTATTATTGTTATTACTTGTTTTAGTAGTTTCCTTATGTCTTCATTACTTAGCCTATGCAGCAGAGATACTCCAAGTAATCTTCTTAGCCAACCCATTTCAGTAGTTAATAATTTTTTCTCTTCAGCTTTTTTTGAGATTCCAGCATTCACTTCCATAGAGGAGTATTGGAGGATGATTGTCTCATTCTTACTTTTTTTATTTGTTTGATGTCTCTTGACTTCCATATTTTATTAAGTCATCCAAAAGTTTGGGATGACTAACTGATTTGTCTGTTTATATCTTTTGTGATTTTACCGTTGTACTCAATTACTCCTCTGAGTAAATTGAGTTAATCTACAAGATATGTAGATGAAATGTTCTACCTGCTCTAGATTCTTACTATCAATTTTAATTTTCAGATTGGTTTTTCTTTTCCCTATTTACATTGTTTTATCGATAGTTAGGTTTAATCCAAATTTTATACATTCTTCCATTATCAAAAATTTGTTGTAGATCTTCCGTGCTCGCAAGTAATGCAATGCTTTCTGCAAATTTTACATTTTTTATATTATTCCCATATATTTTGATACCGGAGTCTTCTTTGTTTAAGGCCTTACTGGTCACTTCTTCCAGTGTAGGACTGAACAGGTCCAGTGACAGATTGCATCCTTGCCTTACTCCACTCTCTGTGTGGAACCAGTTAGTTAAGGTGTCTTCTGCTCATACTGCACTTTCAGATCTCTTGTATAGATTCTTTATTATTCTTATAGTTTTGATGGAAATTTTAAATTCTTTCATAGTTTCCTATAGTTCTCTTCTACGGATTGAATCAAATGCCTGACGAAAGTTTATGAAATTTAAATAGCAGCTTTGGTTGTACTCTAGTGTCTTTTCTGTCTGTCTGTCTTAAGGAGAATAGTTGATTAATCGTACTTTGTCCTGGTCTGAAACCTGGTTGTTCTTCTCCTAATGCAGTTCTATATATGGCTTAATTTGCTTTTGCAGTACTTTCTTTACTTGGAATAGTGAGAAAGCTAAAATGCCTCCATAATTTTATCTCCTTTTTATCCTTTTTATCGTTGTTTTATCTCCTTTTTTGTATACATGAGTTATAACTGATTTGGTCCAATCAATCAGTAAGTATTGCTTCATTTTTGTAGATCCTTTCAAATAATGTTTTTAATGGTTTTAAGAATTCTGCATGTATTTGTTCAATTCCAGGTGCTTTCCTAGTTTTAAGTTTATAATGCCAACTTATAATGACTGTGTAGCACTTTGGTTTCTAATCTAGTGGGATTAGATAGGGAAATCCCTAGGCTGGCCTGATTGGCCAAGTGGTTAGCATATCTGCTCTCAAGCCAAGAGGCTGCAGGTTTGAATCCCACCACTGGCATGGTGGTTTGTGATTGTCCTACTTACTCTGTGTGGAAATGGCATCTGCGAACCTACCACTTCTTCTAGCAGAAGGTTCATCATCATCATTATCAAATATTCTTGATATGTACCCTTAAGGAATGTACAAGATATGATAGTACTACATGAAAAATGTGCACCGTTACTAACTTCCTATCTACAATTTTCCTCCAAATCAATCTGTTACATGTCAAGACTCCAACATTACCAGATCTTATATTTCTATTTTCTAAGGCACTTTTTACTGTATCAATCCACCTATATCTTGGTCTTCCTCAGGGTCTTTTTCCTGCAAACCTGGCAAAGAAGACTTGTTTTGCTACCTTTCCTCTCTTCTGCTAACATATTCCTGGATGCTAACAATATTAAGTTCTTTCCTAATATGATATTGCCACTAATGCCATCTGTTCACCCCTCTAATCTTTCTCAGGACTCTCATATCTGTGGTCTCTAGTCTTTGGTCCAATGTTTTATTTCTAACCCAGCTCTCAGATCCGTAAGTTAAAATTGGTTTGAACACTGTCTTGTATACAGCTAATTTAGTATTTTGACTAATTTCTCTCTTATTCCATACACAAATTTATTCTGTTGACTTCTTACATTACCAGCTTTATTGATTGTGCTGTCTATTTCCATATTTAATTTAATAGCCTCACTAAAAATCGTGCCTAAGTAGCTAAAATGTTTTACTTATTTTATAGGTTCTCCATTCACAATATAGTTGATATTTTCAATGCTTCTGCCTATTTTCATTGTCTTTGCCTCGTTATTGCTGACCTTCATAACAACTCTATTAAAACAGTTATTCAATTTAGTCAGGGAAGCATGTAGACTTGTACTGAATTTATTTAGAAGTATAACATCACCTGCATAAAGTAAACAGCTGAGATTAACATCTCTAATTTTGATATCAGGTTTAATACCACTTTCCTTCATAATGTGATCCATATAGATAATGTACATCATTGTTTCACACCAGATTTAACATTAAACCATCTTCCTGTACTTCCTTCAATTCTAACTGCTGACTTACAACTCAAATAAAGACTAAGTATTGCTTGATACTATACAACCGTAGCACTTTGAACAGCTTCACTCTTGGTATCCTGTGATATGCCGTTTCCAGATCTACACAACTTAAATACAGATCTTTGTTATATTCTCACGATTTCTCAACTATTTGTCGTAATGTAAAAATTTGATCCTGACAGCCTCTATTTGGCCTGAATCCAGCTTGTTCTTCACCAAACTTCCATTCCACAATCCTTCTCAACCGTTTCTCAAGTATGCTTGCAAAAATCTTGCCAGGAACACTGAGTAGGGAAATACCTCTGATTCTCACAAACAGTTTCATTTTCCTTTTTATATATGGGTAGCATGAGACCTCTACTCCAATCATCTGGAATTTGTCCCTCTGTCCAGCCATTCTGAACTATGCAGTGTAGCCACTGTAAAACTTTTATACCACATACTTCAGCATTAAATATCATCTACTTCAGCTTCCCTTCTGCATTTTAGGCTTTCGATGGCTTTTTCTACTTCAAGTATGGATATGTATTCCTGATTGCATGTCTGTTGAGTGTTTTTTGTGCTGTCATCACTGCTTGTTTAATTTAGCAAATTTTCGAAGTAATTATTCCATACATCAAGGATATGTTTTCTCCCAGTTTTCATGTCACCTTTATCATCTCAAATTCCTTTTACAGCACTGTTTTCTCCATTTCAGAGCCTTTTCAGCAGCCTCCAGAATATTTTGCCACCTTCTTGATATTTATTTTCCATGTTCTTAGCAAAGTCTTCCCACGTCTTTTGTTTAGCTAGTTTTACATAGTGTTTAGCTTTCTTAATTTGTCTCTGTATTCTCTAAGAGCACAAGCTGACTTATTTGCCAGGAACTTTTGATATGCTTTCTTCTTTTCCTTCACTGCCTCTTTAACTTCCTGTGTCCACTATGGGGTTCTGATTTTTCTATCCTTTCAGACAACCTCACCACATGCCTCTTTGGCTGAATCAATCAATGTTTTCTTCAGGATTTGCCACGGACTCTCCAAAGTTTGGTTCCTGTTCTCAAACTCTTTCATTTTTTCTTGAATAATGTTTGTGTATTTTAGTCTACAGTTTACATCTGAGAACTGCTCAACCTTTATTCACTTTAAAACTTTCTTACATATTCTTTTTTTTTTCAGTATGAAATTCAATTTTATTCTGCTTAAGACTAAATGGTGATCACTTCAAATTTCAATTCCTCTATACTCTAGTGTCCTGCACCAGTGGGAAAACATCACTATCAACAATAACACAGTCAATAGGACTTTTCTTATTCATTGCTTCTTCTCTTCATGTAAATTTGCGCAAATTTTTATGTTGGAACATTGTGTTAGCAATAACCAGTCCATGTCTTGAGTAGAAAACCAACAGGTATTTGCCATTATTATTAGCTTTGCTGTTTTCTCCAAATTTTCCCAAAATATTTTTTACATGTCTGATAATAATTTCCTACTCTGCTATTTAGAAGGTTTTCCTTGTGAGGTACAGGAGTGACCATATTGTATCTACAGATGTCAAATGTGAATAATTATATATATATTTTTAAATCCTGTAGGAATAGGTGTCTGGAGCATGGTATGCCTGTCCTGAGTAATCATAATGATGGCGGCAACTATCCATAATAAGTCAGATCACACGTTTAAAGCACTTCATATACTCCTGGATGTGATCAAGGACAGGTTTGTTTTCTTAGGTAAACAGATGATTATTGCCAATAATAATACATCCTCTTCTTTAAATTTCCTGTTTTTTCTCCTGTTTATTTTATTCTCTCTTTCATATTTCTAATCCTTCACCTAATACTGTACTAATAATGATCCCAATAAAGAAATCCCTTCCATAATGCCAAGAAAGGCAACAGTGACAGGTGAATATTCTTTCATTTTTGAAAATTACAAATTAAATCTTATTTTCTGGGAACCTATACTCAAGCAATATTGTTAAGCTACTAGTATTGTATGCAACATAAATAGACGAAAAAAAAAAAAAGAAAAAAAAAAGGAAAAAAAAAAACACCACTTAATTTCCAATGTATGTATAAATCAAAACTGAAACTGAATTGGTGAGAAAACCAAAATATTTTATGGCTATTTTTTTTTGTTCCTGGGACGAAGACAATTTTTCCCAGTCTCCAGAATTCTCAGTACTACAAATTTCGCACACGAATATGATTTTTTTAGTATATTTGTTATTTATTACATATACAGTAAAACCCCCGAAGTTACGCAGTAGGTGGAACCAACAAAAAGTGCATAAGTCGAATTTGCGTAACTCGGGGTATAATTTTGCATGTAATTCATATATATAAACATATACAAAATATTACTTAATTGGGACCAAAGGTTTACAAAAACACCTATTTTTTTAAGAAATATAATCATAATTGTAGTTTTTTGTACATAAAAAAAAGAAAGTTATTTCTATGTCGATGGTTTCATAAAATCTAATAGATTCGTCTGACGGCATAATGTCTTTTTCTTGTCATGCAAAATTTCTTCATAGCAAGCCAATGATTTTTTTATTCCTTGCCTTGTGGCTACAATTCGTTCTTCGTTAGAATCTATGTCCTCCAAAATCTGTAAACCTTTCTTAATTAAGTGAGACCTTCTGTTAATTTTGCAATTGTCATGTGCTTTTCTAGTAGAACTGGATCTGAGGTTTCGGTCTCTTCAGTAGTGCTTTGCTCACGCATCTCTATGAGCTCGTCAATTGTAAGCTCCTTGTTATGTGAATCTAACAGCTCGCTGACATCTTCACTGTCGACTTCTAAATCTAATTGCCTGGCAAGGTTGACAACTTCTTCTATTGCCTCAACAACTTGATCAGTTTCTGGCAACATTCCCGTTTTGAATTTAAAAAAGGATGGACAAAATTTTTTCCAGACACCATTCAAGGTTTTTTGGGAAATTTCACCCCAAGAACCTCTGATAATTCTTACAGCATCTAAAACATTAAAGTGTTTCCAAAACTCTTTAACAGACAGTTGCTCATTTTTCCTCATAGCTTCATTCAGACTTACAAACGAACGCCGTGTGTAGTACGCTTTGAATGTTTTGATAACTCCTTGGTCCATCGGTTGAAGTAAGCTGGTTGTATTTGGAGGCAAGAAAATAACTTTTACCCATAGATCACAATGAATTAAAGTCAGGAGAGTGACCAGGTGCATTATCAATAATAATGCATAACTTTAAATGGAATTTTTTTTAAACTGGATAACGTTCAACTTCAGGTATGAAGTGGTGACCAAACCAGTCTTCAAAAATAAAAGCTGTCACCCAAGCTTTAGAATTTGACTTCCAAATCACTGGCAAACCAGCTCTAGATTTTTTTTTTTTTTTTTTTTTTTTTAGAGCTCTTGGATTTTTTGGAGCAATAAATTAAGAGAGGTTTTAATTTGCAATCGCTAGCTGCATTTCCACCAAGCATTACTGTCAACCAGTCTTTGGAAGCCTTAAAGCCAGGAAACGTTTTTTCTTCATGTGTGATGAAAGTTCTCTTAGGCATCTTTTTCCAGAACAAGCCGGTCTCGTCTACATTAAATATGGTTTGACTGCTATAGCTACCTTCCTCAATGATAGCATTAAGTGTCTCAGGAAAAGAACACGTAGCCTCTTCAGCAGTGCTTGCCGCCTCTCCACTATCCATGATGCTGTGCAGGTAATAGCGATTTTTAAATCGGTTGAATCAACCATTACTGGCCATAAAATTTTCTTCTTTGGCTGCTTCTCCAGCTTCTACTTTTAGCCTCTCAAAAATCAGCTTGGCTTGGCTACATATTGTCATTTTATCAACTGGACAATTTTTTTCTCTCACTTGATTATCACACCATAATTTGAGCATCGTTTCCAAATCACCAATAATCCCATGACATTTACGAATTATGCTTGAATTCAATGATTGGGCATTTTTCACAGTAGCGAGAATTCTTTCTTTATCTTTTATGATTGTTCTTACTGTGTATTCCTGGAGATCTAACTTCTTTGCTAGCTCACAAATTTTCATTCCGCCTTCAAAATCCTTAATAATGTTGAGTTTTGTTTCCAAAGTCAATGTTTTTATTTTCTTGCTAGCTGTAGAAGAATTGGACTTGCTTCTTTTGGACATTACTATTTTTTATGTAATAAAATTTTTATCAAGAACATAACATTAAACAATTGCAAGGTTTGTAGACGATAAAAATCATGTATGAATGGAGACCGTGCGAAACATGTCAGTGCTTGTTCACAGCATGTGTGATACTGGCAAATGCGGCCGGCGCCAGAAAGATTATTATTATTTGACACCTGCAGGGAGTCCAAAGACTCTTCAAGGGAGAGAACCTGCTCTACAACTCTGTCTCAACCACTCAATCCACCAACTGACTGCAACTACACCAACGTCATCTACCGCCACTAGTATTTCCGCAGACAACACAAACATCCATGCCCACGGCGGGATTCAAACCCACAGCCTTTTGGCTGGAGAGCGGATACGCTAACTACTTGACCAGCCAGGCTGGCCGAGTGGTTAGCGACTAGTGGTGAGGCGTGAAGCGGGACAGGAATACATACATATAAGAAACCACATAACTCCGGATTCAAGTAAGTTGGGGTATTACTGTATTTATAAAACACTCAATAACTGCATCAAAGCACATCAAAATTATTCCAAATTATTGCATTCATGAATCCACTATATTATGAATATAAATTCGTGAACACCTTTTAAGGTAAACAAATTAATCCTAATTTAAAAATATTTTGTATCATCTGAATGAACAACAATACTGAATACCTTTTATTTCCAATACTAGTTCACTCATCCAAAGTAAGACTAAAACAGTGAATGATTCTGTTAATTTCTGATCCACTTCTACTCCCCCTCCCCCACAGAAGTCAAAAATCAACTTTAAGATATCCAAGGGCTTCTTTGGATACTGTATAATTCTGCTTTGTAATTAATTCACATATAAAATAACTGCTGGCAGTTGTTCAAACTGAGATTCCATCTTTGGAAGTCAAACAAAATACAATCTAACTTAACTTTCTTATTTTACATATGTTTAAAACTAAGTGATGAGCCTTAATTCTTTTTGAGCCATTTGAAGGGTCCATATTCCCATTAGCACTTCTTTTAAAATGTGATTCTTGCATATGCTCTAAATGTATTATCAGTCCAGTAGTGTTTGATTCTTTACATGAATTCTGCTTTGGACAATACCTGTACTGAGCTGCTTCTTCATTTTTTACATTCCTTGAAGTGTTTCCAAAACTTTGGAATGATTTATTTTCATTTTGAAACTTAAGTGAAAATATTAAAATTATAAAATTATAAATAATTTTTATCCCATCAAGTTATCAAATGTGATCAAAATTTGAAAGTCAAAATGAAAAATAACTTCAGCAACATGATAGTCCATTGACTTCTGGTAGTGATCTTTTGTTTTCATTTAACTAATGAACCAAAATATACTGAGCAGCTAAGTGTAATAAAAATGCCTATTTACATTGCTTTCTGCACTTTGTTCTAGTCATATAATGACATTATTGTATTATATTTAAAAGAAATGCATATAGATGTATAAAATAATGAATAATATTGTATTTGTTGCAGTCAATAATTAATTTAATTTGTAATAAAATTTTAACCATCATCTATAATCTCTATGATGCAATACCCATTTAACTAAAATTAAAAATTATAATGAATTCAACACTTTTCCTTTTCAGACTCATAAATTTAAATTTATAGAAATGTCTAGTCTTGAGCTACTCTTCCCAAGGCAGAAACCCTAATTCAGTCTATATTCAAATAAACCGAATTTTGAAATTCTGACAGAAAACAACTACATAAAAAATAGTCACCTGACATTTTATGTCTTCAGGCCCTGAATAATTTAAGATGTTAACACAAGGATAAGTTTCAGCACACTTCTGCAATTCAGGATCCCATTTATTACGATGTAACAAGCGGTCTTTCTTTTCAGAAGAAACTTTATCAATTTCTTGTATGTGAGTGAGAAAGTACTCATCTGCAATGAGAAATGAACAGTTAGTGATTAAATATTTGTAATGAAATAAGTAAATATTTATAACAAAAGTAATTATAAAGGATAAGCTTACTGAACAAAATAAAATACACATATCAATAACATTAAAAGTTATAAGCAAAAATACAATTCCATGTTAAAAGAAATGGAAAATAACTGATCCTAATTTTCATTTTGCATAAAATAGGCCACAAAGCAAGTTTCATGTACAGTATCTTGTCAAATAAATCAGCCTGGGAACAGTCTAACCATCTACCAGTCTTTAACCAAAGTGTACTGATTAGAGAGTGGATAAAGTGTCTGCTCTCCAATCAACAGGCTCTGGATTCCCCTTCACTATTGTATGGATGTTTATGAATACCTCTAATGGTTTGAAAAAGTTCAATGTTTCATCTCAAAAACCAGTATTCCATATTATTTAACCTAAACCTGACATTAGCTAATATATTTCAATTCCATTGATGCAACACATCTTATTCAATAATAGAGGACAAAAATTCTCATGTCAGCATTACTAAAAATGCATCTTAGTGATCTAACAATAAAGACAAGGAGCAGGAACAAAAATAAATTATTACAATTTATATAAATATTAAAATACATTTTTTTATGTCAATATATCAATCAAGAGGTAAGGAATAATTGCCTTACTGGGAATTATTCCAGTGTAAAGATATGCGCAATACATCTCTAATACAGAGACTTAGCCTTTCCTTTACGAAGAACATACTGCGTGGCTAGAGTCATATCCTTCTAGAAATTCGAAAAATATTCCAGAGGAAGGCAATGGCAAACCACCTCTGTACCTTGCCAAGAACATTCTATTAACATGCCAAAAATGAGAAAGTACTAAATTGTGCTGGATGGTAAGACCCCCCCGGGCCTGAAGGCATCCAACATGCAACTGGGGAAGAACAGAGGGCTTCTACAAGTAGAACCAGTTGTTATAATGTGTCTAGGTCAGACCCAGAACTGGTCACGGATGTTGCTGGTTGAAAAAGGGTGGCTCCCTGTTTCACAAGAGCCTACAACATTGGAACTTGGAATGTTAGAAGTATGAATCACGGTAAGCTGGAAATAATAAAGATGGAAATGGAGCGCAAGAAGCTGGAAATATTGGGAATAACTGAACTTAGATGGACAGGAATGGGCCATTTTCAATCAGGGGACTATATGGTGTATTACTCAGGACATGAGACATCAGGACATGAGACAAGTTGTAAAAATGGAGTATCTTTCTTACTCAGGAAAAAGATGGCTAGGTATGTATTAGGTTATAATCCAGTGAATGACAGAATCATTTCTCTCAGTCAGTGGACATTCAACGAATATGACAATCATACAGGTTTATGCATCCATGACAAGTTACAAGAAGTGATAGATGCAACGCCAAAGTGAGATTTATGGCTACTTATCGGAAATTGGAATGCAAAAGTGGGAGAAACCGAGGAACAAGGAATAACAGGTCATTTTGGTTTAGGTATTCGTAACACTGCAGGGAAGAGACTAGTTGAGTTTTGTGCAGAGAATTCTTTGTTAGTTGCTAAAATTTGTTTGTTTGTTGTGCACATGGATATCACCATGGACAATACAGAAATCAAATTGACTATATGCTTAGACAAAGAAGGTGGAGTGGCTACGATACATGTGACATTACAGAAACTGAAAAACAACACAAATGTATATCAGATATGATCTTGGAAACATACCAGGTGAATACAATATTAGTATACAGAATAGATTCAACACACTCAATTTGTGTACAAGAGAACCAGATGAACTATGAAAGAGATTAAAGATATAATTCAAACAGAAGCAAAGATGAATATTCCAACAGTTTGTAAGAAGAAGTTTAAATGGCTGTCAGAAGCAGGGGCGAACTGGTCTTGAAATTCACGCTTGCTTTTGTTATCATTCAGATAACAAGAGCAAGAGTGTGAGGAGTGAGAGGTGTGATTGATTAGCTGAATAATGAATTACTGACCACTTAAAATTATATATTTAGAAATTTATGTACATTTAATAACACAAATACAAATTTATTTTACAAATGATATTCCATCTTTTTCAATTTAGCTACTTGAACACAAATTCTACCCTACAGTTCTTCTTTATAAACTTGTCAATAACATCTTCATAAAAAGTTGGTTGTAACTTAATTTTCCCAAGCAACATGCACACTTGTAAAGGCTGGCTGAAGCTCACTGGCTAGAGCTACGTTGACCGCGTATGGCCTGTGTTACAGAGTGAGACGACGTGAAGGGAGTGGAAATGGCTGTGAACGCGCATGAAATCACAGTGCTGCTGCGAGAACCTGGAAGCTTCCACAACTGAGCAAGCATTGGCCTTCGACACACAATGCAATGCTCAGTTATTGCCGTGCAAGCTTAAGACGTCTTCTGTCTACAAAAATAAAAGCCTAAATGGAATGCTTATAAATGCATGCATTTATTAACAAATAAATATTACTTCTTTCTCAAGTAACGAGCTTGCACAGCAAGAATAGCAAGCATGGAGAATTCGTCCCTGGTCAGAAGATTCCATCAAAACTGCTCAGGAAAGGAGGAAAATGAAAGCCATATGAAATTTGCAGGAAGTACGGCATTTCAATGCAGAGTTTCAACAACAAGCCAGAAGAGACAAGGAAACTTTAACTTTAACACCAAAACAAGAAAGGAAAAACAAGAGATCTTTTCAAAAAGATCAAAGGAAAGTTCAGCACCAAGATGACAATATTGAAAAGTAAACACAAAGGATGTTGGAAGCTTATTTTGCACTTGGTTAGACTATAATAAACTTAATTTAATCCTTTATCCAAGTGTTAGCAAACAAAGTTTGCACCTGAAAACATCTTCAAGTTGGTGCAACTGTTGGCGACTCAGAGCAAAGGTGGACCAAGCTCTCATCACTCCTTGTCTCAGTATCTCCCACCATGCAAAGCACATGTCCTTGTGGACACGTATAATGCTATGCATTGAGGGAAGGGCCACTACCCAGAGCACTTTCGCCCTTTATTGAGGTCTATTCAGTGGGAGGCAGACCCTGAGGTGATGATAATAAGGCAGAAGTAATAGAGATGTCATATTTACCTATATGAGTTGCCCGGTGTACCACCTTATTATTAAATTACTCTGGATTTAGAGAAAGATGTTGGAAGTTTATTTTGCACTTGGTTAGAATATAGGTAAATATGACCTCTCTATTGCTTCTGCCTTAGTATCACCACCTCTAGGTTTGCCTCCCACTGACGAGACCTCAATAAAGGTCGAAACCATTCTGGGTAGTGGCCCTTCCCTCAATGCATAGTATTATACATGTCTGCAAGGACATGTGCTTTGCATGGTGGGAGATACTGAGACAAGGAGTGATGAGAGCTTGGTCCACTTTTGCTCCAAGTTGCCAACAGTTGCACCAACTTGCTACAGTCCTGAAGATATTTTTAGGCGCAAACATTGTTTGCTCACACTTGGATAAAGGATTAAACTAAATTTATTATAGTCTAACCAAGTGCAAAATAAACTTCCAACATCTTTCTCTAAATCCAGAGTAATTTAATAATAACGTGGTACACTGGTTGGCAACTAATAGAGGTAAATATGCCCTCTCTATTGCTTCTGTATTCACCTCTGGGTCTGCCTCCCACTGAATAGACCTCAATAAAGGTCGAAACCGGTCTGGGTAGTGGCCCTTCCCTCAAAGCATAGCATTATTCATGTCTGCAAGGACATGTGCTTTGCATGGTGGAGGATACTGAGACAAGGAGTGATGGGAGCTTGGTCCACCTTTGCTCCGAGTTGCCAACAGTTGCACCAACAAGATATTTTCAGGTGCAAACTTTGTTTGCTCACACTTGAATAAAGGATTAAACTAAATTTATTATAAACAAAAAGGATATCTTACAGAAAGGATGCCAAAATTACTGAGAAAATTGAGATTATACACAGGAGCCAGTACCACTGGAGAGTGAAGTGAGGTGGGCACAGGAAAAGCTATCCAACAAAAAAGCACTAGAAGGGGATGGAATACCTATTGAGCTACTCAAAGCCCCGGGAGAAGAGGCAGTTAAAATTTTAACAGCTCTATGTCAACGAATTTGGATCACGACTACATGGCCTATGGAAAAAAATCAGTTTATATACCTTTATTGAAGAAAGACGATGCAATAGAGTGTGAAAATTACAGAACTATAGCACTGATTTCTCATGCAAGTAAGTCTTACTTAAGATCATTCAGAAAAGACTGGAACTATTCGTGGAGAGAGAAATGCCAGATGAACAAGCAGGATTTACAAAAAGGCAGAGGAACAAGAGATCAGATCGCCAATGTGAGATTGATAATAGAAAGAGCACAGGAATATCAAAAGAATGTCTACGTTCGTTTCCTTGACTATAGTAAGGCCTTTGACTCTGTAGATCATGTGAAACTGTGGAATGTTTTAAGAACAATGGGAGTACCAGGGCATTTCATTATCTTTCTGAGGAATCTTTATTATGAACAAGAAGCTACTGTCCAAACAGATCTCGGAGAAACTGAGTATTTCACAATAGATAAAGGGGTGCGACAAGGATGTATTTTATCTCCGTACCTGTTTAACTTGTACAACGAATATACATTTTACGAATGGCAGGGCTGGAGGAGTCTTCAATTGGAATTAAAATTGGCAGAGGAAATATTAATCATTTGAGGTATGCAGATGATACCACCTTGCTAACAGAATGCAAAGAAGATATGGAGGAACTTATTATGAAAGTTAAAGAAGGAAGTGCTAAATATGGCCTTAAACCTAACCACAAAAGTTATGGCAACATGTGAACTTAATGATTTTGAAGTAGATGGGGAATAAATGGAAGCAGTTAACAATTTTGTGTTCCTAGGATCCCGAATTGATAAAGATGGGTATTGTACTGAAGAAGATTATTACTCAGAAAGAAAGCAATGACAAATTTAAGCAAGATCTTTGAAGATAAAGTTATTAGCCTCGCAACAAAAATCAGAATCGTGAAAGCAACGGTATTGGTACTGTATGGATGTGAAAGTTGGACCCTGAGAAAGAGTGAAAGAAGGAAGATAGATGCATTTGAATTATGGTAATAGATTTCACGGTTTGATATGAACACAGATGATTAAGAAAATAACTATTTATTGACTTAAAGCTAATATTTCGCTGGTATTATATCCAGCATCTTCAGAGCACACAACACAAAGTTTGTTACAAATGCAAAACAACCACAATCCGGTGTAACAGTGGGGCTAGTAATAGTAATTGCAGCATGCAACACAAGACTAAAGTCCTAATATGGCGCCATCTAGGTTAAAAAAGAAAAATTTCAAAGTTTTGAAATAATAGTCCAAATGATAGTCTTAGAAAGCTTGAAAAAATGAAATAAAATAAAAGTAATAAATATTAATTTGGTCTTAAGGTGACTGTCTCCCAAATCTTTGGTAGATTTATACAGCCATACTTGTTAAGGTTTGGAGTATGTTTTAAGGCTTCTGTTGATTCCAGGAACAATCTCTCTGACTTGTAGCAGCTTCTGTGCATTACTTTTGTTTCTTTCCAATTGATCCTGTGTGCAAGGGTATCCAAAGCATGGTCTGCAAGACCCGACTTGCCATAGTGAAAGTGTTGGATATATTTTTTGTGTTTACTGAGGCGGATGTCCACAGTTCTTCCTGTCTGTCCGTAGTAGGCTTGATGGCAAGAACAGGGCACTTCATAGACTCCTGGATGTGATAAAGGAGCGCATTTGTCCTTAGATGAAATCTACCAAAGATTTGGGAGACAGTCATCTTAAGACCAAATTAATATTTATTACTTTTATTTTATTTTATTTCATTTTTTCAAACTTTCTAAGACTATCATTTGGACTATTATTTCAAAACTTTTAATTTAATTTTTTTTTTTAACCTAGATGGCGCCATATTAGGACTTTAGTCTTGTGTTGCACGCTGCAATTACTATTACTAGCCCCACTGTTACACCAGATTGTGGTTGTTTTGCATTTGAAACAAACTTTGTGTTGTGTGCTCTGAAGATGCTGGATATAATACCAGCAAAATATTAGCTTTAAGTTAATAAATAGTTATTTTCTTAATCATCTGTGTTCATATCAAACCGTGAAATCTATTACAAAAATGTCTGACGAACACATAAGCCTATCCGCGCATATTTGAATTATGGGTTTGGAGACGCTTGCTAAGAATACCATGGACTGCAAAGCAAACCAATAAATCAGTGACAGATAGAATAACGCCAGATTGCTCCCTTGAAGCTATGATCATCAAGCAAAAATTGTCATACTCTGGACATATTATGCAAGCAAATGACAGTGTGGAGAAGATGATGATGCTTGCTAAAGTTGATGGAAACAGAAGAAGAGGAAGACCATGAATTAGATGGGTGGATGGAGTTAAAGAAGCAACTGGAGTGTGCCTGGAAATTCTGAAAGATATGGCCGGGGACAGATCTGAATGGAGAGCGTGTGTTCATAGAATCATCAGGAGTCAAAAATGACTCGATGGAACATAACACACATCAATCAGCACCAGAAAGTTATATCAATAAGATAACACAGCAAAATTAGGGTAGCGGTTGGTATATTGGCTTATCATGTGAGTGGAAGAGCGGCAAGTCGCAGCGAATGCTTGGTTTTGTAGACTTGTCAAACCATTTATTATTTACTATCTAGGCACTAATGTATATGCAGATCCTGCACATACTTATCGCTGTTTAGAACGAAAAGTGATTTTGACATTTGATATAGTTCTTTATGTTCAGTTAATTAATCCAAAACTGTATCAGCTAATATTTATTTTAAATATTTCATTTAATATTTTTAATATGCAATAAGAAAGGATAAAATTTCTCAAAAATGAGTTACCTAGAGAACCAAAGAATAAAGATATGAAGCAGAAATAAAAATAAAAGATTATAATTATGTGGTTATATAATACAGTTTTTCATATGCCAATACATCAGACTATACACACAAATTCAACTCAATATTTTTAATATGCAAAACTTTACAGCTAATAAATTTATTTCACATAAATTTAAATTTCTGTCTTTAATTTTTCAAATTATGTTAACTTATGTATCTAAATTGAAGCAGTTAACATTAGTGACAGCAATAAGCAGGTTTGCTAATGTGAAGTTAAAAAGAAGCAGGATGAAGTGACTTATAACAAGACTAAAGAAATCATTTACAAATGAAGTTGTGTCTTCTGCTCGGTAACTACATAACTATGCAGCTATCAGTAATTGCCACTCGTTCTTCGTTGTTAGCAACATGGATAAATAACTCTCAATTTGTAACAGTAAGACATGGAGGAGTTAATCAAAAACACAACACAGAAAATGTTGTTGTCAATGATCAGTCAGATTATTTCAGATTTAGTTTTCTGGCTATGGCTGTTTTTTATTTATTTTTTATTTTTTCAAAGACTTTGAAAAAAGAATATGGCTCCTTCATAATTTTCAGTGGCTCTACTATTTTTTGTTATGTAAATGGCTCTTTTGATTTACAAACACTTGATATTTAAGATTTGTTAAGTAATATTCTATGGTTCTGTTAAAAATAATAGGTGAAATGTGATATCTTGGAATCAATTTAAATTAAAAAGTTATTTTCCACCCAAAAAAAAATTAATTTAATCAAAAAATAAAGCTAGAATGATGATAAGCAATAAAAATTTATAAAGCCAATCAAAAGCTGCAGCAATCAAATTTAGCTAACTAATTTTTAACCGAGTCAAAATACTCTGGATTAGCACTAGCTGTAGAGTACTAAGGCAATTAATTTGAAATCATTAGCCTCTATATACAAGTAGCCTAGTTGTGAAGATACTTCACAACCCAAACCCTGCTTATGCCTGGATAAAGGATTAAACAATAATATAATTTCTAAATAAGTTTAATTTAGTTTATTATCAAGTGATAAAAGCTTTTATCAGGAGCTGTGTTTTACATTATGAGAGAATATCAAGAATAGTGAGGGAGCTTTCTCCACCTTTGCTTCGAATTGCCTTCACCGATAGTTTTTCGGCATTGAAACTCATAGATCGTAGTTATCGATCTTGAGGTTGTTGTTGCGAAGAATGTTTTTGATTTCAGTGGTGATTAGAGAGTTTTAGATTTTGTGAATCTTCTTTGATAACGGAATACAAGGTAAGACTTTGACTTTTGATGCAATTTTTCAGGATTTTTCAATTTTTCAACGGGCCCTAGCCCGTTCTCTTCGCCATTATAAATATTTCATCCCTCATTGTACACAAGGATTGAGAATGTAAAAGATATCAAGGACGGCATTCAACAGTTAAACAAAGATGTGTCACTTGACATTCTCAAATTCAATAAAGAAATTTGAAACAGATTATCCTGGTTGCTTGATTGCCTCTTCACTCAAGTAAATGACACTGAAGATGATGATTTGGACATCGAAGAGGACCACCTACAAAGACTCCCCGACAGTTCGATTGTTCACAGGAGGAACAATCCAATAAAAGACGCAGAACATCAGAAGGCGGAATGGAAAATGATGTAACAACTCAACAAAATCAGATCACCCAAGACAGAAAAGGTCCCTCCAGTTATCCTTCGAGATAAAGATAAATGGACCTCAGTCTCAAGATCCCTAGGAGAACAAAATATCAATTTCTCCTGGGCAAGAAATACTGAAGAGGGTGTAAAGATTCACCCTACTACTGTCACAGATTATCGCATGATGACGAAAATGCTGGACAACTCTAAATTGCCCTTCCACACCTTTGCGCGAGCAAGCAAGAACTTAAAAGTAGTTCTAAGAGGAGTGGCTGAGGGCATCACAACTGATGAGATCACAGCTGACCTCATCAATCAAGGATTGACCGCAATCAAAGTCAGTAGAATGTTGGGGTCAGATAAAACACCAATGCCACTGGTGTTGGTCAAAATCTCCAACACACAAAAAAGAATCTATAAAGTTACCGACATTTGTAAGCTTAAAATTACAACCGAACCTCTAAGGAAGAAGGCATTGGCAGGGCAGTGCCACAGATGCCAGAGGTACGGGCATGCCCAAAACCTGTGCAGAGCTGCCTACAGATGCCTAAAATGCAGTGAGGTCACCAAACTAACTCCTGCACCAAGCCCAGATCCACACCTGCCTGCTGTGCCAATCGTAGAGGATCACATCCCTCTAATTTCTCATCCCAGATGAGTCTTTGACTCCATGAGGTCTTGTTTAATAATGTTTAATAATAATAATTACAAGGGATGCCTTTTCCATCCAAAAAAACCACGGATCAACAAGAACAAACCACGCTCCTCCAAGCAATGACACAAACAACGAAACAGGTCGCCCTCCAGATCATAATACCTCACATTCGGCAACACAGGAAGGCACTCGACCTTCATCCATGTCCAAATCATATGCGAAAGCGGTAAGAACCCAGACTCCTTCATTGCAAGAGCGAACAAGCTCTAATCTCACATCAGCTTTAACCTCGTCACTTGCAACAATGCTGCATGAATTCAGCAAACCAAGCACCTCACCATCCTCCAGAAAGAGATTCTATCTAGAAACCCAATCCATACTAACAGCTCTCTATAATGTTTAAAAAATTTAAACCAAATTCTCTCATGATAACAGCATGGAATGCCAATGGCTTAACAAATAAAATTCTCGAGCTGCAAGAATTCGCAAAAAGATACAATCCAGACATAATCTTGATCAGTGAATCCCACCTCAGACCATCAAACAACCCAAAACTAAGAGGTTATATTTTATATAGGACAGACAGACTTAACTCTAGTGGAGGCAGCACAGCTATTCTTATCAAAAATTATTTAAGCCACAACTCGCTGACCAACCCCCCCAAACTCTAAACCTTGAGGTGACGGGTGTGGAGGTGTACACTAATTACGCAGGCAAACTCAAAATCTACGCAGCGTACAATCCTCCCAGCATTCCACTATTGACAGCAGACTTAGACTCCATCCTCGACTCCACGGATTCCATAATTATAGCAGGAGACCTAAACTGCAAACATACAGCCTGGTTCAGTTCGTCAATCAACGCCAAAGGCCGTACCTTATTCAACTACACGTTACTCAACTCATCAATAGTAGCTGGAACCACTGAGCCCACTCACTACAGCCCATCAGGAAGTTCTGATGTATTAGACATAGTTATCCTCAGAAACATCAAATATCAATACCAGCTGAAGACAGTAGAAGAGCTTAACTCAGATCATAATCCCATCCTGCTCTGGTTAGGACTTCAAGTTCAGCTCGCTCCCATCATTCTTTCTTACCATGGGACAAGCTCTCTAAGGTTCTCCCAGTCCACATCGGTCCACCCCCTGTCATTCATAAAAAAGAAGAAATAGACCAAGCTGTAAGCAATTTAACTAGGCAAATCAACCCAGCAATAGCATCAGTCACTCAAACCACTGTCTTGCACGCTCCCAACTGGATCCCAGAAGAGATAATGGACCTGATTAGGGCCAAAAACAAAGCCAGAAAGTGATATCACAACACCAGAGCCCCGCAGGACAAAACAACATTAAACAACCTGAACAGACAAGTTCGAGAAGCCCTCCAGATGCACAGGAATTCCAAATGGGAATCCAAACTCAGGGAAATCAACCCAGAAGATAACTCCATGTGGAAGTTTGTAAAATCTCTTCGTACCAAAAGACAACAACTTCCCCCTTTGAAGACCAATCTTGGAATTGCACACTCAGATGAAGAAAAAGTAGAAGCCCTAATTAACAATCTGGAAAATCAATGCAGCCCATCTTACGTAAACTTAAATATCAATCTTATTTACAAAGTTCATCGTAAAGTTAGAAATGCACTAAGACAGCCTAAGGATGATTCAGAAACCATCATCCCCACATCTCCAACAGAAATAATAAATATTATTTCCCATCTGAAAAATAAAAAGGCCCCCGGCCCTGATGGCATTACCAATAGAATAATAAAGCTACTCCCATGGAAAGCCATAATTCATCTAGTTAATATTACCAATTCCATTTTAAGATTCCAGTACTTTCCCACAGATTGGAAAATCACAGCCATTATACCTCTGAAAAAGCCTGGTAATAATCCACAACTTCCCCAAAGTTACAGGCCCATCAGTCTTCTTTCCTGTCTTGGCAAAGTAATAGAAATGGTCATCCTATCAAGACTACAATCAGCAGTGGACAAACAGAAAATAATCCCAAATGAGCAATTTGGGTTTCGCAAAGCTCACAACACGGTGCAACAAATTCACTGACTAACAGAACATATCACTCATGGTTTTAACTGGCACCTTCACACTGCTGCTGTATTTTTGGATGTTGCCAAGGCCTTTGATAAGGTCTGGCATCAAGGCCTTATCTTCAAGCTAATTGAAAACAATATCCCAATTAAACTAGTGAAACTCATATATTCATATATTAATGAAAGATACATGCAAGTAAAACTCAATGGAATTGTGTCATCAAGGTGCAAAATTCTGGCGGGAGTACCTCAGGGTTCTCTTCTGGCCCCAATACTTTACAAAACTTACATGGCAGATATTCTTCTCAATTCAAGAACAACTACTATGGCCCTTTATACTGACGACACCACTATTCTAGCTAGATCGCTCAGCCCTCGCCTAGCAATCACTAGACTCCAAGGAGGTATCAATGAGCTAGCAAACTGGTTTACCAACCAGTTTGCTAGCTCATTGATTCTTGGAGGATTCAAGTGAACCCCCTCTCTGGTCATAAGATCCCATGGCAATCAAAGACCAAATATCTTGGGGTATTAATGGATAAGAAACTCCTTTTTAACAAGCACATCAATCTCATTGGCTACAAATCTTCCAAAGTAATAGCACAGCGCTACCCACTGATCAACCGAAAGAGCAAACTGAACCTATGTAATAAATTGCTTCTTTACCGGATGGTAATATGTCCAGTCATTACCTACGCCTCACCAGCATGGAGTCACACTTCAAGATCAAACATTTCGAAATTGCAGAGAATCCAAAGCAAATGCCTTAGGATGATCCTGGATGCACCGTGGTTCATCAGAAATTCACAGATTCACCGAGAAACCGCCATTCCATACATTTCCTCCTTTCTTCGTAATCTAGCAGAAAAATTCTTCGTGAAGTCAAGTTCACATTCAAACCCACTAATCGTACAAGCTGTCAATTACAATGAGACTGATTACTACAAACACAAAAGACCGAAAGCTATTCTTCTTTCAACCAATCATAGCTAACACAACTGCCCTCAGAGGGTGAGCTTAACTGCTCACAAACCTCCCATTCCCAAACAACTCTCATTACAGATAAAGGGGAATATGAAAAGCACTAGTGCTTCACCCATCCTGTCAGTAATGTTAATGGTAAAAAAACCTTGGTATCTCTTTTGGATCTGGATCTCACTGATCTTCAGGGGTAGAGTGGTTCTGCTTGATGGCAGTCTCTGCCTGACTGCTGTAGTAATCCTTTAGGATCACTCAGTGAGATTTAGAGTGAATTTGGAGACCACTCAGACTTTCTGAAGAAAGGTACTCCCCACCTTAACTACATCAATCACTAGGTCAAAAACAGTCTTAATAGTGACCTTCTCATAATGCACAGCATTATACACAATTGAAGGATGTGTGGTTTACATTATGGGATATTAAGGTTAATGCGAAGTCATTATCCTCTATATACAAGTAGGTTAGTCATGAATATATTTCAAGACTACAGAGATTTAATCAGTTGTATTACTATCTGTTCCATAATGTTCGAGAATTTTCCAAAAGGCATCATGCCAAAGAGAGTCAAAGGCTTTCCGTAGGTCAATAAAATTATGGCATGTTACTTTATTATTTTCTATATATTTTTCTCATGATACAGAGAAAATGTATCCTGTAAATATATGATTAATTATACACTTGTACTTTCTAAAAAGTGATAGTACAACATGACCAAATTTCATGCCGGCTGGGGCGTCGCCTGTTAAACAAGGCCCCCATTGTTTTCACCAGGGAACCATGGTGAACAGTGAAAAGTCAGCTACTGGAACAAGTCTGAAAACACACCCCAACTCAACATCACCAGAGTTAAAGATCGGTACTATCAACATAAGAAGCCTGAATGGCAAAGAAATGGAGCTAGCTGAGGAATTATATAAGTACCAGATTGAAATAACAGGGGTGACTGAAACAAAAAAGACAAAAACTGGTGAGATCTTTCTGAGCAATAAATACAAAATGTTATATTCAGGAAATGGCAATCAAGGAAAAGAAGGAGTAGCCATAGTATTCAACACTAAATAAGGGGCTAATCTTCTTGAATGGCAGGCAGTCTCAAGTAGAGTGATGTGTGAAAATATCAGAATTGGAAACTGGACAATGAGACTTATTTGTGCCTATGATCTCACAGAAGGTTCTACTAAGGTAAAAGTGGAGAAATTTTTTGATGCTTCAGAGAAAGCAACTGACACAATGAAAATGGAAAAGTTGGTCCTTGTTGGGGATCTAAATAGCAGAGTAGGAAATGATTATAAACTATTATTTAGATATTGGTCAAGTGTAAGGTGAATAACTATTTTAATTACCAATTAGTTTCACCGGTTTATGCTGTCGGCTTCATCAGGGTACAATCAGGTACGTTTAGCTTGTAATTTTCGTTTACTTCGCTTTCCTGATTGTACCCTGATGAAGCCGACAGCATAAGCCGTTGAAACTAGTTGGTAATTAAAATAGTTATTCACCTACACTTGACCAATATCTAAATAATAGTTTATTCTCATTAATCCTTGTGGTTAAGAAACAACAATTTTGAATATTTTGGGAAAATTTGAAGTAAAGAGCAAAGCCAATAATAATTGCAAATACCTGTTGGATTTCTGCTCAGGACATGGACTGGTTATTAGTAACACCATGTTCCAACATAAAAATGTGCACAAATTCACATGGATAGAAGAGGCAAGGAATAAGAAAAATCTCACGGACTATGTTATTGTTGATAGTGATGTTTCCTCCCTGGTGCAGGACACCAGAGTGTACAAAGGATTTGAAATCGGAAGTGATCACTATTTAGTCTTGAGCAGGATAAAATTGAATTTCTATTGAAAAGAATAACATGCAAGAAAGTTTTAAAGCGAATAAAAATTTAGCAGCTCTCAGATGTGAACTGTAGACTAAAATACACAAAGATTAGTGAAGAAAAAATGAAAGAGTTTGAGAACAGGAATCAAACCTTGGAGATTCAGTGGCAAGCCTTGAAGAAAACCCTGATGGATTCAGCCAGAGAGGCATGTGGTGAGGTAGTCTGCAAGGATAGAAAAATCAGAACTCCATGGTGGACACAGGAAGTTCAAGAGGCAGTAAAGGAAAATAAGAAAGTACATCAAAAGTTCCTGGCAAATAAGTCAGCTTGTGCTCTTAGAGAATACAGAGACAAATGTAAGAAAGCTAAATACTGTGTAAAACTAGCTAAACAAAAGTCATGGGAGGACTATGGCAAGAACATAAAAAATAAATATCAAGAAGGTGGTAAGATATTCTGAAGATTGTTGAAGAAGCTTAGAAATGGAGGAAAGAATGCTGTAAAAGGAGTTAGAGATGAAAAGGTGACATGAAAACAGGAGAAAAAGATATCCTTGAAGTATGGAGTAATTACTCTGAAAAACTGCTAATTGAAACAAGCAGTGATAGAACAGTGGTAAAAAATACTTAACAGGCATACAGTCAGGAATACATAGCCATACTTGAAGTAGAAAAAGCCATCAAAGGCTTGAAATGTGGAAAGGCAGCAGGAGTAGATGATATTCGACCAGAAATGCTGAAGTATGGTGGTATAAAAGTCTTACAGTAGCTGCACTACATAGTTCAGAAAGCCTGCACCGAGGGAAGAATTCCCGATGATTGGAGTAGAGCTCTCATAGTACCCATACATAAAAAGGGAAATAAAACTGAATGTGAGAATTACAGAGGTATTTACCTACTGAGTGTTCCTGGCAAGATTTATTCAAGTATACTTGAGAAACGGTCGAGAAGAATTGTGGAAGAAAAGCTTGGTGAAGAACAAGCTGGATTCAGGCCAAATAGATGCTGTCAGGATCAGATCTTCACTTTACGACAAATAGTAGAGAAAGCATGGGAATATAACAAAGATCTGTATTTAAGTTTTGTCGATCTGGAAAAGGCATATGACAAGGTGCCAATGAGGCAACATATCAAGCAATACTTAGTCTGCATTTGAGTTGTAAGTCGGCAATTAGAATTGAAGGAAGTACAGGAAGATGGTTTGATGTTAAATCTGGTGTGAGACTAGGATGTACATTATCCCCTCTGTTATTCATTATCGATATGGATCACATTATGAACGAAAGTGGTATTAAACATGATATCAGAATTGGAGATGTTAATGTCAGCTCTTTGCTTTATGCGGACGATGTTATACTTCTAAATAAATCCACTACAAGTTTGCATGATTCACTGACTAAATTGAATAACTGTTGTAATAGATATGGTATGAAGATCAGCAATAAAAAGACAAAGACAATGAAAATATGAAGAATCACTGAAAATGTCAACTGCATTGTGAATGGAGAACCTGTGGAACAAGTAAAACATTTCAGCTACTTAGGCACGATTTTTAGTGAAGATAGTAAATTAAATATGGAAATAGACAACAGAATCAACAAAACTGGTATGGCAGGAAGTCAACTGAATAAATTCATATGGAATAAGAGAGAAATTAGTCAGAACACTAAATTAGCTGTATACAAGACAGTGTTCAAACCAGTTTTAACTTATGGATCTGAGAGCTGGGTCAGAAGTAAAACACTTGACCAAAGACTAGAGACCGCAGATATGAGAGTCACTGAGAAAGATTAGAGGCATGAACAGATGGCATCAATGGCAATATCATATTAAAAACGAGGATATTAGGAAAGAACTTGAGTCAGCATCCAGGAATGCGTTAGCAGAGTTAATCTCAGGTGTTTTGGTCACTTAAACAGAATGGGCGAAGAAAGATTAACAAAACAAGTGTTCTCTGCCAGGTTGGCCGGAAAACGACCCAGAGGAAGACCAAGATATAGGTGGATTGATATGGTACAATGTGCCTTAGACGATAAAAATATAATATCTGATAATAATAATATTGGAGTCTTGACAAGTAACAGATTGATTTCGAGGAAAATTGTAGATAGGAAGTTAGTATGATGTAAATTTTTCATGTAGTACTATCATATCCTGTACACCCCTTGAGGGTACATGGTAGGAATTCGATGATGAGGACTTGCTAAAAGCAGCCTGGAAGTTGGAAAAATGGATTCCATTTTTGCTTCAATATACAAGAGTAAGATGTTCAAAAATATTTTTCAGGGATGGCTGATGAGGCTTGTTATTGTTAAAATTATTGATTTTTTTTACTGTTTTCTTTCTTTCTTTTTCTTTTCTTTTAAGAATGAAAATAAATATAACTGTGCACCAATGTTTTTGCCAGATCTCAGTGTTCCACACCTACTGGCTAATTTTGTAAAGTGCACCAACAGATTCTCACTTCTTTAAGTATTTCTGATGGGATATTGTCGACTTCTGCTGTTATTCCTGGTTTTGATTTTAAGATGGCTCTTTCTACTTCTTCTCTAAGTATAGGATAATCAATGATCTCTGTTATCATTGGGACAATTTCCTCAAAATTTTTAATCCATGCTCTCATCACACCATCTTTTCAATATGTGTTCCATCCTCATCCTCAATTATCTAGCTCTTATAAACAAATGGCTTTGTAAATTTCTTCATTATCTGGTATGCTGTTTTATGGTAATGCTTATGAAGATTATCTACAATTTCTCTGCATTCTTTAGATAATCACTTATTTTTTGCAAGATTTGTTTCCTCTTTAATGTGTGTATTAAGATAATTATACTGTTCATTGTTGTTTCCAATGGACTGAAATTGTCATTATCTTCTCTGCTGATCACAAGCCCTAATGTTTTCTGGGTAATCCATGATTTGTTAATGCTGCATTCTTTTCCTAATGTATTTTCAGCTGCTTTAATGACTGTCATTGAAAATTGTTGGTAAGAGGCATCAAGATCAGTAGTGTCAGCAGGGATTTTAGAAAGAGGAAAAGCAACATTTGTTTTAAACAGTTTGTTAGTGGAATATGATTTGAGTTGTGTATATTTTTCTCATGGTTCTAATTTCAAATTTCATCATAAATGTTACAACGACTAAATTATGATCACTTCCAATGTCAACACCTGGGAAAAATCTACTTCTTGCTGAGTTTATATGTAGTTTTTATAAGTATGTAATAAATTAGGTTCTGAGTTCTTTCAACTGGGAAGATACAGGTCCATTTCCATTATCTTTTATGTGGGAAAAGTGTATTGGTCAATTCAATTCAGGAAAGCAAATTCTATCAGTTTCATACCACTGTCATT
This sequence comes from Typopeltis vanoorti, assembly GCF_054136105.1. NCBI lineage: Eukaryota > Metazoa > Arthropoda > Arachnida > Uropygi > Thelyphonidae > Typopeltis > Typopeltis vanoorti. The sequence continues at coordinate 74,442,274 of NC_143573.1, read as the reverse complement.
TGTTTCTTACAATCAAAAAATTGCCAATATCAAAAAATTATAGGAAGAAAATTTCTTCCTATAATTATTCAGATTTTTGCATTCCAATCCCTTTGTGCTATTGTATTTCTTTGGTGTTTCACAAATCAGGTTATTGATTTGGTCATAAAAGAGATCCATTTCCTGATCATCATACGAAGCTGTTGTTGTATATATGCTTGAATAATAGATATATTTAGTTGTTTACCTTTCAATCTTGTTACTGCAAATCTACTATTAACAGGTTTGAAGTCTATGACAGAGTGAATCAAGAAACCAACTTCTTCTTTCCCTCCTTCTGGAGTACCCAAGTAAAGAAAGAGATTTCCTTCCTCTGTTGTTAATTCTCCAGATTTTGACATCTTGTCTCACATATACCAATGATGAAGCATTATAGAGTGCTAATTCTTTTTGTAGAATCTTGAGTTGCCAATATTGATATAATGATCTAATATTCTATGTTCAATTACAAGGAAATAAGTAAATAATATTTATTTAAAAGCCATATATTTCAGCCTGAATATTACAGGCCATCATCAGTAACAACATTAGTTAATTACAAGATAGAACACGAACAATGAATTGATTTGAAACAGCAAGAACTGCATGATGTTATAAATAACTCAAAGGTGATACAGAAGAAACATTGTATTATTAGTTATTAACTACCAGTATTAAAAAAACTGTAATGATGTTTGATTAGAATAAGACTTTCCAAATCTTAGATAGTAAGAGGCAGTCTTTCCAATTTAAGGTTGAACAGTAATGTTAGGCTTCAGCACTTTCTTTAAATAAACATTCAAATTTATAGTGACAAAGATGAAGTGAGCATGTTTCAGATCATATGATATTGTGGTTTATATCTATTCCATTCTATGCCAGGCCAGATTACTAAGATTTCCTGTTGCTGATGTAAGCATGGTCTTCTTGTATTCTCTTTTCCACTGAGTGTCCAGTTTATCCAAAGAGGAGCACCTATCTTTAGAAGATGGAAACCATGATGATAATTTGTTGACAGGAATAAATGTAGCCACTAAATTAGATTTCATAAGAATTATGAAAACTGGTTTAGAGGAGTGAGAAATGTATGGGATAGGTACTAGATGTATTATTTCCTTGTTATTTGAGCTAGGATTATAGGAATCAAAAAGATGTATGATCCTTCCTGAGGAACCATTGAGTTTCATATATTGTTTGATGTTTAAGAGTTCTTGCTGTAATTGTTGAGGCGTAGAACATATAGTGCGAGCCTATCGCACTAAAGTTTCAATGATTCTGTGAGAAATGGTGAGCAGATTATTGTTAAAATGGCATCCAGTGAAAGTAGGCTTTTGATAAATGGAAGTAATTAGTTCACCTAATGATAAGCAGAGGAGTAGAACATCTAAGAAGGATAATTTGCTGCCTTTTTCTATTTCCATAGTAAATCTAATTTGTGTAGATTGTTTATAAAAGTAGGTAATGTTTCTTCATTATGGGGAATGATCACAAAAACATTGTCTATATTGTGAACCCAAAATGAAGAGAACAGGATGTCTTTCTAAATGTTCTAACTAGAAGTTTGTGGGAGAAGGAGAGACTGGACTTCTCATGACAGTTCCTTCAACTTGACTGTAAATCTTATTTTGACAAAGACAATATCCCAAGTTAATAACAAAGTTGAATAATTTCACTATATGAAGTGGAAATGCTTATGAAAGAAGATGTAGCATCTTCCAAAGGTACATTAGTGAAGAGGGGATTCTATATCAAAACTAACCATTAAATCAGTGGGTTGAGGGCAAACATTTTTCACTTTATCTAGAAATTCAGATAAATTTTTTTGTGAAGGAGCGGGAATTACTGATCTGAACTTTTAATAAACATGCTAAAAATCTGGCTATGTGAATCTATTGGATACAGAGGAATGCCTTCCCTAAGGATCTTAGGGAGACCACAGAACCGAATGGACCTAGCAAAATAAGTTTTTCTATGGTGTCTCCATCCAGGCTCACAACTTCATCTAGTAGCGAGTTTAATTTTTGAGTTGTCTGTTGGTGAGATTGTGATCCAATTCCTGCTATGTTGATCTAACCTACAGCAAAAGAGATATTTTTCATTTATAATTTGCAGTATCCATAACACATGTGGCTTTCCTCTTGTCATCTTTTGTAATAATAAGATAACTGTTGTGTCTTAAGGATTATAAAGCTTTCATTTCAGCTAAAAGAGAAGTTTGCAAGAGAAGATTTGATTTCAGTAGCACAGATGAAACTTCTAAACGAAGCCTATTGGCATCCTCACTAGGGAGAGAGTGAATAAGTTCTGTTCATTATTTAAAAAAAAAATGAAATCTAAGTAAGGTATCCTCTTAGGAACTATGACATTCTGTAAAGTCCTTTACAATCTTTTGAGGATGCAGTTACATAATGCACTTTTTTTTTTTTTTTTTGTGTGTGTGTGTGTGTGTGTGTGTGTGTGTGTATATATATATATATATATATATTCCACAGATTCTATATATATATATAGAATCCGCACAGTTAACCTATTGGCTGTGCACTTCGCAACTATATGCCTGGGGAAGGAGTGTCCTAGGTTCGATTCCTGTCGGTAAAGTGAGGAGCTGAAGGATCTTCCTCAGTCATAGCCAAGTTAGCCGGTCTTGGGTGTGGACAGTAGGATTTTTTTTCCAGTTTATCCTGGGGTTTTTCATCCTGCAAAGCAGGCAAATCAGCCTTGAGAACTCAACATTATGGACATAGGATACACCAGGGCATAGGGCTAACCACCTTATAATTAACCCTCCACAACACAAGGTAAAAGGAAGATGAGATATATATATTCTTATATTTATGCATACACACACCTTTATTAGATTTTAAATAAATATTATTTACTTTACGAACAGTATGAGTTCAATAATCATGAGAAATTGGGCTTTTCTGATTGTGCCCATGTTACACTTCACAGACTGAATGGAAAGGAACCTTTCCTTAACATCATACCCAAAAGTTAATGTAGTTTAAGAAACATGTTTTATATAAAAATTTAAAGAAGCCTATGATAATCTAATCAATAGTAATGGCCTAAAAATCTCAATAAGATGGATGGCCCCTTCTTGTTTTCATGTGAATTGTTCAAGTATCTCTCAAAGAACAATTCCATGTTCTAATAATAAATTTGTTTCTTAGATGAAATTTATGTTTAAATACTTTAAACATAAATTAAATTGAAGGTTCACTGTCACTAGTACAACATTTTTCATCATTTCTCCTGGTGTTTCCAAGATGACAATTGTTTGTCAGGCGATGAATGAGCAGGCATGACATTCTGTAGGACTCCAACCAAGGTACTAACATACAATAGGTTTATAATCTTTCAGGGGTGAAGTCACTGTGTGTGTGTGTGTGTGTGTGCGCGCGCGCGTGTGCTTGCACAAATAATGCATACTAGCATCTGATATTTTACAAAAAAAAGCATTATATATATATATATATATATATATTCTTGTACAAAGGCTTATATGCTGGTTAAACATGATAATTAATTATCATTGATAGCGTACACTAGAAATATAAATTAAATCAACTTTAATATATACTTTCCGGTATTTCGGCAACGTCACGTTAAGATAACGACACGTGCACACAAGTACTACATAACAGCAAACGAGAAACAAAGCGAGGAAGCTACCTAAAGTCCTGATGGTGTCCTCTGGCAGGATATATTAGGTGTTCTTGACCTTTGGGCTGAAGTTCTTCTGATGTATGTTTCCTAAATTTGGGGCAGTCTCATGCATCCAAATTTGTTGAGGTTTGGCATGTTCCTAAGGGCTGAGGCTGATTCCATGAATAGTCTTTCATATTTGAACTTGCTGCGGTGTATTACTGTGGCTTTCTTCCACCTTATTCTGTGGCGAGTATCCAAAGCATGGTCTGCAAGCCCAGAGTGGCTGTACTGGTGAAATCGGATGTAGTCCTTGTGTTCTGAGATTCTGATATTTGCTGTCCTGCCTGTTTGGACAAAGTAGGACAATTTACAGCTGCAAGGGACCTGGTATAGAGGGGACAGCCATGGGTTCACCACTTTCCCCACCTTGGCCAATTCTTTATGGAGACTTTGAAGAGAAAGCCTTAAACTCTGCCCCAAAAAATCCTACCATATGGCTTCGCTACGTTGATGATGTGTTCGCTATTTGGCCACATAGAATCAAGTTCACCCTGGAAAAAGAGGAAAACAATAGCCTTCCCTTTCTAGACACACTAGTCACCTGCCAACCTGATGGTACCTTGGTTTTCTCAGTTTTTAGAAAACCCATCCATAAAGGCAGTTACATTCACCAACAACCCCCCCACCCTGCACACACACACAACAATATGGAGTTATTAAGACACTATTCAACAGGGCTAAACTAATCTGTTCAAATGACCAAGCCCTAACCACTGAACTAAATCACATCCTTAACACTTTCTCAGCCAATGGCTATCCCCCCCCCCCCCCAAATACTAAAACCAAATATCCACAACCTCCCCTTCACAAAAAAGATTACTCTAAATCCATCACCATTCCCTTCATCTGAAGCACCTTGGAAAAAATCAACAAAATCCTAAAAAAACATGACTTGACCACTTGTTATAGACCATATAGAAAATTGGCATCCCTTATCTGCTCCACTAAAGACCAACCACTTCCTCTAGACCTACCTGGTGTATACCAGGTCCCTTGCAGCTGTAAATTGTCCTACTTTGTCCAAACAGGCAGGACAGCAAATATCAGAATCTAAGAACACAAGAACTACATCCAATTTCACCAGTACAGCCACTCTGGGCTTGCAGACCATGCTTTGGATACTCACCACAGAATAAGGTGGAAGAAAGCCACAGTAATACACCGCAGCAAGTTCAAATATGAAAGACTATTCATGGAATCGGCTTCAGCCCTTAGGAACATGTCAAACCTCAACAAATTTGGATGCATGAGACTGCTCCAAATTTGGGAAACATACATCAGAAGAACTTCAGCCCAAAGACCAAGAACACCTAATGTAGCCTGCCAGGGGGACACCATCAGGACTTAAGGAAAACGGTAGCTTCCTCGCTTCGTTTCTCATTTGCTGTTATGTAGTACTTGCATGCAAGTGTCATTATCTTAAGTTCCCATGAAGATGGAAGATGACGTTGCCGAAATATCGGAAAGTATATATTAAAGTTGATTTAATTTATATTTCTAGTGTACGCTGTCAATTCCTTAAGTATTAATTATCACTATATATATATTGATTTTGTTATTCATTATTTTTTAAATCCATTTTTTATATTCACTTTATGCAAATAATCTATTAATTTGTATATGTACTCTACATGCAATTTTTATTTTATTTAATGAATTTTTCTTTATAAACCTTTTCTTTAGATATACTTTACATGCCTGTAATAACCTTGTGCTCCATTCCCTATTGGCTAAGTTTGCTTATAGATGTGTTAATGACTATGTTTATAGTTTCCCACAAGTTCCTAATAGTATTATTTGATTGGCCTGAGAGCAGTAGAAACAAAAGTCCTCTAACATCGGTTGTCATTCCATTCTCACCTCACATAAGCGTCCGTTCTTTCTTTTTATGTGTTCACTTTGACTGATGTGAATATTGGGTGCATTTCTAAGTTGAATTCTTTTCTTTTCTCACTTAGTACTTTGAGAGCAAATTTAGTAACTATGCAGAACCTCTGTTTCTAAAGCTATTTTTTCCCTCATTTATAATTTTATTTTTCAAAAATAAAGCTAAACTGTTCTTCATAAACATTTTTACATATATAAGCAAATCCCAACTAATGTAAATTAAACTTACAAAAATTTTAACTTACACAAATTATCCTGAAACAGCCATTGTAAAAATTTTGAGTTATAAATATTTTACTTAACATGCTTACTTCACTTGCACTGCTACCTAAGAGCAGTCATTTGCAAGGCTGACAGCCCAGACACAGATCACTTAACATGTGGGCTTTTCATAGTCTCCTTTTGTTTACTGCTGAGCACAGATATGCCGTGTATTTGTATTCATATAGTTCAAATAACTTTTAGTGTTTGCATGTGCTGTGGTAAAGTACAATGATGACTGGAAAAAGGAACAGAAGTAGAAAAAGTGAACCCATGGGTAAATGCACCAAAACTGATTTAGAGATGAAAACAAAATTGCTAATGGTGAAAGACAACATTCATATTAGCAATGAAGTGTGAAGGATGATGCCTGTATAAAGGAATAAGCAAAAGATCCACCTTTTTTTAAGTCAACAATAATGAGAAAAGCATTCTAGTATTATTTATGATATGGAAAATTGTTAATTATGTGAAACAAAAGCTAGAAGCATATTCCCTTAAACTTAATGATCATTCAAATGAAGTCACTTTTGGAAGACATAAAATCAAAATATCCAGATGGTTTTCAATTCTTTAGAGGCAAGTAATGGCTGGTTCACTGTTCAGTCATCTTTTGATTCATAAGAAAGTTGAACAGCAAAATTAACCAAAAACTTTCCTATTTTCTCATTCTATTTATACTGCATTATATTACTTTAAACTAATAAATACATATATAAATCTAATAAGACCTGTGTAGTTCAAATGCGTTGTTCTAATAAATACATATATAAATCTAATAAGGCTTGTGTAGTTCATTGGAACTGGTGCTTGCGTCGCTCGAAGTTTGACTTAAGTTCAAGTCTAGTCGCCAACTGGAGGGACTTTTTCTAAGCCTTTCTTCGACCGGCTTTCTTCCCGAGTTAGTCGATCTCTGGCATGGGCAAACAGGTTTTATCTCCCGGAAACTCAGGTTTTTCATACCATAAACTCAAGAAAATCGACTGTAGTACCCACATTATTTCAGACAGTGACATATCTTGTTAGGTACCAAGAGATGGCAGCACTTGTTTGCCAGCCTCTTCATCGGTGGCTGCTATAATTAGTGATAGACATGGGCAGCAATCACTGGTTGGCTACCAGTGGAGATTGAACTGCCCACTCAGTCTCCAAAAGCTAGACAGGGTATAAAGGCCTCGTCTACTCCCTACAAGGGAATAAAAAAAAGGTGTTAGCTGATTTTTTTTATAGCTGAAATCTAATATGTGTGTACATCGTGTGAATGAAACTAACAGAAATAATCTTTGAAACATGTAAGCAATAGGGTGTGATTAACTGGCAGGGTGAGTTAAATCTGATTATTATAATATTTGTGGAATATAAATCTTAATATACTTACTCCTCTGTGGTTTCTAAAACAAATGGGAATTGTAGCTGCATATCGAGTAACTACGCATTTTATCAGTGTTATATTATTATTATTATTATTATTCAGGCCTCCGTGGAGTCAAAAGGCTCATCGCCAGAGGTCCTTCCAAGGAAACACAAAGCCTATCAAGACTCATCGTGGGAGATCCCTCCTAGGAAACACAAAGTCTATCATACCACTCCTTAAACTCATTGACCGTTCTCGCTTTCATCACTTTATCATGCAATGCATTCCACGGTTTTCAACCACTCCATGCAAAGAAACCACTCCTCACCTTCTTGTTCACAGTTTCCTTTCTTAACTTACAGGAATGGCCCCTTGTCATCACTCCTTCCTGCTGTTCAACCAAGTGAAAGAACTCCTCAGTGTCAGCCCTGTAACCACCTCTCAACAGTTTAAAAGTCTCAATCATATCACCTCTCCTTCTTCTAACCACCAAACTCAGCAGTCCACATTCCCTCAGTCAATCCTCATAACTAACATTGTACAGTCCTGAAACCATCTTTGTTATCTGCCTCTGTACCCTTTCCAGTTAATTTATCCCCTTCAAATCCTGGGGACCAAATCTGAAAACAATAGTCTAAGTGTGGTCTGATCAGGGTCTTATACAACGGAATGATAACCGTTTTATCTCTGCAGGTCAGCGTTCTTCTCATTTTGCAGTAATCCTCTGTGTTACCTTCACCACCTTTGCAATATATTCCCTGAATTTCAGGTTTCTATCAATCATCAACCCCAGATCTCTTGTCTCCCCTACTTCCTCCAGTATAACTCCTCCTATAGAGCATGCAGTGTCCCATCGATGTGTCCGAAACCTCATGACCTTACATTTTGCTGCATTAAACCGACATCCCCATTCATTTGCCCATCTGTCTAGCTTATTGAAATCCTCGTGCAGGGCTACCACATCTGCACTATTACTAATAACCCTTCCCAGCTTCACATCATCCGCAAACAACTGAATATCCCCCTGCAATCCACTGACAACGTCATTGACATAGAGGTTAAACAATATAGATCTCAGTACTGAGCCCTGTGGGACCCCACTTGTAACCCTCTGCCTCCTTGAAACTGCCCCACCATATACAACTTTATGATACCTATTGGACAGCCAATCCTGAATCCAGTTGACCAACCTGACATCCAAACCCATGTGCTGCAACTTAAATATCAGCTTATCATGTGGCACCCTGTCAAATGTCTTCGCTAAATCCAAGAAAATGGCAGTATATGCCTTTCCCTCATCTACTGCTCTTGTAACTTTATTATAAAAGGTTAGCATATTACTAAAACAAGAGCACCCTTCACAAATCCATGTTGACTCTCACAGATAACATTACCCTCATCTGCCCAATGCTGTATATGGTCCCTCACTAATTTCTCCAAGATTTTAACAACTACTAATGACACACAAACTGGCCTATAATCAGACACTTCCAGTCTGCTACTGCTCTTATTCAATGATACTATCTTACCTTCCTTCCATTCCCTGGGCACCTTTCCCATAGCCAGACTTTCATTGAAAAGCCAGGTCAAAGGATCTGTCAGTTCTGTAGCACATTCTCTCAAAACTCGTGGTGAAATACCATCCAGTCCCAAAGCTTTACTGACATCCAGAGTACTCAGTATTTGGAACACACTCTCCTCTTGCACCTCTAAACCTCGAACCTGCCCTATCCCTCTAGTACTAAATTTACACCTCCAGGATGAAATACTCCAATAAAGTGTTCATTGAACAATTCCACTATGTCCTCTGCATCAGTCACTCTATTCCCATTTTTATCCCACAATGTCATTCTTCCACAATCATTTCTCCTCTTACTGGCCACATTGCTAAAAAATTCCCTAGGATTTTCTTTGGATCTTAGAGCCAATTTCTTCTCATATTCCAGTTTCGCCTTCCTTACCATACTAGTCACTCTCCTGGCCTGTGTCTTATATTCTTCATGCATCTGCTCTTCACCTGTCTCCTTATATCTCTTCCATAGCCTCTTTTTCATATGCAGTTCCTGTTTAATATTGTTTGTCATCCACTTTATAGCAAATTGTGTCCTCTTCTTCACTTGTGGAATACAGTTTACTATTGTTGCTAACAAATATTCCTTCACAATTTCCCAAGCACTAATGATATCCCGGCCTTCCAATTCCTCCCTCCAAGAAACTTCTCCAAGTTGATGTCTAAGACTATTATAATCACCTGCCTTATAATTCCATGTACGTTCCCGTCTGTTTGATACTCCTGCATGTCTATTCATCTTTCAAGTCAAAACCATATGGTCACTCTCTCCAACTGGTAGGAGAGATGTCATCTCAGTTATCTACTCTTCTGATGCTATGACCAAATCCAAAACTCTTGAACCTCTTGTTCCCTCTATTATATGTTGCCTAAGACATTTGTTCCTCAAGAATTCTAGAAATTCCATTCCCTTATAGCTACATGCATCTTCCTCTTATACTGTTCTAGTTAAAATCTCCCATAATAATCATTCTTCTTCCACTTGCCAAGCTCAACTGTTTAAACATCTCCTGGTTTGTAGCAACACCCCACTAAATATCCTATCTTGCCAACCTCTACCTCACACCATATGCTTTCAAAATCATTAGTATCACTCCTTCCAAAGCCTCCACTCTTAGAGGACATAAGTCGTCACTTATCATAAGCAGCACTCCACCACCATGCTTTCCCTTCCTATCCTGCTGAAAAATGCTGTACCCTGCTACTTCTATTCCTGTTATTATATCCTCTTCTGTCAACCACATCTCAGTGATCCCAATAATCTCTGGCCAGGCTGATGTCATCAGCGCCACCAATTCCTCTCCTTTATTCCAGATATTCCTGGCATTAGTATAAAGCCTAAAAAATGCCACTGTTTCTATACCCTGCATTATCTCCTCTAGACTCCACTGGGCTCAGCGTTACTTGATGTCGTCCCTCTTCTCCCAAGTACCCATTTCCACAAGAGGTCATCCCTGCTACCATCCACCCTGGGCATTCTAGTTTCCCTGCATTGATACACCGACTCGTTCAGAACCACAATCTCTCCAGATGCCTATGCCCTTCCTCATTCAAATGCAAGTGATCGCTCGCATACAATTCCTTTCTGTCCTCAAACGCCCTCCAAGCATCCATATATTCCAATCCTCCTCTTCTGACACATTCTAGCTATTATGTAATTCAATATTACCGCTCTTCTTCTCAGCTCGTCACTATCATAGGCAATATGCACGTTATCTTTCCTCTCTGCATCTTCTTTCGTACAACCTCATATTTGTTTATCAACATAAAATCTTTGGTTAAATATATTTTAATATATAGTATATAATTATTATATATTTAATATAATAACTTTGTGTATATTTTAAAAGTTTTTATTGAGATTTTATCTTCTCAACTGATTTTACTATAAGAGTAATAAGCATGCATATAAGCGCGCACGCACATGCACACACAGTACTGAATCCCATATTCTAATATAAAGGATTACTATCTATCCATTAGACTTCACTACTCCCGATAGCTGCAAGATGACTTGAACAATTTGACCTCTGACTATTAGATTTCATTTCAGCATAATTTTGAGTACAAAATAATATTTTGGAACTACAAAAGTAAATGTTTCCAGAAGTAAATCAGAATCAAAGTATATCTACCAGGCTATGAGTGACAGTACATATCCTTTACATAATGCATTTGTTGAGTGCAAAGGATATTCACCCTCGCCCAATGTTCATTGTGATCCAACCAAGTTACTACCAGATATGTTAATACATGTCACACACACACACACACACATGTGTGTGTGTGTGTTTAAACCCCATTCTACATTGTTGGACTAAATTAATTTTCAATATGGAAAATTAATTTGGTCCTGTGGGTTCAAAAATCTTAAATAGAGAAAAAAAAAATTAATTAAAAAAAAAAAAAAAAAATATATATATATATATATAAACACTAAGTACCAGAAGCATTATTCAATCATAGCACAATTGTAAAGATTACAAATTTATTGAAAAGTATTATAAATAATACTTCAAGTGTTTTCAATAAATTTGTAAATAGAAGTATTATTTAAAAAAAAAAAACTATCGAATCATAGGATGAAAATGGGTGAAAAAAGGACAAATGCAAATCAAGCTAATTATAGAAACAAATTAAAGAAAAAAAAAGGTCGGATGTAGCCATCTCAATCACAGCATGAATCTGAATCATAATTGGAGAGTTGAATTTGAATAAATTAATGTAACGAAACAATTATTGAAAATAGTGTAAAGTCTTAAATAAAGTCAATTTTTATTGACTATTGAAAAAAATAAACTATAAAAAAACTATCGAATCATAGGATGAAAACTGGTGAAAAAAGGGCAAATGCAAATCAAGCTAATTATAGAAACAAATCAAAGAAAAAAAAAGGTCGGATGTAGCCATCTCAATCATAGCATGAATCTGAATCATAATTGGAGAGTGGAATTTGAATAAATTAATGTAATGAAAAAATTATTGAAAATAGTGTGGAGTCGTAAATAAAGTCAATTTTTGCATTAGCATCTAGAGTATACAGGAATGGGAAGGAAATACTCAAACATTGTACACTGCAGGTGTGATTTTCTGCTTAAAAGAAAATTCAAGCTAGAAGAGAAATTATAATTCCAAAGCATAATATCAAGCACTCAACATATTTATCAAGTTGAGATTGGCAAAGGAAAGTAAATAAAGCAAACTTCCTTTGAAGGTCTGAGAATATTCATTCTGCACTTTCAAAGCACAATACAAACTAAAAACAAAAGTAATTTACGACGCACAAAAAAAAAGGCATTACCATTTTCCTTAGTTATTTCCGATATGAAATTTGGATCTAAAGCTTGACTGATGAGGGTCTGAAGGAAGACTTCAAAGTTTTCTCTAAGTGGATTAGTATCACTTGGATTTGTTGATGATGATGATGACAAAGTTGATGAGGGAGTCAGTGGTGGAGTTCCATTTCTGAAAGTAAATTAACAGATTTTTAAATACATCCTGAAAAGCAATAATGTAGAGTAGAAAACTCATTTCTGAATATGAACAAGTTATAAATCATGTAAATTATCTTTCTGGATTGATTAATTAAACAGAACCCAATCACTGCCTATCTTCATTCAGTATTTGAATGGATGTAGTTTAATTGATACAATTAAGCTAATTTACTTTAAATTTATCTAAACCATATTTTTCAATAATATCTAAATTAAACTCTACATAAAATAAAAAATGAATATTTGCACTGATTTAGCAAGATTTTTTTTAGATTTTTTTTGAGATTCCATTAATTCCAGAGCCTGGGTATCTCATATTTATACTGCCCTCCCCTCAACAGCCCTGAAAGAGAATTATCATATAGTCAGTAAATAAAGAATAGTGATCTTTAGCAGTGAAAACACATGCCTTATAGATAAGACTTAACAACTAAAATTTATTTAGCTAATTAGATATGCCAATAACTGTTGAAAGCCAAAGTATCTTCGTGGGCATAAAGAGGGTATGTGCATGCAGGTACACCAACAGGAAGACAAACACAGACTGACTGCAAAACTAATAATTATCTATTTATGTCCAGATGGGTAGATTTTCTACTGAACATCAACATGAGTAATAACTTGTTAAACATCCTTGCCAGACTGATCAAACATAAATAGTAGTAGTAGTAGTTGAAAAAATGAATTTACTATTCATTCTGCAATTGCTTCTTAGTCTTACCATCAAAAACAAGTAGAAAAGTAGTCATGAGTTAAAAATATGAAGCTGCTTGGAGATGCTTTAGGGTAAGAAGGATGTAAAGAACAGATAGCAAATGCTATCTGTTCTTTATATCCTTTATTTCTGCAGTTAAATATATTTACTCAATCTTTATGATAGTGCTTTTGAATTATTTTGGCTGATTTATGAATGGTGATTATGTATATTAGTATCTGCTATAAATCATGAATTGCTCAGATAAACCATTAATTTATTATAACTTTTTAACTTTCTCATGTGTGGGAGAGGTTATATAATGCATCTTTCACTACAGTTCTTCACTATGGTAATAATTTTTTCTTCTTCTTATGGTGCCATCTTCTATCAAAGGTCAGCGACCATCTTGGTGAACAAACTACGTTCTTGCATTGATCTGAGTAGTTGTACGCTGCTCTTTCCTGTCCACTTCTTGATGTTGTCAAACCAAGATATTCTTTTTCTGTCAAACCAAGATATTCTTTTTGCCATCAATTCTTCCTACCAAAATGGTTTGTAGAAGCTGATATTTGCTGTTTCACATGATGTGGTCAAGATGTGTTTTTCGGTTCTTGATTGTTTGTATGAGATCTTTGGCTTTGCCAATGGATTTTAAGACATCTTCACTGATTATTTTTTCTGTCCACGATATCTTTAGCATTCGTCTATATAGCCACATCTCAAAGGCTTCAATTTTCTTGATGATTGTGGCCTTCAATGTCCATTTTGCTCCATAGAGCAAAATTGACCAGATGTAACATTTCAGCATTTTGCATCTGACTTCTATGTTTAGATCTTTATTGCAGAATAATGTTCTCATTTTGATGAAAGACTGCCGTGCAACTTCAATCCTTTTCTTTATATTTCAGGATCCCACCTTTCATTAAGCCAGCAACCAAGATATTTATACCTTGACAGTGGATTGATAGTTTTTCCACTGAGTGTCAGTTTCATTGATGAGGTTGGATGTTTGCTGATGGCCATGTATTTCGTCTTGTTGATGTTTATATTAATTCCCATTCTTTGGCTTTCTATGTATACTATGTTAATGAGTTTTGGAGATCTGTGATGTTATCTGTAATTAGTACGGTGTCATCTGCATATCATAGGTTGTTAACAATCTTTCCATTTATTGTGATTTCCTCCAGACATTCTGGTAATAATATGAGAGTATTCAAATCTGAGGTATATCTAAGTTATTGGTAATAAACTGCTCTTTAGTTTTATAGGCTGTCTTTACCATATTGAGTATCCTTTCCTAATGTAATGCATCCATCATAATATATTACCATATTGAGTGTTAACAGTGGTGGAACGTTAACTTTGGGGGGCCTATCCAATTAACCAAAATTAACCCAAGTTTGGGTAAATTGTGGCGACTCATTTGCCATTTTGTAAAAAAACTGTTTTTTTATCCTTTTTTAATAGAAAAAATTATAGGCAACAGACATTGAAGAACTTTTTTATTTTAGTTGATGCACTTGGATATACAAACTTTTATATACAGTTATAATGAAAAAAGGTATTGTATACATAACAAACATCAAACATAAATAAAAAATAAAATATATTAGGTATTACTTTTAGTAACAAACAAAAAAAAAAAAAACAAATTCTCACGTCAAGAATAAAGACTAAGAAGAAAAAAAAAATAATGCTTATTCTTAAAAATAAAATAAATAAAACATTCTAGGAGTTATATAATGTAAGTTTTTTTAATACATTAAAGAGACATTTAAAGAGTAACTCTTCTGCATTTTTGTGCTGCAAATTCTTTTATTCGTCATTGTTGTCCTATATTTGTTTTCTATATAGGATATCCTGGAGAAGGATCGCTCTGGCTCACAGCTAGTGATTGGCAAGGCCAAAAAATTTTTAAGATTGTATAGCAATTCGGAAAAACATCGACAAGTTTATTTTCATAAATTAGCTTGAATATATCACCACGAGTCATATGAGTCTGTAAGTAGGATTTTAACTGAATGCATTCATCTATATCATCCGAATAATAATCAATAACATTAAGTGCACTTTCCAAGTCAATATTTTTGATATTAATGTCTTGCAAATCCGTTAAAAATTTGAATCTTTTGCTAAATTCCCTGTTGACATGGCCTCTTCTGTTTAAATCCATAATCAACTTATCTAATGCAATGTATAGCATATCCCGTTTAAATTTTTCTGCTTCATTTAGCGAAACTTTCTCTGTAGATTTTTCCAAAAATTTTGAAGTAATAAGTCTCTTTTTTAAATCACTGTATTCTTTTCCCACACTAGTACTTAAATTTTTGGCTGTCTCCTCGTATGCATTTAGTTTCTGATCTGATTGTTCTCGTAAGTTGCTCATGAACACTTCTAATGACATAATCAATTTCTCACCTTCACATATGTCTAAGCCTGGGATCTGAACTTTTTTGTTAACTAAATTGAATCTCTCTAAAATTTCTTCCCAAAAAACAGTTAAAATCGCAGTTTCAAGTTTCACCAAATCATTATATAATTTCTGCGCCTCTCTTCGAAAATCAAGTTTCTCATCTAATATAGATGTGTCACTGAACGTTTTTAATATGTTCATGATATCGCCGTAACTATTTTTTAAAGCTCTAACAGCATCATAGTGACAAGACCATCTAGTCTGGCTTAAACCTTTTATCGAAAATTTTAGTTTTGTTTCACGATTTAGAAGCTCCCACCTATGGGTAGATGCAGAAAAGAAAACATATATTTGTTGCACTATTCCAAATGAGTTCACAATTTGAGTTGCAACTTTAATCGCTTCTCCTCCAACTAGATTTAGGGAATGCGCAGCACACGGCACATAATCAGTGTATTTATTGTGTTTAATTTGTGTTTAATTTAAATATGGTGGCTAATAAGAAAAATTTCAATTTTTCTTATTAGCCACCATATTGGGACCAAATTGGGATCAATTTCAGCTTTTGTGAAATTGATCCCAATTTTCATGCCAATTTTTATTCAGAATTTATGACAATTTTACAGTCCAAACTTTCATTATTTGGCTAAGAAATAGCAATACTGATTTTTTTTTTGTAAACTATTCTGTTAGTTTGGGCAAATGAAACAATTAAATGCATTTACAGGTAGTTTTTTTAAAAAAATTTTAATCATACTTGCAGGCATTATACTGAGAGGATGAGAAGGAGGGATGAGATTGGGAGGAAATGAGAGAGAGAGAGAGATTGGAAGCCATACGAGTCAAGGATGCCAGTGAGAGAAGTTTTATTGAATCTGTTTGTGGAGTGTCATGTATGGAGATTAAATGATTCAGGATGCACAGAGTAGAGTGCCAGAGTGCTTGCTTGGTGGAACGATAAGAGTGTGGCAATGGTAGTGAAAGTGTAGAGAAGATGATAGTAATGGTTGGAATGAATGACCTGAGAGGTAGTGGGAATCATGAAGCGCAAGAGCAGAGGATGATGTTAGTGCAGCAGAAATGTGTCCAAGGAAAGATAGTGAGCATTTTGCCCCAGTATGACACAGAGTGGAGGAGAAAAGCAGTGACGATGAATGAAATGATATTGAGAATATACAGGAAAATAGGTCCGGAATATGTGGATGCATGAGCATGTTTGAGGACAGAAGAGAGCTGTATACAAGAGATGGATTACATTTGCATGCAGAAGGGCACAGGCATTTTGGAGAGACTGTTGTTTTCTGAGCAAGAGAGTGTGCCAGGAAACTATAACTGCACAGGTAGAATGTTGTGAAGATAGTGGCTTGAGAAATGAGGCTGTACACTATATTACAGAGCCAGGTGGAGTTTGAGGGGAGTAATACGAGAGGAATATGGCACTGCAATTCAAGGAGTTTTTTTCACTATGTGCAAGTAGGAGGAAAAATTATAGTGGAAGGATTACCTGCTGGATGGAGATGGGAATTAGGTGACCAAAGCAGATGACATAGTTCAACTATTTAATGATCAGTTTATTAGAGTGTTCCATCCTAGTACTACAGACTTTATATCTAGAAGGATAATGACTGGTGAAGTGTTAGAAGTGAATGAAGAAGATGTATTCCGAACACTGAGTATGCTAAATGTCAATAAGGCAGGGGGGGACTAGATGGAATTTCACCACGTTTTAAGGGAATGCAAAATGTCACCACATGTTTTAAGAGAATGCATTATGGAATGGAACTGACTGTACCATTAATTTGGCTGTTTAAATGAAAGTCTTGCAGTAGGGGCAAGTTCTGGGAGAGTGGAAGGAGGGTAAGATAGTACTATTGCATAAGGGTGGTGACAGAATGGAGGTATCAAATTACAGACCTTTTTGTATTTCTTCTGCAGTTGTTACTTTTTACAATAGAGTGACAAGAGCAGTGGATGAGGGTAAGACATACACTATAATTTTTTTTTTTTGATTTTTCCAAGGGTGCCACATGACAACTTGATTTATAATTAGTGCTGATAAGAGGATTTGAATAAGCAGGAAAGTTGGGCGAATTAATGGGGATGTCAGTTTAATGCAACTAAATGTCAAGTTTTAAAATTTGGGATCCACAAATGGGATGGTTCATACTCACTTGGCGGAATTATACTGGAAGAAGTGGAGGAAAGAGGTACAGATTTGAAGTTCCAAGGATATATTGCAAAGGGTACGAAGACATCTCAGAGAATTGAGGCAATATTGAGGATACCACTGACCACGAGAGGAAAAAAGTGTGTTGGTCCCATTGCATAAAGATTTGATCAGACAACGTCTGGATTTCTGTGCTCAGATCTGGTCACCAGGATTTGAAGGGGATGAAGTAACCTTGGAGACGGTGCAGAGATGGATAACAAAAATGCCATAAGGACTGTACAATATTGATTATAAGGACAGACTGAGGGCATGCAGACTGCACAGTTTGGTGGCTAGAAGGTGAAGGAGGGACATGAGAGACATTTAAGCTATTGAAGGGTTATTATCGTGTTAACATTAAGATTTTTCATATGGTAGAACGATGGAAAGGAGCAAGGACAAGAGGCCATCTCCCTGGAAGTTGCAAAAGACGGTGGTGAGTAAAAGGGCAAGAATTAATTTTTCTTGCATGGAGAGTGATAGGAAAATGGAATGTATTGCCTGAGAGTGTGGTAAATGTGCAGACTGTGGATGAGTTTAAGGAGTGGTATGATACTTTGTGTTGACCTCCCATAATGAGTCTTGTGACTCCACAGAGGTATGGAAAATAATAATAATACCTCAACTCAAGATTGTGGGCAAAACTATATAACACCAAAAGCATTTTATTGGTACATAACATTCTCATGGAGAAAGAGAAAGAATAAAGCAATCATAATAAACTTCTTGAGAGTAATGCAGTTTCTTGATGACTGAAAAATTGCTACAAACAGTAAAAAACAACTCAGTTATAAAATTGCATTTAGTACATATCCATCAAGAAGTTCCATTTTCAATAAACTGTAAATTCAAAATACAAAGTTTCTGAAGCTTTAAAATGTTACATGAAGACAAAAAACATATAAAGACTACTAAAAGCATCTACTAATTCTGATTTCTCTCTAATGGCCTCCTAGGAATTAGGATTATCACAAGAAACTCAGTATTAGAGTCAAAGAAAAGAGGATTATTCACTAGGTAGTAGATGACTTTTGCTGAAGAGTGCAAGACCTTAGACAACTGATTGGAGGGCAAAGTGACATTGACAAACAGTGCCATGTTTGGTCTTTAAAATGGAAACTGGATCTTCTAATCTCAACCTAACCACAGTACTTAAATGTATGATAAGCTTCTTGATGGATGTGACCAATGGTATGCCCAAAGGATCAGTCTTTGGATCATTGTTGCTTGATCTATATATTAAGCATATTGGGAAGGGCCTGACAGGATATCTTCAATTGTTTGCCAATGATGAAAAGATAGGCATGGCAATCAATAATGTTACTAGTATACAGCATTTACAGAATGATTTGAATAGGCTGGAAGTGTGGGCAAATGAATTAAATTCAATATTAGTAAATGTAAAGTTATGCAACTTTGGTGTCATGATATATATCCAATGACATATTATTGGAAGGATTATGCTTGGAGTAATTGACGAAGCTAGAGATATTGGAATTTGGTGGATAGAAAGTTGAAGTTCAAGGGTCACATAGAAAAATATTGCAAATACAAATTATAGGTTAACTGTGATGAAGAAACAAAACATTCACATGCAAGGATATAAAAGTCATTTTGTCTCTTTACAAGGTCTGTATACAACCACACCTGGACTATTGTGCACAGATATGGTCTACTGGGTTCCAAAAGGAAGAAGAAGCTGTGAAAAGACTGCAAAGAAACAATGCATTGGTATTATGGAATGTAGATTATGAAAGCAGATTGAGAGCATGTAAACTGCAGACACTGGGAAACAGAAGAAAGAAGGGTGATGTGATAGATGTTCATTAACTTTTGAGGTATCATAGGATATCAGTTGATAAAATTTTTCACTATATGGAATAGGAAGTCTTCCTGTTGAAGTAGTAAGTACATCTAGTGAATGAGTTTAAGAGAAGGTATGACAGCTAGTGTGGATGATATATAGCCTTCCCTGATGAGCCCTTGACTTCCTGGAGCTCTAATAATAATGACATACTGCCAACTACAAGCTTTCTCAGAAAGCATATGGCATAGTGAGCATAATTAGTGAAGAGCCATGGTTGTCAGTTCCATAAGGAGAAGTTTAGTGTCAAATGAATAGCGGACTGCACCAATCACAAAATACCAATGCATAACAAACTGCTTTTATTTTCACAATGACAATAACAATTCTTTTAATGATTTGTAACAAAACAGTTTATATGTATGACAGAAGGAATGAAATAGTAATGCAAAAATAAAAAGTCTATTCAGTCACATTAGTTTCTATTGTACCTGGGTAACAGATGATAATAGTACATAATATACACGGTTCTTCTCTGTCATTATAATCAACACTTAACTAAATATGATTGTCAAAGTGCCAATTTAATTTCTAAAAACCAAACAAAAGCTGCTACTGACTGCACAGATTCAGATGAAATGAAGCTATGGTCGAATCAAGGTACAAACTGAAATATGAATAATAGGACTGAATTTTGTGCTTGAATTAGAAAGTAAAGTAAAGTGAGAAGAATTAAATAAAAGGTGGTAAAAAAAAGTAATGCTATAAACAGCCTGTGATGATATTTGCTGGCAGCTCATTATATCAGTTCAAAGCTAGAAGCCATTTCTTTTATAGAAGAATGTTTACCTGCTTTTCAAATTCTCAAATTAGAAGTATGAGATCAACCAATGAAAGTTATTAGCTATTTTAGAGGACAAAGAGAAAATCCAGAAGAAAATATGAGTTGCTACAATCATGCCAACTTGGAATTAAATGAAACTTAATGGTCAATGGGGGGGGGGATGCAGATTTTGTTATCTGAATTAAAAAATTATGCATATTTCAAAATTAATGAACTGAAAAGAATGTTAATTGATTTGGATTTACGAATGAAGCAACTTAGGCTGAGGTCAATGTGTTATATCTGTTAACTGTGTTTGCAGGATAAAAAGCCTGAGTTTCTAGGAGGAAAGACTCTGCCACCGAGAATTAAATGGGATTAATTATTTGTTTCTTAGTAATTATATAAGAAAATTTGGAAATGTAGTGGATAACATTCCACAACAAAGTAGGTCAGTCCATTACAGAAACACAGAAACCAAAGGAATTATTGTTACAATGAAGAGTTGATTTTATTTAAAATATCACTGACACTAAGCAGATTGCTATCAAACTTTTCAGTATGGTAGTTTGTTATTGTGAGTGATTACTGTAATTGTCAATTGTAGGTATGCATTTTATGATGCATGTAGGCTACTCTGCAAAACAACTGCAGTGTAAAAAGTAAAAGTTCCTAGGAGGTAAATGGCAAGCCTTTTCCTCCTAAGAAAATAGCAACTAAGTGACTGTTTCAGTTGAAAAACATTAGTCATTGTAGGGCTTGAAAAATTTTGTGCTGGCTCACCAGCCAGGCAAATATCTCACTTGCCAGATGTTAGCCTGGGTGTACTCTACCAGGGTCACCAAATATATTATAGTCATCATCATCATCATCATCAAATTCCTGCCATGTACCCTCAAGGGGTGTACAGGATATGATAGTACTACATGAAAAATTTACATCATTACTAACTTCCTATCTACAATTTTCCTCCAAATCAGCCTGTTACTTGTCAAGACTCCAACATTATCAGATCTTATATTTCTATCTTCTAAGGCACCTTGTACCGTATCAATCCACCTATATCTTGGTCTTCCTCTGGGTCGTTTTCCTGCCAACCTGGCAGAGAAAACTTGTTTTGCTAATCTTTCTTCGCCCATTCTATTTAAGTGACACCATACCACCTGAGATTAGATCTGCTAATGCATTCCTGGATGCTGACAATTTCAAGTTCTTTCCTAATATCCTCGTTTTTAATATGATCCATAAGTTAAAACTGGTTTGAACACTGTCTTGTATACAGCTAATTTAGTGTTCTGACTAATTTCTCTCTTACTCCATATAAATTTATTCAATTGACTTCCTACCATACCAGCTTTGTTGATTCTGTTGTCTATTTCCATATTTAATTTAAAATCTTCACTAAAAATCGTGCCTAAGTAGCTGAAATGTTTTACTTGTTCCACATTCTCCATTCACAATGCAGTTGACATTTTCAATGATTCTGCCTATTTTCATTGTCTTTATCTTTTTATTGCTGACCTTCATGCCATATCTATTACAACAGTTATTTAATTTAGTCAGGGAATCTTGCAGACTTGTAGCAGATTTATTTAGAAGTATAACATCATCCACATAAAGCAAAGAGCTGACATTATCAAGGTACCTTAATTGAGTCAGCACCTGCAGAACATAAGAGATGGGTATCTCTGCTGCACTGTTCTCTAGATGAAGCTCCTTTAAAAAAGTCATCTCTGGTGCCTCCCCAGCATGACTGGGTAAGGGATGGCACCAGACTCCTCCCTGGGTTCAAGTATGTTGACCTTATCAGGATGATCAATGCCCTGCCCAGTCGAGCCCGCACAGCTTGATGGGGGTAGTGATGACTCAAACTATAGGACTGGCTGCCAGTACAGTGAGACATTGTCTCATATAGCCCAGTGTTGCTTCTGCGCCCATGGGGTCTGCATGACGCCGTGGTCTCTATTCTGACCAGCCGCTTTAAGAACAAAGTTCGGGAGACCGTGGCGGAACCACATTATAGGACCTCCGCGGGTTTGCGTAAGTCAAACTTAGTGATTAAAAGAGATGGTGACGTTTGGGTAGTTGATGCCCAGGTGGTGGGAACATGGTGCCCACTAGCCTATAGCCATAATAATAAGGTAAACTATTATAAGAATAACCAAGATCTAGTTAATAAGATATGAGAGGAGCATGGGACAACTCCATGGTTTACCAGCGCCACCATCTCTTTACATGGCATATGGAGCTCATATAGGTTTAAGGACTTAAAACAGCTTGGGCTTATGCAGAAGGATATAAAAGTTCTTTCCTTGAGGACCCTATAGGGCACACTGGTGGCAAGGCGTTGCCACCAAAGAATGACTACAATGATAACTAGAACAGGCATAGGGTAAAACACTTGTAAAGGCTTAGGCCTATATCAAGTCTAGACGTCATGTAAGAGAACTACTGCCCATAATCAGTACAAAGATTAATACAAAAAAAAAAAATAATTGAAAAAAAAAATAACCAAGGGTGTACCACAAGGATCAGTGCTTGGTGCACTGTTATTCAATCTATACATTAATGATATTGGGAAGGACTTGAAAAGTGACATACAGTTATTTGCTGATGATGCAAATAGCTGTATCAGGTAATCAGGAATGTTGCTGATATGCAGTACTGGCAGAATGATTTGAATAGGATGGAATTGTAGGCATAGGAAAATGAATATGAGTTCAATGTCAGTAAATGCAAAGTCATGCACTTTGGCGTGATTAGATATCCAATGTCATATTTTATTGGCAGGATTATGCTAGAAGAAACTGATGAGGCTAGAGATCTTGGAGTGTTAGTAGATAGGAAGTTGAAGTTCAGGGGACATGTAGCATTGCAATGCAGAAACAAACGTTCACATGTAAAGATAAGGATGATATTTTGCCTCTTTACAAGGCCTTGATAAGACTTCACTTGGACTAATGTGTGCAGGGTCTGGTCTCCGTTGTGATTCTGATGTAGTGGAGAGAGTGGAAAGGAAAATGTTAAAAATTATGTCAGACTTCATATGACTGAATGAATTTTTATTCATTCAATCATATGAAGACAGATTGAGAATTTGTAGATTCCAGACACTGACAAATAGGAAAAAGAGGGGTGATATGATCGAGACTTACAAACTTCTGAAAGGGCAATACAGGATTTAAGTTGATGGAAGGTGGAGAAAGAACGGTCTCAAGGGGTTATTGTAGTGGGTACAGGCATGGCAAACCCGAGGCACCTGATGCTGGACCATGCCTTACTTCATGTAATATACATCTGTTATATTATCTGTAGACTGGTCACTCCCCTTTTTTCTTTCCTTCTTGCTACTTCCCCTCAATGCTGTTAGAGTATTCAAGGGGGGGGGGGGAGTGAATCTATCCTATTTTGCTATTTCATCTCATCATATGTAGAAAGGGCCTCTGCAACGCTACCACTTTCTTCTTGCAGTGACTCTTCACTCCAAAATGCTAATATGGTTGTGCCTTATAACACATCTCATGCTGGATCGGCCGCGCACAATAATCAGAGCAGCGTTCAGGGCTAAGGCAGAGGGTCCTGTTCGAGATGTATATTACAGTTTCCATCAAAAGTCAGTGATACTGTGAATGAGCAACACAGAAGGTACAAGATTAATCTTAGAAGGGAATTTTACATAGGCACATGGAATGTTCTGGGTCAACAGATGGGTACTCTTAAGATTTTCTGTAAAGAGATGGATAAGCATAAAATTGACATCCTGGGAATTACAGACTAGATGGAATGGAGGTCACTTCAAAAGACAAGATGGTAAGCTAGTTATTTACTCAGGTGGTGACTCAAAACATCATGGGGTAGAAGTGATACTGAAGACAGCTCAGGCAAGAAGCATTCTTGGTTATAACCCATTAATGATAGGATACTTTCTATTAGGCTTAAGGCTCAGCTTACCAATGTATCAATTGTGGTAGTTTATACACCCCACATGGATAGGACTGAAGAAGAGAGTGAGGAATTCTATGAAAACTTACCAACTGTTTTCGACTGTCTACCAAGTAGAGACATACTTTACATCTCAGGGGTATTAAATACAAAAGTGGGAAAGAGTATGAGAGTCAGGAGGGAGTATGGTATGTTTCGTCTGGGTGAACGTAACACCCATGGTGAAAGACTCTTGGAATTTGCCCATGCTAACAGATTAGTTATTACCAATACCTGCTTCCAGAAACATCCACAATGGACCTATACTTGGACATCTAACATTGATAGGTCAAGACACCAGATTGATTATATCTTGGCTCTCCAGCTGTGATGTGCATACTTGTCCTGGAGCAGATTGTGGTACAGACCATCAGCTAGTAAGAACAAAAGTAAGACTAAGACTCTGAAAACTTCCAGGTCAGGCACATCCCACTAGACTGGATGTTAGAGTAATTCCTAGTGAATTCACAGAAGAAACATCAACTCTGCTGGATGATTTTTTGGAGACCAATGAGGAGAACTCACCAGAAATGCTTTGGGAAGGGGTAAAGGCGATAATACAGGATGCAACGAAGAAGGTTTAGGAAAGGTAAGGGCACCAGAGATCAGATCCTTTGCCTTAGACAGATCATAGAAAAATATAAAGAAATCAGACTCCCTCTGGTAATGTGTTTCTTAGACTACTCTAAAGATTTTGACTGGGTTGAGCATGTGAAACTGTGGGAAGTAATGAAAAGAATGGGTTTTTCTCAACACACTATCAGGTTGATAGCCAACTTGTATAGGGAGCAAGAAGTCATGGTAAGAACAGGTGTTGGATTGATTGACTGGCTTCAAGTTGGAAAAGGAGTTAGGCAAGGATGTTTACTTTCTCCTCACTTGTTTAGTATATATGTGGAGGATATCATGCGTGAAGCATTGGATGGGCTCAGGATAGGAGGTAGATTGATCAGTAATCTGAAGGTATGCTGATGATACAGTCCTCCTTCATAATGACATGGAACAACTAGGACTAATTCTTGACAAAGTTAACAAGATCACTAATAACAGAGGACTTTAACTCAATCCTACAAGTCAAAGATTATGGATCTCAAAGGAAATACAAACAAAGAAGCTCTTGAGAAACAAGTGTACCTTTAATGGAGAAAGAATTGAGGAAGTCAGCAAGTTTCAGTACTTGGGATCCATTATTAATGTGAAGAATTGCTGTTCAGAAGATGTCAGAAGAAAGTTAGGAATGGCTAAAACAACAGTCAGAGACCTATCTAAAATCCCGAAGGATAAATCTATCTCCATGGGAACAAAGTTGAGGATTTTGGATGCAGTTGTTTTTCCAATAGCAACTTATGGATGTGAGACATGGAACCTAGAGAAGTGAGATAAGAAACGGATATCAGCTTTTGAGATGTGATGTTACAGAAGGCTGTTGGGGGGGGGATATCATTTACTGAAAGGAGTAGAAATGAATGGGTGTTAGAAAAGATCAGCAGAACTTTAAGGCTCCTTAAGGATATTGACAGAAGAAAGTTAAAATATTTTGGACAGATAGAAAGGATGGAAGGGGACTTCTCAGAACAGTAATAGAAGGGTCAAGTTCCTAAATTTATTTAAGGTGTGACACTTTTTTTTTTCTTCTTTTTTTTGACTGTTATGATTTTTTTCTATTAAATTACCCATGTGTTATGTTGCCATCATTCGGTATGCTTCTACATACACACAAAATAAAAAGTGAGACCCAGTTCCCCCCCCCCCCATTCAGTAATAAAATTCAGTCTGCATTGGACCATTCATACATCATAATATAGTGCAATTTTAGGGGCTGACTAAATAATGGCTTTAAATTTTGAATGACTGCTGTTCTGGAGATCAGATAAACAGCAGATTACACTGCTGAACTCTACACCTCTCTTCTAAAAGTTCAACTTTAATTATTTTTAAAACTTTCACACAGGTATTTTTATTTTCAATGTGATATTCAATTTTATCCCGCTCAAAACTCAATGATAGCCACTTCCTAATTCGAGTAACTTGCATCATGCAATCTGAACCATAATACAGACATCATCAACAAGATAACATATTTTCTACTTATTGAGTATGATTTAATTTCCAGCAAAAATTATTGATTCTGGGTATCAAGTATAATTCTTTATTTTCCTGCAACAGAGAAGGTATGATTTATCCCCCCCTTTACTTTCTTTGACAGTAAATAAACCTGCCATAACTGTCTGTGACCCAGACTACTGTAATAATATGATGATATACCATTTTGCTGTTTGCATATGAAAACACAACTATTGCCACTGAGTTAGCTCTCAGTATTGTTGTGTCCCTACCTACGATTATTAAACTTTATTTTTTCCTTTCAAGTGAATCTCTACTTATCTTTATTCAAAACTTAACCATGTATGAGATATTACAAAATTCAAATATTTAAGCTTTTTCTCCCCTTAGTGTCCCTAATATTTATATTATACTGCATCTTTCAGGACATTTAGTTTAAGATATATAATTCAAAAACAAGGAGCAATCACAAAAATATATCTGAGTGTGAAACTATTATGCAGTCGTGACCCTTTTTCTCGTAACTTAACACATTAATTTCCTGTGTGATTAGGTTCATATGTTTTTCAAGTGGTGCATTAGGCAGCAATTTCAGACAACTGTATTATCAATGAACAAAAGTTTATTTAAAATCTTAGACATGGTACAATTCAATTTCTATTCTAAAAAAACACAATTCAATACTAAGAATAAAATTACAAAATTACATAAGTAAAATACAAGTACTAGGGCAAAATCCTATAAGGGAATTTGTGATCATGCCATCATAACAGATTTTATACATATAAATATATACATATAATCCTGGAACAAATTTACACTTTACCTAACCTTATACTAGTCAGAATGCTCTATATTGCTATAATACCATATACATTTATATTCAATTTACCTTATCTAACTTACAAAACAAATCAATATAGGTTAAACTATCCTTTCGCTATGTCCATACATACATTTGACCTTTAAGATACTCTCATATGAAATACCATGCGCATACATAAATCTCTAGCATATGAATGCTTATCAAATAATACAAACTAGATTACTCTCATTCTACTCTGACTTGTACTAAAGTCCTAGTTTATCTTCAACTGTCCAGTAATTAACAATGATTTCAACTATATGCAATTTCAATTGATACAAGATTTTACAGTACCTTTCTAGGATGAACACTGGTTTACATGACCTATACCTTTCGTGCTTGAATTAAGGACACACATAGGATCTTCTATATTATCATTATGGAACTCATCACGTGGGCACGGACTTCTGTATGGATTTTCTTCCCTCCCCCTTTTTTTTTTGAGTACTGGATGATGAAATACATAGACAATTTCTTCCTTCTTATATATAATAACTATACGGCATTCCTCGTCTCTTGCAATAGGAATACGGGATCGAATTCCCGCACACTTTGTTTCCTTGTTGTGTCGGATGGAGATAATTCCTACGCCATCACTCAAGAAAACCGCGTGTTACCTATACGAAAATTTCGTGAAGAAACTCCGAGGGAAAAAACCTCGTGTGTGTGTGGGGGTCCCTAACCCTTTTATCTCTATAGCCCCTATCGGCACCTCCTTCAATTTCTTTTCTCCTCCCCCCTTACTGGAGTCGATCCTACTCACCAATTAAAGTTGTGTTTTTCAGCCCAAAACCTGCTACGGTTCCTTTGCAAGCGACTCTCACGTGATGACGTCTCACTTCGGGAATTGACCTTGAGCAATCGTCATTTGTTTTACGCTATCCTCTATACTAAATTAATCCCCTTTTTAGAATTTACTTGAATATTTTAATCTCCTTTTTTCAAGTGTTAAACGAGCCTCTCGCATACAAATTCTTATCACTAATCTTCTTTGTCTTACTTAACCTATTTTTTTCCATATCTTTTTTTTTTTTGTAATAAGATTCCCTTTATTATTTAGTTAAATAAACAATTTCTGCTATAATTATTTTTCTTGGATGCAAGCATATTTTCTGTCTTTAAATATTTTGTATTAGCAACTTACATAGGACTTTATATTTTTATTTTCTTGTTACACTATGATAACTGAAAAATTTTTTTTTTTGTTATCAGGGTGTAACAATATTTCTTTGGGTTTAGCTCCAACCAATAAGACCTGAATGAAAACAGAAACCAGTCTGGAGTATTACTCAAACAGGCAGTAACTCTTCCTTTAATGCAGGCCTCATACACACACACACACAACAAGAAAGATGTATGTGCCATGCTGTGCATTATGGGATACTACAACTTCATGTGAAATCACACACTCTGTAAACAAATAGCCTGTTTGTGAATACCATCTACCAATAATTGTTCAGACATCTCTGTTATTTGAAGTTATGGAACATTCCAGGTTTGTTAATAATATAAAAACCAGTGTACGGATCGCAGAAAGCAGTATTTCATCGTAGCAGTCGAATACAGGTGGTATGGAAACACGACACAACTCAGTGACTTCGAGAGAGATGTCATGACAATATGTGCCACTGCTGCTCAAATGGAGCATCCAAAATCAATGGTTGGCAATATGATCAACAAATGGAGACTGGAACTGGACAACTGACCAATGGAAAACAGTACTCTGAAGCAATGAAGCACGGTTTGCCTGTTTCCAGTCTGATGGCAGGGTATGGAGGCAGCCTGGTGAATGATTGTTATCACAGTGTGTTGTACCCACAGCAAAGTTTGGTGGTGGAGCAATGGTGTGGGATGACCACTGGTGGTTCCATGAAGGCAGCTCAGTACCTTGATATTCTGTATCAGGTGCTGCCTACACTGTGGAGATTTTATGGAATGGACCCATGTTACTATCAAGACGACAATTCCTCATGACATAAAGCTGCAGTGTTATTATGGAATGGTATGAAGAGATGGGTGTTAAATAACTGCCCTGGCCTGCACAGAGTCCTGACCTCAGTCACGTGTTTAATCCTGGATCTGGTCAATTTATAAGCTTTTCTTAAACCTATGGCTAATTTTAATCTTGTATTGCAGCAAATATGTTGACTATTTATGTATTAGTGTATAATAAATTTAGTTTAATCCTTTATCCAAGTGTGAGCAAACAAAGTTTGCACCTGAAAGTATCTTCAGGACTGGGGTAAGGTGTAGTACAACACCGAAGATACTTTCAGGTGCAAACTTTGTTTGCTCACACTTGGATAAAGTATTAAACTAAATTTATTATAGTCTAACCAAGTGAAAAATAACCTTTCAACATCTTTCTCTAAATCCAGATTAATTTAATAAAAAAGTTGCACACCGTTTGGCAACTCCTATAGGTAGAGATGACCTTGCTAATGCTTCTGCCTGGTATCTCCACTTGGGCCTGGCTCCCACTGAAGAGACCACAATAAAGGTTGAAACTAGTCTGGGTAGTGGCCCTTCCCTTAATGCATGACATTATATATACATATCCACAAGGAGATGTTTTTTGCATTATGGGAGATACTGAGATAGGAGTGAATCCTATCGATTAAATCACATCCTGCCAACTGCACCATTTGTCGTGACGTTCTATTTTTATGTTATGTTCTAAATCCGCCATCTTGGTTCAAGTCACTCTTATCAATATAATAACTAATTGCAAATTGATCACCGATCCAAAAGTAGGGAAATTTATAATTATACTGCGCTACCCTATTTTTAGATTAGTCTATATAAAATAGTAGGATCAATTCTTAATTAAGTTAGCAGTCTCCTCATTTATTTAGGCCGAACTATTTACTATTCCACTTGGGGTTCCTGCAAGATTCGAATATTTATGAACGGTGCAATAAAAAGGAATTCAGGCAAACACAATATTTAGATTAACTAAATAAAACATTTAATATATGATATATATATAACAAATACAAGAATTCTGCTTTAAAATGAAACAATATAATCAACTTAATACATCTTGCTAAGTCACTCATGCCAATTCAATGTTCTAAACTTTCACATACAATTCACAATTTCAAAATCACAAGCTTTCTTAACTCAAGTTAATAAAACAAAACTTCTTATTTAATCAGTCTCCACATATCTATCAGCTGTACTTAATGTTTAAATTCACAGGAAGCACTAATCAAGGTAGACAATATTCCATGCAATCTTATTTCGGACTTTGAACTTCGAAGATATGTTAATGTTAGAATAAACAAACAAGTATGACTACTCTTACCAGATACAATCTTCAATACATCAATTAATTGTGAGCACACTTATGAATTAACTTATTTATGTTAGTGGAACACATTAATAAAAATTCTCCAACGATTTAACTGAACTACTGTTAATCGCGCTTCACTACTCTAATAAACACATCAACAAGGCACTGATATCTTTCTTTGTTTACTTTTCTCAAACTAGTTAATTTCAATATAATTCTTCTCAGGGCAACATAGAATTAAAACGTAATCCTAGACTAACTGGAACTAATCAGAATTTTCCATTGAATGTCCAGTTCTTTATTTATCCGGTTACGGCATTAACTTTCTTTTACAACACAGCTGACTTCACTTGCAGCTAAGTATATGATTCACTATGTTTTGGCTCACTTCTAAACACTATTCTCATGAATTTCTGCCCTAGAGAACTTATAATTTTCTTCCACTTCCTTTGCTTGTATCCTACCTTCCTTCCCGCTCCGCAAAAACTTCCTCTCTTCTCTCCAATTAATAATCTTCTATATATTTTTCCTCTCCTTTCAGTCCGAAGGTCACGCTCTCTTCGACTCGTGCTTGTTTACTTCATGCGTCTCCATGACAACAAATAAACGCAAACATTTCGCTAATGTAATACAATGCTCTACTACTACATGAGTGATTACATAACGTTAAATTTTCACAAATAAGAATAAACAGAATATTTGAGCTACTTAATCAGCTTTTTCATTACGTATAGAATTAATTATAATAATACTTTTCGTTACATCATATATATATTTTAGTTATCATAAATTCTACAGATATTATTGTTTAATAATTTAATAGTAGGTTAAGTTTAGAATAAATATTTAAATAGTAATCCTAAATTAAGGAATAATAAATAATTTGTATACAAATCATGATTAATACATAATAAGCAATGTTAAATGTGAACGAAAAAAAAAAAATTACACAACATAGTTTCATTCACAATTTAACATAACTACACTAGTGCATTTCTTAATTCTGATTAGCTCCAAAAAATTATTAGATGGACTGGGTCAGTGATGTCACATGACTCAGTGGCAACTTAGACAACTATCAAAAAACATTTAGGTTAGAATCAAAATAAATATTTTGGGAAAATGAATACTTCTTTCTCAACTTTTCAAGTTTTAATATTTACTATTAACGATAAAGTTCTGCATATTCCATCTGCTTCTCATGGCTCTACAGTCCAAATCGACACTTGGCTTCCTGGATTTGTTTCCTCCAATCCTGTCTGTTCAAAACTTAATTTCTCCAGTTTGGACAGTATGATGTTCCTATCTTGATTAATGGTGTGTCTATCCATCTAGGTTTTCCTTCTAGTCTTTAACCAATTTTACTAATGATTGTCTTCATAAGCTGCCCACTACAACTTTTTGAACTCGATTACACTGGATTTTGGGGTTTTTTCATAAAACTGATATAACTCATGGGTATATGAATTTTATGGATTGAATAATGTCTTCCAAAACTAAGTTAAAAAGTATTGGAGTCAGACATATCCTTATATACATCTCCTTGTTTTAATCCTCAAGTTACTGGAAAGGGATCTGTTAAATAATACTGCGTTTTAACTTGTGCTTCCAAATTTTATTTTCCATTGTTAACCTTGTCTTACTAGCTGGTATTCTGAAGTGTATCATAATCTCATAAAATTTCCCTCTGTCACTATTATCATATGCTTGTTTAAATAAACAGAAATCTAATGAATATTTACATCAACTTTCCTGAAACCTCTCTTTCATGCTTACATAGTGATCAGAATACATTATGAAAATTATGGATACAACTACCGTGTTAGAGTAAAACTTTAGTTTAATATAAACCAAAATATATACTCGACATTTTGACCTTCACATTAAGGTCATCTTCTGGAGTATAAGTATATATACAAAGAAACAAGCTGCACTACAATCTACATGGCATGCTAAAGTTACTGATCAACTGTTAAAACTATTTGCCTGACTTCTGGTGCTAAAAAAAAAACCTCACTACATCAAAGCTAGAGTCATGTTAATATTATTATCTATTAGGTTACAAAGTTAAATTAAGCTGGAGAGTAACATGTTCACACAAAAAATAAAATTACTTATATAAGTATATATATATAAATTGCAACTCGTATGGATAGTGGCCAATAAAAAATTGCTTCGCGTCCTAAAGTCAGGGTTTGCTGGAAATTAAGTGGGCTGAATGTGTGCCATCCAAATTCTTGGGATTTTTAAGCCCCCATTATTATTAAGATGTTTTCAATAGTTTTAATGGTTGATCAGTAACTTTAGCATGGCATGTAGATTGTAGTGCAGCTTGTTTCTTTGTGTGTGTGTGTGTGTGTGTGTGTGTGTGTGTGTGTGTGTGTGTACACGTATACTCCAGAAGATGACCTTAATGTGAGGGTCGAAACGTCGAGTGTATATTTTGGTTTATATTCAACTAAAGTTTTACTCTAACACAGTAGTTGTATCCATAATTTTCATAATGTTTCTTGAAACCTCTTGGTAAAAGCAAATTATCAGAGAGAGAGAGAGAGAGACGTGTGGGAATTACAGAAAGTTCGAGAGACATTTGAATGAACACAGGGAGGATCAGGTAAGTCAGTAAATAACGAAAATCAGGTAAGCAATGTTGTTTATAAAAAGAAGGATGTTATTTGGTATGCCAACTATCATAAAACATGATGTTGATAAGCAGGTTGTAACAGTTTTCCAGGAGCAAAAATGAAAAATATGATGCAATTCAAAAACAAAAAAGAAAAGAAAAAGAGATAGTAACTGTAATAGGTACTAACTACTTAACTAGGATAAGTTCATATGACAGAAGACATAAAAGGGTTGTTGGAAGAGGCGAGAGTGAAGAGTGAGATGAAAACAGTAAATATATTACCTCGATATGATAAAAATGAATTAAGAAGAAAGGCTATGATGGCAAACAATTTGATGTGTAGGTGTGTAGAAGGAATGGATGCTAGTTTTTGGATGTGTGGAGAAAGTTTGAGAGAAGATTAGATTTGTATAAGACGGACAGCCTATACATGAATGCGTTTGGTATCAGGAGTAATGAAAAACAAGTAACTGGTATGAGACCTAATACAAAGACAGAAACTAAATAATTATAATGGGAGGAATGGTGAGAATATGAGTGTAACAGCGAACAATGTTATATAATTATGCTAATGATGGAAATATTGTGGAAATGATTACAAGGAAAGAATGATTTCGACTTTGTGTTCATCCAGTTTGGACCCATCAAATGTGTGCAAAGATGTCTACATGTATAAGGCACTAGAGAAGAACAGAGATCTGCAAGTTGTCGAACAGGTCATGCAGACTGCTGACAAAAGTATACAAAAGAACATGCAGGTAGATTATTATGTCTATACATGAATGTCAGATTGTATGCATTAATGAGACCAGACCTGGCTATCAGAATCAGGCACACTAACTGGGAGTTTGTCTATTCCTGGGGATTTGTTGTTCCTGAATGAATGTATTATATCATTAAGCTCCTGCCTTGATGGTAGCTCCACAGAATCATCCTCTTCAATAGTAGCTAGTATATAATTTTAAGTTGCAGAATTAACATTTTTATTTAACAATTAATGGAAATATTCTCTTCATCTGTTTTTTACTCTTTATTTTTTTAACATGTTTCTTTATCCATTTCTGCATAAATTGGTTAGGGCTTGCATTCAAAAATGGGTTGACAGTGAATCTCTACTTTGCAATGAACCACATGGGTTTACTAAGGGAAGGTCATGTTTTAGCAACTTGTTTGTATTCTATAACAATGTTACCATTGAACTAAACAAGGGGAACGGATACACCATGATACTTTTGGATTCTGCTAAGGCTTTTGACAGAATATAGCATGGTCGACTGTTACTGGTCTCCTGGTTTCTGTTGTGATTCTGATATATTGGTGAGAGTACAAAGGAGAGTGTTAAAAATGATATCAGGATTATGGAATACTAAGTATGAAGACAGACTGAAAATTTGTAGACTGCAGACAGGAGAAAGAGGGGGAGATATGATTGAGACTTACAAACTTCTGAAAGGGTCATACAGGATTTCAATTGATGAAAATTTTCAATTTATGGAGGATAGGGAAAGGACGTGAGGGCATCTTTGAAAGCTGAGAATGAAGGCCACTAAGAAGGGGGTGAGGACTAGATTTTTCTCCCAGAGGGTAGTGTGTGATTGGAATGGATTGCCTTTGGATGTTGTGAGTGCAAGCAGTGTGAATGAATTCAAGAATAAGTATGATAGCTGGCATGTGTAGTATGTGGCCTCCCTCGATGAGTCTCTGACTCCCTGGAGGTTTCTCTTAATAATAATAATATATCCAGCCCTGACTTATATCTTCCTTCAATTTGCTGTCTAATTTAGTTCATTAATGCTGTCTGCAGTGTATCTGCTTTAGGTTGCAGTGTTGTGATTAACTGGTTATCTTGCAGCACAACCGAGTGCTCTTTAAAGATAAAATGATGAGTGCATACATGTTTATTTATGCTGTCCTGTTATTGGTCATATTCCATTATTAGGACAAAACAAGCACTTTTAATCACCAGCATTTCCCAATAGATGTAAGGTAAACATACATAAAACATGAAAGAAAATTGGCATTATGTAAATAAACTGGTAAATAAAATGAAACGTCTCCATTTTTTTTTTTTTTTTTTTAACTTGCCAACTAAAAATTCTCAGTTGTCACGGACAGAGGAGGATATTTTTCACATCCTGGTCATTTTGGTTTATTTATCAATATTTCATGTGACCTAGGCAGGATTCAAAAACCAGGTTACCAAAATGGTCATGAACTAATTTGTACTAAACCAACTAGAAATTATAATCATTATATGACTTCATGTACTGATTATAAATTTCAATCACAAACTGTACAAAAAATTATAAAAAATTTGTAAAATTCTGAAAAGACATCAAACATCACTTTACAAACAGAATAATTTTTTTTTGATAGTGGATTAACATAAAAGAAAAATTAAATTATAAGTTTAAATTCTTACGTGTCTTTGGCTTTTTCAATGGAAGACAAGCCAGCATATTCCACAACAGTAAGGCTTCTTGACCTGGCTATTACTCGAATTTTTACATCCATATATTCATGTTTTGTCATTTCATTCCAGGCAGCATACTGAGGTTTAAATAAACAGAATTTAGAAAACCTTGGTACATTTTATCATTATACATAATAAATTTCTCCATGATATATATATATATATATATATATACACACACACACATTATTATTATTAATGTGACACCTCCAAAGACTCATTGCGAAAGGGCACTCTACTCTGCAACACACACACCTAACCATCTCCTCCTACTGCTTAACTTTCCTAGTACACACAACCATCAATGCCATTTACCACTCATCACCACCAACAACAATATTTTCTGTTTGTAAATTGTGTTCTAATGGTCGATTTGCCTGTACGTAGGATGAACCTGAGTTTTCAGGAGAAAAAACCTCGTGACCTCCATATGAGATTGCCTAACTCACCTTCAATTGAAAAAGTCCATATAAAGATTCCTCTTGTCACAACAAGAATTTATATAATAAATAATAATAATAAATTAATAATATTAATCTCCTACTGGCACACTGTTCCATTAACTAAAAATAACCTAGATTCACCACCCCATTTACTGAAGAAATGAAGTATTCTATTTGTTTAGTTTTCAGGGCATGTATTCAGGCTTCTCTTTCTTGAACCCTCTTTCTTTTCATGAATCATGAAAAGAAAGAGGGCAGGAACTTTATCACCATATACGCAATAATCACTAGACATTGCTTGGAACTAACCTTGTTGGGGAATCTTTTAATATGCTTCTTGTCTTCTAGCTCTCAGGGATATTTCTGAAGAAATGTCTCCATCCAATAAGCATTATATATATATATATATATATATAAAAGACAACTTTTCTTCATTCCTTTCTACATACACTGAAAATCTAATCTTAATCTCCAAAAATTTCAAATATATTCATTATATTCATGACTTATTTTTCACGGTATTAACAACACCACAAACACTTTTATCAACAAAGATGTTTTATTAACGCTTATATTTCGCTGATTTTCAACTCAGCATCATCAGAGCACAACACACTTGTAAACGCGACAGTGAGTGAGTGAAACAATATAATTGCAAAAGACCTAAAGTCCTATTTTTTGGCGCCCTCTAACGAAAAAAAAAACAGCAGTTACCCAGGAGTTTTTCTTAGGATAACCGTCTCCCAAATTTTTGGCAAATTAATGCAACCACATTTGTTAAGGTTGGGAGAATTCTTCAAAGCCATTGCTGACTCAAAAAATAATCTTTCAGATCTATAACGACTCCTAAATAGCACATTCGTTTTCCTCCATCTAATCCTGTGTGAAGGAGTGTCCAAAGTGTGGCAGACCACGCTTTGGACACTCCTTCAGAGTCAGCAATGGCTTTGAAGAATTTTCCCAACCTTAACAAATATGGTTGCATTAATTGGCCAAAAATTTAGGAGACAGTTATCCTAAGAAAAACTCCTGGATAACTGCTGTTTTTTTTTTTTCTCCCGTTAGAGGGTACCAAAAAATAGGACTTTAGATCTTTTGTCTTTTGCAATTATATTGTTTCACTTACTCACTGTTGCGTTTACAAGTGTGTTGTGCTCTGATGATGCTGAGTTGAAAATCAGTGAAATATGAGCGTATGAGCGTTAATAAAACATCTTTGTTGATAAAAGTGTTTGTGGTGTTGTTAATACCGTGAAAAATAAGTCATGAATAACCATCAACACCTAAGCTTATCTGTTAAATATTCATTATATGAAGGCACGCACACACACACACACATATGCAGTGAAAAATGGCACACATGATGCTGTACATTTCCAGTTAGTCTGAAGACCTAACTTTAACAATCCCAACTGTCCCAAAAAAGCAGTACCTGTATATTAAGTATACATGCCAGTGGCTATCTAATCTAATCTAAAGTACCCAATTGATCTTTGGCTCATAATTGGTATGCCCCATTTTGTAAAATTTGTCTTTCAAGAACCAGAAAACTATGATAGTTTACAAATGTAATGGTAAATATATTGAAAAAAAAAAAAAAAAACTAAATTTTCCACCGATGAGGATTCAGAAAGTCATCTTCCTCTATTTAGATACTGAAAGATAAACCACCACAACTTTCTTTCTAGAAAAGTGATGGTAAATCTTATCCAAACTCATAATTCAATATATAAATATCATTGTGGTACACAGTTGAGTATGTGTGTGCGTGTGGCAGGAGGGGAGGGGAGATCTTAGTTCTTCCAGATCTCTAGGAATAACAAAGATAACTAATTGTTCTGGATGTTAACGAAAAACATAGAATTAGCAGCAAAATATTGTAAAAGAAACCACAGATGATAAAGATTACATGAAAACTGAAGATTAATACATTCATATGAATGTATTAATATATATTAATATTATTATATTATTGGCATGCTCAATGGAGACAGGTACACAACTTTGAAAGAGAAGGCTCAGAACAGAAGATAGTGGAAGGAAAGTTTCTACTACTAAAAGAAGAAGAAGATGAATGTATTAATCATTAATATATTCTGAATGGAGTAATTTGAGTAGTACCACACACAGTACCATTAATTATTAAAATTAATTAAAATATCAGTAAAGTAGCTAATTTTGATTATACCTTACTTTCTGCCTCAGTATTTAGTTTTTTTACACATAAGATTCTTTTTTGTATATAGTACCAGCATAATGCAGTTCAGAATAACAGTGTTCTACTCACTAAACTTCCTAGTATTTTATTGAAAAATAGTTCTATATGCTGAACTTCCTGGATATGCTAATAATGAAAATGGAAATGAGAAAAGCAGTGATGACAGAAGTGGTACAAAATATTCAACAGAATTTCAATCAAGCCTCTTGACTTAAAGTACACATTAATACCTGAGATGGAAAAATAGCCATTAAAAAAAAACTTGAAATGTGAGAGGCTGCTGCAGAATATCACATTCAACTAGAAATGCAGATATAACAGCTTTACAATGATTATGCTATATAATCCAGAATTATCAGAAGGTTAAACATTAGATGACTGGCTTATGTCTCTCATAAGATCCATCTGTTAAAAAAAAAAAAAAAAAAAAAAAAAAAATGTGAGAATTACAGAATTTCCCTATTGGGTATTCCAGGCAAGATCACTTTCTCAAGCATGCATACTTGAGAAGTAAGAAAAACTGAGAAACAGCAAAGAAAAACAAGGTGCATACAGAGCAAACCAATGTTTCCAGGATCAGACTACCAGACAAAATCATGATTTCTTAATTATTTATTAAGAAATCATAGGAATATAAGCATCTGCATTTAAGTATTTTATTGACCTGTAAAAGGTATATGATAAGCCAACTAAAAAGGGTTTGAAACCCTACAATTGAATGGAATAAATGAGACATCACAAAGAGTAATAATAATAATTATTATATAAATATCTCTATGGAGTCAGAAGACTCATGGGAAATCCACTATTCACAAAATACCTATTAAACCTCTCCTTAAACTTATTTACTGATGAAGTACTCAAAATCATCCTTAGCAACTCATTCCATCCACTCACCACCCTCCAAGCAAAAAATCTAGTTGTACACAGTTGCTAACTACACTTTTACAGAATTCCCATGGGCGACCACTCATTCTCTTCCTTCATGCTATGTACTGAAATCTGTTTATATAAAGTCTCGTTAATAACTTACATGCTTCTATCATGTCTTCTTTTTCAACTATCAGCTAGTTTTTAAGGCCTACAGATCATTGATCTATTCTTCTCACAGGGAGCATTCCACAGACCTGCCACAATTTTTGTCACTTACCTCGGGATACTCTCCACCACCACTACTACTTCATCCCCAGGGAATCCACATGTCTTTATGAAAGACTTATAAAGGTGAACAATAACCTTCCTATCCCTGTTTGTCAGTGTATTCAACGACTATATAACCAGATGTTCTGTTTTTGGTTATCTTTGCAAAATGCCCTCTAGACTTCAACTGTCCATCCACAATCACCCTTCATATCCCTTCTTAATAGAAAATTCTGCATGTCTGGCAATCTCCCAGATCAAGACTACATGATCATAATAAATTTAGTTTAATCCTTTATCCAAGTGTGTGCAAACAAGGTTTGCGCCTGAAAGTATCTTCAGGACTGGGGTAAGTGGTACAACACCAGACGACTCCTTGCAAAGGTGGAGCAAGCTACCAACACTCCTATCTCGGTATCTCCCATAATGTAAAACACATCTCCTTGCGGATATGTATAATGTTATGCATTAAGGGAAGGACCACTACCCAGACTAGATTTGACCTTTATTGAGGTCTCTTTAGTGGGAGCCAGGCCCAATTGAAGATACCAAGGCAAAGCATTAGCAAGGTCATCTCCTTCTAAAGGAGCTGCCAAACGGTGTGCCGCCTTTTTATTAAATTACTCTGGATTTAGAGAAAGATGTTGAAAGTTTGTTTTTCACTTGGTCAGACTATCACTTTACCCCAGTCCTGAAGAAACTTTCAGGTGCAAACTTTGTTTGCACACACTTGGATAAAGGATTAAACTAAATTTATTATAGTCTGACCAAGTGAAAAACAAACTTTCAACATCTTTCTCTAAATCCAGAGTAATTTAATAAAAAGGTGGCACACCATTTGACAGCTCCTATAGAAGGAGATGACCTTGCTAATGCTTCTGCCTTGGTATCTCCAATTGGGCCTGGCTCCCACTGAAGAGACCTCAATAAAGGTCGAAACTAGTCTGGGTAGTGGCCCTTCCCTTAATGCATAACATTATACATATCTGCAAGGAGATGTGTTTTGCATTATGGGAGATACTGAGATAGGAGTGTTGGTAGCTTGCTCCACCTTGCATGGAGTCGCCCGGTGTTGTACCACTTTACCCCAGTCCTGACGATACTTTCAGGTGCAAACTTTGTTTGCACACACTTGGATAAAGGATTAAACTAAATTTATTATAGTCTGACCAAGTGAAAAACAAACTTTCAACTACATGATCACTTTCCCAA
Source organism: Typopeltis vanoorti (assembly GCF_054136105.1). NCBI lineage: Eukaryota > Metazoa > Arthropoda > Arachnida > Uropygi > Thelyphonidae > Typopeltis > Typopeltis vanoorti. The sequence goes on along the minus strand of NC_143573.1, from coordinate 74,401,716 downwards.
AGCAGAGGCAGACCAGCTAGATTGGTCACTGTTAAGTTCTCTGATTCTATGATCAGATCGAGCACTCGTGTCTCCTCCATTACATGCTACCTCAGAAAATTATCTTTCAACAGCTGTATAAATTCCATTTCCTTCCCTTCCCTTCCTGTAACCATTCCTTCTCCCAATCTATGTCTCCATAGTTAAAGTTCTCCATTATAATTATTCGACTCGCAGTCATCATGCCAATTTGACAACGAATGTCATCTACATCCTTCCTTCTTCTGGATTTAAACCAGCATCTGTTTTGAAATCCAGCAAAATATAAGCCAGTTAAACATCTTTGTATAATTTGTGTTGTATATATATATATACTGTAAAACAGAAGAATAATATCCAATGCCTAAGGCTATTAGGAGGATGGAAAAGATTATTAGAGAAGACTCAGCCTTTTCTTCTCATTTAGCCAATTTCTACATGGGATATTTCAAAAACCCAATTTTGATAATTGTAGCCCTCAAATCCTATCTGGCTAAGATATTATGATCATGTGTCCTTCTTTTGGCCACAGCTAACACTCATTATACCCATACATTTTTTCCACTCTTGCAGAATCTTTTCTGTTCTGAGACTCAAATTAAACAACCTGATCAAAGGAATAGGCAGTTCAGCTGAAAACTCTTTTGGAATATCAGCAGCCATGCTGATATCAATTCCTACCGCACAATTCTTATTCAGTTGTACAACAGCTCTAGAATCCCCCCCCATATGCACGAGTTTCCTCATACAGTGAAGAGGTATTGCAAGTTCAATGTTGCATATACCAGGTTGATAGCTTTTAGCAAAATGACTACTTCTTGGTTGAACAATCAGTTCTGCATCAGTCATCATCATACCACTTACATTCAGTAGAATTATTCTTTCAAATCCAATCTTTCTTTAACTAGCAGCATAACAATAGAATTCTTTTGAGTTATCTTTAACTTGCAGAGCCAGTTGCCTTTCATGCTTAGACTTAGCTTTCCGTACAACTCTTCTGGCCAGATGCTTATAATTACACTGGCCAACAAAAAAAAAAAAAAATTTTTTTTCCCTGCTGATTATGATCTGACACTTGTTTTTTACTAATTTGGGTGCGCTGATTTCAAATATCAAACCCATTTTTCTCTATCACGTCAGGTTTTTCCTCTATGGCATTTTCTTTTTCCTAATTTGTAAGTTTTTGATAGTTTTAACACGTTCATTGCCAATCACGCGATATCGCGCGATGCGAGTTCTTACCAAACGGCTGATCACACGGTATCGCGTTGACGTTGCTAACTAAATAAAAAAATAAAAAAAATTTGGCCACCACACGAAATTCCAATTTTCAGCTTGGCAATGAAAGTGTTAAGGAGGCAGTACTATTTAGAGGATCAAAAAAAATCGATTTTTTAATATTATTTTCTGAAAGTATGTACTTTTAAAAATCTGTTTCTAACTTTTTATCAAGAAATTCGAAAAATTCCAGAAGATATAGCCTATTATTCAAAGCAGTGCGCAGATCAGAATCGGAGCGCTCACTGCTCTCGCTTGTTAGTAAACGAATAAATGCGTAAGAACCTGCAATGGCATGTACTGGTGCTTTGAATGCGAGAGAGGCCGATAACCGACCTAATACATTTAGGTGATGAAAAGTAGGCAATGACAACTGCCTAAAACAAATGAATGCTATATGCGTCATAGCGGACAAAGAACGATCGAAATCAGTCAATCGTTAATCGATCGTGAAAGTATGATGATGGTTTTTTTTGTCTTGTTAATTGCATGTTAGTCGGCAATGAAGAAAATACATCATGTCTACTACTCGAAATTGTGTCAATAGTGAAGATTCCTTCTGCTACATTTGTGGCAGCTTTACTGTTCCCAGTCAAAGGACAAATATCACTGATTTCGTTAAGAAAGTGTACTTTGCATACTTTGACGTAAAAATTGCAGATCAGGACAAGTCATGGGCTCCAAATAAAGTGTGTAAGTCATGTGTAGAAAATTTATGACAGTGGAGCAAGGGAAAATGCCAAAAATTGGCTTTTGGCATTCCAATGATATGGCGTGAACCGAAAAATCACGTAGATGATTGCTATTTTTGTTTAGTTCAGACTTCTGGTTATAATAAGAAGAATAAGAAAAAAATTGTGTATCCAAATCTCGACTCAGAAATTCAGCCAGTTGCTCATTCCAATGAAATAGCCCTGCCAATTTATAAAGGACTTCCTTTACTTGAGAACAAGCATGATCGGGATATGCCAGATGTTCTTGAGGAGCAAGACCCGGATGTGGATTTAGACAATGAAAATTTAATTTCTAGTTCTGGACCACAACGTTTTACTCAAGCGGAATTGAATGACTTAGTAAGAGATTTGGGCCTATCAAAGGAATCATCGGAATTGTTAGCTTCAAGATTAAACGAAAATAACTTACTGGAGCAAGATATGAAGAAAACTTTTTATCGTAGCAGGGAAAGTAATCTTATACAATATTTTAAACACGAATGTGGGTTTGTTTACTGTAACAGTGTGTCAGGTTTACTAACTGAAATGAGTGTTGTACAATATCATCCAAATGAGTGGCATTTATTTATCGACAGTTCAAGCAGAAGTCTCAAGTGCGTCTTACTACACAATGGGAATGTATATGGCTCAATTCCTATTGGCTATTCAGTCCACTTAAAGGAAACATATGAGGACATTAAAAAGGTTCTGAAGTTATTAAAATATACAGACCATAACTGGATCATCTATGTGGATCTTAAAATGGTGAACTTTTTACTTGGCTTTCAAAGAGGATATACAAAGTTTCCGTGTTTTCTATGCTTCTGGGATAGTCGAGCTAGAAACCAACACTGGAGTCAGAAACATTGGCCTCTTAGAATATCCTTAAATGTTGGAGAACAGAATGTTATAAATCAACCTTTAATTGACAGAGAAAAAATCATTTTTCCACCTCTACACATCAAACTAGGTCTTATGAAGCAGTATGTTAAAGCTTTAGATTTACAAGGTGACTGTTTCCAATACATATGTGAAAAATTTTCACGACTTAGTTAAGAAAAAATTAAAGCCGGTGTATTTGATGGACCGCAAATTAGAACTTTAATGAGAGACCCAAATTTCATCAACTCTATGAACGAAATTGAGAAAGAGGCCTGGACTTCATTTATGATGGTTGCGAATAATTTTCTTGGAAACAAAAAAGGGTGCAATTACAAAGATCTAGTGGAAACAATGCTGGAAAATTTCCAGCGCCTAGGTTGCAACATGAGCATAAAGCTTCATTTCCTATACAGTCATCTTGATAGATTTCCCGAGAATTTAGGTGCTGTAAGCGATGAACAAGGCAAAAGATTTCATCAAGACTTTAAAACTATGGAAGATCGGTACCAAGGAAGATGGGATTTTCACATGATGGCCGACTACTGTTGGAGTATTCAAAGGGATTACCAAAACAGAACACACAGCAGAAATTGCTACAAACAAAAATTTATTCTCTGAAACTCATGTGTAAGTAAAATTGTTATTTTTTTATAAATATTCTTGTAATTTTTAATGAATATTGTTAAGTAGTTATGTATCTAATTATCGGCCTCTCTCGCATTCAAAGCGCCAGTACGTGCCGTTGCAAGTTCTTATGCATTTATTCGTTTACTAACAAGCAAGAGCTGTGAGCGCTCTGATTCTGATCTGCGCACCGCTTTGAATAATAGGCTATATCTTCAGGAATTTTTCAAATTTCTTGATAAAAAGTTAGGAACAGATTTTTAAAAGTACATACTTTCAGAAAATAATATTAAAAAATCGATTTTTTTGATCCTCTAAATAGTACTGCCTCCTTAAAACTATCAAAAACTAACAAATTAGCAAAAAGAAAATGCCATAGAGGAAAAACCTGACGTGATAGAGAAAAATGGGTTTGATATTTGAAATCAGCGCACCCAAATTAATAAAAAACAAGTCTCACATAAAAGTCAGCAAAAATTGTGTTGGACTGTGTTATCATAACTGATATCATCCTTATGCACATGGTATTCCTTCCACATCATATTTTTCTTATGAATCTCTTGCTTAATTAGATATCACATCAATTTCACTCCTATTCTATTTATTCTTCAAACTCTAGGGACACATTCTGATATCGCATCATTGAAGTATTTTTTAAACATATCCCATCCAACAACTGATACCATGGTGGATAACCCAACATACTCCTCAGGTGGTCATAATTTCCTGCTTTGTAGTTCAGAATGTAACCTTTTCTGAATCAAACATTTATAAGCTCAGCCACTTCTGAAGTGAGTACCACATGATCACTGTCACCAACCAGAGGCAGAATAGTTATGTCTTTAACTGAAATCCCCTCTGACACTGTAGTTAGATCTAACACTATTTGACCATGAGTCACATGTTGCTTGTGACTCATGGTAAAATTTCATAGTCCTTCTGTCACATGTTGCTTGAAGAAATTGTCTCACAACAGCTCGATAAATTCAGATTCAGTCTTCTCATGAGATTTCACAGATACCCAATCAAAGATAATTAAAGTCCACCATTATGATTACTCTTTTCGTGCCCAGTCTTTTTTTTTGGTGATGCATTTCTTTATCACTAGCAACCAATCCAGCAGATCTGTAACAACATCCCACTATGTATTTAATCTTGTTAGGCTCCACCTCACATCAGATGGCTTCAAATTCACTGCCACATGAAATACCGTTAGTAGTAGTAGTACTACAATCATAGGTCTCAACACTAATTGGATTCAAGTCATCTGATATCATTAGCAGCATGTCCCCTCCTCTCCTATCTTGTCTATCCTTCCTAAAAATACTGTATCCTCTGCACTCAATACAAGTTAATGTCTGCTTCTGATACCCAGGTCTCATTAATGCCTACAATCCGCGGTCCCAACATACTGACCAAGGCAACAAACTCTAGTCCTCTATTTCTGATACTCCTAGCATTCGTGTATAGATGTAATAAGTTACCTGCATGCTTTTTTGTATACTCTTGTCTGTGGTCTGCATGATACAGTTGGACAACTTGCAGATCTCTGTTCTTATCTAGTTCCTCACTGATGCAGACATCTTTACACATGCTTGATAGATCCGAACTAGATGAACACAGAATCGTTCTCTCTTCATAATCATTTCCACAATAATAACCATTCCCATCATTAACACAGTTACCCAACGTCGCCACTCTTATAGATTCTTACATTTCCTCCCATCAGAATTCAGTTTCTCTGATTCTCTCGTGTTAGGTCTCATATCAATTAATAGTTTTTCAAGACTACTGATGCCAAATGCATTCAAGAGTAGGCTGTCCCTCTTACACAAATCCAAAGCCCTTCCTTGTAATTCATTTCCATCATACCTAGGTATGATGAATATACTAATGATTTTTATTTTCTCACTCTTCATTCTCCTTCTTCCAACAACATTTTCATATTCTCTCTCATACTGAATTTATTGCTAGTTAAGTCATCAGTACCAACCAGTATTATGACCTCTTTTGATTTCTTCTCTGTTTTTAATTTTTGCTTCGGGAAAACTTGACATTTAACCCACTCATTAATGGCATGCTTTATGACAGAGTCACCATACCAAATAACATCCTTCTTTTTACAATCAACTTTACTTACCAGATTTTCATTATTACGCACTAACCTGATTCTGTGCTTTGTTGTTTTCCATTTTGCTACTAAACTTTTTTATTCTTCATATGTTTCTCTAAACATCATTTGACTTTCTGTAATTCCCTTGTTGTCTGTCTAACAATCTGCTTTAACCTATCAATTTCAGAGGTTAAATTATTTTCGATATTCTCTTCAATACTGTCTTTAGCAGAGAAAACTTTCTTGTTTACTACTTCATTGTTCTTGTAAGTGTTCCGTTTCTTTTGTGTTTTTTGGCACCATTTTACAGCTGTATTTAATATTACAATATCACAATAAAAATATGTTATAAAGACACTAAATACTATAAAAACAAGAAAATCTACTCTAATATACTATAAAACACTAATTTTCTAAGAAAAAAACAAACAATAAAACAGATAAAAGTCACCAATTTTACAAATATTAAGGCAATAATAAAGGTAGTCAACATCAGAACAGCATTCAAATCAATCAACACCTTACAAAGCCTTCTATGCTCCCCTAAAGACAAAGTTCCATTTTATAAACATCTGAGCGTATACAAGATTCTGTGCTCTTGTGAGAAGATATGTTATAAACATAGGTCAGATTGGAAGAAGTTTCGAAATCCTATGTATATATGTTATAAACATATATACACAGGTCAGACCGGAAGAAGTTTCGAAATATGCAACAAAGAACATATAGATGATGCTGAAAACTAACAGGAAGAAAAAAGCAGACTCGTAGCACACATCCTCGAAGAACATGACATAGTAAATTGGCAAGCATCCTCCATGCCATACTTAGAAGAGAATTACTTTGACAGGTTGTTCAAGGAGTGAGTTCTCCAAACTCGCATGCACCTTTTGAATGCGTGAGTTTGGAAAACTCCTTAAATGCACTAAATAGAAATCAAGGAATGATCCCTCATGACACCTGGAAATCATTAATTAACATGTGTAAAATTAAACACCTTTCCTATGCCAGCAATTGCATACAGAGTTTATACAACAATGGAGAGACTGCATGTAACATGCCTAATGATACTCGTGATTAGACTATCATTCCAGTTTTTTCAACTACAGATATTAATTGATGTTGGAATATGTTTAATTTCTGCTGTTTTTTTATTTACGTTAAATAACCTCCCAATGATGTTATTAGTCAGATAGATAGTGAAACATGTAGAGGAAATACATCTAATATAAATAAACCGTCGCTGTTTATTTATATTAGATGCAGCAAATAAATGATTATTTGCTGCACCTTCCTATCACATGGCTACAACGCTGAAAAAATTAACCGAATGCCTGTTCTTCCCTGCATAATCACATCCTTCTCAACACACATATTACAGAAATGCTATTACTGTTCCCAATATCCAGGACATCTCAGAAAGAGAGCTACAACTTTAAAGAAATATAATCTTTGTACTACTTTCAAACGTTAATTGAAGCAGGCTGCCCTTATCTGTTCTCCTAAAGATTAACTCCATCTCCACTCAGTTCCATGTTATTTGTAGAAACTCTTTAAACAGACACCCAGCTACAATTATAATCAAAAAACATTCTTAAATGGAATAATTTTAACGTACAAATGTTTCTAACATGTTTTCTTGTAATATATTATTGTATTATTAAAGCATGATAATATAAAAGTGGTTGGGAATAGAATAGAAATATGGGAACAAAATAGAAGGGTGGTGCAAAGACCAATGTATCCAACTATCCAATAACTATCCAACTATCCAATGTATCCAATTAGCATCTCAGGAGTGGGTGGCGAAGATTTTGGAAAAATTAGTTAGGGCTCGCATTCAGAAATGGGTTGACAGTGAATCTCTATTTTGCAATGAGCAATATGGGTTTACTAAGGGAAGATCATGTTTTAGCAACTTGCTCACATTCTATAAAAATGTTACCATAGAATATTAACATGGATAAAAGGATGGCTGACAGAGAGATATCAAAAATGGCTAGGGACGATTCCTGGATACCTTCGGGCAACTGACTGACCTGCAACGCTATTTCACCCTTCCAAGGTTAGCAGCCTGGTAGGATTAAGTTTCCTTACTTGCAATAACTCATCAGATGAAGGCTCAGACTCATAAGCCGGAGCCAGGAAACTCATTGAGTGTGATTCCAGATCGCTGTTTCTTGTTTGGAGGTGATCCTGCTACCTGTCCCAGCGGTGTCCTCAGGAAGAAAGTTAAAAGAAAGCTCTGCAAGGACTGTCATCAACCCATTTCTTCAAGTTTTCAGCATGCTTGTTCTGGCGGTCAAGGAGTTCCAAATCTCAGACACTTTGTGTGTCAGGTCTGCGATCGTGCATTCTCCAATGCAGTTGGCCTTAGAGTGCATCACACCTCAAAACATCCAGCAGAAGCCAATGCTGCAATAAGAACTGAGCACGTCAAAGCACGTTGGACTACTGAAGAAGAAAAGATCCTCGCCACTCATGAGATCAAGTTGATGGCTCCAGGGATAAAGAACATCAATGAGGCTTTATTTAGGGTGTTCCCATTAAGATCTTTGGATGCCATAAAATGTCATAGACAGAAAGCCAATTACAAAGCCTTAGTTCAAGAATTGGCAGCTATTCTGGCACAGGTAGGGAGAAGTAATATCTCCGTATCTCCTGTCCCTGCCTCTCCATCTTACAGCCACCATCCTGCTGTTGAAGAAAAGACTGATTCTCAGACTGACATCATCTCTAGATGATCCTCCTCCTCTTCTGGAATATAACCATCAAATTCTTAAATCTCTCAACCAGACTTGCCTTCTGGGAACAGATATCACAGATCAGTTAAATGACTACCACCATGCTGAATTCTCTGAACACTTGATGCCTTGTCAACATCAGCCTACGTCTCATTCTACAATGACTTTGTCAAATAGGAAGCAGAGGAAGAGAGCCTATGCAGCCCCTCTATAAAAAGAATAGAGGGCAATGTGCCAAGACCATCCTTGAGGGTGCTTCCCTTCTACCTCTAGCAGACTTACATGATGATTTTGCTAAATTCTGGAGTACAGTTTTTTTCTACTCCACCTCCACACTTCCCTGATGATGACCAATTTACGATATTGAGGTCCATTCCTGCCCTTCAAATATATCAGCATGTCTCCATCCAGGAGATCAAAGCAGCTCTTCAATCCAGTTTCTACACCTCCAAGACCTGATGGCATTCCTGCAGCTAGGCTTCGGAAGGCGCCGTTGAAGATTCTTCAAGACTTATTGGACATTCTCTTTGCCAGTAAAGCAATACCACCATACCTACGTGCTTCAAGAACTATCTTCATTCCGAAGAAAGAAACTTCAAGCCGTGCATCAGACTTTAGACCTATTATCATCTCCCCTGTGATACTTAGATTCTATCATAAAAATATTAGTTAAACGACTTCAGCAACATATACAGCATGATTATAGACAGAGAGCTTTTGTCCTTTCGGATGGCTGTGCCAAGAATATATTTCTTCTTTCATCTCTTCTCTCTGATTCCCGATGCTGCCTTAAGCCTCTATATATGGCGTCGCTGGACCGCCAAAAAACCTTCGATAGTGACTCCCTTCCTGCTCTCCTTCGAGTGGTGCCTATTGCTGGATGTCCAGAACTCTTTCTTTCCTATGTTATGGAGCTATACTTGGGTAGCTCCATCACTATCACTACAGGGTCCCGCGCGACTTCTATTCCTTCCTGCAGTGCAGGGTGTTCGCCAGTGTGATCCTCTATCTCCCCTTTTCTTTAACTGCACCATAGATGAGTTTCTTCACTCTCTTCCTAGTCATATAGGCTACTCTCTAGACGCTTCTTCCTTTAATGCTGTGTTTTTTGCAGATGATCTTATTCTCATGGCCTCTACTAAGGTAGGCTTGCAGGAACTCCTTGACTGGGCAGTTGACTTTTTCTCTATTCGAGGCCTGTTCTATTCGAGCCCGTTGTATTCTTTGACCATCCTGGAAGAGTGGAGATACCTCGGTATCATGTTCACCTCAAAGAGAAGGTCTTCTGTCCCTTCTATGAAGACCTTCTCTCTGGGATCGCTTCTTTGAGGAAACTCCTCTCAAGCTCCAGCAAAGACTGTTTCTCCTTTCCCACTATCTACTACTTCGCTTTTACAACAAGTTGGTGCTCGGTAGGACATATCTCGGTACTGTCCTGAATGGACAGGGTTATCCGTTCAGCTGTGAGATCATGGCTCCGACTGCCGCCTGACATTCCTACTGCATATTTTTATGTGAGGGTGAAGGACGACAGGCTCGGGATTCTATCACTTAGATGGCTGATCCTATGCCAGCGGCTGTCCAGAATCGCAAAGTTAGAACTATCTTTAATAAATTTAGTTTAATCCTTCATCCAAGTGTAAGCAAACAAAGTCTGTGCCTGAAAATATCTTCAGGACTGAGGTAAGGTGGTACATTCCTTGGCAACTTGTAGCAAAGTTGGATCAAGCTCTCATCACTCCATGTCTCAGTATCTCCCATAATGCAAAGCACATCTACTTGCAGACATGTATACTGCTATGCATTAAGGGAAAAGCCACTACCCAGACTGGTTTCGACCTTTATTGAGGTCTCGTCAGTGGGAGGCAGACCCAGAGTGGTGATACTAAGCCAGAAGCAACAGAGAGGTCATATTTACCTATACATGTTAACAACCAGTGTACCGCTTTATTATTAAATTACTCTGGATTTAGAAAAAGATGTTGGAAGTTTATTTTGCACTTGGTTAGACTATAATAAATTTAGTTTAATCCTTTATCCAAGTGTTAGAACTATCTTCAGAGACGCTTACTATAGCCCATTAATACAAGAAGACTTTAGGCAGGCTAAAGGCTGATCCCATTATTATCATCATCAAATTCCTGCCATGTACCCCTCAAGGGGTGTACAGGATATGATAGTACTACATGAAAAATTTACATCATTACTAACTTCCTATCTACAATTTTCCTCCAAATCAGCCTGTTACTTGTCAAGACTCCAACATTATCAGATCTTATATTTCTATCGTCTAAGGCACCTTGTACCGTATCAATCCACCTATATCTTGGTCTTCCTCTGGGTCGTTTTCCTGTCAACCTGGCAGAAAACACTTGTTTTGCTAATCTTTCATCACCCAATCTATTTAAGTGACCATACGACCTGAGATTAGCTCTGCTAACGCATTCCTGGATGCTGATAATGTGAAGTTCTTTCCTAATATCCTTGTTTTTAATATGATCCATAAGTTAAAACTGGTTTGAACACTGCCTTGCATACAGCAAATTTAATGTTCTGACTAATTTCTCTCTTATTCCATATGAATTTATTCAATTGACTTCCTATCATACCAGCTTTGTTGATTCTGTTGTCTATTTCCATATTTAATTTACCATCTTCACTAAAAATCGTGCCTAAGTAGCTGAAATGTTTTACTTGTTCCACATTCTCCATTCACAATGCAGTTGACATTTTCAATGATTCTGCCTATTTTCATTGTCTTTATCTTTTTATTGCTGACCTTCATGCCATATCTATTACAACAGTTATTTAATTTAGTCAGGGAATCTTGCAGACTTGTAGTGGATTTATTTAGAAGTATAACATCATCCGCATAAAGCAAAGAGCTGACATTATCATGGTACCTTAACTGAATCAGCACCCACAGAACACAAGAGATGGGCATCTCTGCTGCACTGTTCTGTAGATGGTGCTCCTTTAAAAGAGTCATATCTGGTGCCTCCCCAGCATGACTGGGTAAGGCATGGCACCAGATTCCTCCCTGGGTTTGAGTATATTGACCTTATCAGGATGAGGATCAATGCCCTGCCTACTCGAGCCCGCACAGCTTGATTGAGTTGTCACTACCCCATCAAGTGAGACATCGTCTCATATAGCCAAGTGTTGCTTCTGCACCCATGTGGCCTGCATGACGCCGTGGTCTCCATTCTGAACAATTGATTTAAAAACAAAGACCATGGTGGAACCACATTATAGGACCTCTGTGAGTTTGCTTAAGTAAACTTACTGATTAAAAGAGATGGCGAAGTTTTTATAGTTGATGCCCACTAGCCTATAGCCATAAAAATAAGGTAAACTATTATAAGAATAACTAAGATCTAGTTATTAAGATATGAGAGGGGCATGGGCCAACTCCATGGTTTACTAGCGCCACCATCTCTTTACATGGCATATGGAGCACATATAGGTATAAGGACTTAAAACAGCTTGGGCTTATGCAGAAGGATATAAAAGTTCTTTCCTTGAGGACCCTATAGGGCACACTGGTGGCAAGGCATTGCCACCAGAGAATGACTACAATGATAATTAGAACAGGCATAGGGTAAAACACTTGTAAAGGCTTAGGCCCATATCAAGTATAGACGTCATGTAAGGGTACTACTGCCCATAATCAGTACAAAGATTAATTAAAAAAAAAAATAACCAGTGGTGTACCACAAGGATCGGTGCTTGGTGCACTGTTATTCAATCTATACATTAATGATATTGGGAAGGATTTGAAAAGTGACATACAGCTATTTGCTGATGATGCAAAGATAGGTAGGGTAATCAGGAATGTTGATGATATGCAGTACTGGCAGAATGATTTGAATAGGATGGAATTGTAGGCATAGGAAAATGAATATGAGTTCAATGTCAGTAAATGCAAAGTCATGCACTTTGGTGTGATTAGATATACAATGTCGTATTTTATTGGCAGGATTATGCTAGAAGAAACTGATGAGGCTAGGGATCTTGGAGTGTTAGTAGAGAGGAAGTTGAAGTTCAGGGGGCCATGTAGCATTGCAGTGCTGAAACAAACGTTCACATGTAAAGATAAGGATGATATTTTGCCACTTTACAAGGCCTTGATAAGACCTCACTTGGACTATTGTGTGCAGGTCTGGTCTCCTGGTTTCCGTTGTGATTCTGATGTAGAGGAGAGAGTGCAAAGCAGAATGTTAAAAATTATGTCAGACTTCATATGACTGAATGAATTTTTATTCATTCAATCATATGAAGACAGATTGAGAATTTGTAGATTCCAGACACTGACAAATAGGAAAAAGAGGGGTGATATGATTGAGACTTACAAACTTCTGAAAGGGTAATACAGGATTTCAATTGATGGAATGTTTCAATTTATGGAAGGTGGGGAAAGAACGGCCTCAAGGGGTCACTTTAGTGAGTATAGGCATGACAAACCTGAGGCACCTGATGCTGGACCATGCCTTACTTCATGTAATATACATCTGTTATATTATCTGTAGACTGGTCCGTCCCCTTTTTTTCTTTCCTTCTTGCTCCTTCCCCCCAACGCTGTTAGGGTATTCAAGGGGGGGGGGTTTCATCTCATCTTATGTGGAAAGAGCCTCTGCAACCCTACCACTTTCTTCTTGCAGTGACTCTTCACTCCAAAATGCTAATATGGTTGTGCCTTATAACACATCTCATGCTGGATCGGCCGCGCATAATAATCAGAGCAGCGTTTAGGGCTAAGGCAGAGGGTCCTGTTCGAGAAGAATATTACAGTCTCCATCAAATGTCAGTGATACGGGAATTTTACATAGGCACATGGAATGTTCTGGGTCTACAGATGGGTACTCTTAAGATTGTCTGTAAAGAGATGGATAAGCATAAAATTGACATCCTGGGAATTACAGACCAGATGGAATGGAGGTCACTTCAAAAGACAAGATGGTAAGCTAGTTATTTACTCAGGTGGTGACTCAAAACATCATGGGGTAGCAGTGATACTGAAGGCAGCTCAGGCAAGAAGCATTCTTGGTTATAACCCATTAATGATAGGATACTTTCTATTAGGTTTAAGGCTCAGCCTAGCAATGTATCAATTGTGGTAGTTTATACACCCCACATGGATAGGACTGAAGAAGAGAGTGAGGAATTCTATGAAAACTTACTAACTGTTTTCGACAGTTACCAAGTAGAGACATACTTTACATCTCAGGGGAATTAAATACAAAAGTGGGAAAGAGTATGAGAGTCAGGAGGGAGTATGGTATGTTTCGGTGAACGTAACACCCATGGTGAAAGACTGTTGGAATTTGCCCATGCTAACAGATTAGTTATTACCAATACCTGCTTCCAGAAACATCCACAATGGACCTATACTTGGACATCTAACATTGATAGGTCAAGACACCAGATTGATTATATCTTGGCTCTCCAGCGGTAGAAGACAAGTATCTTTGATGTGCATACTTGTCCTGGAGCAGATTGTGGTATAGACCATCAGCTAGTAAGAACAAAAGTAAGACTAAGACTCTGAAAACTTCCAGGTCAGGCACATCCCACTAGATTGGATGTTAGAGTAATTCCTAGTGAATTCACAGAAGAAACATCAACTCTGCTGGATGATTTTTGGAGACCAATGAGGAGAACTCACCAGAAATGCTTTGGGAAGGGGTAAAGGTGATAATACAGGATGCAACGAAGAAGGTTTAGGAAAGGTAAGGGCACCAGAGATCAGATCCTTTGCCTTAGATAGATCATAGAAAAATATAAAGAAATCAGACTCCCTCTGGTAATGTGTTTCTTAGACTACTCTAAAGATTTTGACTGGGTTGAGCATGTGAAACTGTGGGAAGTAATGAAAAGAATGGGTTTTTCTCAACACACTATCAGGTTGATAGCCAACTTGTATAGGGAGCAAGAAGTCATGGTAAGAACAGGTGTTGGATTGATTGACTGGCTTCAAGTTGGAAAAGGAGTTAGGCAAGGATGTTTACTTTCTCCTCACTTGTTTAGTATATATGTGGAGGATATCATGCGTGAAGCATTGGATGGGCTCAGGATAGGAGGTAGATTGATCAGTAATCTGAAGGTATGCTGATGATACAGTCCTCCTTCATAATGACATGGAAGAACTAGGACTAATTCTTGACAAAGTTTAAAAGATCACTAATAACAGAGGACTTTAACTCAATCCTAGCAAGTCAAAGATTATGGTTCTCAAAGGAAATACAAACAAAGAAGCTCTTGAGAAACAAGTGTACCTTTAATGGAGAAAGAATTGAGGAAGTCAGCAAGTTTCAGTACCTGGGATCCATTATTAATGTGAAGAATTGCTGTTCAGAAGATGTCAGAAGAAAGTTAGGAATGGCTAAAACAACAGTCAGAGACCTGTCTAAAATCTGGAAGGATGAATCTATCTCCATGGGAACAAAGTTGAGGATTTTGGATGCAGTTGTTTTTCCAACAGCAACATATGGATGTGAGACTTGGCACCTAGAGAAGTGAGATAAGAAACGGATATCAGCTTTTGAGATGTGATGTTACAGAAGGCTGTTGGGGATATCATATACTGAAAGGAGTACAAATGAATGGGTGTTAGAAAAGATCAGCAGAACTTTAAGGCTCCTTAAGGATATTGACAGAAGAAAGTTAAAATACTTTCACATAGGTATTTTTATTTTCAATGTGATATTCAATTTTATCCTGCTCAAAACTCAATGATAGCCACTTCCTAATTCAAGTACCTTGTATATTCATTCAATCTGAACCACAATACAGACATCATCAACAACATAACATATTTTCTACTTATTGAGTATGATTTAATTTCCAGCAAAAAATATTGATTCTGGGTATCAAGTATAATTCTTTATTTTCCTGCAACAGAGAAGGTATGATTTATCCCCCCCCCTTACTTTCTTTGACAGTAAATAAACCTGCCATAACTGTCTGTGACCCAGACTACTGTAATAATATGATGATATACCATTTTGCTGTTTGCACATGAAAACACAACTACTGCCACTGAGTTAGCTCTCAGTATTTCTTTGGGTTTAGCTCCAACCAATAAGATCTGAATGAACACAGAAAACAGTCTGGAGTATTACTCAAACAGGCAGTAACTCTTCCCTTAATTCAGGCCTCATGCACAAGAAAGATGTATGTGCCATGCTGTGCATTATGGGATACTACAACTTCATGTGAAGTCACACACTCTGTATACAAATAGCCTGTTTGTGAATACACTATCTGCCAATAATTGTTCAGACATCTCTGTTATTTGAAGTTATGGAACATTCCAGGTTTGTTAATAATATAAAAACCAGTGTACAGATCACAGAAAGCAGTATTTCATCATAGTAGTCGAATACAGTGGTATGGAAACACGATGCAACTCAGTGACTTTGAGAGAGATGTCATGTCAATATGTGCCTCTGCTGCTCAACTGGAGCATCCAAAATCAACGGTTGGCAATATGATCAAAAAATGGAGACTGTAACTGGACAACTGACCAGTGGAAAACAGTACTCTGAAGCAATGAATCAAGGTTCGCCTGTTTCCAGTCTGATGGCAGGGTGTGGAGGCAGCCTGGTGAACGGTTGTTATCACAGTGTGTTGTACCCACAGCAAAGTTTGGTGGTGGTGGAGTAATGGTGTGGGATGACCACTGGTGGTTCCATGAAGGCAGCTCAGTACCTTGATATTCTGTATCAGGTGCTGCCTACACTGTGGAGATTTTATGGAATGGACCCACGTTACTATCAAGATGACAATTCTTCATGCCATAAAGCTGCAGTTACTATGGAATGGTATGAAGAGATGGGTGTTAAATAACTGCCCTGGCCTGCACAGAGTCCTGACCTCAACCTCCATCGAACACCTGTGGGATGAATTGGAGTGGCAATTGAGCTCCAGAGCAGCACATCCTCGATCTGTTGCTGAACTCAGTACTGCTTTGATGGAGGAATGGAGACAAATTCCACCTGATGTCTACCACACATTGGTGGATAGCCTCCCTCAAAGGGTGCAGGAGGTGATCAAATCCAAAGGTGGACCTACCCAACATTAGGGTTTGCCTTCTGGTATCAATTGTAAATTACTGAAGTGTCCAGACAATTATTGGTAGATAGCGTATATCTCACATGCAGACTTCTTTTGCTCACTCATGGGCAAAATAAGTATGAAAATAAGAACATATAATTTGATAAAATTAGCAACTGTTTTTTACAAGCACATAGAAATATTTGCCAATGATTTTTTGGCAATGCTAAATTGATATGCTATGTTGCAAATAAATACTGCTGGCCCTGGTTATAAAATAAAAAGTTTATTTTATTACATGAAGACTAATCAGGCCACCCCACTGCTACACACTTCAAGGATCTAATTCTTAACACATCTGGTATATGGCACTTTTTTTTTTTTTTTTTTTTTTTTAATATAGGCTTCAAAGTGCAGTGGTTTGTCTTTCTTACTGAAATGTAAGATGGTATTAATGAAATTAATTTAAACAAGATTACTGTTTTTTAAATTAATTACTACATACAAAGAATTAGACTAATACCCCCAAACCCTCTTTGTTTCAGTTAGTCCATGCACCAAGCCTTAATTATTGGTTAACCATCTAACCGGCCATTATGGATAAAATATGCATCCTCATAAGCTTCATATCCATCATATATTTCAATGTAATATCAATGGTATTACAATTTTAATATGCACTTCGCATCCATGATAACCTTGACGTCTTTGCCGGTAGCGTGGTTAAAGGTCACTCTCACTGGGAAGAAGGATATTACAGAACTGCAAATAATTAAGGCATTTATGAAGCAGCCAACATAACACTAAACAGTTTACAAATAATGTGTATATGCAGTCTTTTGAAAAATGGAATCATGAAAAATTTTCCAATAAACTCACAGGGCACAATTTAGAATACTGCATGGCAAATGTCTGCACTCCCCCTCCCATGATTTTTCCTTTTATAATGGGTTGGTTTTTGTCACACTATCCATTTCATTATTATCTTCCTTCCTTTCTGTGTATTAGCCTAAAGAATTTTTACAGTGAAGCTAATTTCATT
Source organism: Typopeltis vanoorti (assembly GCF_054136105.1). NCBI lineage: Eukaryota > Metazoa > Arthropoda > Arachnida > Uropygi > Thelyphonidae > Typopeltis > Typopeltis vanoorti. The sequence continues at coordinate 74,384,247 of NC_143573.1, read as the reverse complement.
CCTTCTATAATTATTTTTTTTTTTTTTGGTAACAATAATGGTATCCTATCCTATTGCTTTGTAATGGTCAAGTACATCTGCCACTGACATATTCTCTGTCTGTTTGTCTTATCTCAACAGGACAAAAAATTTCATTCACCTATATATGAGATTAGTTAATTCATTGTCAGATGAAAACACTTTATAAATGTTTCTCATATTTTTGATGGGACAAATACCACATACCTACAACCAAAGGTGTTATATCCATTTCATACTGCAATATAAATTTCTATTCAGCTTTTACTGTAAGATTCATCTCTGCTATATGATTAAATGTATTACTCATGTAACACAGTTGTTACACCATTTGCACTAGAATAAAATAATCATGTTTTAATAACGATAAAATACTTACAGAGGTTCCATTTTTATATAACAGCCTTCCATCTTGATCAAAAGGTTCAAATCTCTGCAACAATAAAAGTTCTTTCTCTAGCCTCCAAATTGGAGGCTTATCTTTCTCAACATCCCCACGTGCAATAACATATTTTTCTGCCTACAAATAAATAAAAATATTACATGATTAATTATATATACTTGGCCACGGTAGGCCATTGAGCCTAACATGAATACAAAGATAATAAGGGAACTCAAATTATTTCAAATGCAATCTAAGTGTCTGTAAAACATTTCATGATTTACAGCCAAACATTAGATAGATAGGGCAGCTCCATTGCATTTATGCAGTGGAGCTGCCCTAGTGTATTCTATGGTAGCATATAAATATAAATCATTATTAATTAGTCATTAATTTTAATTTTATATAATAGAACGAGCATGAAGTCAGAGCATACCTGAATTTTTGGAAGAAAGGATGATCCATCTGGTAGTAAATTTGACAATGGCACAGAAAATACTATTAGATCAGAACTAATATGAAGTTTTTAAATGTTTTGAGATATGGTAACTTTAAGAATGTACATGTTGTTAGTATTTTGTTTTGGGAAGAGAAGTTATTAATTAATGCATACCAGATATGACAGTCATCAGCTGATGAGAATGGTGCCAAAATTGGAAGAAATATTTGTGATGTGTGTGTTTTGGTTTAACTCCATGGCTGATGATTAGTATTTGTAGGAATTAACAAACTGTACTACTATAACAGATTATTTTATATAATAAGAATGATAACAAGAAAAATGAAAGTTGTGGTGCACTTTAGTATTGTTATGATGGATCAGATCTAGTTAACATTAAATTCATCATCAAATTCCTGACCTGTACCCACAAGAGGTGTACAGGATAATGTTAGTAACACATGAAAAACTTACAATATTACTAACTTTCTATCACCAGTTTTCCTCCAAATCAATCAATCTGTCAAGACTCCAATATTATCAGATCTTATATTTCTGTATTCTAATGCTTTTTACTGTATCAATCCACCTATATCTTGATTTTACTCTGGATCTTTTTCCTGCCAACCTGACAGAGAACACTTATTTTGCTAATCTTTCCTCCTCCATTCCGTTTAAGCGACCAAGCCACTTGAGATTAGCTCTTCTAACAGATTCCTGGCTGCTAAAGTCAAATTATTTCCTAATATCCTCATTTTTAATATGATATTGCGTTTGATTCCATCTGTTCATGCCCCTAATCTTTCTCAGGACTCTCATATTATGAGATCTCTAGTCTTTTGTCGTGTTTTATTTCTAACTCAGCTCTCGGATCCATAAGTTAAAAGTGGTTTAAACACTGTCTTGTATGCTAATTTAGTGTTTTGACTAATTTCTCTCTTATTCCACATAAATTTATTCAGTTGACTTTTTAAAATATCTACTTTGATAATTCTGTTGTCTATTTCCATATTTCATTGAATCTCCATCATCACTAAAAATCTTACCTATGTAGCAGAAATGTTTTACTTGTTCAACAGGTTCTCCATTCACAATAAAGTTGATATTTTCAATGTTTCTGCACATTTTCATTGTCCTTCTCATATTTCTCATATTTTTGCTGATTTTCATGCCAAATTTATTACAACAGTTATCCAATTTAGTCAGAGAATCTTGCAGACTTGTACTGAATTTGTTTATAAGTATGACATCATCTACATAAAGTAGAGAATGGAGATCAATATCTCCAATTTTAATATGAGGTTTAATACCGTTTTCCTTCATAATGTCATCCATATAGATAATAAATAACAGAGGGGATAATGTACATCCTTGTCTGACACCACATTGAACATCAAACCATCTTCCTGTACTTCCTTCAATTTTAACTGCTAACTTACAACTCAAATAAAGATTAGATATTGCTTGATAAAATGCTCCATCGACATCATATAACTGTAGCGTTTTGAATAGCTTCTCTCTTGGCACCTTGTCATATGCCTTTTCCAGATCTACAAAACTTAAATACAGATCTTTGTTATATTATCATGATTTCTCAACTATTTGTCATAAAGTGAAAATCTCATCCTTACAACCTCTATTTGGCCTGAATTCAGCTTGTTCTCCACCTAGTTTCCCTTCCAGAATCCTTCTCAACTGTTTCTCAAGTATACTTGCATAAATCTTACCAGGAACACAGTAGGGAAATACTTCTGTAATTCCCACATTCAGTTCTATTTCAATTTTTATATATGGGTATTAGGAGAGCTCTACTCCAATCATCTGGAATTCATCCCTATGTCCAGGCCTTCTGAACTATGTAGTGCAGCCATTGCAACTCTTTTATACCTCCATACTTGATATACCTGAATATCATCTACTCCTGCTGCCTTTCGACATTTCAGGATTTTGATAGCTTTTTTCTACTCCAAGTATGGATATGTATTCCTGATTGCATGCCTGTTGAGTGTTTTTTACTACTGTGCTGTCATTGCTTGTTTCATTTAGCAATTTTTCAAAATAATTACTCCATACATCAAGAATATCCTTTTCTCCAGTTTTTGTGTCACCTATATCATCTCTAATTTTGAGCTTTTACAACAGACTCCAGAATATTTTGCCACCTTCCTGATATTTATTATCTATGTTCTTGCCAAAATCTTTCCATGACTTTTGTTTAGCTAGTTTTACACAGTGTTTAGCTTTTTTACATTTATCTCTGTATTCTCTAAAAGCACAAACTGACTTATTCGCCAGGAACTTTTGATATGCTTTCTGCTTTTCCTTCACTGCCTCTTTAACTTCCTGTGTTCACCATGGAGTTCTGATTTTTCTATCCTTGCAGACAACCTCACCACATGCCTCTCTGGCTGAATCAATCAATGTTTTCTTCAGGGCTTGCCAATGAATCTCCAAGTTTTGGTTCCTGTTCTTAAAGGCGTTCAGTTTTTCTTGAATAATGTTTGTGTATTTTAGTCTACAGTTCACATCTGAGAACTGCTCAGCTTTTATTCACTTTAAAACTTTCTTACATGTTCTTCTTTTCAACATGAAATTCAATTTTATCCTGCTCAAGACTAAATGGCGATCACTTCTAATTTCAAATCCTGTGTACTCTAGTGTGCTGCACCAGTGAGAAGACATCACTATCACAATAATAGTCAATGAGACTTTTCTTATTCCTTGCCTCTTCTCTCCATGTGAATTTGTGCACATTTTTATGTTGAAACATTGTGTTAGTAATAACCAATCCTTGTCCTGAGCAGAAATCTGACAGGTGTTTGCCATTATTATAAACATTGCTATTTTCTCTTATGTTTACAGAGATAAATGTAAAAAAGCTAAACACTGTGTAAAACTAGCTAAACAAAAGTTATGGAAAGATTTTGGCAAATTTTTCCAAAATATTTCTGTATGTATGACAATAATTTCCTATTTAGATCTCCAACAAGGACCAACTTTTCATTTTCATTATGTCAGTTGCTTTCTCTAAAACCTCAAAAAATTCCTTAACTTCTACCTTAGGAGAACCTTCTGTGGGACCGTAGGCACAAATAAGTCTCACTGTCCAGTTCCCCATTCGAATATTTCCCTGCATCACTCTATTTGATATTGCCTGTCATTCAAGAAGATTAGCCCCGTATTTAGTGTTGAATACTATAGCTACTCCTTTGACGGAGTGCTGTTGCCTGAAAATAGCATTTTGTATTTATTGCTTAGAAAGATCTCACCAGTTTCTGTCTTTTTTGTTTCAGTCACCCCTATTATGTCGATCTGTTACTTATCCAATTCTTCCATTTCTTTGTCATTCAGGATTCTTATGTTAATGGTACCAATCTTGAACTCCAGTAATGTCGAGTTGGGATGTGTTTCAGGATTTGTTCCAGTAGCTAACTTTTTGCTGTTCACCCCGATTTCCTGGTGAAAACAAGGGCTATGTTTAACTTGGCAATGACCCAGCTGGCATGAAATTCTGTCATGTTGTACCATCATTTTACATTGTGGTTTAAGCCAATAAGTCAAGATTAAATTCAAAAAATTTAAATTAAAGAATCAGTTTATCTACCTTGTATTCACTAGAAAACTGTAATCTTTGACTAAAGACATTTAGAGAATGTAGCAATTTTTTTATGGCATCTTCATTACAAATACATAAGACAGCACTGAACTTTGGTGGAGCTGCAACAATCAAAACTTTTACCTATCCCTTCACACTGGTGGGTCTGTTAGTAGTTTTGGATCCTCCAGCCAAGAAGCATTAGATAAGATTACAGGAAACTATTTGGAAGTGACCTAACACAGAAAGAAGTTCAGGATAATGGTGACCAAACTCACCACAGGAAAGACCAAACTGCTATAGTATTATGTATCAAGAGGTGGCAGATAAGTGTTATTTCTCAGTGTAATACAAAAACTTTGCTAAATGGTGGCCAAAAACAACACTTGTATTCCAGAGTGAGACCCAGTTTACTTTTTTCCTCGTTTCTTCCAGCATGACAATTTCAAAACTCTTGAGTGATTTTCCAGAATAACATCATAGAGAGAGAGAGAGACTCAACACTTGTTATTTTTAAGCTTACAGCTTTAAAACAGTTATCATGCAGATATCTGATAGACAGTATACTAGATCAAATGGTCTAGTATACTGTTTATCATACTAGATCTAGATAAGGCTTTATGAGAATTCCAGGTCAGATAATGAGAAATCCTGCTGCAGTGCCCAAGGGAGTTGATGGTATGTGGTAAGGAACCAAGGCCATAATTTTAAAGGAATTGGATAAATTTCTGTGTGTGTGTGTGACGTAGTAAAGAATCCAATACTGTATATCAGGTCCCTTCCAATTTCAGTTCAACCAAACATGAAAAGTCAAGCATAAAGCAAATGAAAAGTCGTGCAGATAAAGACAAACCTCATAATCCAGATTTCTTTTACTTCACATTCATGGCGTTTGTTTCAACCTCAATAATGTTTATTTCCAGCTCAAATCTGCAATGCTGCAGATTGGAGCTAGAATTACTTTTCCTAAGAGAAACTAAATTTCTGCTTCTTCACGCACTTCTCAGTTTATCCAATTAAACACTTTCAAGGTAGCATTTGTACATACATTTGCTTTGATTATATACCATAATATTTATATTATTATAGTTATATCACACCATGTCAGAAAATTTCCAACTTAGAATCTCCCCTTTTATCTTTAGCCAAAAATCCCATGCCTCATTTATCAAATTTATTTTTAGTATCTACTACTCTTCTAACGACTTCTTACTATTTTGAGCTTTTTGATTTCCCTTCTATAAATACTGATTTTCTCTATTCCAACTTTCCTAAAAGTGAGGTCATCTTCCTTGGAGATTTTAATATTCACCACTCCAACTGGCTTTTATTTTCCAACTGCACAGATCAAGCCAAACTGTTAGAGATAATAAGATATTTGCTATTAGCAATGACACAAATTGTACACATGCATACCAGAATATTAGGTAACTCTAACTAGTCTCCAAACACTCCAGGTTCTTTTTTCACCAGTGATTCTTTCAAGTAGACTGTCCTCTAAGTAACTGACCAGAAACCCAGTTATCAATAACTGGGTTTCTCTAGTCCTTATCAATAAACTCATCAATGCTTTGTCTGGCAATATAAGAATTACAAGTAGGATAATTCTGTGATGCCAATTTTGAAAGTGCTAGGAGCAGAACACTTGCTTTATGTTTAAATAGCAATCACTTTTTTTTGCCAAAGATACTGGCTGTTAACTTATGCCCAATCCAACTTTCACCACTTTTGTCCTGAAATGGTTTCAAAAGCCAATTGCTTGGATTCCTTTTTTCCAATTCTTAATGCCCTTTTGATTTTCTGCCAGGGAGGTAAAAAAAAAACTCACTAAACTGAACAGCAAAAATCATTTATTTCTAATGCATTTCTGTGATTGTTCAAGAAGGAAGGTTTGTGCTCTGGACACTGACTCTTGTTCAATGTCTTTTTATTCTCTCTGCTAACTTTTTCTGACATCTATGGTCCTAATGTACTATACAGTAAATACCCTCTCAAGCATAGGATTACCATGGACAATAACCTGGACTAAAATTATTTCGAGCTGCTTTCTCCAATAGGCAGCTATTCTGAATTCAAACAATAATGACAAATTAAACAGTATGCAAAACAGAATACCAGTGAAATTGAAGGATACCATCATTTCTGAGAACATACTCAGAATATTTAAGACCATTCAAGCTTTCATTATAAATTTCCTAAATTTTCTTTCAAATTGGATTATCATTTGTGATTTTTTTTAAAAAATCAAATCAGCTGTTGCTTTATCATTTTTTAAGAGAGTCCGGAGTTGATTTCAGTCTTTTCCCTGTTAATGTTAATTTTGTTGTTTTTAATTATTATTCATCTCTCAATCTGAAGACCATGCCCCCCCCCCCCTCTGAATCTTCAAAATTGGTTTGAAATCTGTCTCATATTTCTATTTTTAAAGTTTAAACACCAACTACCACACACACACAATCCTTGTTTATTTTTTTATTATCTATTTCCATAAATAGCTTTCCACCTTCACTAAAAATTATGCCCATTTAATTAAACAAGTCCCTTGGTCTATATGTTCATTATTGAAAATAAAACTGACGTTTCAATTTCCTATATATTTCTATTTCTACATTTTATCTTTTCATTGCTAATTTTCATATCCCATTATGACAGGTATTTTGTCCAAGAGGACCTAAGTGAATGAATCGAAAGGACTGGTGAATTTCATCAGTCCTTTGGATTCATAGCTAGAAAACTCACTGGACCATCTCCAGATGATACTTGATTATTAAGCTTATTACATTCAGTTTAGCTAGATAATTTGCTCACCTGGTTGGCCAAGTGATTAGTGTATCCACTCTAACACTAACCAACAGCTTGAGGTCTGAATCATGTTGTGGGCATGGATGTTTGTAATATTTAGGTGGGAGATGAATTTCATTGCCCCGTGGAAGAATACTGCCGCTTTACCTTACTGAAGGCTGAAAGTGACCCGAAAGAGTTCCATGTTTGGTCTCTACAGCAGTTTCCAGAACAGGGAAAAATTGAATTAAAAAAAAAAAAAATTCTTAGCACATTCATGTTACTAATGATGTACTATAGGGTTTACAACCTGTTGCAGGTGAGAGTCATATAAAAAAATAAATAAAGAAAATAAAATTAGGGTTCTTAACCCTAAGTCTCACACATCAATAAATGTCCTATGGTTTATGAACCTTTTCTGGATGAGAATGGTAGAGGAGAAAACTTCAAGCAGAAGACAACTTAAAAAGTGATCAACATGATTAAAAGTGGTAATTTTATGTGGTTAAACTTTTCTTTGATGAATATTTACCAGATGATTCTCATTATTTCATCTCAGAGCCTCACACAAGGATATGGCATTAAATAATGATCAGCTCTTTCTCCACAGCAGAAAGGGTCAATCATAACAGCTTTTGCAAAAAAAATTTTATTTAAAAAAATCTTTTTTTAAACGTGATAACATTTTTGGATATCTGCATTGTGTGTGAGCAATTAAACATGCATCATCTGCATAATCTAGATCACCTTAAGTTCTATTTATTTTCAATGATATCTTTGTCATGTTTCATTGCTCTCTGTTCTAGAACTTGATTTAGCACCAGTATAAATAATACGTAGATAACAGACATCTTATTATTTCCAATTGTTCTTTTACATTCAATTACATCCAACTGTTCTTCTGTTGACACTAGAATTTTTCCACTGAGATCCTTCACTAGGACATTCTTTTGCATAGCTTCTCCAGAAAGTCTTTATAATACCATACAACTCTCTACTGTTAAACTTACCTCAGCTTGTTGTGCCAGTTCAAACTGTTGCTGTTTATCATTTCCAGCACTTCTCTTAACTTTTATATTTGTCTTTAAGTTAATTTTCCTTTTGGGGAGTATTTCTTGCACATAATTTCAGCTTTATTTTTTTCCTTTCATCCACTAGTATTCAAGTTTCCACCAATCCATCCTTCTTTCTTTCTTTTAGCATATCCTAAAACATGTTCTGCTGTATCATTAAGGACTTTTTTTACCCCCCCCCCCCCATTTAGCCTCTATATCATCATCATTTCTTATATCTTCTTCTTCATCAAAATTAAAATCAATATTTTCCCTTAACTTTATTTTAAACTCGTGATGATCTGAGACAATATCAGCACTTCTTTTATTTTGGACATCTAATAACATTTTCTTGCACCTTTGACTGATGGCAATATGATCTATTTGATTCTCTGCTTTCCTATCTGGTGATGCCTAGGTTACTTTATATATTCTCTTATGCTGGAAGACTGTGCCATCTATTAGGAAGTTATATTTGCTATTTGCCACACAGTTCCACAAATAATTCACCATTTACATTTCTCTCTCCCAACATTCCTTAACCAATTCAATTTTATATTTTTTCATCTCTATCTTAGTTGTGTCAGTTTTCCTGTTTGATAGAATATTTTAACATTCCATTGGCCAATTTGTGTCCTAACTGTCCAAGCTTTAGTCAATACCAAGGAGTATGTCCAATTTCTGCATTTATCCAATTTGAAAACAGTATTTAAATTTTTGATACTTGAAGGTTGTTAGCCCACAGAGTTCCTATTCTGTGGTAAGACTGCTATTGCACAAGTAATGTCATTTGTCACTTTAAAAAACTTAGTGTCACCAGCAGAGCGTATTTTAAATATATAATTCTACTTCAAATGATTGCATTTTGTTTTGGTGGTGCTAATTTTCCTAAAATCATTATTTGGCACTGCTTAAATCACTGATTGCATTTTTCACTAACAATGCAATTCAGCAATACTTATAATAAACATATAAATACATTCTTGTTTTTTTTGTTTTTTTTTTTAGTGAACAAGTTGTTAAAATATTTACCAGCACACCACTGCAAACAAACACCCATCAATATACAACAAGTTAACAATTGGTATTTCTGATTATGGCCATTAAAAAATTGTCAGAATTCCTGTCAATAAAACTCATGGTGAGTTTTATTAGCAGTCATTCTCATTCAAAAAATAAATAAATAAAATAAAATAATAATACTTTGTTCACCTACACCATCAATAAATTATGGATATACAATCTTTGGTTGGTGGAAGTTACAAAAAAAAAAGCGTTTTTTTTTTTTTGAATGTAACTCCCACCCACAAAATAATAATAACAACAGTTACAAATACAAAAAAGCTGTAAGCTATTTATAATATTATTCATCATCTATAACCCACAATATAATTAAGTAGTAGTAAAACTGATATACAGTACACATTCACTATAGGGAATCCCTACACGCAAGAAAAATAGCCTGTTATAACGTAAGGTTCATAACAGTTCATAAGGGAAAAAAAAAACTGATTCCCCTCATCCCAATCCATTCCTGTAAAACAAAGGAAATAATAGGAATCAGAATGCAAGAAATTATGGAAAATACAACAAAGGAAATTACTGAATTAACAATGGAAATGACAGGACAGATAACAGAATACAAACTGACATGATAAAGTACAAATGTCAAACAATAATGGAAGACATAAGAAGCACTAGAAGAGTGAAATATAAAAATTAAAATTCCAGAATTAATGTTAAATTCTGACATGTTACATTACCTTAAATTAATATCACTTACCACAAATCTTAGTAAAATAAACTATGTGAAGGTTCTGCAATCATCAGAGCCTCGGTATAGACGAAGCCCTTTGGTCATAAAGACCTGGGTCTCTTTAAACTAAAGGTGAGTTAGCCGATCTCATACGGAAGTAGAGGATTTTTTCATATGGAGGTAGAGAGATTTACAGCCATGAATACCTACAACAATATGTGGAAGAGATACAGTCCTAACAACATGTCATTATGCCCATAGTTAACCATGAGTCACGTCATGATAGTCAATCTCCTGGATAGGAGACAGCACTTGAATGGGATGGGATACTATCATCAATTTCCTCATATGTATCCCCAAGAGATGTACAGGTTACTATAACAGCACTACATGATTAAGTTTACATTATTATTAATCTCCTATCAACAATTTTCCTCCAAATTTGCCCATTACAGTGGTACCTTGACTTACGAACCACTCGACATATGAACTTTTTCCATATCCCATTTTGACCTATAGATACAAACCATGATGCTTTTCTTTTCAAATGAACTAAAGTCTGTTTTACATTATATTTTTTTTTAACTTTTTTATGCACATTTAGCTGAGCACATGCTGAACCATCTCTAGTGTAACAATTGTTGTTACTACGTCGTATTTATCTGAAATACGATGAACGCTGCACGTATTTGCTTTTTTGTGTATCTATTTCAGCATTTGTGTAAACAAACAATACACTTCATGAAGATTTTTTTAGGATTGTATTTATTATGTGTACTGTATGTATTTTTTTTTTTATAAGTGACGTGTTTTATTGTAGCTTCACGTTTATTTTCTGAATAATCTACCAGATAAGACCCATTTTACTGATCAGCATATTATTTTCAACATGGGGCCAAAGAAAACTAAGAAAGAGATTGTGGAAAAATATGTGAAAGAAGTCAGGCAAAGTGATCTGTGCAAGCAGTATGACTTGTCCAAATCCACATAGCTAAAATGTGAAGATAGCATATTTTTATAAGGAACTGGATGTGGTCAAAGAGTATCTATCGTGTCATCTCGAAGAAATAAAGTTATGGAAGAAATGGAAACTTTACTACTTGTCTGGGTTAATGACATGCAACTGAAAGGAGATAGTGTATCTCAAAACATGATCTGTTTACAAGCTCAAACTATTTACAAAGATCTTTCGCAGAGCTTGCCATCCACTAGCAGTAGCAAAGACATCAGCGAAGAGTTTAAAGCTAGCAAAGGATGATTTGAGAAATTCAAGAATAGAACCAATATCAGAGGCGTAGCTAGGGAGGGGGTCCGACCTACGCGGCACTTTGAATATTTTTGAACTTTTGCAGTTAATTCTAAAATACAGTCTCAAGCTTTGCTGTAAGTGTTGCTAGTTGTGAGAGGAGGTTTTCTAAATAATTAATTAAGAATTACCTACATTACTATGAAATAGACTTCGCCAATGTCATTGACAATTTTGCTAACAGAAAAGCAATTCAATTCCTGTCAGTGGTGTGAGGAATCTTTATGTGGTCTCTTCGACGAAAGGCGAGTTGCCGGTCTCATACAGAGGTAGGGTTTTTTTTTTTTGCCAGCCTGGTTGGCCGAGCGTTTAACGTATCCGCTCTCCAACCAAACGATTGCGGGTTCGAATCCCGCTGTGGGCATGGATGTTTGTGATTGCTGTGAAAATACTAGTGGTGATGGCGGACAGTAGATGGCATTGGTGTAGATGATGAGGTTGAGTGGTGGAGACAGAGTTGTAGAGTAGGTGTCCTCCCTCGATGAGTCTTGAAGTCCCTGGAGGGTGCAAAATAATAATAATAAATAACATTTTAGAATGTTGAAATTAAAGTTTTACTTCAAAAATAAACATAGTGTTTTAATTTATTTCCCTATACGTTGTTTTGACTTTTTGTAGTATTTTTGGTGTGCACTGAGAGGAGTGGCAAACTCAGGGACCGCCCTGGGAAGCAAAAGCTCTAGCCACACCACTGACCGGTATCCATAGTGTTGTTAGACATGGAGAAGGTGCTAGTGCTGACAAAGAAGCCGCTGAAAGGTTCGTGAAGGAATTTCAGAAACTGATGGGGTCAGAAGGTTACAGACCAGAACAAGTTTTCAACTGCGATGAAACTGGGCTTTTCTGGAAGAAAATGCCTAAGAGAACATTCATCACTAAGGAGGAAATGGCATTGCCAGGACACAAGCCAATGAAAGGCAGACTAATAACTTTGCTTGTTTTTGCCAATGCCAATGGTGACCTGACAAATTGCAAGAATTGGTTAACAAGCGGCTTCCAAATCAAGAAGTTTTATGAAGATAAAACTTTTGCTGGTTTACTACTCTGAAAATCCAGTCTTTAAAAAGCAAAACATTAACAGCAGAGCCTGGGTAACCAGGTAATTCTTCTGTGAGTGGATGACAGAGGTCTTTGCTCCCACAGTGAAATGATATCTACAAGTAAAGGGTCTGCCTGAGAAAGTTCTTCTTATAATGGACAATGTTCCAGCACATCCACCACAGTTGGATGAAGAGTTTGATTTCATCAAACAAAAGTTTGATGAAGCAATCCAAAAAAATCTTGTCTCCTAATACCACACTCCTACAACCAATGGATCAATATGTTATTTCCAACTTCAAAAAGCTTCATATCAAAGCTCTTTTCCAAAGATGTTTCAAAGTCACAGAATTAACCCTCAGGGAATTCTGGAAGAATCACTTCAATATTCTTCATTGTTTGCATCTTATTAGTAAGGCATGGGAAGATGTCTCTGTGAGAACTCTAAAATCAGCCTGGAAAAAGTTATGGCCCGACTGTGTCCGAGGAACTGCACTGGAAGGACCTGAAAGCGAAATTGACATTGTAGATACATTTGTCTCCCTGGGCAAGACGATGCATTTGAAAGTTGATGACGCAAACGTAGAGGAGCACAACGTTGAGCTGACCACTGAAGAGCTACAATAGGAGTTAAGACGAGAGCAGGAAAAGCAAATGTTTTCAGAGAACGAAGAAGAAAGAAACAAAAAGGGAGCAATTCCAACAAGTGACAAAAAAATCTTGCAGAACTGGGGCAAATTGCAAGAATTGGTTAACAAGTGGCATCCAAATCACGGTAGTGTTTCTAGAGCCAACAATATTTTCAATGACAATGTCATTAATCACTTTAGAAGGGTGTTAAGAAAACGACAGATTCAGTCAACCTTGGATAGGTTTTTTAAACCTCCCTCACCTAAGAGACAAAAAGAAGCAACTGAAGACAACAAATCGAAAACTCCTGAACCACAAAAGCAGCCACAAGAAAATTGATTTTTTTTTTACAATTTAATGGAAGATGATTTTCATGCTAATCATGTAAAACCAAAGATTTCATAAACAAAAATTAATATGTAATGGTATACAAGATGCATATTGATAGGTAAAAATGCTCCTTCTCACTCCTTCTCCATTTCTTTGCATTTTCTTCATTTAGTTGAGAATAGTGTTTTTTTTTGTTTTTTTTTGAATTTTTAAAAAATTTTTGAATCTGGAAACGGATTAATCGATTTCCCATAAGATATAATGCAAAACTGGGTTTCGAGACATACTTTTCGAAATACAAACCGTGGTCAGGAATGAATTAAGTTCATAAGTCAAAGTATCACTGTACTTATAAGCACTCCAATATTGTCATATTTAACAATTCGTTCTGACTGAATCAATCGACCTAGATATTCATCTTCGTCTCTTTCCTGCCTTTAGCATCAAACATCTGATTTGCTGCTGACTTTTTCTCACCTATTCTATTTAAATGGCCATACAATCTTAGATTAGCTCTGCTTACATCTTCTTGAATATTAATAATGTCAACTTCCATTCTAATATCATCATTTTTAATATGATTCTGTCTTGATGCCATCGGTTCGCTCCCCTAATTTTTCTCAGAACCCTCAAATTTGTCTCTAGTCTCTGATCAACGATTTCTAACTGAACTCTCAGATGCATAACAAAACTGGTTTGAACACTGGCTTGTAACCTGCTAGTTTGGTATTTTGGCTAATTTCTCTGTTATTCCATATAAATTTATTCAGCTGGCTATCCATCATACCAGCTTTGCTTATTCTGTTGTCTATTTCCAGATTTAAGCTGCCATCTTTACTAAAAGCTGTGTGATTAAATAGCTGAAATATTTTACTTATGCTATAGTTTTTTATTGTTTTACTTGTTCTGTTCTATTCAGAATGCAGCTGAAGTTTTCTATGCTCCTGTCTATTTTCATATATATTTTTTTTATTTAATTTTTTTTTATTGTTGATTTTCATGCCAAATTTGTTACGCCTGTTATTCAATTTGGTTAAAGAATCCAGGAGACTTGTTTAGCAGTAGAACATCATCTGCATAAAGCAAAGAGCTAAGTTGGACATTTCCAATTCTAATACCAGGCCTAATTGCACTTTCTTTCATAATGTGATCCATATAAATGATGAATAAGAGTAGAGATAATGTGCATCCTTATCTTACCCTTGATTTTACATCAAACCATCTTCCTTTATTTCCTTCAATTCTAACTGCTGACTGACAGCTTAAATACAAACTACGTATTGCTCTGCATAATGTTCCAATCACCCCATACAAGTGAAACGTTTTGAAAAGCTTTTTTCTGAGCACCTTGTCATATGCTTTTTCCAGATCTACAAAACTCCAGTACAAATCCTTGTCATATTCCCACGATTCCTCAACTACTTGTCTTAAAATGAAAATCTGATCTTGACAAACTAGCTTATTCTTCTCCAAGTTTCTCTTCCACAGTCTTCCTCAACCTTTTTTTCGAGTATGTTTGTATGCATCTTACCTGGAACACTTGACAGAGAAATCCCTCTGTAATTCTCACATTCAGTTTTATTCCCCTTTTCATAGATGGATTATGAGGGTGAAGAAAAAAATGAGAAGACCCTCGAGTTAAGATGTTAGGAATCAGTGAAGTAAGATGGAAAGGAATGGATCACTTTGATACTGATGAACCTTTGAAGAAATGTAGTAGCATTCACAGTTAGAAGAGAATACAGAAAATACATTTTGGGTTACAACATAGTATCCGATATAATAATTCTAACCAGAATAAAGGCATACCCAGTGAATGTTACACTCATTTAGGTGTATGCACCCACTACAGATTCAAGTGAAGATGAGGTAGAAGAATTTCACTGCAGCTTGCAACAAGTAGCATACAATATTGATAAAACAGATTTTCTCTTGATATTAGGTGATTGGAATACAAAATGGGTGAAAAAGAAGAATGAGGCATTACTGGAAAATTTGGTTTTGGAGAGGAATGAAGCAGGAGAAAGGATGTTGGAGTTTTGTGTTGAAAACAGTTGCTTTATTGCAAACACTTGCTTCTAACAACATAAAAGAAAGATTGTACACATGGACTTCACCCGATGGTAAATACAGAAATCAGATAAATGATATTGTTGCCAGCAGACAGTGGAGGTGTGCAATTCAAGCAGCAAAACCACTACCTGGTGCAGATTGTGGGACAAATCATAAATTATTGATAGCTGAAGTTAAATTAAGGGATAAGAAGAAACCAAAGGACATTATCAGATTTGATTTAAATCCTATAAATGAAGCATTTAAAGTAGAACTCAGAAAGAAATTAAATCAGGAAGAGAATTGGAAGAATAATGGGGGGGGGGGAATACACAGTCATAGAAGCAGCAAAGAAAACTCTAAATAAAGCAACAAGAATGAAAGATTATAAACGGTTGTCAGAAGAAGCTATTCAAATGCAGAGGAAAGAAGAAAAATGAAACAAGAGAAACAAAGAAAGGGTTAGACAACTGAGAGCAGATTTCTAAAGACAGGCGACGAAAGATAAGGAAAAACATATAAACAAAAGTTGCAAGGAAATTGAAGCAAGCAATATTATGGTTATAAGAGATCTGTTTAGATAGAAAAATTAGAACTCCATGGTGGACAGAGGAAGTTAAAGAGGCATTGAAGGAAAAGAAGAAAGCATATCAAAAGTTCCTGGCAAATAAGTCAGCTTGTGCTCTTAGAGAATACAGAGACAAATGCAAGAATGCTAAACACTGTGTAAATCTAGCTAAACAAAAGTCATGGGAGGACTTTGGCAAGAATATAGAAAATAAATATCAAGAAAGTGGCAAAATATTCTGGAGGTTGTTGAAGAAGCTTAGGAATGGAGGAAAGAGTGCTGTAAAAGGAGTTAGAGATGATAAAGGTGACATGAAAACAGGAGAAAAAGATATCCTTGAAGTATGGAGTAATTACTTTGAAAAACTGCTAAATGAAACAAGCAGTGGTGACAGCACGGTGGTAAAAAACACTGACCAGGCATGCAGTCAGGAATACATATCCATACTTGAAGTAGAAAAAGCCATCAAAGGCTTGATATGTGGAAAGGCAGCAGGAGTAGATGATATTCGACCAGAAATGCTGAAGTATGGTGGTATAAGAGTCTTACAGTGGCTGAACTGCATAGTTCAGAAATCCTGGACAGAGGGAAGAATTCCCGATGATTGGATAAAAAGGGAAATAAAACTGAATGTGAGAATTACAGAGGTATTTCCCTACTGAGTGTTCCTGGCAAGATCTATGCAAGTATACTTGAGAAATGGTTGAGAAGAATTGTGGAAGAAAAGCTTGGTGAAGAACAAGCTGGATTCAGGCCAAATAGAGGCTCTCAGGATCAGATCTTCACTTGATGTGAAATTATGTCGATTTGGAAAAGGCATATGACAAGGTGCCAAGAGAGAAGCTATTCAATAGGCTAACAGTTATATGGTGTCAATGGGGCATTATATCAAGCAATACTTAGTCTTTATTTGAGTTGTAAGTCAGCAGTTAGAATTGAAGGAAGTACAGGAAGATGGTTTAATGTTAAATCTAGTGTGAGACAAGGATGTACATTATCCCCTCTGTTATTCATTATCTATATGGATCACATTATGAAGGAAAGTGGTATTAAACATGATATCAAAATTGGAGATGTTAATGTCAGCTCTTTGCTTTATGCAGATGATGTTATTCTTCTAAATAAATCCGCTACAAGTCTGCAAGATTCTGACTAAATTGAATAACTGTTGTAATAGATATGGTATGAAGGTCAGCAATAAAAAGACAAAGACAATGAAAATAGGCAGAATCATTGAAAATGTCAGCTGTGTTGTGAATGGAAAACCTGTGGAACAAGTAAAACATTTCAGATACTTAGGCACGATTTTTAGTGAAGATGGTAAATTAAATATAGAAATAGACAACAGAATCAGCAAAGCTGGTATGGTGGGAAGTCAAATGAATAAATTCATATGGAGTAAGAGAGAAATTAGTCAGAACACTAAATTAGCTGTATACAAGACAGTGTTCAAACCAGTTTTAACTTAATGGATCTGAGAGCTGGGTCAGAAGTAAAACACTTGACCAAAGACTAGAGACCGCAGATATGAGAGTCCTGAGAAAGATCATAGGCATGAACAGATGGCATCAATGGCAATATCATATTAAAAACAAGGATATTAGGAAAGAACTTGAAATTGTCATCATCCAGGAATGCGTTAACAGAGCTAATCTCAGGTGGTATTTTCTTGATAAGAGAGCTCACTTAAACAGAATGAGCAAAGAAAGATTAGCAAAACAAGTGTCCTCTGCCAGGTTGGCAGCAAAACGACCCAGAGGAATTCCAAGATATAGGTGGATTGATACGGTACAAAGTGCCTTAGACCAGCGCTTCCCAAACTGTGGGCCGCAGCCCCCTAGGGGGCCGTAGGTTTTGTTGAGGGGGCTGTGAAATAATGAAAACAAATTTAAAATGTTTTAAGACTAAGTAGATTTTTTTCATTTTAAAAGAAACGTATTTTAACTTTTATTATTCTTTTTTTGTTATTTTTTATATTTTAATGGAAAAATTCACACATTGGTGCTGCGTATTTCGGCGCTTAATGAATATTAGTAAATATTGCTTATTCATATGTTTCATTTCAAAGCAGTGGTTAATTGTATTTACTTCGAATGCTCTCCAGGGAAGCTCCAAATCTTCCTGTCCCTTTCATCAATCAGGGACTGTTGATATTGACTTTATATACATATCAAAACTCGTTTTATATTATCACTGTCATCCGAGCTAGTTTTCTGTTACCAATAAAAGTTTCGCATATACTTCACACATGAAAAAAAGCTTAAACAAGTTCATGTGGGGACATAGTTACTCGCTTGCAGTGGTAAACAACACCCCCTCCTTAAAAGCCACTATACTGCAGAGGCAATAAAAACAAGTACTTTTATTATGCCAGTGAATAAGGTATGAGGAGTGTGTGTAATATATTTCTCAACAAATAGTGCAATTAGAGACAACTGGGATAAAAACACACTAATTAATGAATCACATGTCCCCTCATACAGAAACTATGCTATATAGACTGAAACAAAACCATATGTTGCACGGACAAACACAGTATCTTAACTAAAAACTATTGTTATTAATTAGATATGTGTGAGTTCGATTTCCCAAGGCAGCAATAAAATTCAACCGAACGTGTTAAAATTCGTAAAAGTGTTAAAAGTAAGTAATATATATATAATGAATGTTATGGCAGTTTCACATATGGAATTCGGTTGAAGAGAGTTAGCATTTCAACTCAATTGTCAGCTATGCTTTTATCTTTCGGCTGCGCGATCTTTTGTTAATACCGCACCAATCATATACACGTTTTAATAACACCTGCCTTTGCTGTCTGTTTCGCGTTAGGCTTAATTACCGTAAAGGGAGAAAAGTCACAAAAGAGAAAAATGTTCTTGGTCTGGGGATTCCCTTATTCAGGTAATATTCACTAATTTCATGTTATCAGTCTGCGGTGTGCCAGTATCGGTAAGTGGTGATATTATTTGATCTATTCTACGATAAAAAATTTAACCTTCAGATGGATAAGTGGCTGATAAAAAATTTTAAAAAAATCCCGGGAACAATCAGAAACAGACTCAAAAAAAAGGACAGTATTTCATATTTCACCAGAACAGCCTGCATCGTCTTCAGAACCAAACGGTAAGAGGCAAAAAATGTAATATATGCATTTGATTTTTGCAATATTCGCTGTGTATGTCTTGTATTGAATATAAATACAATAAATATTATAATAATATATCTCTCTATTACGATTTTTTTTCGAGGGGAGCCGTGAAATATTTTAATTTTTGCAAAGGGGGCCCTGACATCCAGAAGTTTGGGAAGCACTGCCTTAGACGATAGAAATATAAGATCTGATAATGTTGGAGTCTTGACATGTAACAGACTGATTTGGAGGAAAATTGTAGATAGGAAGTTAGTAATGATGTAATTTTTTTCATGTAGTACTATCATATCCTGTACACCCCTTGAGAGTACATGGCAGGAATTTGATGATGAGATCTGTTTAGAAAAATAAATGATGCTACAGGGAAGTTTATCCCTAGACAGGAGTTGTAAAAAGTAATTCAGGTAAATGTATGATGAAAGAAGAAGCAGTGAAAAAAAGATAGAAAGAGTGTAGAGGATTTGTATAAGAAAGGTAATAATATTGAAGAAGAATCTGAAAGAGAGAGAGAGAATTTATTGAGGAACCCATGAAAAGTAAAATGATATCAGCAATGGAACAGCTCCTGGAGCTGATGGTGTGTCAATGGAATTATTTAGAGCAGCTGGGGATGAAGCAGAGAATATATTGAGTGAAATTTGTCAACAGGTTTGGAAGACAATATACTGGCCTAGAGATTGAAACACATCAGTTCATCCCATTTTCCAAAAAAACTCAAATCCCAGAGATTGTAAGAATTACAGAACCATCACTTTAATTTAATATGTAAGTAAAATTATGCTAAAAGAGATCCAACAGAGATTGGAGGCATATGTGCACAGAGAAATGCCACAAGAACAGGCAGGCTTTAAGAGAGAGATAGTACACCCACAGATATGAGACCCTTCGACACGTCTGCACATGCCAACAGAAGGAGAATCCAATCCAATAATAGAGTAATCAATCTGTATTGTGGGATGAGTTGTTTATTATTACATGTCAGAAAATTAATTTCTCTTTTATGATCATTGTAGTTTTTAAAGTGGTAACTATTTTGCTTGTATAACAGTTGGAAAATTTTACCTATAAATTCATTCATCGTCTTATTTCTTTCTCCATTTCAACATGAATTAACTCTTCTTGGCAGCCTGCCAACGAGAGTTCTCCCTTCTGTGGTCGGACTTTAGAGGAACTAGACACCAAATAGCAAACATGAGATGAATTATGGAAAGAACAAGAGAATTTCAGAAAGAATAGTATTCATCTGTTTTATTGATTATAAGAAAGCTTTTGATTGCGTGGATCACAACAGACTGTAGATTGTAATGAGATCAATGGGAATACTTGAACATCGCATTTTCTTGATAAGAGAGCTGTATGAAAACATGAAGCTTCAGTAAAAACAGTCTTTGGAGAAAAAGGGGTACAGGCAGGGTTCTATACTGTCGCCCTACCTTTTTCATATTTATATTGCATATATTATGAGAATGGCTAATTTAGACAAAGATCCAGTTGGTACAAATTGGTGGGAGAAAAATAAATAATTTAAGATATGCAGATGATAACCCTCATAGCAGAAACTAAGGACGATCTGGAGCAATTGATTCTATTGGTTAAGACAGAAAGTAACAAAGCCAGGCTTAATTTAAACATCATCAAAACAAAAGTGATGGCTTCTGGCAATTTAAATGAATTTATAATAGAGGGAAATTAAATAGAAATTTGTGAAAGTTATGATTTACTGGGGTCCAAAATCAGAAATAATGGTAAATGTGAAGATGAAATTAAAAGAAGGATAGTCATGGGAAAAAAAGCGATGTAAAACCTGGCAAAAATTATGAAAGATAGAGGTGTGAGTAAGGCTACAAATGTTAGAATTGTCAAAGTAATGGTATTTCCAGTGGTGATGTATGGATGTGAAAGCTGGATTATTAAGAAGAAAGACAGAAAGCAAATTAATTCATTTGAATAATGAGTGTGGAAGAGACTATTAAGAATCCCATGGATTGCAAGAATGACCAATGAGAAGGTTTTAGAGAATTTAAAGACAGAATGCTCTTTGGAGGTGATGATCGCTAAACAGAAGTTGATGTACTCTGGTCATATTATGTGAGCTGATGAATCATTGGAGAAGACAGTTATGTTAGGGAAGATTGAGGGAATAAAAAGAAGAGGAAGACCACAAAACAGTTGGATGGACAACATAAAAGAACTTACCAACTTGAACTTACAATTATTGAAAGAAAGGACAAGAGGTCGAGTGGAATGGAGAGCCTTTGTTCACAGGATCATCAAGAGTCAAAAATGACTGGATGGCACATAACAACAACTATGAGAGCTCTACTCCAATCATTGGGAATTCAACCTTCTGACCAGGCCCTCTGAATTATGCATTGTAGCCACTGCAAAACTTTTATACCTTCATTAAACTTAAGTATCAATTTATTTGAATACATCATAGCCATCATTAGCAAAAGCATGCATGTGAATGCATAAACACGCAAAACATGATGAAGAATGCGACACAATTTGAAATATTTTAAAAAACCCCAGTCTCTTCTATAACTACATAGTGGTTGTCATCTTCATTAGCCTTTACTGTTTGTCTACTAGTTTGTATGTTTACATCTGAAGAAATCCTATGTAATTAAGATGAAATTTAATCTTAATTAAAATAATTGTTACTATCTTATTCTGATTTTCTGAATTATGAACTCTTACACACACAATCACATGCATACTTATCCGACCTTCATGATGATGATAATACAAATTAAATGGCATAAGGAAAAAATTGTCAGGTTTATGAAATGATACATAACAAAAAATACAAGATCGTTTATTTTATAATCCTTACCATGCATTCTCTGCTGATAACATTATAATGTGATGCTTTAAAGCGTGTTCGCCTAGCTGGTGATGCTTCCCTATGGAAATTATCCATATCTGAATCAGCAGCAATTGTTGCTGTTGTTGACCCTGTTGATGTTACAGCTTCAGTTGTTCTGGATACCACTGCTGCTGCTGCTGATGGTGGTGTTGCAGTTATTACCTTTTCTTGAATGTTACTTCTCCTTGGTCTTCCTCGTCGTGATGTAGCATGGGAACTTTGAAAACGTCTGCGATAAGCCCTTTTTCTACCAGTTTTTTTTAAAGCACTGTCTGGTGTTGAAGCATGGGAAGACTTGGTTGATTCTGTCACCTGCAATATAAAAATGCAAAATAATAGTGTATATACTGGGTATTAGAGTTAACTAATAATGATTTCTAAATATTTTTCATTCTTTATGTTACAGATAGTTTTCAAACCCCTTACTGTATAACTTATGATCAACTTAATTCCAAATGATTCACGAATGAAAAATAAATGAAAATGTTTGATTATATGTTTGATTATGTGATGAGTCTTCGGACTCCTTGGAGGTATCAGGAATAATAATAATAATAATAATAATAATAATATATTTTTTTATTACTCCTGTTTATTTTCCATCTAATTGTACAAATTACTTACTTTGGCATTATTTTAAAAGCTTGTCAGAGTTAAAATTAGTCAGGTGAGGAGTGAGTGAGTGCTAGAGAAATGGATTATTATGATACCTTCACTATGAAGGAATTTACTGATTTTTATTTTTATTTTTAATATACTTGTATAACTTACATACAATAGCAATGTATGTAATTTCAAGGTTTTTTGTTACTAGTACTCCTCTCCCAAAATACAAAAACTTCACAATAGCTGCTCTGCCTAACAAAGGCAATTCTGGTAAATGATCAGTAAAATACAATCAGTTTGGATAACAAGATAAATGACTGAAGACATTTATGCCAGCAGTATCACCAACCAAGACGTGTGGATGGGTTAATGGATAGCATTTCCTCTCTTACCTATAGGACATGGACTGAAATCTCACACCATAGATGTTATGTAAATATCTTTAGGTGACATGATTTTCATTGTCTAGTGTGAGACTACAATATCTGTATGTAGTGTCCCTTTTTCCATCAATTCAATACATTATTAATGAAGAAAGTACATTATTACTAAGATGATGAAAAGGGTTTTTTCCCGATTAATGGCTAAGTGCAGAAAGGCTGTTTTGCTAAAGATTATTATTATTATTATTATGTGACACTTCCAATGAGAAATTATGTACAAAACCTCATCGAGGGAGGACACCTAATCCACAGCCCAATCCACCAACCACAGCAAACTGCCACCACTACCATCACCTACACCAGTGGGGATCAACCTTTTTCACTACGTGAGCTACTTTTCTATAAAAAGTTATTCGGCGATATACTCTCTTATATAGATCACGTCCCCTCAATCTGATATCTGATTACGCACAAATAAACAACTAAAAACTTTGTGTATTTAAAAATTTATTTATCACTTTTAATTATATATATTATTTCTCTATTTTGGAAAACCAAACTTAGAAAAAACAACATATTGATTACAAACTCACAAGTTAGAGGAAATGCTGGTTGATTAAAAAAAAAAAAAAAAAGAAAAAAGTTAATGTGAAATTTGGCATTGTTTGGACCTCACAATATTTTCATAGTCAAGTTGATATAAAGAAGTGGCCAATCAAAGACAATTATCCAAATGAGCATTTGTAATTTGGTTTCTTAACTGATTTTTTATGACGGTCATATTTGAAAAAGCGGATTCTGACAAGTATGTCGATCTGAAGCATGACAGAATTTTTCGCGCAAAGTTAATATTGGGAATTTTTCATGTGCATACTTCCAAATGACTTCATTGTTTATTGATTTTAAACGTAAACTATTCTGAATGTTTATTATCTCAAGTTCTACTTCAGCTTGGTTTATATCAAACAGCCCACTAATTTTTTTTGAAATTTCTGTGATGTTCAAGTTTTCTTGAAATGGATTATTGATAAAAGATACATACATTTTAGTTTTATTAAAATCTTTAAATCTTGAATTTATTTCTTCCTCAACTAATTCTATTTCACGAATAAATTCTTTTAAATCATAGTAAAGCATTTCTTGATTTTGTTCAAAAAATTTTAATAAATATGGGAGATGTCTAAATTCGCAGTCATTTATATTTTCTTTAATAAAAGTAAGTATTGTTGGAAAGTTTTTATTGAACTTAACATGTCAATTAAATTTTTATCTCTACCTTGTAACTCTAAATTTAAATTGCTTAATTTCATACAGAAATCTACTAAAAATGATAAGTGCAACAACCATCTTTTATCACTCAATTGTGGATAAATATCTCCTTTATCATCAAGAAAATTTTTTATATTGTTAATTATAGTAGCAAGGCTTATAGTTACCTTTAATTAATATACTTTATATGCGTTGTTAATTCCATAAACTAATCACCAGTTATTGTTAATTAATACAAGAAATCTTTCTAAAAATTGACTTCTGCTGAGCCAGCGAACATTACTGTACAACAGAAGTTCCCTATCATCATCTGCCTGTAATTTAAATAACTGCCATTGCAGGACTTTTCCTCAAACATAATTTACAATTTTAAATGTAATATCCAAAACATCTTTTACTACAGAGTACTTGTTGGTGAATAATACAGTAGTGCGTTAAAAAATCTGGATATTTCTCATCGTTTTTACATAATGAAATGAAGCCTGATTTATTACCTATCATTGCAGGAGCACCATCAGTAGTAATAGACACAAGTTTAAAGAGTAGAAGTTTGTGTTGTTTCACAAATTCATCAAACGCCGAAAAAATGTCTTCTCCCCTAGTCTTTCCCAATAATAGTATAATTTTCAAAAGTTTTTCTTTACTTGAATAATTTTGAAATACCATGCGAATAAATACCATTAACTGAGCAATATCAGTGAAGTCGTTTGATCCATCAAATTGTAATGAAAATGCAACACACTGGTCAATGTCTGACATTAACCTGGCTTAGAACTCTTCCTTTCGACAATTTGAAACCTTGTCTGTGGCCTAGAAGTAGTCTCTCTCTCTAGCGACGTCTCGAACCCAGAAGCTCCTTTCTGGAAGCAGGAAACTCCTCTCTCTCAAGCAACGTGGATCAGGGCAGTCTCTCTGACGGTGACTCTGGACCAGGCAACCTCCTCTCTGACAGCAATTCTGCAACCGGGACCCCTTCTGCTTGTTTCAGTCCCTTTTTATTAGGCCTCCTCTGAGACCTCACATGAAGTTTGGCAACCCTCAAAGAATCGGTATGAGTCTTTCATCTTAAGTTTCAAGTTCGGCATGCCTTTGGTTCTCCTCTGCTTTCTTTTGATTGTAAGTTGCCGGCCATCGGAAAGTTGTTTGAACTCTTTCTGACTGACTTCGGAGATGTTTACACTTAGAGCCTGCAAGCCTTTCTCATACATACAAGTTTCAATAACAATTTTTCTAATGCTGCCATGTACAGCTTTGGCGACAAAAACATTGCCTTTATTTTTAACACTCTAACATATTCTTATTAAAGCACTATATCCAGTTAGCTTCAAAAGAGTTATTTACAAAAACATCTTACCGAGACAAAGTTTATTTTTTTACAATATTCACATGGAACATGGAACTTAACCTAAGTAAAAAATCAATGTAACGTGCTTTGGAATATTTAATATTTAAGCTACAATCAAGTTTTTACACTTGCTTATAATCGTATTCACTCGGCTCGCTGTTTGACTTCCACTGATCAAAATTCATTCATTTACCCGGACTGATAAGAAAATTACTGATTTGACAATTTTAACGAAAAATAAATAAACAATAGCAATACACTTAAAGCGAATTAAAAATAATACAAAATAATGATAAATAAAATATCATGTTTTCAGTTTTAATTAAATTTGTAAGCAAGGAGGAATACACAAGAGATTGACCAAAAATTGCTCTGCGATCGACTGGTTGAACACCCCTCACCTACACCAAAGCCATCTGCTGACCACCACCACCACTACTACTAGCATTCATTGTCTGCAAATTGTGTGTGTTCCCAAGGCTGATTTGTGAGTTATGCAGAATGAAAAACCCTGCTACCTCTGTATGAGGTCGGCTAACTCACCTTCAATTGAAAAAAATCCATATGTAAAGATTCCTCTCGCTATGATGAGAACTGAACTTAAGCCTTTTCCAATCGAAGGGTGCAATGTACCTTCATTCTTCCAATTGTGGCATGGAGATGTTAAAGATGAAAAATAATTTTCAGCTCTGAAAATTCATTATGGCTGTTGTTCAACAAAATCTAGGTGCCAAAAGATTTTTATACAAAGGAATGTACACAACCAACTTGCTTGAAATGGCGTTCTAAAAACATGTCTAACCTTCCACACCAAGATTTTTAGCCAATCACTCCTACTAATGTACTCCATATTTTAAGTGTTTCTTGAGGAGGTTATATCAAATTAACTTGCTCAGTAAGAGAAGTTAGGAAATAATTAAAATTGCATTATTAAAATTTAAAAATTTTAAGTAATTACTAACTTCTCCATAATGCATACTTTGGAGCCTTCATAGCTCAGTCAGTATAGAGGAAGCCCTTTGGTCAGAAAGACCTGGGCTCAATTCCTGTCAGTGACATGAGAAACATTTATCTGGTCTCTTTCAACTAAAAGGTGAGTTAGCCAGTATCATATGGAGGTAGATGGTTTTTCACCTGGAAACTCAGGTTTTTCGCCTCCAGAACAGGCAAACCGGCCCTGTGAACAAACATGGATTACAGTCAAGAATACGTCCTAGCCATATGACAGCCCTGAGCCCAGATAAAATTGGGGGGATTGGGAAAAGCATTGGTGAACTACCCTGTAAAAACCTCACCAGAAATACTTTGTGGGCAATGCCTACAAAGTCACCTATGGTCAGAAATTACTGAAAGGGAAAACCAGAATGCATTACTTCTCCCTAAAAGCAAAAATTAGGACACTATTCAATGAAAAATGAGGTGCAAGTTAAACTTATTGATCACTTATAATTAAATTGTAATATATATTGATCTTTAATTGACCATGATTTATAAATATCTAATACCAACAAGTTTCGCCGACGGGGCTGTCCGGCTTCTGCAGGGCTTATAACAGTAAGAGGGAAAAAAAAAAAAAAAAACTCCAAGTGGCTAGTAGAGAGAAAATGGAGTAACACTATCATATAAATTAAACATTAAAACAGAATGCGCAACATTATACGCATGGAGCGTGTTGTGTTAGTCACTGTTATGAGAGCATGTTCTGTAGTTTTGAGCGAAATTAAATTCTGGCAGACTGGGTGATCTTATTAAGGTTTTCTTATTGATCACTGTTGTTCTCATCCAAGCAGTAGTCGCCTTGCAAATTTATTTACCAAGCCAGCAAATCTATTACTTCTGAAAATGTTGGTAGTTGTCTTTCTCTAAGATCAGTCAGCACTGGCAAAGACTCACTCTGGATCTCAGAAATGTTTTCAAAGCTCCATCTTCTGAGATGTAATTTCACCTTGGGGAATTTAAGTCAATAGGGAACCAGACTCAGAAATTACAGATGACATGAATTTTTAGTGTTTGTTCTTTGGCTTAGGCCCATAAACAATGCACAGACAACACATTATTCTCCCAGAGCATAATCACGGTGAAGTAACTATTTCTGTATGTGTGTGCCAATTTTCTGCTGTTTTTGACAAACATTCTTTTTGCCTAAGTAATACTGTTAGTCTGCACTTGGCCTGCAGACACAAATTTGTCAAAAACCATCACATATTTAAGGGTTTGGTGAAGCAAAGACAGCTGAGATAATAATTACCGTATTTGCCGGTGTATAACACACACTTTTTTTCTTTGAAAATAGGTCTGAAAAACAGGGTGCGCCTTATACGCCGATACTCAGTTTTTTATTACTTTCATTTCTGGAAATTTTCTCTGTTCCGAGTTATGCTATTTCTCTCTTGCTTCCTTGAGGTGTGTGAGAGCATTCCAGTTATGTTAGTTATGTATTTAGCTATTTAGTTATTTATTTAGCTCTGGAGATGAATTTCTGGGTTTTGACGATTAAAAGATGGGTACTCTTTCCTAGTTATATTAGGTATTTGTTGAAAGTAGACCTACTTATTACTTTATATTTGAAATACTGTAAATTCATTATAATATTCAGTGATAAAGTTTTTCCCTAAAAAATGTGTACAAAACAGGGGGTGTGTCCTATACGCCGGTGCGTCTTATACACTGGCAAATATGGTACTTAATAAATAAAACAACAGCATAATCAAGTATAGAAAGAAATGTATAAAAAAACAAGTAAAAAGATGTGTAAAAGCAACTGTAAGGAAGTTCATAAAAAACATATATATATAAAACCAACCAGGTATTAAAATCTTATATACAATAACTATATTCCTTAAATAAAAAGAATATATACAATATGTACATGATCTCTATACTGTGATAAATATTGATGTTCTATAAAAATTTAAAAATGAAAGAAACATTTTATGATTCTGATCAGCCTGAGTGTATAAGTGCTCAGATGGATTATGAATATGACTAAATTATTCACTGCACTCAACAAAACAAGGACAGTCCATTAAATGTGAATAGTGGGTAATCTTAAGAAAGAAGCATGTAAGACAACTATGACCTATGCAGAGTCAACCAAAAACAACTTCATCTTTATGACAGTGTAGTCCCTGTGCAGACTAGACTGCCGCAATTTGATTTTGGGCTTGATTTGATGGAGCTTGTAGTTGGTCTCTCTCTATTTCATGATGACTGTCACTTGAATACAAGTTTCAATCTTGTGATCTGCCTGTATAGGAGAAAGACAAGTGGTGGGAGAAGCTTGGGAAGAGAATTGACCTAACTGTAGTATCTGGAACCTTGTTTTCCTTAATTCCAATGTGGCTTGGGATTCAATAGAAGCACCCACCCAAATGTAGCTAACTTAAATGAGAGAGCCCTGGAATGTTCTGCAGATCTAGACTTCTTGTATTTTAGCATGTCATCTCTAATGAACCTGCATATATAAGGCATCTTTGGTAGCATTACAATGTTTAAAAATTCAAAGTGGCTAATGGCATGTTTTATGGTGTACAACTCAGCAGTAAAGTAGTTACATTTTATTGGGATCTGAGCAGATGTTAGATTGTCTGGAAAGACAGTAAAAGGTATATATAAAAATAGAGTATTCTTTAATCAGCTTGAAGGTGCCACTGGTAGATAACAAGAGGGGTAGAATGTTTGGATAGCCTGCAAAAAGAAAAGCTGCATCGAAGTACACATATGAATGCCTGTTGTCAATACCATCTACCTTAATATCTAGAGCTTCTAAGAGTGCTTTTGTTTACAAACCAAAGGGATGCATGACAGTTTGATGAGTGCTGTACAGGTTCTCCTATCATGGACAAAAAATAGTTGCCCACATGGGATGGCCTGGAAGAGATTTTATTTTACTAGCATATATCAGAGACAGCTGTTGATGTCAAAACAACAAGGATAGTTCATTTTCCTTATTGTAGGGACTAGAATCAATGAACTTTAAAATACTGCAACTGCAATTCTTATGGCTTGATGGTAAATAGGGTCCAATATAATGTACTTTCGCTCTGGCAGATGCATAGACTTGGGATCCATAATCAAGTTTTGTTCTAATCAGTGCATGGTACAAAAAGAGTAAAGAACATCTGTCAGTCAAGAGGAGGAAGATAGGGTGTGAAGGATGTTCATTGCTTTACAGCACACTTATCTTACAACTGATATTGTGTAAGGGAGGAAACAGCTTCTTGCCAAATAAGCCCCAAGAATTTAGCTTCTGGTGTGACTGAGATTAAAGTTTGTCCTAGTAGGAATTCTGGATCAGGATGAAGTTCATGTCTGCAACAGAAACGCACATGAACTGTCTTCTACTGTGAAAATCTGAACCCACTTGCAAGTATCCATTTTGAAAGACAGAGGAATTGTTCAATTATTGAGTTTATCCTTAATAGCAAAAAACCTAACATTGAACCTTGTGGGACTCCCTCCTCTTGAGCATATGGTCAGGAGAGAGTGGTTCCTATTTGGATTTGGAAGATTCAGTTGAATAAAAACAGGGAGATCCCCACTGAGACCAAAATTGTGTAGGTCTTTCAATATTCCAAATCTCCAAGAAGTGTCGTATGTTTTTTCCATATCAAAGAAAATCAATTAAAATTAAAATTAAGTGCTTGTATTTTAGCATGTCATCTCAAATGGATACTTCCAGCCAGACTGATCTGGCCTGGCTTCCAAGCAGCTGATTGTTGCAATAATAATAGACTTTTGCTAGATATCTGGAAACACATTCACATTCTCACAGAATATTCTGTTGAACAGGTATAATAGTTGATTATTTCAAAATGAGCATTATCTGGTCCAACAACAGTTGGGCAGCATTTAAGCAAAACAGTTTCTTGTTTTATTAATGGCCTGTTGTAATCTTCCACATCACTAGAAGAGAATAGAATAATCTCTTTACATTTCTGAGCAAGGAATTCAAGGGATAAAAAGATATTGCTGATGTTTTGGTAAAAATCTCACCAAAAGTGTCAGCAATTGCACATCCATTATGTGTAAGGATTGAAAGTGGGTGGGTAACATATCTGCCCTTCATTTTTCTAGAATTTATCCCAGACTTCTTTGCTATTGGCTGCTCTTGTTATAGAAGATGTGTATTGAATCCAGGATTCCTTTTGGTTCTGAAGACGATTGTGTCCTAGTCAGACACATTTGAAAGAATAAAATGTTTGTTGTTGTAGAATATATGCAAAAGATACATTAAGCTTTCTTCTAAGCTTCCTTGGTTGCTGTGCAATCAGCATTCCACCAAAGTTTGGGAAAAAGTGGAAACCAACTATATCTTTTAGGAATTGCAGATATGGCAACTTGTGTAATACTCTGTCACATGATTTACTGCATCACACAATTGAATTCTTATAAGGAAGAGAAGGTGAACCAGTCAGCTCGCTTGATTTTCCATCATGATATCTAATGTAATACACTTCCCAAAAAAAAGTTGTCATAAGTTTTTCATTTGGATAGAGGGATGGTAAATGGACAGATAACTCAATGGCAAGGAATTGCTATATAATCAGTAGTGAGCTCATTGATTTTCCTCTTTGATATGTTGTTATAAAGAGATATCAAGCATATCATGCCATTCAAGGATGTTTGCAGCTGTGAGAAATGGGATAAACACACAGGTCAAAGTCCCCATTGAAATTTCTTTACAGTTGCCTTCTCAATGTAAGATGGCAGATGTTGCTACTTTTGTGGTAGATAGCCTCTTTGCCTCCTGATGGAGATGCTTTGCTCAGTCTTAATTTTTTTGTATCTCATTTTCATCCTTCCACTTTTCACATGGTTGGGAGTAGGCTAGTTGATTTCTCTCACAATTGGTGCATTTCAGTGTTTAACACTTGAAACATTTGTTCTCATGGTTTATACCCACAATGGGCACAGCCATGACAGACAGTCTGAGAATGATCAAACTGCTGACATTTAATGGAGTGCAAAGGGTTCAGGAAATTATGTTATAACTGGCTAACCTAACTGGGCAGTTAAAACCTGCATTCAAAGATGTTCAAAATGGTGCATAGGATGGTGTTCCTGGTGTGAACTAGGTGCCCATCCTGATGTTTGAGGATTCTCCTTATGGCTGTTACTCGTATGTTGTGTTGCTACTTCAATAACAATGTCTTGAGTAGAATTTCTTTGATTTTGGAGATGTAGTCGACCATTCCAGATGAAGAGGGGTAACTTTTTTCCAAGTGGACATTCCCCTGTTGACGATTAATACTAATCATGATTGTTGTGGTCTCTGATGTTTTTAATTTCTTTTTATCGTTTCTGTTGATGTTTCAATGGTTTCTAAACTTTGTTGGGATTTGTTAAGGACCCTGATAAACAAGAGGATTAAAATATATTCATTCTTAGGAAGTTGGTTTCTTGCCTGAGTTCCCTGGATGCCATACTTGCACACCACAGCAGGATGTGGGTCCTGTCCCATGCAGAAGTAGATTCACTGCAACATAATTGGCCCTTGCAGGCAAACTCAACAGCTAAGTGATCCTGGCTGGTTAACCAGCTAAGATCGCCCATCTTACTGAAAAAGAGACCAAAGTAGTATGAGACTACCTGATCACCTTTCTGGATGTCCCACAGGTCACACCACATGGCAAATACAGTGGCATGGCATTGGACGCCAGTGACTGTGGTCTGGAAAATAAGATCATAACAAAAAAAAAAAAAAAAAAGACTCAGGAGAAATAGAGCAAAGAATAAATTTAAGGACTGACTGGTCCCACCTAGCTTTTTCTGAACATGGTAATGAAGATTCAGACTGAAAGGGCTGTCCTTTGGTTTTAGAATTATACATGTAAATATATCTTTCATTACTTGATATCTTGGGGAAAAAAAATAGTCTGTCATTTCTCAGATGACGGCACACCTATCTTCACAAACTGATTCCTGATATTTTTTAACATTTTAGTTTGCTTACTCAGAGACAGATAGTTCAAAAGTTTTGATTATAAAACAAAGATTAAATACTTTCTTCTTTTATTAATTAAAAAAAATGAAAAAGTATGTAAATGAACAATTAAACTATGTGTTCATGAAAGCACACTATAGTGATGACATATAACAGACTACCTCATAATTCTCTTACAAATATTCTTGGAAACATCTAGATAGCATTCTGCATACTTCAATTTCATTTCTTGGTATGTTTTATTAAGTGCAACCCAAAATCTCAAGGGTCAGATTCCTGACAGCCTAAAGCTCCAATATGTTGACTACATTTAAAAAAACAAAGTCAGAATCCATATCTTAGAAAGTGTTTTAGATATACACATGGAACATGCACATTGCAGTTATGCAAACAGTATATGATACTGTTAACAATTTATGTCATATTAATGAATGAACAACATTTATATATATATCAGGGGCAAATATTCAGGGTGTGCAGTGCTCATCCACCAAATAGCAATATCACCAATATTATCATTTTGCATTATTCCAGTTAAAGACTGCCCTAATTGTTTCCAGACTTCACGTGATATCTAAAAGTAAACACAACATACCAATGCTTCATGAAGAGGACACTTTTTGATGCGTAAATATTTCACATTCGAGTTAATAGCTTGGATGTGCATTCAAAATACATACACATTTGAGCCCTTTGAAAAGACGTACAGATGATGCAGCAGATCAAATTCTTAGTGTTCTAGAAGTTTTAAACCACTCAGAAGGTGAGGCATGGTGAGCTCTGAGACAATAGCATCTAGAGGCTGTAACTGGTTATTGTGTCAACCAATCCAAATGAACGTTTTCATTTGTCATGAGTTGCTGTTTTTGCATCCATGAAGTGTGAACTGATGTAATTTTTATATATAATATAGACAAGTTTTTAATATAATTTTATAAAATTTAAAATATTTACAATTGGGAAACAGTATTGTAGTCGAAGAAGGGAAGCCTCATCCTCCTCTTCCATATTTTACACCTCTGAGTAATTCAAATATACCAACCAAATAAAGCATTCTCCTTCATTATTGTTTTCTAATATACAGTATCTTAAACCAAACACATTGTCCCCTACTCTGAGTAAATTTGATTACTATTAATTGATAAGTTAAAGCAATGTTTCTCAAAGTGTGGTATGCTTACCCCCAGGGATACATCAAAGGTCTTCAGGGTTATGTAGCAATTTTTGGCTATGCATCATTAATGCATGGAATCATTATTAAGAAAAAAATAATTATTTTAAAAGCATATATTTCTCAATAAATTATATATTATGTATCAATTCTCCTACTCAAACTGTGATAACTGCTTCATTTGAATAGTTTGCAAATTCGCCAAGTGATCACTTGTGAATCTTCGCTGGGCTTCGTATATGAACGCAGATTGCAAGCTTGCAAAAATGAAAAGAGCGTATGATAGTGAGTGACAAAAAAGTAATTATACGAATCATTAGTAGATGTAATTAAGACAGTTAAGTAGATATAAATCAATGTGTTTCATTATTTGATCATATTACAAATTTGTTGTTAAAATAACGATTAAAAGGTTTGTACAACTTTTACAGTGACATAACTGCTTTAATAATGTATGGAAGTTATAATACCTATAATAAATATTTTATTTTTTTTAGCTTTCAAATTCTTAAGTATAGATCAGTGGTTAAAGACCTGATTTATAAAACGCACAAAATAGAGGAATATAGCAGATACAAGTAGCTGTAAGCAACAAGAAAATGTATCTGGGTCAAATGAAATTGATAAGGGTGTGTCGCCTAACATCTTTAAATAACCAACTAGGAAGAAGATGAAAAAACTTCATAAGTATGATATGAATTACTTGAAATATGAATAAAAAACGAAGGCCTGAAATCATTTAATTAAAATCGGCATTTTGAATTGAAATGTAATGAATACAAGGACAAACCTGTAGACTTTTTCAAAATAAACTAAAAAATTTAAAAGAATGATGTCGATCGTGTCAAGAGGTGAAAATATGAAAGCTTTAGAAGGTTCATATGTTGCTATTAATAGCAAAACATGGTGCAGTGGAAACAATTGGTGAAACTTGGATCAAGCCTGCAGCAAAAATAATAGCACAAATTATGATCAGGATAATGCAAGAAAAGGTCTTTTGATCGGATTTGCCTTTCATATAGTAGTACTATTTCATCGAAGAATCACTGAAAAGGATGAAAATATAAAACAAATATTGTTATCCAATATACATAGGAGTCGTTATTATGTGTTGCAGGTCAATGATTCCATCGACATTACAAATCTTCTAGTGTTCATTAGGTATGAAAAAAATCAAAGACTCCATGATGACCTTTTATTTTGCCAACCTTTGCAAAGGGTTGGCAAACAAAAGAACATACAACAGAAGAAATATTCAACAATATAAATACATTTATGTATTGAAACAAGCTTCATTGGAAACGTGTTGGAATAAGCACGTACAAAGCAAAATCCATGGTCTGATCTAAAAAACGGCTTGTTTCAAGATGTTGCACCAGATGCAAAGTCAACACACTGCTACATACACAGGAAGGCTTTGCCTACACATATCTGATGTCTACAGACAAGAAAAATTCTGGATGAAGCTGTAAAAAATCATACATTATATTAAAGACTGTCTTCTAAGTGCCAGACTTTTCTCTCAACTTTGCAAAAAAATGGGAAGTAATAATACATTTGCATTATGGAATACATTGGCAAGTGATATGAAGTCATTAACCTCCATATACAAGTAGCTCGGACGTGAATATATTTCACGTGCAAAACTTTGTTTTATAAAATTTCTTGGTATCTTTAACGTATAATATGCCAAAAGTAAAAAACTTTCTACATCTATATATATATATATATCATCATCATCATCAGATTCCTGACATATACCCTCAAGGGATGATATGAGTACTACATGAAAAACTTCCTATTAACAATTTTCCTCCAAATCAATCTTGTTATCTGTCAAGACTCCAACATTATCAAATCTTATATTTCTATTTTTACTGTATCAATCCACCTATATCTTGGTCTTCCTCTGGGTCTTTTCCTGCCAACCTAGCAGAGAATACTTGTTTTGCTAATCTTTCCTCTCCCATTCGGTTTAAGTGATCATACCATCAGAGATTAGCTCTGCTAACACATTCCCGGATACTAACAATGTCAAGTTCTTTTCTAATATCCTCGTTTTAATATGATATTGTTATGAATGCGATATGTTCACGCCCTTAATCTTTCTCAGGCCACTCATGCCTTCGGTTCTCTAGTATTGGAATAATTTATTTCTAATCCAGCTCTCAGATCCATAAGTTAAAATGGGTTTGAACACTGTCTTGTATATAGCTAATTTAGTGTTTGACTAATTTCTCTCTTATTCTATATAAATTTATTCAGTTGAGTTCCTACCATACCAGCTTTGTTCATTCTGTTGTCTATTTCCATATTTAATTTACCATCTTCATTAAAAACCATGCCAAGCAGATGAAATACTTTACTTTTTTTATAGGTTCTCCATTCACACTTCTTCTTCTTTCACTCTGCCTTATCCCATGTTAAACAGGGTCGGCGCACGAATCTTTAACCTTCCTCTTCCAAGTTCTCCGGTCCAGGGCATCCTTCGGACTCCATCCTTTCTCCCTAAGATCCTCTGTCATCTTATCCCTCCACCTGAGCTTGGGCCTGCCTCTTTTCCTCCTTCCCTCCAACTCCATATACTCCACTCGTTTACCAACATACTCCTCATCCTTCCTCTCAACATGTCCAAACCACCTCAGCCTACTTTCTAGTATCTTCTTGCCAATTGGTCCCACCTTAACCGTCCCTCTGATGTAGTCATTCCTTATCCTGTCCTCCTTTGTCACACCACTCATCCATCTCAACATCCGCATCTCCGCTACCTCCATCTTCCTCTCCTGTGCCTTGGTTATAGGCCACGTCTCCACACCATGGAGCATTGCCGGCCTCACCACCATCTTATAGAGCTTTCCTTTCCTCTTACAACTCACTCTCTTGTCACACAGGACCCCACTCATCTTCCTCCAATTCATTCAACCGCATGTTATTCGGTGCTGTATTTCCTCATCCAGGTCACCATTCCTCTCGACAACCGACCCAAGGTACTTGAATTTCTTCCCTGAAATTAGCCTTTCACCCTGAAGTCGTATGACGATATCCTCGTCGCTCCCCGTTGACATTAATGCCTTTCTCCACTCTTCCAGGGTATTTTCAAGCTTCTTTTGGGATGATTCACATAGAACAATGTCATCGGCAAACAGCATGCTCCATGGTGCCTCCTTCTTGACATCCTCCACTAGTACATCCATGACCAGGTCAAAGAGGTAGGGGCTCAGAGCTGACCCTTGGTGTAGCCCTACGACAACAGAGAACTCTTCTGTCATGCCGACACTAGACCTGACCTGAGTTTCTGTTCCCTCATACATCTCCTTCACCAACCTCACGTACTTCTCCGACACCCCCATCTTCCTCATACACCTCCATACCTCCTGCCTGGCCACTCTTTCATATGCCTTTTCCAGATCTATAAACACCATGTGCAGATCCACTTGCATCTCTCTATATTTCTCCATCAATCGCCATTCACACTGCAGTTGATATTTTCAATACTTCTGCCTATTTTCATTGTCTTTGTCTTGTTATTGCTGACCTTCATATCATGTCTATTACAACAGTTATTCAATTTAGTAATGAATCTTGCAGACTTGTAGCAGATATCATTTAGAAATATAACATGATCTGCAAAGAGCTGAGATCAATATCTTCAATTTTGATATCAGGTTTAATACTGCTTTCATTCATAATGTGATCCATGTAGATA
This sequence comes from Typopeltis vanoorti, assembly GCF_054136105.1. Lineage (NCBI taxonomy): Eukaryota > Metazoa > Arthropoda > Arachnida > Uropygi > Thelyphonidae > Typopeltis > Typopeltis vanoorti. Next base: position 74,346,854 of record NC_143573.1, on the reverse strand, counting down.
ATGAATAACAAAGGGGATAATGTATATCCTTGTCTGACACCAGATTTAACACTAAACCATCTTCCTGTGTTTCTTTCAATTCTAACTGCTAACTTACAACTCAAATAAAGACTTAAGTATTGCTTGATGTAATGCTGCATTGACACATACAACTGTAGCGTTTTGAATAGCTTATCTCTTGGCACCTTGTCATATGCTTTTTCCAGATCTGCAAAATTGAAATACAGATCTTTGTTATATTACCATGATTTCTCAACTATTTGTCGTAAAGTGAAAATCTGATCCTTAGCCTCTATTTGGCCTGAATCCAGCTTGTTCTCCACCAAGTTTCCCCCTTCCAAAATCCTTCTCAATCGTTTCTCAAGTATATTTGCATAAATCTTACCAGGAACACAGTAGGGAATTATCTCTGTAATTCCCACATTCAGTTCTATTTCCCTATTTATATTTGGGTAGTATGAGAGCTCTACTCCAATCATTTGGAATTCATCCCTCTGTCCAGGCCTTCTGAACTATGCAGTGCAGCCACTGCAAGACTTTTATACCTCCATACTTCAGTATTTCTGTTTGAATATCATCTACACCTGCTGCCTTTCCACATTTCAAGATTTTGATAGCTTTTTTCTACTTCAATGGATATGTATTCCTGACTGCATGACTATTGAGTGTTTTTTACTACTGTGCTGTCACTGATTGTTTCGTTTAGCAATTTTTTGACGTAATTACTTCATTCATCAAGGATATCTTTTTCACCAGTTTTCATGTCAGCTTTATCATCTCTAATTCCTTTTACAGCACTCTTTTCTCCATTTCTGAGCTTTTTCAAGAGCCTCCAGAATATTTTGGTACATATATATATGTCCACATGGTTAGCCGAATGGCTATTGCTTCGCAACCATATGCCCTGGGAAAGGAGTGTCCTGATTTCAATTCCCATCGCAATTCAACTCCCCAGTTTATCTGGGGTTTTTCCTCCTGCAAACAGGCAAACCGGCCCCATGAAAACATGCCTCTACGGACATAGAATACCACTGAGAATAAGGAGTAACCAATCGATTCTGTAGGATTTCAGTTATGAATGCCTACAAGGTAAAAAGTGTAGGTCTACTCATGAGCGTAAATTAGGATATATATATATATATATATATATATATATATATATATATATGCATGAAATAAAATATTTATAAAGGCATACTGTGAAGGTATCTATCTCAGATCTATTTTTATGATTGTTCACAACTGTCATTATTCTCAATTCTCTCTCTTTGCCTTGTGTTTTGTACAGGATTCACCATAATTTATGCATTCAGTCTGGTTATCAACTTTCTGCATTTCCTTGATGATCCTATACACCTCAGTGCATACTTATCGAACTATACACTCCTGGCTTCTGTGCCAAGCCAAATTCTATGGGTGAGTGGAATTCTCAGTTGAATGAAATCGTATACGGACCATAATGGTGGAGAATCATCATCATGCATATCAAGGATTTAGGCCTAGCATGGCCTGTTCCAGCTTAGAAGTCATCGTTGAATTTTAAGAGGACGTCCTGGTTTTCTTTTTCCTAATGGTTTGTACTTTAAGGCTTGTTTTCGTAATCTTTCTATTTTCATTCTTTGAACGTGTTCCATCCATTTATGTTTATATTTTTTAATTTTTTCTATTACTGGTTCTTGGTTTAATTCTTTCATAATATCTTCGTTTCTTTTGTGATCAAATAGTATACTTTGCAGTTTTTCTCATAAACTTCATTTCTGCTGTGATTAATCTTTGTTTGTCTTTTTGTTTTATTGTCCAGATTTCGCTTCCATACATTAAGACTGGTAGGGCAAATGTATTGTATACTTTTAGTCTGGTTTGTTTTTGAACTAGGTTTGGTTTAAATATAGAGTTAATTACACCCGTTATTTTTAAATATTTTGCAATTTTTAAGTTTATATCTTTTTTCAATTTCATATGTGATCATACATCCTAGGTAGTTAAATGAATTCACCTGTTCTAAGATCTTGTTATCTATTACTATTTTAGTTCTTGCTGGATCTAACACACTTAAACAACCAACACCCGAGGATCAAGTTCATCCTGGAAAAGGAGAAAAACAACAGCCTCCCATTCTTAGACACACTAGTCACCTGCCAGCCTGATGAAACCTTGGTTTTCTCAGATTATAATAAACCCACCCACACATGCAGATACATTCACCAACAATCCCCCCCCCCACAACAACATGGAATTATTAAGACACTATACAACATGGCTAAACTTATCTGTTCAAATGACAATGCCCTAACCACAGAACTAAACCACACCCTCAACACTTTCTCAGCCAATGGATACTGAAACCAGTAAATGACAACTCCCCCCTCCCCCCGCTTTACTACAAGGATTACTCTAAATCCATCACCATTCCCTACATCCTAGGCACCTCAGAAAAAATTACCAAAATCCTAAAAAAACATGACTTGATCTCATGTTATAGACCACATAGAAAATTGGCATCCCTTATCTGCTCCACTAAAGACCAACCACTTCCCCTAGATCTACCTGGTGTATGCCAGGTCCCTTGCAGCTGTAAGCTGTCCTACTTTGGCCAAATAGGCAGGACAGCGAATATCAGAACACAAGGACTACATCCGTTTTCACTAGTACAGCCACTCTGGTCTTGCAGATCATGCTCTGGATATACACTACAGAATATGGTGGAAGAAAGCCACGGTAATACACTGTAGTAAATTCAAATTTGAAAGGCTATTCATGGAATCAGCCTCAGCCTTAAGAAACATGCCAAACCTTAACAAATTTGGTTGCATGAGACTGTCCCAAATTTGGGAGACTTACATCAGAAGATCTTCAGCCCAATGGCCAAGAATGTCTACATAGCCCACTAGGGGGCACCATCAGGACTTTTAGGAGAAACAACAGCTTTCTGCTTCGTCCTCATTCTATAATTTCATCTATAATTCCAATATATTGGAATTATAGATTAAAGTTTAATTTATATCCTTTGTATGTTGTAAATTCCTTAAGTTATTTAATAAGCACAGAGAAATCTAAAAATCAGAAAAATAATCAGTAATGGCAGAAAAACAAGTAAAGTAAACAAAATGCAAAACGCTAGTTATGGAATAATAAATGTTAAGTTTGAATCACTGCTATTTTAAAAACAAGGGGTGCAATTTAGAGAAATGGGTTTAAAAGTAGTACACAAGTGGAAAAAGGTTGGGAACCTTTTTCTAATGCTTTGTATATTACTGAGGGTAAGAGAATATGAGTGTTTTTTCTTTTTGTTGCTGTGAGAGAAAAGGAGAGACTGTTCTGGCAGCACTGAATTATTGAACAGACTGTCTTCCTCATCCCACTGAAGAATAATACATGGATCGGTGTTTAAGGCACTAAACAGATGATCTTGATGCTTGGGATATTTGTGCACTGCATAGTTTATCAAATGACTAGGATAAATGGAAAGTACTATAGTCTGCAAAGTTGCAGATAGAATTCGTGGCAACAGAGGGTCATTTGTGTACATGAGAAAGAGGATAAATGATAGGATGGAGCCCTGAGGCACACCTGCATTCGTAATGAAGCTCGAAGAGAGGAAGCTAGCAATCCAATTATAGAGGATGGCTTTTTTTTTTTTTTTTTTTTTTTTTTTTTTGAAGCAAGCATGAATGCAAGACACAATCAGAAACTCTGGAAATGTCAACAGTAACAACACAATTTTTGCTGAACCTTGCATTTGGTATAGGCAAAGTATACTAGAGTTCTTGATGCAAGCCAGTTGCAATAAGCTGAATTTTTTTCTTCAACTGCTCTGATGTACTATCTAGGTCTATCAAGGTTAGAAAATGGATGAGGAAGCAGAGTTGAAACAATGAGGATTTCAAGACTTCATGCAAGTGAGGATAATTTCTGTGACTCATTCAGAGCAGGTGTTAAGGTAGGATCTGCCTATTGCTTTGGCTCATCGAAGGAAAAGAGTAGAAATTCCTGAGGTCATTTCACCTTGCACCTTTGTGCTAGAGGATGCAAGGTTGGGAGTGGTAAAATTCTGTGAGAAATGAAACTTGTACAAGTTTGTGGTCCAAGTTGCAAAGAAGGAAGTAACCTCTATGGAGTCTTTGGAGGATGAACTGGTTAAAAGAAATCCCAAGTAATGCATGAGTCAAGAGGATTTTCAGGAATTTGTGTAGGTAGATGAATACTTTGCGATATGTCATTACTTATGACAAAGATTTCTGCCTCTCATTCAACTTGATCAGTGGTGTTGGAAAAGATTCAGTAGAAATTATGGATGTTGAGGTTATCTCGGAAGACGACCCAACCATTTAGATGACCTGATTGCAGATGGCAGAGTTTCATGAAGAGGAATGTGATAAGGTCTGAGTAGTTATCAGAGTTTGGAAAACAGGAAATGCAGCAATTAATATTAGTAGATGGGGCAAGGAAATTCTAAGCCAGAAGAGGTTGAAAGCAGGGGTTTCTAAATTAGCCTCTCTGGCATGAAATGTTTGATCTTCCAAAGGCACAGGTGCCAACACCCTTGTGGCAAAAGGAATCATGTGCAATTTGGACACTGGAGGTGGACAGTAGTGTATGTAGCTTCTATTCGGGTTTCTGTCAAGGGTAGGAGGTCTGGATGACAAATGTCATTTAGGGTGGTGTTAATGCCATGGATGTGTAGGACTGATATAAAATATTGGAGAATAATTGTTTAAAAAAAATTAAGTAGAACATATATAAAACACAAAGTCAAATATAACAATCATTACCCTCGGTGTCCAGGCTGGATCTGAATCAGAATCATCCACTTGATCACCATCAGAACTAAAAGAAAGATCTGGATCCTCTCTTCTTAAAAAGTCTGCTTTTTTTTATTGATAAAGAGACATAAATACATAAAAGCAAATATGTTTTCCATTAAAAAAAAAAAATCTAAATATTTGTATAAATAATAAGTTATTTTACACACATAGCATAATATAACTACAGAACCACAGTATCAAGTTAAAATATTTAATAGTAAGCAAATATTAAATAAGTGAGCTCAAGAACAAAGCAAATAAGTCTATTATCAATAAATTATTTAACCTTATTTCTTGATTTGAAACTGCATCTGAATTTGAATGCAAGTGATAGGCTGATATCAAAATGTTTAAGTGTAATTTGCCAAAGTTTTATCCTGGCAAAAGTTAAGGATTACCTTAAATTTTACTGCCCAAAGTATATACTACACAGATCAAAAATAATTTGCAGCTTACAATCAGCCACTAAGCCCGAAAAAGTTCAAAAGCTAATGCTGACGAAGAAATTCTTCAGGACTTCTTTGCCACATCTTTTTTTTTTTTTGCTCCATTTTATACTTAAAAAAAAAATCAATATAGTACATTCGTGTTCAATTTTCTTTACAACTATAAATTTTCAGGCAAAATGTCAATATCCAATAAATCACATAACAAATGCTCATAATCGCTCTTCATTAATTACTTAAATGAAAGGTGATGGTTTATAATATTTTTAATCCCAATTACATGTTTAATAAATAATTCATAATCTTTTTTATTGAAAATATCTTTTAATAAATTCATTTCATGGAAAGATATTTTATTAATAATGATAATTTGCCTGAAAAATATTTTGGAGAAAGGAGTCGTTATTTAATATTATAAACATCAACAGCTAAGAGATGAGTGAAAGAATAATAACTAATGAAAGAGAAAACTTTAATTTCTAACCAAATAAAAAAAAATAAATAATTTCTACATGAGATATGTCCATTGGTACACTTCATATGTTATTTCTTAATTTATTATGATAATATAGTATATCATCATCAACTCAAAAAACACATATTCCAACTTTCAGAGAGGTGATGTCATTGTGTTACTGAATGTATGACATGGTAGTCAAATATTTTATCTTTCGATATATATTTGATTTTGAAACTATACAAGTTTTATCTTCACAGAATTTGGTGTAAACATTTTTTTCTCTAATAATTCAAGTGACTGATAATCCAGGCTATGGATGGCCAAAATAATAGGTCTCCAGTAAATAAGGTTTCAGCTAATAATTAATGATGCAAGTTTATTTAATTAATGTGCAGGTAGTTTTGATTTATTTATTTTTAATTTTATTTGTCCTGCACCAGAGATCAAGACTGGGTTGACTAAAGTAGCAATGATGCAGCATATAAAATGAACTCCAAACATAGCTTGCGACTCTTTTACAGAGGTAACCCTCATATAACAGAGTATTTAGGTTCTCATAAAACCTCATGTCGTGCAAACTGTTATATGGGACTAATAACCAGCACAAAAAAAAGGGATTACAATCCAAAATCTAACAAAAAATACACAATTTTTATAATAATCAGAAACTTAAAATTTTTTATTTTTATCATCTTCATGTTTTTTACGGATTTAAGCCTAGAATGGATTGTTCTGGAATCAGAAGCCATTGCTGTGTCTCATTAGAGTGGTCCTGGTTTTCTTTTTCTTAATGATTTGTAATTTAAGACTTGTTTTGGTAATCTTTCTGTTTTCATTCTTTCAACGTGTTTCATCCATTTATGCATGAAATTTTCCTATTACTGATTCCTGGTTTAATTCTTTCATAATTTCTTTTGTGATCGAACAGAGTATACTTTTGCAGTTTTTCCCATGAACTTCATTTCTGCTGTTATTAATCTTTGTCTTTTTGTTTTATTGTCCAGATTTCACTTCCATACAATAGGAATGGTAGGGCTAACATATTGTATACTTTTAGTCTAGTTTGTTTTTGAACAAGGTTAGGTTTAAATATAGAGTTCATTACACCTGTTATTTTTAAATATTTTGCAATTTTTAGTTTTATATCTTTTTCATATGTAATGATATATCCTATGTAGTTAAATGAATTCACCTGTTTTAAAATCTTGTTATCTATTACTATTTTAGTTCTTACTGGACCTTGTCCTTTAAAGGTCATCACTTTTGATTTTTCTGTTGATATTATCATTCTATAATCTTTGGCTATTTCATTTAAATTTAAAATATCTTTTTGTAAGTTATTGTCAGAATTTGTAATTATTATTTGATCATGAGCAAAAAGGAGAGTGTTTAAGTTCACTGCAGAAGAAAGTTTAGTACCTTGATGGAAATTTTTATTCATTTTATTATTAGTTCATTTACATCAAAAAGAGTTGCTGAAAGTGGACATCCTTGTTATACTCCTTTTATTTATATTTTTATTAAATAGTAATAACTGACAAAATGTCTGAAACTGTGATATGAATAAATCAGATAATGTAAGATCGTTTAATTCTATTCTGCTTCATCAATGCTAAGCACAATCAAATGAGAACATTTTCTCTGTTGCTGAATATCTTCAACTTCTAAACTTTCTTCTGCAGCAGAGATTTCATGTATCTTCTGCTCTCTTAAAAAAATCAGTAATCTAGGTTCATTTACTTTTGCTTGATAGATCTTTGCAAATATCATAATATAAAGGTAAACATTTCAAAAAACTCATTGAAATTTGTGCTCCTTACAGTCAAAGGATCTACATTTAAAAATTAAGATTCTGATTGCTCATTTAAGTTTATGCCTTTGTGTAAGCTTCTTAGTGCAAAATTTGGAACTTCAGAAATTTCATCTGTGCAAGTCATCCTCTGAACTGATTTGGTTTACCTCTGAAGTCATTTCCACCAAACATACTTTGCCAGCTTCTTTTTCTACTAGTAATTCTTGAACATCTTCAGTAGTCAGGTCATCCAAGCTTTCATTTCCTGTCATGTTAGCAAGTTTTACTATCACACCAATTCCATTTTCTGCCAGTTCAATCATATTTTCTGAAAGAACTGATTCCAGTGCAATTCTCTTTTTACTTTTTTGGTCTTCATTATCAGAAGTTATGTGAGAAGTGGTTTTTATGCTCAAACCAACATTTACTGGCAACAAACTCTGAGTTAACAGAAGATACTCAATTTTCTTTCAAACATTTATAAATTTTTAGTGCCTTTTGTTTAATCACATTGTTGTTAATTCAGTTTTTTTTTACTGTTGTCATCAGTAAATACTGAGTGCTTTTATCCATTTTCTCAATTATTGGTGCTCAGGGTGCAATCGTATTTACAGAAATGGAAGATCCTGTAGCAATATCAATTCTAATTTCCTGTTGTTGTTTTTTTTTTATTCAGATTGCTATTTCATTTAAATTTAAACTTTTTTTTTGCAATGTATGATACTTTTCCCTTTTTTAAAGTCAATCCAAAATTTGAATCTTTGCTTCTATAAAAACATAGTTTCTTTTCAGCAGTGCTTTTTTACTTTCACTTGGCATAATTTAGCGCTGATATATAATTCATGACAAAGAAATTATTCTAATACAGTTCTTAATTAAGAACTAAGTTTTGTAATATATACCCAGAAAAATTTATAAACAATCAAATAACCTTACACAAACTTTAAAGGTCAAGAGCTGCATGTTTCAAGAGCCTCTGTAGCTCAGTCAGTATAAACGAAGCCCTTTGGTCGGAAAGACCTGGGTTCGATTCCTGTCAGTGACATGAGGAACCTTTATCTAGTCTCTCTAGACTAAAGGTGAGTTAGCTGGTCTCATATGGGGGTAGAGTTTTTCACCCGGGAACTCTGGTTTTTCGTCCACTATGAACACACATGAATTACAGCCATGAATACGTCAACATATACTGTATTCCAGCATTTCCCAAATAGTGGGCATGTTTTTTTAGGTGACCCAGCACCGGGTCACCTAAAAAAACTCTCAAAAACCTAGGTGTTTCGTTTTTCTTTTTTTCACGAAACTCTAAAATACAAGTAAATAGCGTTTATCAGGACTAATGAATAAATAATTTAATTAATAGAGACGAAAAACGAGTTCTGTCTGCATCGCCATTTCACAGTCTCTTTGTTCGCGGTAAAGTAGCTCAACTAATGGCGAGGCTGTGCGACAGCAACCGCGCCACCAGCCAAATCATTTGGTGGTCTGCCGTTTGTTTTAATCGACCACCACGTACTCACTCTGCTTGTTCAGTTTGAGTTAAGCATCGAGAGAGAGAACATATATATTTTTTTTGTATTTACTGATTACCTTGCCCAGTGGGCTCGGCTGAACAACTGTAATTATTATAATTATTTCTAAATAATTTATTTCATTCCTTCTTCATCTCGCTTGCCATTACCAATTTAACAATAGATAAATGGGTAATAAAACAACAAACAGTAAATGCAGAATCTGAGACAGAATTGCTGGATTCAGATATTGAATCTATAATTGAACTATTGTGTGATACAGCACTCAAAGACATCTTCAACCCAATATCACTGATGGATTTTTGGCTGTCTTGCCATCAGGAATACCCAGTTTTAGCAGAAAAAGCAATAAAATTTCTAATGCATTTTGTCACAACCTATAAGTGTGAAAGAGGCTTTTCAACACTGGTTTTTCTAAAAAATAAATATAATAACCGATTGGAAGTCAAACCAGATTTAAGAATAAAGTTATCTTTTCCTCCAAACCTGAAGTTTTTGTTAACAAACAACAGCATCACACTTCTCATTAATAAATTACTTGGCTTTAGTTTAATTTCTTTATATTTTTGTAAGAGTAAATGCTTCTTTATTATAATAACTAAAAACTCTATGAACATTCAAATCTGTTTTATTTTACCTATTGGCTATAAAAATTTTAGAGGGTCACGAAGATGAAGTATTAAAATAACCGGGCCACGGAAAAAAAAAAGTTTGGGAAACCTTGCTGTATTCTATTCTAACCAATCTTAGCAATAAACTCAAACTGCAGATAGCCTACTGGTATACAGCTGGAAACATCAAGCCTAGTACCACTTTTGTGCCAGAGGGAAGTGGAGAATATTTGTTATTTCAGCAAAAATCTCACTAAAGATTATATTTTAAATACGATATATTTACTGATCTTCTTAATTCCGCCTTTTAACATATATTAAAAAAAACTGTTTTTTTTTTGAAAAATATGTTATCATACTACAGTTAAGCAGATTAAATGGCATATGATCGTAAAATGCAAACAATTAAAACAGTATGCCAACGTAACACTAATCTGATCAACTGTTATTTAACTGCCCTGACCTCTAGTGAGAAAAAAAAAACCTACAAAAATATATATTTTCACATGGCCAGAGAACAAATTCATATCATTTCATACTTTTGAAACAGCAATAGTAGTAGCCTAATCAATAATTTAACATAAGTGTTTGCTATATTAAGATAAAAATCATGGAGTACTACAGTCCTAATTAAAATATATAATAACTTCTTAGAACAAAAGTTTGTATGTGGGTAGAATATATCTGCCATCCATATTCTTGAGATTTTTCGACTATTACTGTTGATAATAGAGTGGTTGATCAGAATTTCACCAACCTCATTAACTTTGCACTCATAACAAGTTTTGGTGTGATGTAATGAACAGGTGCCTTTCCAGTCAATTCTATGTGGAGTATCCCAGGTATGGATCAGAAAGGTCAGATTTACCAGTTATTAAATCTAATGTGTCATTTATGTTCCTTCTTCCTGGATAGGAACTGTGCATCCAGTTTTTCACTTATATAAGGCAGGTTACAGGTGCAGTGAATACGGTATACTCCATGTAGGCTGGGAGAGGAAGGGGGGGAAGCTTGAAGGAGTTGAATAAGTTCCTTAATTTTCCAGGAGGTTTAATGGCATTAACGTTGTTTGTGTAGTATTCTGTTATTTCCTACCCCTTTAATGTATGGAATGGCTACAGTTTTATTATAATTTATTTTACTTTTATTATTAGGCACAGTCTTGTAAAGAATTTTGTTGACAGTATTTTTGCTGTAGCCATTTTTAGGAAAGTATAGCTGATAATGTTTAATTCATGTTTACGTGCTTGCTCACGAGCAAATCTTTAAAGCCCTGTTTTTTAGTATGTTAATGCCACCTAGTTTTTTGTTAGGTGGGAGGTAAGAGTTTATGTATATATAGTGGCACGTATATGTAGGCCTACGATAAACAGTGAAGGAAAGACTGCTAGAAGGAAGATATGAAACAAGCATATCCAGAAATTGGAGGGTGTGTTCTGATTTAATTTCAATTGTGAAATGCATGCATTTGTGTTGTGTGTTCGAGTGACCGAGGAAGTTGTCAAAAAGGATTAGAGTCTGATGGCCAGATAATGAAAGCGTCGTCAATGTACCTAAGCTGATTTTTAAGGTAAAGGAATTCAGAGCATGTTGCTCAAAAGCTTCCATATACAAGTTCACAATGGGGGGGATAATGACAAACCCATGGTTGTATTCATTTTGCAGGTAAAAAGTAGTTTGCCAACCATAATAAACAGAAACTTGAATACAATATAAAAAAAATGTTGATTGTCTTGGTTATGCAGTAGGTGTATCAACAAAATTGTTAATACACCTACTGCAGCTCCTTACTTAAATGAGATTTCAAAAATATAATCGCGCTAGCCTTACATCAAGAATGTTACAGATAAAGTGGCTACGTTGCTCTGTGAGTACAACACAAAAGTGGCTTTTTTTAACCCTGCATAAAATCTCCAGATTCTTACATCCACCAAAACCTCCACATCACCCCATGAAAAAAAAAAATGTTTATGAGATTCATGGCATTTGGGGGGGGGGGGGATCGGCATGTCTGAACACATAAAAGACATCAAAAAAAGAAGACAGCATAATTCATGCTTGGCATCCCACACAACTAACAAGAAAGCTCAAGAAAACCATGCACATGCTTAGGATCCCCACATAATGTAACAAAAATCAAGGATTAACTTACACCAAGTATGGTCTGCCTCCATTAAAAATCTAACTGACAGGGACCTAGAATATGATGTGTGATGCCACAGAACGTGATAGAAACAACCAGCAGTGTTCCAACATGCATACAGTAATGAATTTAATGTTTTTAGTCTGGTTTCTTATTTGTATGTACCAGTTATGAAGTTATGATAACATCTAATATATGTAATTAATTGTTTATAGTCTTTTGTTGCGCGAAAATTTTTTTTTCCTTTTTTTTTTTTGTACTAGTACCTCTGATGACTTACAAAACTTGTAGAGTTATATTATGACCTTTTTCTTGACTACTAGTATTAATAAATGAAAGATTTAATTCTGTATGCTAGAAGTCCTTATTAAGAAACAAACTGACAATAGCATCAACCTGTCAGTATATAGAAAACCTACTAACACTGGACGCTACCTCCATTTCGACTCGTCTCACCACATATCCCAGAAACTCAGCATTATCCATATGCTCAAAAAAAGAGCTATACAGTGTACCACAAACCCTGGCGACCTACAAGAAGAATTAATGAAAATATCCAAAGATCTATCCCTAAATGGCTACCCTACAAGAATCATCAACAAGATTCTCTTTAGTGACATACCGCAAAGACAACGAGATGAAACCCAATACATCAGCTTTATAACAATTCCATTTGTTAGTGCCATATCCAGAAAATTAGCTCTTCTTCTAAAACCATATAATATCAGAGTAACCTTCAAACCTATTGAGACCATTCAAAAGTTTATAAGATCACCGAAAGATAGCCATCCTTTCTACGAATACTCTGGAGTTTATAGTATACCTTGTTCTTACAGTATTAATTACATCGGACAGACATCTAGAAGTTTGATACAAGAAAGAAAGAACACATAGGTTATGTAAGGAATAACAGACAGGATATATCAGGCCTTTCTTCACACTTTGCCTCTACCAACCATAATATTGAATGGGATATGAGTCATATGCCCTACATAGAAGACAACTACCATTCCAGAACATTCAAAGAAGCTTCTACAGTCGCCCGTTCAACAGCTAACTTAAATAAGAATCAAGGCCTAATCTTACCAGATATATGGAAAACTCTAATCAGATCATTTAACCAAAAAGAAATGAACTTTCATGAAAATTACATTAAATATCTCAACAAATAAAATGTTGTGCTTGCGACACGCGTATTATATCATTGTATCACGCACAGTGATAACTTTATACAATTTTTAGAATTGTCAGTTAGTTTCCTAGTTTTTGTTACTTTCTATTGCTTACCAGTGTATTCCTTTGAAAATGCTGACAGATATCAGTCAGTGAAACGTTGGATATTAAACTAATATTTACTTGACTAACATACAGAATTAAGTCTTTAATTTATTAATTGTAGAGTTATAATTTCTTATTTTTATTAAGCTCATCATTTTCATTATAAAGTGGTCTCAATACCAAAAGCCTCCCACAAAAATAGGATATATCTTTAATGCAGGATTTTATCACCAGAGGTCAGGTCAGTTAAATAATGGATGATCAAATTAGTGTCACTTTGGTATGCTGTTTGAATTGAAATGTAGCTTGTCTACATTTCAATTCACGGGATCTATTATGCTCCCGTGAATCAACCAATAATTTAGGCATCTTCTTTTAACTGGAAGCAACCCCATCCTTACTTTGAATTTTATCTGCCTTTATTAACAACATTAAAATGAAATAATTATAAACAAGTTTACAATTCACAGCGAAACACAAAAACAGAGAGATGTAGCAAACACTAACGTAAATAATAGTTAAAGAAAACTGCTCACTGGTTGATTCATGGGAGCACCATGTCACTAAACCTTGCATGAACAAATGCAGCGTCGTATAAATGGGCATTGGTTATAACCAAAAAGTGCTGTAAGGTATTAATGAAATTATTTTTAACATGGTAACAGTCTCCATAATTTTCTCAAAAAGATATTAACTATAGTACTCACTTATGCATATAAATTGTATGCACAATTTTTTCAATAGATAAATCTAAATACATTCAACTGCTATTATTCTTATATCTTTCACGAGGAGATTAACAGGTATGTATCGAAGGTTTGATTTGATTTTTTTTTTTTTTTTTAATAGTACAAAGAAATCAAAGGTCATCAACTATGCCAGGCCACAAGCCACAGCAGTAAAGGTAGTAATTGGTTATTAGGACAATCACAAGCATCCATGCCCTGGCAGGACCCACAACCTCTTGGCTGGACAGCAGATATGCCAACCACTCAGCCAATCAAGCCGGTATGTATCAAAGGGAGAGGAAGTCTAGAATAAAAGATGGCACTGTGAAAGATGTGCCCAATGATTTGAGAATGATCATGTATGGGATTCGATTATTAGGGGAATGGTAAATGAGAGGATTTGCTTTCAATGGGATAGATTGATCAGTGATTGAAGCACTATGCATAAGTGAGGAAGACATGAGCAAGAAAGTTCATAGTGGTAATCAGCACAAATGATCTTGATAGCAACAAGGAGAGGAAACATGCACTGGATGGACTGTGTGATTGTGAGCTTGCAGCTAAATCACTGTTTTAATATTGATTTAATAATATTGTGATAATTACCAATTGTAGCATCCTTGGGTATGAGTGTGTGTGGTTGAGCTTGTTTATTTAATTTTCATATATTTATATCATGTAAGATAGATAAATTGTTATTCATGGCACAGATGCAAAAGAGAATATGGTAGCCAAGACATCACTGCGCAGGGGAAGTTTGACATGTGGGATGTTGTGAAATGTAGTGTGTATGTGCTATGTATTCATCTCCAAGAGAAAACTGATTGCGATATGACAGTGGCAGTGGAGAGAAAGTGTGCCACCGATGTCATAGTAGCTGAAAATGCAAGCCTTGCCGGAAACAAGAAAATGAAGTAGAAATTAGTGCTGAAAGAGACAAAACCGATAGTACTGTAGAGAATGGAGGTCCGGGTATAAACGATGGGGAAAGAAATCTGCAAGAGTATAAATAAGGTGATTGAGAGTAGTGATAAGATAGTGTACATGAAAGTTAAACCGAGAGACTGTAAGATAAAGATGTGATAGGTAGCAAGGATGAAAGTACGATCAACTTGATAGAGGTAGGTAAGATCAGCAAGAAAATAACTCAGGATACGAAAGTGATGTCGTTGAAGATAATTCAAGAGATGAGGAAATTAACAGGCATGTATGGAAGGAAGAGGAAAGCTGGAATAAAAGATGACATCGTGAAAGCGGTGCCGAATGATTCAAAAGTGACTACATGCAGGGATTTGATTATTACAGGTATGGTTAATGAGAAGGTGCATAAGGTTTTCTTTCCAGGGGATAGATTGAGTAGAGTGATGATAGAGATGAGCGGGGGGGGGGGGTGGAGTCACGTCTGAGCATTGGGGTTAGGAGGCATATCATAGAACCAGAAATACAATAGTATGTCTAAATTACCAGAAGTATTTGAAATAAAGGAAATACAATTTTAGCATTAATAGAGTATATTCGCTGAAAATTTGTTAAAAATAAGTGAGATATGGTTAGATGAGGATGCCATCCCGACTGACAGGAATAAAGATGGATAAATATGATGTTTTTCTTAAGGACAGGGAAGATAAAAGGATGGCGGAGGGGGTGTTGTTGATGGTAACAAAGGAATTATCTCCAACTAAGGAAGAGATGAAAGAAGTTAACAGTGTCAGTGAAGCAGTATGGTGAGAGATGGAGATGAGCAAAATTAAAGCATCTAGTTAGTGTTGCTAGAGATGTGGTAATGTGGAAGGCAGTGGGAAGGAAATGTATAGACAAATCAGTCTAGCTACTAAGAAAGGTGAGCTCATTATGGGCGATTTTAATTATAATAATATAGACTGGAATGAAGAGAGAGCATCTAGGAGCAAAGAGAGAATTTTTGAAATTTTGTGAGAAAACTACCTCAGACAGTACATAACAGAGTACAAGCAGATCAAGGGTCATGGATTTCATTATCTCATCAGAGGATGTTATTGTAAACGAGGTATTGAATTTCCCTTCAGCTGGTGAGAGTGACCATGAGGTGATCACTTGGGAGGTAGCCAGTCATATGAGGACTTCTGTAAGAAAGAGATATACATAGAACTATAAGGCAACTATACATTTTGGGGCGAAAAGATTACCAGCTGCGTACCACATCAATGGAAGTGTACTCCAAGAAATTGATGAAGCCATGGATTTAGGGGTGTTAGTAGACAGGAAGTTCTAGGTGCATATTGCAAAAGTGGCTAAAGCAGATCATCGGATTACTTGGTTAATGAAGAATACTCTGATAATCAGGTTATTATACTGCTTTATAAAGTACCTTGGTAAGACCTAATCTTGACTACTGTGAACAGATCTAGTGACCTGGGTTTCTTGAGGATGATGATGAGGAGAGAATCCATAGGCTAGTGACTAAGATGGCAGCAGGTCTATGGAATGAACCTTATGCGGACAGGTTGAAGATTGGTGGGTTACAGAAATTGGCAGACAGGCAGAAAAGGGGTGATATGATTGAGACATGCAAATTACTGAATAATCTTTATAATACAGATGAAATTTTTCAGAATAGATCTGGTGGTGACAGATTAGAGGCCGTCCTGGAAACTAGATTTTTTGCTTGGAGAGTGGGGTGAATGAGCAGAATAGGTTGCCAGAGGCTGTTGTGGGTGCCATGACTGTGAATGAGTTCAAAGCAAAGTATGATAAATACTGCAAGAATGTTGGACAATGCTTGGCGTAATGTTTACGACTTTCCTCAGTGAGTCTAAGGACTCCAAATAGTTATTCATAATAATGATATTAATAATTAGCAGTGTGACACACAATATAAAAAGAGACAATGAAATTGACCAAATGAGGAAAAAATTACTACAAAAGAAAATAAACAAATTCATTCTAAACAAGAATGCAAAATTGCAGGGCATGCATTACCTGTCATCAAGTAAATACTGAAGATGATTGTTGGCAAAATTAAAATCTGAGATGTTAAAAGATTTAATGAGACCTGTGAGAATGGGTAACTGTTAATGATTCATTTGGTAGTCTAAAGTAAAAGTTACCAGTCTACTGTGTCATTAGTAGTTGAAGTATGGTAGGCCAGATTAGAGTTTTCTTTTATGCTCGTCTCCACATTGTCCTTCTTTTTCCCCTTGAGTCCATGGTTACGTAGGTCAGACCAAACCAGTATGGTACTCTATAGTCTCCCAAGTGTTTGCAAAAGTCTAAACAGGCCATGGACTCGAGAGAAGAAAGAAGGAACAATGTGGAGACGAGCATAAAAAAAATTCTGATCTGGCCTACCATATCTCAACTACTAACGATACAGTACACTGGAATATTTCCAGTCTACTGTATCATTATAGTCTCCGAGGAGTTTGCAAAAGGAGGTACTGTCCTTAGATCTGAGAAGGGTGTGAATAATTTGAATCAGCTTGAGAGTATCTTTGATGACATTATGATATTTGAAAAGAGAAGCAATCCTAATAGGTTTCCACGGTCATTGATCCACTGAACTGGCCACTTCCCTCTATTCATGTATGGACACGAGTGGCTGCTGGACAACACTATTACAGAGTTCAACTCCAAAATCATTATGCCAACTCTCATCCTCTGCTTTTCATTTCCCATACCTCTGCTCTTTGAGAGTCTTCCCCATACTGTCTAATCATTTGCATAAGAATATTCTAAACTGGACACCAAACTTACTGCATAAACTCAAATCACATGCTATTTTTCCACCACTGGATCTCTCAAATTTAGTCTTTATTGAAACATCTTGCTGATCTTTTAGAAGATCACATCTGGTCCACTGATGCTTAAACAAAAATTCAGCTCATTTCATCCTGAAACTGTCTGATATAGGCATACAGTGGTACCTTGGTTTGTGAGCATAATTCGTTCCGGAAATGCTCGTAATCCAAAGCACTCGTATATCAAAGCGAATTTCCCCATAAGAAATAATACAAACTCAGATGGTTCGTTCCAAAACTCAAAAATATTCATATAAAAATGATTACTGTAATACAAAATACATAAAGTAATCGAATTTATTAATTACATTACAATTACATATTACAGTAAATACAATTAATTGTATTCGGTAGGACGACTTTCATTGTCACTAACGGAATCACTGCTATCTGTTGACTCTTTTTCTTTTTGTTTGACTTTTCTGTTTGTTTGACCTAACCAATGACACTTGCTTTTGCCTCTTTTTGAGGATATTATGGAAATATGACATTGCATTGTCGTTAAACACATTCATCGCTCGCACTGCCATAGCCTTACTCGGGTGGTGCTTTTCTACAAAATTTTGCACAGTTTCCCACATTTTACACACCTCCCTAATCTCATTTGAAGAGAGGGATGTCTCCATCTTTTTCTCCTCCTCCATAACCTCATGTTGTTGCTCGCGATGCAGATCCATCAGTTCGTCGGTGGTAAACTCCTGCCCATGTTCCTCCACCAGCTCTTGAATTTCGCCCTCATTCACCTCCAGTCCAATGGTCTTCTCCAAGGATACAATTTCGACAACTGGCAGCTCTTCTTCATGAGCAAATTCCCTCGACGCAATCAGACCACAGTTTTTTCCAAGCAGAATTAAGGGTTCTCTTGGTGATCCCAGGCTTTATCGATGATTTTGATGCAGTTTACGATGTGGAAATGATTTTTCCAAAATCTTGGAGGGTAAGGTTAGTTCCTTCAGTCACCTCGAAGCATCGCTGAAATAGTGCCTTGGTGTAAAGCTTTTTAAAGTTCGAAATGACCTGCTGATTGGGCTGGAGTAATGGAGTAGTGTTGGGAGGAAGGAACTTGACCTTAATGAACTCTAATTCTTCCAGTAAGTCGTCCTCAAGGTCTAAAGGATCAGCAGGAGCATTATCCATAACCAGCAAGACTTTGAGTGGCAATTTTTTTTCTAAAAGGTATTTCTTCACTGCAGGACCGAAGACCTCATTAATCCACTCAACGAACAAGGTATACGAGTGACCCAAGCCTTGCTGTTGGACTTCCACATAACATTTAACTGGCTCTTCTGCCCCTTGCATTTCTTGAAGGCTCGTGGATTCTGAGAATGATACAAGAGCAGGGGCTTGACTTTGAAATCACCGCTTGCATTAGCACACAGCAAGAGGGTGAGACCGTCTTTCATGGGCTTGTGACCGAGCATTGCATTCTCTTCTGCTGTAATGTAGGTCCTCTTTGGCATCTTTTTCCAAAAAAGCCCCGTCTCATCGTAATTAAAAACTTGCTGTGTAGGTAACACTCGGAAACCATGAGCTTTTGAAACTCGACGCCACAGCTGCCTTTGCGTCCGAACTTACAGCCTCTCCGTGCCTCACAACACTATGGATGCCACTTCTCCTCTTAAAGTTATCAAACCATCCCCTGCTCGCCTTGAAGCCTTCTTCGTTTTCTGTAGACGTACATGGAAGTAAATCAACGAGGTTGGCGTACAAGGCCTTTGCCTTCTCACAGAATAAGTTCTCGGTCACCTGCTAATTGCTTCTCGTTTATCCACACCAAAAGCAACTTTTCTACATGTTCCAGAATACGTGGCCGTTGCTTTGATACTCTCGTGACTCCTTTTGCTACATCTAGCTCCCTTAGTTCTTCTATAATACTGTGCAAATCGTTGACGTAGACTTCTTATAAAATCTTGCAATGGCAGCCACTTGCATACCTTGTTCATGCTTCCTGATGATTTCCTTCTTAACTTCCACCGTAATCATCTCCTTCTTCTTACCGCCTTCCTTTTCAACCCTTTTCTTCATTGGGGCCATTGTAGTAGTACAGTTAATAAAGAACAGCACTACATTTGGACACAAAATAAAAAAATGCTTTAAGCACACACACCTGGTCACAACGCTAGCATGAATGTTGACTATATGAATGAGGTATGCTGACTGAGACCGCGCATGCGAGATGATTACCCACAACCTCGAGCGGCTTGTGATCACGTCACACTCGGCAGACAAAGCTTATAGGTAATACAGTACTCTTATTGCAAGACGTGGCTCGTTAATCAAGTTAAAATTTATTAAAAATTTGTGCTCGTCTTGCGAAACACTTGCAGACCAAGTTACTCGCAATCCAAGGTACCACTGTACCATCTTCTGACACTTTTAAAAGTCTCAACATAGGTATACAATAAACTTCACTAAACAATAGACTGGGATATTCCCAGTAGAATATATTTAGAAGAAAACTTTTAATCTAGACTTCTAAAAGAATCCTTAACAGTGTTCCATTCTCATAGGTCTCCCAAAAGAAATACGGGACTTATATTAAATGACATCTTGAAATCTTTAATTAAATTCTGTAACATCTTACATTTTAATTTTTGTCGTCATCTCCAGTCTTTACCTCATGGCAGCTAATGCATGCCATGCAACTTTGCATTATTATTTAACAATAATGCAACTTTGCATTATTGTTTAGAGCAAGTTATTTATTCTCTTCTGTCAAGATTTTTTCGGCATTTTGTTAACTCTATTATTTCATTATATACTTTGTGTTTGTGCATGCGCTAATTATAAACCTTGACGAATCCAATAATTGTTTTTGGGTGAGCAAAACTAGTTGGTAAGTTTCAAATTAACTAATAAATTATTGTAAATGCTCAGTATTTTTTAGTCACAAGAAATCCCTTTAAAAACATTCTTGTTTACCACTAGTAATGTCGATGACTCAGTTTTCTCTTTTACCATATATACAGGTAACCCTCGTATAATGCGGATGTTAGGTTATACAGAAATGCCACGTTATATAAATCGCATTATGCAAGAAACAAATCACATAGAAAAAGTAGATTATATAGAGAAACCCGTGGAGAATTCATGACTAAGTTTAACACACGTGAACCACAGTAGTAGGTTTTTTTATTGCATAAATATTTCGTCTTAGGTATCTTAGGACATCATCATCAGTACAGTAAGGCAACACTAGGAATGACAAAAGAAAGGAAGCGTATGTACAAAGGAATCCAAATTGCATGTAGTGGCGCGTTGCAGCCTGAACTTAAATTGAACTAAATTACTTAAATAAAATTAAAATTAATTACAGTTAAGTTATTATTTTACACAATTTTGTATGACAATTTCCCATACTTTAGGGATGGCGAGAACATCATTTTGGTTTAGATTTGGTCTGTGGAGTAGGGCTTCAGCACTTTCTTTATATAAACGTTCATATTTATATGAAGATCCGTGTAGAAGTTTTGTCTTTTTCCAATGGATCTTGTGGTTTGGGTTTTCCACTCCGTGTTGAGCGAGACCCGATTCATGAGGTTTGATGAGGCAAATATGGTCTTGATGTTCCGAAATGCGTTTAAAAAAACTGATCTGCCCGTCTGTCCAAAATAAGAGAGTTTACAGGAGAATGGAACCTCATATACACCTCATAGGTGAAAGTTTATCTTTAGGTGAGGGTAATAAGTTTTGGATCTGGTTGATGGGTTTGTAGGTGGCAGCAAGATTGTATTTCTTCATAATTTTCGAGTGGTTCAGAGATGCCTTTGATATAAGGTATGGGAATCCTATGAGGTTGTTCTTGTCTAGGTTGAAGTGCGGAGAAATTGCTGATTATTTTTTAATTGTTTTGATATTGTAACCATTTAGAGTGGCTGTGTTTTTTGATTATTTCCAATTCTTGTTTTAGAGAATCCTTGGAGGAGCATAATCTGTGTGCTCTGGTTACCAATGATATAATGATGCCAAATTTTTGAGAGGGATGATGAGCTGAAGTATTGTGAATGTAGCGGCCTGAAAATGTCGGTTTGCGATAGACAGAAGTGGAAATGGAACCATTATTTTTTCTTTGGATGTGTAAATCCAGAAAGGGGATGCCTTGTGGGTATTCTCTTTCTAATGTAAATCTGATGCGAGGACGAAGAAGGTTGATTTTTTCTAAAAACTGAAGTAGCTGTTGTTCGGAATGACTCCAGACTGCGAGGATATCCCGACATATCAAAGCCAGAGTTTTGGTTTGAGTTTGAATGCGAGGATTTTTTCTTCTAGATGTTCTATAAACAGATCTGCCAAGTTGGGTGACAAGGGAGACCCCATTGCTGTTCCCTCCTCTTGCTTGTAGATTTTTCCTTTCCATGTGAAGAAACCAGAAGGTTTGATAAAAATTTCATAACTTGTAAGTTGGGCTGCTAATTGATTCAACGACAGGTCTGAGTGGGACGTGTTTTTGTGAAGCTTGGGTAAACCGTATACATTCTCGGAGGTCTAGCATTGTGTGTTTTGAGTTTCTTTGAAGTTTCTTCATTTAACAACGTTGCTTCATCGAGTAGCGTGTTCAGTTTCTTCAGCTGTCTTTTTGTGGGATCATAGTCCAGTTTTGCATAAGTATTTCGGTCTTGGAGTAGAAGATTCATTTTCCGGTCATATGAAACAGTATCAAGAACCACTGTAGTATTTCCTTTGCCGGCTCTGGTAATGATTATGTTTTTATTATGTTTTAAGGAGGTAAGAGCTTTCAATTCTGATGGTGGAATGTTTAAAACTGAAGGTTTGGCATCAAAAATTATTTTTGCTATTTCAAAACAAAGTTTGTTGGCTTCAATACTGGGGAGGTGCTTGATGTTTCTTTCAATGTTGTGTATGAAATCTAGATATGGGAGACGTTCAGGGGGAATGGCAAATTTATAGTCTCTTGCTAGAACATTTAATTCATCTTATGTTAGTGGGCGGTTGGATAAGTTTACCACTCATTTTTCGGTCGGTAATTTATTGACATTTTTCTTAGATCGATTTAACAGGTTCAGGTATTTTTTCTGTAGGTTAATATTGCTTTTATCAAAAGGTTTGATCCCTGAGTTTTTTGAGACACTAATAATCACTTGTAGCAATTCTTGATTTAGCGTGTTTGAAAAATCTGCTTCTAGTTCTATAATTTTTAAATTATTTGTTGCCAATTTATGTTTGGCATCTCGTAACTGATTCAGAAGTAGTGAATAGCTTGCTTTTTGATATATTTTATGGGCGCTTGGTGATTTAATAACTTCCTTTAGCTTAGCTAACGTTGGAATAAGTTGATCGTGTCTGTACTTTTTTGAAAAAGAGATACGGGTAAGTAGCTTACCCTGTTTCAGTTGAAGTTTGCTTAGTAGGTCCGTCTTCTGTGCTGTCATTTCCCCATGTAGGAATAAGACTTGATTATATAGAGAAACTTGTTTAAGTAATTTAGTTCAATTTAATTTAATCTAAGGCCACTGCAATTTGGATTCCTTTGTACGTACATGCTCTTTCTTTTGTCATTCCTAGTATTGCCTTACTGTACTGATCATGTCCTAAGATACCTAGGACGAAATATTTATGCAATAAAAAACTTACTACTGTCGTTCACGCATGTTAAAATTAGTCATGAATTCTCCACAGGGAAATGACAGCACAAAAGACAGACTTACTAGGCAAACTTCAACTGAAACAGGGTAAGCTACGTGCCCGCATCTCTTTTTTAAAAAAGCGCAGACGCGATAAACTTATTCCAATGTTCGCTAAGCTAAACAAAGTTATTAAATCACCAGGCACCCATAACATCTATCAAAGATAAATGTTATCTTTTATCTTTGATAGATGGAAAAAGACCCAGAGGAAGACTAAGAATCTAGGTGGAATGATAATGTAAAAAGTGCCTGAGCACTACAATCACTGCACCCATAGAGGACACCAGCAAGGGCTTCAGGATCACACCTTTTACACTTTGTCTTTGTTTGATATCGTATTGGTGTGGCTGCATGCACAGTTAAGTGTGTATATTCAAGTTCATGTGACTGCTTTGGCATCTATGGCAAAATAATTTAAAAACTAAATAAGTTAATTATTATTTCTAGATGTTTTCTCCTCTAAACAACAATATTAACTTTATACCTTCTTGCTTCATTTCATCCAACTCTGTTCTTTAGAAGCCTTCTACATACTATTTTCCCCAGTGAGTACAACTCCCAGCTTCACAAGAAACTTGTCAAAAGATTCTTTTTTTCCCTTCTTTTTCCACTTGTCTGCACACAGCACTGTCGTTGTAAGTTTAATTGTCAATTATGTGTGGAGTTAATATAAAAAATTGACCTCAAATGTTTAACTGTTCTCCTATTATACAAAGTGACTGATGAATAATATGGCAGCTTACACTGGAAGTTGGATAACTATAAACTACATCCCACTCCCTGTAATGTATGATTACAGTAACTGATTTATTATTTGTGATCATCTGTTATTTGTGGCTCAAATGCAGTAACTGAGAAAAATGAAGTAGTCAGATATTTTTTGCAAGTGTATTTTTTTATATTAAACTGTATTGTATTAATTAAAAATAATATATTAACACAGCAAAATGACATTATATACCTACCTAATAACATTTTACACCTTCAGAACAGCCTAGATAGGTACCTTGGGCCTTGGGCCTTGACTTCATGAGGTTTCATAAGTATCCCAGTATACTAACTCAAGCAGACTTGAATTGTTGTAGTTTCATGAGACTTCCTAGTGGGTCTTATCTTAAACATTTATTTCCAAACACCCCAAAGATGCTTTGATGAGAATGAGATATGGTGACTGAGGGGAAACAATTCATTAAGTTAACAATTATTATGTTCTGGTACCAACTAGTGAATAATAACTGGCCTATACCAGGGCATATAACCCTGCTGACAGTGTACATCACATGTAGTGTAAACAGTCAATATTAAAAGATGTACCTGGCTGATGTTCAAGTAAGGCATACCATTCAGTCTTGCTTTACTGGTCCCAAGGAGCCTAAGGAATTCTAGGAAAACGTGCCCTTAAAACCATCACTCTGCTACCTATGCCTTACCTCTCATATGACTTCATGTTGTTTGTTATTTCCATACCAGTGCCCTTCTATATTCACAAAATAAGGAATGAACAAGGATTCTTAACTTCACATGACTATTTTCCAGTTAACTGATGTCGAATGCTCATCTTTCTTAGCACCACCATATTCTTATATACAGCTGTTTGTTGTATTCAAGTCTTCAAGTCGTTTGAAATTATACCCCATATAAAGAGCAGTTTAAGATACAGGATGTCTTTCCATACATCTTTTTGCAGTCTCTTATAATACATATAATCTTTTACCAATTATAATGCATCTACTTGATTTACTAATTCTGTAAATTCTCATCTACCTATTATATTTATGAACTGTTTATGGTGCATACCCGATGCTGTTGTGATATTTTCTAATCACATGGCTTAGCAGAGTGCACACTTTTTTTTTTTTCTTTTTTTAAATTTCATATAAAATTTTGCTATTTAGTAAAATATGATATCTGACTCCCAGTGTTATGTTCCATTTAAAGTCAATGAAATCATGGCCAGTGAACATTATCACATATTCATGAATGTAGATTACTGAGTCCCACAGGATCTAATATCTATTTATAGCCAATGATGGCAACATCATTAGCTTCATGTTATTAGAAGAATCTGTTTATTACAAGTCACTACTGTTCTCTCCAATGAATTCATTCAAAACAATAGGAAAATTGGGAAACTGGCAAAAACACATCAAGTTTTAAACTTGTTGTACAACACAAATATACTGAAAGGTTGCTGCAACCATACAGAAAAAGCTGATGTATTAAAAATTGACATGCTTCTACATTTTCCCATACTGTTATCTTTGAAAAAGTAAATTCATTACATGAGAAGGTCAAGGAGGTGACAATTAGTAGTTAAGTCAGACTGATATCTCTGAGTATGTAGTTCACATATCCAACTAATGTCCTGTTGAAATATATGGTAGAATGTAAACTTTGCCAGTATATGAACATAAGGATGTTCACATGACTAAAACTGGAAAAAGGTAAACACAAAACAATTTCTAGTTATTTATTAAGTGGAAGTTCAGAATCAGGGAAACTAGAGTTATTAAGGGGGGGGGAAGTAGATATGAGACTTTAGGGAGGCAGTTGGTGTATGAATGTGTATAATATGCCTGAGCAAGTACGAAGGACAACAAATCAGAATGGGATAGTTAGTATAAGGCATCAAAATAGGGGTGGGACTAACGGCTTCTGCATTTCATGTATACTAATGCCAGGAGTATTAGGAACAAGAAGGAAGAATTTTTGGCCTTAGTTAGCTCATACAGGCCACAGGTTATTGGCATTAGTGAAACATGGCTGACAGAAGATGATATAGCTAGTGGGATTGAATGTGAGGGGTATAGTGTGTTCAAGAGAGAGACATGGAGAATAAAATGGGGGGGGGGGTGTTTGATGATATCTGATGAACTGCAGCCAAGGAGAATAGAAGTTGAACTGCAGGATAAAGAAAAGAGCACATTTGAGGCAATTTGGTGTGGGATTGAGGCTAGCAGAATAAAATATACAATTGGGTGCTGCTATAGACCAGGTGATGGAATAGATGGTGGAGATGGTATGCATAAACAAATAGAAGCAATGAGTGGAAGGAAGATAATTATTATGGGGGATTTCAACTATGGTAACATTGATTGGAAGGAGGAGAGGACGCATAGGAGGAAGGAATTGGATTTTATGCAGTTATTAAGGGATAACTATCTGCGACAGCATGTAATGGAAAATACTAGGGGTTCAGAGTGCTTGACCTAGTAAATGCAGCTGAGAATTTAGCTGTAACGAATATGACCATGTTGCCATCAATTGGTGAGAGTGATCATAATGTGTGGAATTTTCAAGCAAGACAGGGTACATGTGGAATTACCGGGCTGGTAAGTATGACAAGCTTAGGAGTTTGCTTGGTTCAGTGCCACGGCATGTAAAACTGCAAGGGCTGAATGTTGATAGTGCAGGAGAGGTGGTTAACACGTTCATTGCCAAGCTGAAAATTGGAATTTCATGTGGCGGCCAAATTTTTTTTCACTTGATAGCGACGTCCACGCGATAACCCGTGATCGGCCGCCAGGTGAGAACTCGCATCACACGATATCACGTGATTGACAATGAATGTGTTAAGGAGTGTTTGCAGGAGGCAATGGCTGACTGTATACCTAAAGTCTGAATAGTAAATCAAGTAAGAGTTAAATGGATGAATAACACCATTAAGCTTGAGCTGCAAAAAAAGAACCAACTGTGGAGGGAATTTAAGGAGAAAGGTGACCTGCAGGCACATGAATGGTATAAAGCACAGGACAGAATGGTAACAAGTATGGTAAGAAAAGCAAAAGTGGATTATGAAAAAAAATTAGCCATGCAGGCTAAAGAGAATCCAAAAACAATTTTTTCGATATGTTGCAAGTAAAAGAAAAATATGCATACGGCAGAATGATTTTAAAGAATGCCGATGGTAAGGAGGTCACTGAATCAGTCGATATAGTGGAATTACTGAGCGAGCACTTTGCAAGAGTATATCATCCAGGTGGTGACATTGCAGGAATGAAGGAACCAACAACTTATACGGGAGTGGTGGTGAATAGTCTATTACAAAACCTCAATGTCAATACATCTGTGGGATTGGATGGTATACCAGCTCATGTCGTACGTGAAGCGGCTAAAGAATTATCAGTGCCCTTGCCCATTTTGTTTAATTTGAGTCTCGGGTCTGGGTTAGTCCCAAGGGAATGGAAAGAGGGGGGAAAATAGTTCCACTGCATAAAGGAGGTTCCAAGACTGCTGTTGTAAATTGCCGACCAATCAGCATATCAGGAATCATTGTCAAGGTCTTCGAGAAAGTAGTCAAGAGGAAAATACAGGAATGGATAGATGAAAATGGGATACTGTATGGGGGACAGCATGGTTTTGTGAAGGGTAGATCATGCCTCAGTAACTTGCTCACATTTTATAACACAGTGATGGCTGAACTAGATAAGGGTAATGGGTTTACAGTGATCCTACTGGACCTTGCTAAGGCCTTTGACAGGATACCACATGGAATTCTAATCAGTAAACTGCAGCATATGAGGATGGATATAGGGTTGGTGAGATGGATAGGTTGATGGAGAGATATCAGAGAGTGGTTTATTCAGGAGTAGAGTCCAAAAGACGGCCTGTGAGTAGTGGTGTGCTGCAGGGTTCTGTTCTTGGACCACTACTGTTTAATTTGTTCATTAACGATATAGGAAAGGTGTGATGAACTGTTTATTTGTTTGCTGATGATGCAAAGTTGGGTAGAGCAATAGTGAATGCACAGGATGTGAAAATTTTGCAGGATGATTTGGATAGTTTGGAGGGCTGGGCTAAGGAGAATGGATGTCAATTTAATGTGGCAAAATGTAATGTTATGCATTTTGGAGTTAAAAGATTAGCAGCAGTAGTATACCTCATTGGTGGAACTGTACTCCAGGAGATTGATGAGGTCAGGGATTTGGGAGTGTTGGTGGATAGGGAGTTGAAGTTTAGGGGTACATCGCAAAAGTGGCTAAATCACCTCATCAAATCACTTGGTTGCTGAAAAATACTTTGACAAGCAGAGACAAACAGGTTATTGTTCCTCTGTATCAGCCTTGATAAGATCCACCTAGACTAGTGTGCCCAAATTTGGGTGCCAGGGTTTCTTCTTGATGGGGAGGAGGTGGAGAGGATCCAGAGACGAGTGACTAAGATGATAGCAGGTCTATGGAATGAACCTTATGAGAACAGGTTGAAGATTTGTGGGTTGCAGAAATTAGTCGATAGGCGGAAAAGGGATGATATGATCGAGACATTCAAATTACTGAAGGGTTTCTATAAGATTAATTCAGAAGATATTTTTGAGAATAGGACTGGTGATGGAAGGACTAGGGGCCATCCATGGAAGCTGGGCAAGAATGTGGTTAGCAACGGTGTTAGAGCTAGGTTTTTTTACTTGGAAAGTGGTGAATAAGTGGAATAAGCTGCCAGAGTGTGTTGTGGGTGCCATGACTGTAAATGAGTTCAAGGCGAAGTATGATAGATACTGTGTGAATGTTGAATAGCTCTTCGTGACATGATGCTAGGGTCTCCCTCGATGAGTCTAAGGACTCCTTGGAGTTACCCATACTACTACTACTAATAATAATAATTATACTGGTCTTCTTTGTGTTAAAGAAACAAAATATCAAGTAAAACATCAAATAAACTTACAAATAGTAAAAGATTAATGTGGCAACAACAAATATGGTATGTTGTATTCTGATAATTCAAATTATTTGTGGGCAAGTGCTCTGAATACTAGCATACTCTTGTTTACATATTTGATTGTCTATTGAAGATTCAATATTTAATCTTTACAATGGAAAACACATGCCACGACACAGATAACTGCCATTACCTGATATTTGGTAGTGGCAGTTATCTGTGGGATAACTGCCACTACCCTCACTAACAGAAACAGTGAGGGTTCTATTGTTGATTTTTCTGAGCTGAAAGATTAAAAACTCAATTTTCCAGAGATGGGTTAAACCTATTTGCTTGCACCAATAATTATCAATTAATTGCTAAAAAAGGGTCCAAGAAAAAGTTCCTCTAATCAGCAATTTTTTCTTTCTTTCTTTCTTTTTTTTTTTTTTTTTTTTTTTTAATTTCTAAAACTGTGGTAATCTATTAAATTCATCATGATGCAAGATGTTAACTTAAAGATTTAGTATTTGGAGATGCAGCAGCATTTAGAGATAAATGAGGATTATACATTTTCTGTTTAGACACACAGCACCACAGTAGGTAGTTCATGAATTAGTTAAATACTAATTAACATAAATAGTTCACATCCTCAGAGTAATAGTCAATGGATATGTAAAAAGCAACAGATTCTCATGAAACTAAGTAAACTTGCACGTGTGTGGACACACATGCATGCACATGTGCGCAGTTTATAAACTTGCAACTTACCTATCCCTGGATAGGGTAAATCCAGACCAATATTCATTGGATATCAGGATAGCTCTCAGTACAATAAATAAAGAGCTACAGACTATTGACTGTCGGACTAGCAAACCAACATTAAACTATTGCCCAGTGTGGCAAATTATGGCTTTAACATACGAATGAATCAGACAAGAATAAAATGGTCCTCATTCCCCATTCTGTTACTAATAATGGCAAGGTAGTAACAATCTAGCAATCGACCAGTTAAACATAACGACAGAGGAGACTAGGGATCCTCCAGATAATTAGATTGTACTCACTGCCACTGGAAACTAGACCTTGGAACATTGAATTATAGGAATATAAAAAAACACAGTTAACTAAAATAACAGAAGAACTAACATGACTAAAATGGGAAATTCTGAGACTGTGTCAGGTGCGATATAATGGAGAAGAAATTCTTAAATTAACAAATGGAGATATATCATACTATAGAGGCAAGTATAAAGAACGAATCAGCAGAAGTGGGTTCTTGATCAACCAAAAATAGAACAATTTCATGAAATTTAACTGAATATCACTAAACAGAAAGTGTTGTTATACAATTTCAAAAACATAAGCTCTCAAGGTCATGCAAGTCTAGGCAACAACAAACCATAGTAATAAAGAAACTGAAAACTTAAATGATCACACAAACATAAGTTGTTCATTTCACAAGAGTGCAACAAAGGAAAACATTTCAAAATTATCATGGGGGACTAATGTAGGATTGGCATGAGAATCAGATGAAAGTTTGATGGAAATTTTGGAAATGGCACAAGACATGATAGAGCAGGGGTCGGCGAACCAGGGTAAAAATGAAATTCTTGGCGGTAATGAGGACTCAATAAACATAAATAAAATTATATAAAAAGCGTGTTCCTTGTTACGACAGAAATTTTTCTTCTGGCAATACTGCATCTGGCCAATGTAATATACATGTTCAGGAGACGTCACGCACATGTTGAACTCCAAACAATTTGGTTGCTAAGGCGTTGTCAAGTGACTAAACAGATATTATTTGTCAGTTGTCTATTACCCGCTTTAACCTTATTTTTTGACACGTGTTTTTGCTTTGTTTAAGTCGATTTAAGTAGTTATTTAATTTATTTCAATAGTTCTATTTTAAGTGTAAGATTTTCATTTATTAACCATATTTTAGTTTTATGTTAGTTCGATAATTTGATTAATATATTTTCTCCTTGCTCGATTAATTTTCGATGGTCAATAAAATAATTAAATACTGCCTTCATCTTGAGGACATGTCTTAGTGCCACGTTTACCAATTAAATTATTGTAAAATTAAACGAACTTTAAAAAACTTAAATTCAATCACTGTCTTCTTACCCTTCAGATGACATCAACTAGAAAAAGAATATACCAGGAAAAGTTCCTCAATTATGGGTTTATGCAAATAGAAGACAAAGGAATAATGAAACCACAGTGTGTTGTCTGTTTGAAAGTACTGACTGCAGAATCTTTCAAAAAGAGTCGATTGAAGAAACACTTGGATAATTTGCACCCACATCTGTCTTCCAAATCGCAGGAATACTTTGTAAATGTCTGTCAAAAGACAAAGACTGGACAGCAACTTGAGAGGTACATGCGATCAACGTTCAGCATCAGAGGCTAGTTTTGAAGTGGCCTGGTTGATTGCCCAAAACAAGAACCCATATACTATGGGTGAGGAATTGGTTAAACCAGCAGCTTTGAAAATGGCAGATTATGTGTGGTCAGGAAGAAGCCATGAAACTAAATTTAGTTCCCTTGTCTGCAAAAGTTGTGAAAGAAAGAATTTCTATTTTAGCAGAAAATGTGAGAGAACAAGTTATTTCTTCAATAAAAGAGAGTAAATGCTTTGCTATTCAGCTTGATGAGACTACAGATGTCAGTAATAATTTGCAGCTGATGGTGTGTATGTTTGCTACAAAGGTTTACATGCAATTGAAGAGGAATTTTTGTTTTGTTCTCCTCTTGAGTTGCAATCTCGTGGAATTGATGTCTTCAGTAAAGTTAAAAAATACTTTAATAACATTAATTTAAAGTGGGCAGACTGCATTGCTGTGTCTGTTGATGGAGCTCCAGCTATGTTGAGTCATGTAAGTGGTTTTTTGGCTTTGGCGAGAGAGAATAATCCAAAAATTGAAGTTAACCACTGTATGATGCATCGCCAGGCACTGCTTGTGAAACATTTGGAACCTGCACTGGAAGTCGTCATGCATGATGTTATCAAGGTTGTCAATGGACATGTGCACTAAACACGCGACTATTTCGTGAATTATGTAAAGATGGTGAGGCTGAATATACAGACCTATTTTATCATACAGAAGTGAGGTGGCTCTCACATGGAAATGTTCTGAACCGAGCATGGGCTCTCAAAATTGAACTTGAAATTTTTATGGTTGATCAAAAGCATGTTCTCGCAGATAAGTTTACAAACTCCTCGTGGGTTGCACATCTTGCATATTTAGCTGATAATTTTGAGTTTGCGAATGCACTGAACAAAGAATTGCAAGGAAAAAACATCAATACAATTTCAGACAGAGAAAAGATTTCAGCGTTTGGATCAAAGCTTTTATATTGGAGAAAGCAGAACAAAACAAGATAGCTGCCTTTTCAAAGTTAGCTTTGTTTTTGGAAGATTGTGAAAATATTACTTTTGATGACATCAAGGATACAGTTATAAGGCATCTTACCGAACTCAAAGAGCGGTTCTCTGATTACTTTCCAGATCTTGATTCACATACTGTTAGTTGGGTTGTAGATCCCTTCAAATGTGAAATTGCTGATGTGCAAAAGATCCTCAAGGGTTGGCTGAGGCACTTCTTGAACTTCAATCCAATAGTAAAGCACGTATTGAATTTGAAAACAAAGCAGATCTGTCATATTTTTGGATGTCAATAGCTGCAAAGGCTTTCAAAATTGCACATGAGGAAGCAGTCAAAACGTTGCTGCCTTTTGCAACAACCTACCTTTGCGAACAAGGATTTTCCACTCTAATGAACATGAAAACAAAGCAGAGAAATCGATTGAAAACTGGAGACAGTATCTAAATTGCTCTGGCATCAAAATGTCCCAATTTTGATGTTATTGTATCAAAAATGAAACAACATAATTTCTCCAAAACCTGAAGTGAAAAAGTTTTCAAAGAAATCCTTTTGTTTCATAATGAGGATATTAACTTATTTTATCGCATTTATTTTATACTTTCTATAATTATAATTGTATTCTCCGTATAAATAGATTCAATAAACCTTTTGAATTTAAATAATCTATGATTTTCTCCCTTTCAAATTAAGGGAGTAACATCGGCATAAATAAATATATTTTGGGGTAATAGGTAAAAAAATTCCCCGACCCCTGTGATAGAGGAATATGACAAAAATAATCTCTACATAATAATATGGAAAAGTTCAAATGTAAGAGTGAAATTCACTCTGTTTTAGTAACAAATAAAACATAGTTCAGGAGTGTTCAGTTATCAGCACTTCAATAGTTGAAGTGACCATCCTATGGTACACAGTAAGATTCAATTAAACTGTCAAAAGGAAACAAGAAATATGATACAATGACCAAATAAGACAAAATATACACAAACCAGAAAGAAACAAAGTTATGACAAACACAGAAAAATGAAAAATATGAACAATGCAAAGCAATCAGAAAAATGTAAAATTAGGAAATACAAAAATTCCACTGTATATATATTCATATGGCCAATGATTGCAGACAACAGCAGCCTAAAAAACAAGATGTGAATGGCAAAAAACAAATGGTTACAGTCAAACTATCAGAGATGACGGCACAACCAGAGATACATATATTACAGCAAAACGAATTGAATAATTTTACTCAGTATTACATGGTATGAAAGCAAGCATGAATAGTGAGAAAGTGATGCAAGACTGGAGACTTGATGAAGATGAGGAAAGAAATCAAATATATGTAGAGTATAACAAGGATAAATGCAAACATGAATGGGATGATAGATAGCTGAAAGATATATGATTTGAGAGTGGCACTGTATGAGGATTTGATTATTACAGGTGTGATAAATGAGAAGATGCATAAGATTTGTATCCAAGGAAGAAGAATGAGTAGTGACTGAAGAGCTGAATACGAGATGTAAGTGAGAGAGAGACAGTTGGTAGTGGTAGCAGGAGCAAATGATTTGGTTGGGCACAAAGTGACAATGGATGTCAAGAGTTTGTTGGGGATAGTAAAAGATAACAGTGAGGAACGAGAGGTAGTCATCGTGATGAGTTGAGAGGACAAAAAAAGATGAAGAATGGTATGTCTGAGGGGTAGGGGGGGGGGAAGAGCACACTTTGTGAATATGTGAAAATGAGTTTGAGGAATGCATAGAATTTCATAAAAGTAACAGATAGCATTTAAATGTTTCTGGTGTGAGTCAACTGTAGAGGCTGTTAATGAAAGGGAGAATAATGACACCAGTGAACATGATATCTAAGCAAGTATATCCTGCATAAGGTAAAAGGCAAGAAGTGCTTGTGAATGAAATGGCAAGTTGTGTGAGTGGGGAGAATGAGAGACCTGGAATGCAAGCCAAAAGGGGTAACAGACAGAAATAGGGGATATAGAGGCAATGTATGAAAAGGGTGAACAATGGAAGAGGCATTTGAAATTAAAATAAGGATAGTCATGGGAAAAAAAAAAACTATGTTAAACCTGACAAAAATTATGAAAGAGAGAGGTGTGAGTAAGGTCACAAAAATTAGAATTGTCAAAGCAATGGTATTTCCAATAGTGATGTATGGATGTGAAAGCTGGATTATTAAGAAGAAAGACAGAAGGCGAACTGATTCATTTGAACTATAGTGCGGAGGAGACTATTAAGAATTCTATGGAGTGCAAGAATGACCAATAAAAAAGATTTTAGAGAGTATAAAGACAGAATGCTCCTTGGAGGCAATGATTGCCAAACAGAAGTTGATGTACAAATTAAACATATTTGGTCGTTTGAAAGTTAAGCATAAAAAACTTATTGTTTAATACTGACCATATACAAATATTTTAACATTCTTTGCCTACCAGTTTCGCTAGCAAACTGTCTAGCTTTTTCAAGGCTTTGACGGAAAAGTATAAAAAATACTAGTAAATGCAAATTGAAAGAAACATTAAAAACGTTGTAAACACTCTAGTAGCTAAGGTTGCACGTTTGCGTGACAGAGTGGATTTATTGTTCTTAATCATTATCACGCATGAGTGTTTGTTGTAAACACATAATGTGATTACTAGCTAGCTGTAGTTCAGATGGATTTAGAGAGAGGATGAGGTTTTTTCATGAACCGTTAAGAATAGTACCCTGGTTTCTGTTGAGGTTTCCGCCAGTTTTTAACACTACTGCGGCTTCCTTGAATAAACGATGTCTATAGTCGTCGTCTAAATATGGCACAGAGCTATTTTGCCACTCTATCGTGTGGTTAGACGTACAGAAATGATGTGCTAAGCCGGAAGAAATACTTCTGTTGTGGTTTACAAGAAGTTGATGTACTTTGGAGATATTATGCAAGCAGATGAATCATTGGAAAAGGCAATTATGTTGGGGAGGATTGAGGTAATTAGAATAAGAGGAAAACCACAAAAGAGTTGGATGGACAACATAAAAGAAGTTACCAACTTGAACTTACAATTGCTGAAAGAAAGGACAAGAGACTATGTGGGATGGAAAGCCATTGTTTGCAATATCACCAAGAGTTGAAAATGACTGGATGGCACATAAACACTTCTGCTTTTATGACTAGTAAAAATATTTTATTATAAATGTATGAAATGCCAGGCCACAGAAATGAGGTGACTGGAATGTACATACAGTCAGTCCCTCAACTCATGATGGGGTTCCATTCTAATGATCCCATCACAAGTTAAAAAGATTGTAAGTTGGAAATCAATATATGACTCATTATGAAAACATTAACAATTAACATACCCTAATGCTAAAATGTATAGGTATGTTAAACTGATTTTATGCTTTGTTTATAGTACAATGTACAAATAATAACATAAAATTACCATAATACTATATATTTTAATAAATAATGACACATAAATGTATGTATAGTGCTTACATAAAATAAGCCATTGGAAACACATGGAACAAAAGTAGTTCTTCAAAGCTGCCACTTCATTAATTAGATGATTCATTGGAGAAGACAAAGAAGGAGGACAGGTCATTAACAACAAATTCTTCAAATCCAAGAAATGCATTAGTGTTATAAGGATGATTCACCGGAAGCATAACTTGTGGAAGATCTAGGCTAATCTTCAGGGATGAGGTGGTGACATGAGAATTAGAGTGGGGTTCTTTAAAAATTTGTACATTACATCCAACTTAGTCTGCCCATTTTGCCTTTACTTTTCTGCATCATTCATTCTGTTTACTTTGCTAAATCTCTCCAAGATGGGAACCATTTCTTCAAAAAAGCAATTCTTCAATCCAAGCAGCCTCACAAGCTTTTCATACCAGCCTTGATGCTCCACATATATTCTTTCCTTCCAGAAGTCCTCAATACAGGTTCATACACCAATTACGATCACATCCTCTATTGAGAAGATCAAATCCAAGACCCCCTCACAAGCCTTCTGTTACACACTGTTCAGTAGTTATTCCCTCAAAAACTCAAGAAATGTGTTCTCTTCGCCTGCAGATGCCATCTCTTCATTCCAATCTATATTACCATAATTAAAATCAGTCATGATGATCACTCTTTTCTTATATGTTAGGCTAATTTACCTACACATTTCCTTGTTGCTGCTCTCCACATTACTAGAGCTACTGCAAAATCCAACAAAATATTTCATCCTGTCCACCTCTATCCTCAAACTAATTGTTTGATTAGCAGTTTATTGGTGCAAGAACAGCTAAGGTCATACTGCACCAAGCTAACGGTTACAGCAGTAGTCAAGGTAAATAAACAGATAAATGTAAATGTTATGTTAAAAAGCAAATTTTTTTAAAAAATTAAGTTAATTAAACCATTATCTACATATAAATAGAATATATAATCAAATGTGTTTGTATAAATTAATTCTTTTTAAAAAGTTAAAAACCATGCAATTTATCCAAGTCTACAGGATCTGCCTGAAGGTAGATTAGGTACAGGCAGATTAGTATAAAATTCATTCATATGAAGTGGCTGGCATTGTTCACACACAGGTGGGTCACATACTTTCAGTAAATACAAATGTGTAACAGGACTGTGACCTATGCAGAGCCGAGCAACGACAATTTCCTCTCTTCTGTTTCTATGTTGGCTAGAATGCCAGTGCTTAATTTCAGACTTAATCTCATGCAATTTGTCACTGCTTCCTGCCATGATGACTCCACTGGGTTATTAGATTTAATCTTATAAACTATCTGTAGTCTGTATATGGAACTAACAAACAGTATGGAAAAAAATTAGCTGTATGTCTAGCATAGCTGAATATCAAAATTACATACCTTCAATTTCTACAACAGTTGTAGAGCCTCATAGAGCAGTGGATATGGATTGTACACAAGAGATGATATGGGCTATGTAGAACTCAATGAGCCTGTATAGATAATACACTTTTGGTAGAAGTTTCTTTGATATGCAAAAGCAGAACTGCATGCAACCCTGTTACATAATGACTGTAATCAAGTGGGATCTCATTGGATATGCCAAAGTCAGAAAATAAAATGGCACAACCAACAGAGGTCTCAGATTTTGAACCACCAGTTTTGATTGGAAGATAATCAGTGTTCTGTTGTGTGCATTAAATATCTGCATGTAGACAGATGATGGGGCATAAATCTGCCATGAAGGAATGCTGTTATGTTTGGTGTGGGTAACATTGTCAACATTCAGGCCAATAGCTTACATAATCTCTTTAACACGCATACCAACAGGACATCAAGTATGACGTGTGATACTGAGCCTTCCAATATAGAAAAAAGATATTAGTCTACATAGGATTCTTTGGAAGAGACTATTTTTAGAGCATAATTAAGAATCAACCATATTCATGATAGAGCTGGTTCATTTGCTTCAACATCTAAGTGGACAACGTGTGAAAGACACCAGTAGCTATCAATGTTATCTAATGATGGATGGGATCCAAACATCACAGGCTACTCTACCTTCCAGAACCAAAGACTTGAGATACATAATCCAGCTTTGAATGTATAAATGTACGATACAAATGCAGCAATAAAGTTCAATCCAACCCTCATCAAGTAGAGGATACAGTATGAAAGCAATTCAATGTTTTCTAGCACTTTTCTCTTAGTTGATGAATGTTTGCAAGGAACATAAGCTTTCTTTCAAATATGAGGCCTAAGAACTTTGCCCCTATTGTTACTGGTATATAACTTTGTTCCATTCTTA
Source organism: Typopeltis vanoorti (assembly GCF_054136105.1). Classification (NCBI taxonomy): domain Eukaryota; kingdom Metazoa; phylum Arthropoda; class Arachnida; order Uropygi; family Thelyphonidae; genus Typopeltis; species Typopeltis vanoorti. The sequence continues at coordinate 74,308,852 of NC_143573.1, read as the reverse complement.
ACTCAGGATTTGGGTGAAGGATGCATTTTTGAGAGGTGTATGCAGATATTTTTCTGCTGAAAACCTGAAACCATGGAGAGACATGATCAATTACCCTCATGTTACAAGAGTGACAGTAAACTGTGAAGTCATTAACTTCTTCCCACCTACAGTAGGAAGAAGTTGTTCGGTGAGTTAACTTTGACAGCAAAGAGTGTGGCACACTTAAGAGCCTTGGGGAACACATTTTTTTTTTATTATATGGCTGAGATAGCATACTTCCTACTTGGACTTGGAAAATTCCACTAAACAGAAAGTTTTAATACATACAGGAAGGTGCCCTCTGAGACCTAGGTCACATCTTTTAATATGCCATATCCCCAGGCTGTGATATAAGCATTTTCCATGTAAAAAAAAAATTGACAGATCTCATTTCAAGAATGATTCTCTTATACATGTTTCTAAACAGACCAAATGGTCCAAAGATAAATGATATCCATGAAAGCTACATTGTGTATTGGAGAGAGATCACCACTATATAAATACCACAGAAGTCTGGAATTACCCATTTTTTCCAATAAAGACAGCTGGTCAGAGTGATAGGTTGATAATTGTTTGTGTTGGGATCCTTTCCAAGTTTTGTGACAATGATAACTGACTTATGTAAAGAATCCGGAAACACTTCCTGCATAAGTATTCTGTTGTATATTAGGAGAAGCAGATCAATAGAAGATGATGGAATATATTTTATCTCATAATGGATGTCATCAGGACCTATTGCAATAGGGCGAGACAGTAAAAGAACTCTTTTTAGCTCCTCCTTAATGAACGGTTGATAATACTCAATTCAATTCATAGAAGAGTTTAGCCACTATTTCTCTTGTTGGTCTATCAATGTTAAAAATTCAGGAGGATATGAAGCTGTTGCCAAGAAACACAAAATCTTCTCCCAAAGTTCATTTGATGGTAGCAACAAGTTGTGTATGAAGGGAAGCAATATCCCAGAAGAGGAAAATCACTAGTAATGTGCATTTTTTGGAACACTTGACAGTATGGAATAGGTTTAAATGGGGATACAGAGTATAAAATCAGTGGAGAATATATTACATGTATGCAAAAAAGAAAAGCTGCAAAAGAGGATTGAGTATTCATAACTGAACTTCTAAAATAATCTGAGGGTATGGTGGATAACTGTAATGAGATCAATGGGAATACCAGAGCATCTAATTCTCTTGATAAAAGAGTTGTATGACAACCAAGGAGCTTCAGTAAAAACAGTCTTTGGAGAAACAGACAGTGTTCGAGTGGAAAAAGGGATGCAGCAGTGTAGTATACTGTTGTCCTTCCTTTTTAATATATTATGAAAATGGCTATCTTAGAAAAAGATCTGGCTGGAATTAAGATTGGTGGCAGAAAAATAAATGATTTCAGATATGCAGATGATTAGGAAAAGCAGATCACAATCAGACACAATCCTCATAGCACAAACTAAGGAAGATCTGAAGCAGTGATTCTATTGGTCAAGACAGAAAGTAACAAAGCCAGGCTTAATTTAAACATCATCAAAACAGATGGCTTTGGGAAATTTTAATGAATTTGAAAGTTATGATTTACTGGGATCCAGAATCAGAAATGAACGTAAATGTGCAGATGAAATTAAAAGAAGGATAGTGATGGGGGGGGGGGGAAACATGTTAAACAGACAAAAATTATGAAAGATGGAGCTGTGAGTAAGGCCACGAAAGTTAGAATTGTCAAAGCAATGGTATTTCCAATGGTGATGTATGGATGTGAAAGCTGGATTATTAAGAAGACAGAAAGCAAACCAATTCATTTGAATTATGGATGTGGAGGAGACTATTAAGAATCCCATGGACTGCAAGAATGACCAAAAATTCTGTCCTCCAAAGGTGTCATAAGAGGTTTTCACACGCTTTCAAGTATATGGAAAAACTTATTTTCTTAAAAACACAAGATGCAATTTGGTCAGAACCTCTCCTTCCATCCTACCAACAGTTTCATGCCACATGAGTGGCCTTGCATGGTCAAATTGTAAGTAAAGAGCATTCTTTTATAGTAGGCAATGTTAGTCAAAAGAAGTGGCGTTGGCAGAACTTGCTGAAAAGTTAGAAACAAGTGCTCTTTCATCTGAATTTTGCTTAGCTGATAGCTTATCTGCTCTTTTACTCTCATATCCTCTTTCAGCTTCTAAAATGTGAAAATCATAGAACAATGTTGGCAATATTCTCTTGCTCTTCCATATTTTTAGCATGCCTCCTTTGCATTTTAAATTTACCACACTTTTTCAGGTAGTGATGTAAGATTCCTTAAATTTGTAGCCTGTTGCACTGAATATGTTTCTGAAAACATAACAAGCACAAGTGTTTTCACTTATTTTATTTTATTTTTATATTCTTCATGCATAATTTCTATATTTAAGAGGGTGGGGAAGTAATCCATTTTTTTGCTTTCTTTTGATACCTGATGAAGCACTACTTACAGAACCACTGTGGAGATTCAGATTCTTGAGCACATGATGTAATGGCTGTGGAACTAGCTGCAATATCCAGTTCAGTGACATTCCCTGTAAGCAGTTGAATTCTTTTTTCTGCTACCTTTTCAACTTCAGGATAACAATCAACCATCACTTTCTTCATATTCTTCAAATCATGCAGAGCTTGTCAACTGCCTTGTTTAGAGCTGTTTACAGCCATTAAAATTAATGGTGTAGAAGTAGATGCATCAGTTTCACAGCAAAATTTCACTCTATGATTGTCTGAATTATGCACTCTATTTCACTAGAAACAGATTTTTGATGCATGACAATGAAGCTTCACCTACATTTATATCATCATGGCTCACATCCTTGTGCAGGCAAACAACACTTTCATTTTCCTCTAGCATGTCTCTTTTACCTGGCCTGAGCATATAATCCCCTTTAGGAACACTAATGTGTCTTTATTCATGTGCATCAGTAAAAAAAATCTTGTAGGAAGCCTATCTTTCACTTCATACAAATGCACATTGTTAATTTTCACACTACAATATAACAAATAAAGAAAACATTATTTTCAACAACACACACACACACAATAGAAATGTCTCTTCAGTCACCTGAAAAAAAACATTACAAAAAAGTTTTGTAATGTTCTTTTTACCAACTTTTAGTTTTAAAAATTCTAGATGATTGTAGATGAGTCTTTGACTCAATGGGGTCTTAGGGTAATAAAATAATAATAAATTCCCACATGGCAAAATTTAATAAATTGGTTTTTCTCCATGTTATCTGAGTCTCTCTGATTTAACATATTAGAAACTGACACCACTTATATCTCCATGAATACCAGGAGCTGACATACCAGGTTTTGTTATCTTTTAGATCTCCTGAGAGAAACAAGAACTTACAGAAAACTCAGTTTTGAAAAAACTGACATATCAACTTCTGCCATCTTTCTATAGAAATTACAACTATGGTAAGACACAGCACTCAATAAGATTGTTCCAGAAACAATTCAAATTGTAACCAGAAAGGAACTGATGTCCTATAAAGGTGTGCTCTAGGAATGGAGAGATCAAACTAATGTAGTCTTAGAATGATTGCCTTCCAGATCTTATTCTAACTAATGTTACTATGATTATTTAGGTTAGGTGGAAAGGTTTCATAACTTATGCTGATTCTAAAAATAATCTCACAGATCTATAGCTACTTAGGCAATACAACTGTCTTCTTTCATTTAATTCTGTATGAAGAAGCGACTAGACAATGGTCTGTCAGAATGGTCAGTGCAGATAATTGTGAATCTGACATTTATGTTCTTAATGGCAGATATTAACAGATCTACTGGTATGTTCAAAGCAGGCTAAGCTGCAGGCACAAGGAACCTTGTTTGCTATTTGGTGTCATGGCATGACATGTTTTTATCACAGTTAAATAGCTAACTTCCAAAAATACATTTCACGAGAGAAAAGAAACAACATGTGCCTGTATTTTTTTCTTAGACATACTAGTTACATGACTACTAAATGGTTCATTTTCCTCTTCATTTTATAGGAAACCAACACACACACCATCCGTACCAACAGTAAAGCATTCTCAAAACACTTTAAACCGAGAGCCAAGGCTAAATATTTGTTTTAATGACAGCCTTTGTCACAGAACTCTTATCTTGATGACACTATAGCTACAATCCCAATGAAACAGACAGAATACTGCATGCCCCCCCCCCCCCCCCACACACACACACACGCACCACCTTTCCACCTGACAAACAAAATAAGAATATGACAATCACACAACAAAATTATTCCTATTTCTATAAATATATATCTGGGGTACATCTGAAAACACAGTTCTTCATAAATATAATCTTCATGCCACTTTCAAACCACGTATTCAGCTAGCAACCCATCTCTCTCTCAAATGGATAGATCACATCCTGGAGTGTATAAGATTCCAAGGTTCTTTGTGCCTGCAGCTTAGCCTGCTATGGACAGACCAGAAGATTTGTTAACACTGCCCTTGAAGAATGCAAAAACTACATTTGCAATCATCCTTAAAGCAAGTCACTACTGGCATACTCTGGATATTCCTTAATGCTGGATGAAACTAAAAACAACTGTGCTGCATAGACATCACAATAGATATAAGAGACTATTTTTAGAATCAGCATAAGCTATAAAAAACTCCCCTGGCCACTATAAGTATGGCTGCATTGCCTTAAACTCTGGGCAACATCCATTCTTAAGACCATGTTTAGCTTGATTTTTCTGAATTAACTTTTTTCCCCTGTCCCCAGAGGGTGCCTTGATAGGACATTAGTTCCTTTACACTTTATTTATTGAAGCAAAATACTTCAATAAATTATTTATATTGTTCATCTGGTGTTGTTTATAATACCACCAAACACTATTATAAACTGCCCCTACTTCATGTTCCTAAACTCTGTCTGAAATGACATGATTTCTACAGTTCACCTGCCTTATTTTCAGGATAAAAAAATGAGAGGAAGAGAGAGAGAGAGACTATCTGATTTTGCCAAAGATAGACTAATCTTGGGACCTGTTAAAAAAAGTCTGCCTAGTCCTAGCTTAGAAATGAACTTATAACTTTTTCTTTTAGCAATGAACATTATGGACAAGAAATGCATTACTCACATATTACACAGACATCTAGATTCTGTTTTAATAGGCTTAAATTTTAAGTCCAAAAAGTTACCTGGAAAGCAAAAAAAAAATCTTCCTGAAGTCTAAAATTTGGTTTTAAATTAATATTCCAGCTTTCATCAAACACATTACACAATGTATTGTATGAATATGTATAATCTCATGTGTCAAGTTACTAGCTGATCTATTTTATAATAAACAGAATAATAAGGCAGAACACCACAACATGTTGTTTATTATTTTAACGGTATAACAGAACACAGAAACTAAGTAAATAATTAATTTATTGACTTGATGCTGATATTTCGCTGGTATTATAACCAGCATCTTCAGAGCACAAAAACACTGTTTGTCACAATACGCGAGACTAAAACAACATGGTGTACTTAACCAAAATTGTAGCAGCAACACAAAGACTAGAGTCCTGATTTTGGCGCCCTCTATCTGGAACAACATGGTTTGGAAAGCCAAAAAAATCTTCCTTAAGTTTAAAATTTGGTTCTAAATTAATATTCCAGCTTTCATCAAACACATTACACAATGTATTGTATGAATATGTATAATTTCATGTGTTTGGCCATGTAAAACATGAATCAAGTTACTAGCTGATCTATTTTATAATAAACAGAAGAATCACAACATGGCTAAACAGCATTGATTCTTTCAAGATTAACTATTAATGAACAATTAATTACATTATAGCTATTTTAAGAAATTAAAATAAAGTCATATATAACAAGTTATTTAAAAGTCCCTTACCTTGGTCATTCTGTGAATGGTCTTTTGTTTGCAAAACAAGTTCTTTACGCACTCTGAGGGAAGTCCTCCTCGAAGTTGGACTGGAATCTTGAATAAGAGTGGCACTATTCTCAACATTAACTGGATCATTTGGAAATCCAACTGAGTCAACGGCAGATCCTTTAGATACTCTTAGAGATGTTCGGCGTGTCCAATTAGGTTGATCGCTAAGGTGACCTGTGGTGGACTTTGGCTTTCTTCCTCTTTTCTTTGGTAGATTAATATTTTCTGATGTCATCTCTGCTGAGGGATGTTCCAGCTGACTGTCATCTCCCTTGTTTTTCTCTTTGCCTGCCGAAAGAGTTCCAAAGTTAGTCATACTGTGGGCATTCTCGAGGATGACACTGTGATTATTGCCTCTATAAATCCCACCTGCTATCTTGTTATTCCTCTCTTCCTTATTTCCAGGAACTTTCCAGTTCCTTAATACTGGTGTTTCCTCACTTGAATCTACTGAATCCTCTTCTAATGAGGAAGTATCTGAATTCTCACTTTTCAAATTCGAATGACTAGAGTTATCCGATGAAGTGGATTCAAAGTCATCTATATTTTCATTGTTCCTGTTAACATTCTTATTTGAATATGATTTTTTGTGATAACTTAAATCCTCATGCTTCAATGTAAGCGTCCACCTTTTATGGTTCATTCTTACCATCCTAACAATAACCTTATTAAACACTTTCTTAGATTTTTTTTTCCTTCTTCTTCTGTGCTTTAAAACCTGATATTTTTCACTCTTTTCATTGTTTATTTCCAAAGATGGTTCTGGACGATGCTGGAGAAAGCTTACAAAGCTTTGAAAGAATCCATCTGGATCTCTGTTCCGAGTTTTCATACATGTATACCTAGTAGATGTTTCATCACAGTCTTCAATTATTGGAAGTTCAGCCAAAAACTGCAAGTCATCTTCAATACTAGGATAAAGTACAGGTTTTGTTCCTGGAACTGTTTCTGTTGTAGCACTATAAAGTCTTCCATATTCTGAATTTACAATATAATTGCCATTAAACTTGTCTAAATTTTGATAAAAATTATCACTCATATTTCGCTTACAGTTACTCCCGAGATTCATACAATGTCCATTTTTCACTGTACTGTTTACTGGAGAATTGATCCTTTTTATGGACGAATTATTAATGGTTGTCATTAACCTATCTCTATTAAGCTCATATCCTGGAATGGAAGAAAAATTTTTCCCATATTCAGATTTTTTCCTCCTTCCTCTTCTACCCTTTCTTTTTACATTTTGATTTTGAGCGAAACCTTGTTGAACAGAAACATAATTTGATTCAGAATCTTGTTGAATTGATACATAGTTTGATATATGAAAAGTATGCTCACTCATATCACCATTTTTTAAATTAGACTGAAGAATATTTCTGGTATCAGAATAATATACACTCCTATGTGAATTGCATGCCATCATACCTTTACCTTTCAAAGAGTTTTCTACATTTGGAATTGCTTCAAACCCAGTAGGATATCTATTAGCAGAAGGTCCTGAATTGTTATTCATTTCCTGAAGTAGCCTAGGGCCCATAGAAGGTAGGTTATCAGCATTTAGTGGTGCATGAGCAATACTTTCAACACTTGAATTATATGGAGCATTCATCATATCAAAAGCACCATTTGAACTAGAATAATGTGAGGAATGGCAATTTTGAACTTGTGAATTATTCATCTGCAAATGAGAGTCTTGTACTGAAGGATAAAATGCTTCATTTTGGTGAGTTAAATCTTTCAGTGCAGGAGAAGGAGGAATAACTGGATAACTAGTAGTATGGGATAAATGTGGTTTGCTTTGACAAACTCCACCAGCAGGATAGGAGCCATACCTTGGATGGTGACTTGGTGGTTGAGAATGTGGATAAAAATTCTGTACTGACATTGGTGCATCACTATGAGAAGCGGATAATGGAGGACAAACAGGTGGATAGTACGACTGATTACCTGACGAAGGACTAGGATGGTGACCCATATCTAATGAATGAGGGGAAAGTAAATGGTTATCACTTGGTGATGGAAGAAGATGGGGTGACATCTGTGGCACTGGTGTATTCGAATAAGAATTGGGTAGAATGTTTTGCCCATCACCATAAAATGTATAGTCTTGTTGGCCAACTTCTGCAGTTTTAAGGGAATTCTCTTGAATATCATGATTTCTTTGAGGATTACAATGAATCACACTATGACTACTAGAAACCAAGTTATGTTGTACATGTCCATTTTGCAATTGCTTGTGCTGAACAATAACACTAGTACTTGGCACACTTTTCCCAGATGAGCTAGATAAACCATATGTTTGATCTGTATGATCAACATTAAAGTGAGATGACTCAATTGTCCGTTGAGCAGTGGAAGGAAGATTCTGAGATTTTACTAAGCTGGTATTATGCATTTCAAAATCAGGTTTTGCGTACAGTGAATAGTTATCAGTAGAACCAATCATGGAGGAATTTGGTGAATTTCTGATATCTCTAAAACTTGAAGGTGACTGAACGGAGGCTTGTTGTGAGTAATATCCATGATTCAAGTTTTCGACAATAACAGATCTGGAACAGGACTGCACAGTTTTACATGACTGTGGACTTCCTTTCTGAGACTTATGTAACTGGAATCTGACAGCTTCGTGAGGTAAAATACCAAATGGTCCAACTGAAGGAGGAGAAAGGGTTGGACTGGAAAGGGAACTATGTGATGTAAAAAACTCCGTAGAACTTGCTGTGTGACCAACAGAGTCAGGTTCCGCAGAACTTGCTCTAGCATTTTGTCCAAAACCAGTATACAGGCCTAAATCTCCTTCTCTATTTAGTGACTTAAAGAATGGGTCATCTTCAGGAATTCCTACTAGATGTCCCTTATATGCTGTTTGAGGAGAGGGTGTAAAATTACTTCCAAAGTTGGAATCGGCAACTGACACAGAGTTGAAGGATGTTGAAACGGAACTGGTTCCTTCTGAAGGATCCAAACTATGGTTGGGTGAGAGTAATACAGAATGAGAATCATTACCATTATCTGGGTTCACCACAGCAGGTGGCAGAGACAAGGTATCCGAGTGGCCTGGAGAGGGTACCCTTGAGAGTCGAGAGTAATGGCCATATGGTGACCACAGACTTGGGTCCATGGTTACAGATGTGAGGAGGCCTCTCACTGATGCCAGCCTGAAATATGGGATTGTTTGTCACCAGGAACTGCATGCACATGCTAATCTTGTTACACACACATATATATATATACATATATATATACACACATATAGACACACGCGCATAAAATAAACATAAAGCGTACTATAAACATATACATTTATTATTCTTATTAAATGCAGTCATATTTCAAGGAATATCTTTATTCAAAAATATTATGAAAGGGCAAAATGTATATATACATAAGCATATATAAAGAAAAATAAATGTTAATAATCAAAATATATCTTTTCCATTATTATAGCATTAATTCTATCAAAAAACAAAGTAACTGCTCTCAAATAAAACAGTTTTTGATGCAAATATATAACAAAACCTAATGTAAAAAATGAACACTAACATTTAAACTAGAAAAATGAAAAGCAAAAACACAAATTTGACTATTCAAAATATAATTTAATGTACAAAAGGTAATTATGCAAAAAAAAAAATTTAAAACATTAAACTACTGCAATAATACAAAGAGAACAGTCAATTGATTCTCCAAAAATCAGCCAACTGAATCATTACATCAGAAATATCTGTCTTCTTGTAAACTGTTAACAAAAATTATGTCAACAGTATAAACAGAAGATAGACAATTCTTGTAATTGTCTATCTTGAACTGATCTTGTAATTCTTAAATTTTTTACTGAATAATTTAGAAAATATCTTCTTTCAATGTGGGTAAGACAAAAAAAGAATGCAGAATAAAAATGGGATACTCAACTTCCTGATAATACTGGATCAATGAAATTATTCTTTCTAGATCCATATGAAAAGTAAGTTTTCATATTTTCCAGAAGTTGTATAAAGGTGTGGTGAAGAGGAGAGAATTTGTTATATGAAAACTAGTGGGTGAGTGTCCGTACTCCCAGAATGCATCACGAATACCCCGAGTGTGAATAAGTTTATGTTTTAAGTATTTCCTCTAATTCCCCTAATGCAAAGGAAATACTAAAGAAAGTAATCAGAGCTTACTCCACCTTTACCACGAGTTGCCTCAGACTTGAACATGTTCAGATGCAAACATGACTTACTTGGGAAAAAGGATTAAAAACCAAGTTTCTAAAATTGCTTGGTATCTTTAACACATAGTATACCCAAGGTAAAAAAACTTTCTACATCTTTCTCTTATCCTGAGATTTTAATTTAATAAGTCAAAACACCTTGTGGCAACTTGTTTAGGTAAAATTTATAAGCTCTGCATTACTTCAACCTTGGCATTTTTGGGTCTGGCTCTCACTGATGAGACCTCAATAAAGGTCGAAACCAATCTGGGTAGTGGCCCTTGCCTTTAATGCATAGCATCATATATCTCCACAAGGGAATCTGCTTTGCATTAGAGGAAAGTGATCAGAGCTTACTCCACCTTTACCACAAGTTGCCTCAGACCTGAACCATGTTCAGATGCAAACTTGACTTACTTGTCTGTTTGCTTACTTGGGAAAAAGGATTAAAAACCAAGTTTATAAAATTGCTTGGTATCTTTAACACACACACACACACACACACACACACACACACACATATATATAATGTTGCTGGCTGAATGAGACCTCTCATGATTCCATGGTCCAATTTAGGAATTGCAATATAGTAATTCCAAAATTTGTGCGAAAATTAATTTTCTTGTCATCATCATTCCAAATATTCAATGTAAATGTTATGATGATGGCAACTATGAACAAACAGATGCTTTAAAAAAAAGTAGTTCAAAAGAGGTACAAATCTTTTTTACTAACTGTAAAACAATATGGAGATGTGTTTGAGATAAAGACATCTGTATTGAAAGTGTTAAACACATTAAATTGAAAAATGCATATTTAATAGTGATACTATATACTAATTTGAATTCCTAATGATATGAGGATGTGTAGCATCCTCATATCATTAGCAACTGAGGATGTGTAGCATCCTCATATACCATCCAAACTTCCTGCAGTGCAACCTGTTTCCAGAAACAAGGGATCAAATAAATATGACAAGCATTCCTGCCAAAAATGTATATCTTCCTCAGTTGAAGGAAATGCCAACTATACTTAGTCTAGCCATAAATACTGTTATGGCTATTCAGTGCATTAATCTTTAATCTATCAGTAAATCATTTACAGCTTCAGCACGCACGCACACACATGAACCACATGTGTAATGTGCATATAGCAACATTCAATGTATTCACGCATGCCCTAAGTCTGTGAGGCCACATGTTGATGGTGGCATGCACAACATCCAATGGAAATATAACCACTGCTCACTCCAAATCCACCTTCAGACTGATGATGCCACGGTGTCGTTTCTTGAAGGCTATTCTCTCAAGTTCCAACCACAATTTGAAGCCCAATGGATTCAGATCAGGACTTACAGACAGCCAATCAGATGGTGATATGTGGTCGGACACATTTGCCTCCAACCACTGTTGCGTGGTTCTCGCTATGTGTGCAGGAGTGGAGTCCTGTTGGGAAGCCCACTGTCTACTGGAAACAAGGAGTTGTTCAGGGGTTGTGCCAGAGGTTCCAGCATGGCGTCTTTATACACTATGGCAGAGGGATTTTGACCCCTTTCTTGCAGAAATACAACCAGGATACTCCCTGATACATTCCCTCCCCACCAAACCATCACTGATACCACAGGTGATGAGTTTTCTGAATCATGAGTACTATGGTGAGTGCTGTGCAACCATCCAGGGCATATACCAATCATTTTGGCACTTAAATGACTCTTCAAAAGTAAAAATCTTCTCAACTGTGAAGGCATGCTTTCACAGCCCTCACAAGTTGTTGCAACACAACGTGGCTGACCTGTTCTTTAGCAGTCAGATATCGCTTCATTATAACAGTTAAAAGTCCGATACACAAACACCCTACTGATCTTGAGTGTTTTTAGCATGTTGAAAATAACAGATAGTTTCATTCCAACCTTCTAAAGTGCTATTACAGCTACACGGTTTTCATAATCTCCTCACAGCATGTTAACCCGTACACAGCTAGACAACATTGCTAGCTGTCTAGTAGTAGTATCTACTACATGAATCTGGTTCCATTAGTTGGTTGCACACAGCACCACTAATGGAACCAGATTCATGCAATTGTGTGGAAATGTGTGAAAATTGTAACAGTATTTATGACAAGACTGTGTATACTTAGAAGGAAGAGGGCCTTCAATGACCAGTGAAATATTACTACTTTGCTCTCTGATGAATGCAATTGATCACAAGAGCAAAGTTGTGGTCTAAATGCTCTTCCATTCTCTTTTTAAATGCAGTTCATTTATGTGTGTGTTGCAGATAACATCCACATACAAGGGCATGCTAGAACTTCCCAGTTCAAAGATTCCAGACCAGCCACTAGACAGTATATGAATTGTACCTGTTGCAAAGTTATCAAGCAGTTTCCTGACTAACTACTAAATCAACTCCATTAACTTTGCTGATGCAGTTCTTTTTAATTTATATATCTGATCTACACATGAAAGGCCACAAGACTTATAGCACACTAGTGTGCTGTGTGTGTGGGCAAGAGGAATAGAAGAAAGGGGAAGTCTGTTCACATTCTGCTTGAACAGCTGAGGGTTGTAATCTTTGGGGAAGGCAGAGTGGGGGAGACTTTTCCAAAGGACAGAAGATGGAATAAAAGATGCAGCAGTTAAGTTGGTTTGGTGCGTTTTAAGGTGGACTGTAAAAGGGTGTTGGTTAGCAGTGGCTCTTGTTTTAATAATTTAATGAAATGAATAATAGTGGCCAATTCAGCAGAGCACTGTCCATGAAAGTATCTGTAGAAGAAGCACAAGGCAGAAACTGAACATCTGTGTGAGAGAGGAATCATTAATTAGCCAGATTGCTCTCTACTATAGAATCGAGCAATGTTAGAGAGGATTTTGGTGCACCACTCCAAACATGGGAGCGATATTCCATTGCTGGGTGAATTTGGCCTTTGTATAGAGTTCACAGCTGTGAAGTAGTGTCTTGTCTGAAAAAGTACACCAAGTTTTTTGGCAGCTGCAGAAACTATAGTTGAAATATGGTTGTGCTAGGAAAGATCGAAGATGTCAGTCAGCCCAAGAAGAGAAATCTGATCGTGTTTGGATATCTCAGTATTACTGAATGTAAGGGGGAAGGGATGGGGGGGGCCCCTCTTTCTTGCAAGAGATAGTACGAACTGGCTTTTGGTGGCAATGGAGTTTAGAAGGTTGTCCTTACCCCACTGGAATACAGCTAAGAGATTTGAGTTCAGGTCCCTGATCATAGATCTTCAGGATTTTAATACTTGAGTTTTAATACAAGTTTGTTGAATGAAAAGGTGGAATGGAGTGTGTTGTCATCAGTGAAGCTATAGGTAGGATTGGAAGTCTGTGAGAGCAGGTCGTTTATATACAAGAGTGGGTGAAAGAACAGAACTCTGGGGCACTCCTACATGGTGGGGAAATCTGAGGAGAGTGAACTGTCCACCATGACACATAGTAAGCGACCATGAGAAAGTTGGCAATCCAGTTGCAGAGTGAAGAAGGCAGTTTGGTGAGTAGGCCCTTGTGGCAAACCTGGATGGAAGGAATCTGACAGTGGCATGTCTGTGTGTGTGTGTGGGGGGGGGGTGTTCTGTAAAGACATGGAGAGAAGATTTGGTACTCTTTGAATAAGAGGTTAGTCTACAAGTCTTTCACCTCCACAATGCATGCCTAATACTTTAATCAACTCTCTTCCACTGCCTATTATGTAACATAGAAATACAGTAACAATGGAGATCAGCAAAAAACATCTTAACATCTGCTTCATTGCAAGATTTTCATTTAGCAGTGAGGTAAATGGCATGGTTAGTTCTTTAGCATATTCCCTTAAAACATGTAGTGAAATCACATCCCAATTCTCAGTCTTCTCTCCATGACTTAGTACTTATTTCTTATTTAAGATAACACAAAAAACAATATTACAGATACATCTATATTTCATACCAAAATATGAAAGGAAGAAATGTAGAAACATTTTTTTGCTTTTGAAAACTTACTACAAAGAAAGCTCATGAGGTTATGTTCTTAAAAACTTTCTAGCAGATTATATAAGCAAAGCGGATATTAGATCCAGCATTATTTCAAAGCCTATGAAAGTTATGTAAGGTCAGCTGACCAGAGAGCTTACGGGAATACACTTCCATAAGCTCTCTGGTCAACTTACCTTACGAAACTTTCATACTTTCTACATCTGCTTTAAAATAATGCTGGATCTAATATCCACATGGTTAATATAATTTTGCATTGCCAAACTGAAGCCTTTTAGTTCTTTATTTTAGTAATTTCTAGTAAATTTTCAAAACTTAAGTTTCTTTCTATATTATTCTTATAATTAAGAGAAACCTCCAGGGACTCATTGAGAAAGGCCACATATCACATGCACCAGCTGTCATATTTCTTGAATTTACTCACACTACTTGCACACACACAACATTCCAATCATGCACCACTATGAGAGAAAAATCTCTATCTCACCCCTTTCTTGATGGCAATCATTCTCAACTTACATGGATGCCCTCTCATCCATTTCCCACCCTCCATAAAATTTCAATCAACTGAAATCCTGCATAACCCTTTCAGAAGTCTATAAATCTCAATCATATCACCCCCTCTTTTCCTGTTTGCTAGTGCCCGCAGTCAACAAATTCTCAATCTGTCTTCATAATCATATTCCACAACCTGATATTTTTAACGCTCTCCTTTGCACTCTCTCCACTCTATCAGAATCACCATGGAAGCAAGCAGACCAGACCTGCACAGAACAGTCCAAGTGAGGTCTTATCAAGGCCTTGTAAAGAGACAAAATGATTTTTAGTGGAACCTGTGGCATAGTAATTAAATAATAAAGCAACACGTAAAAACCACAGTGACATCTTTAATTAGTAAAAGGACAGATATTTCGTATTAAAATTAATAGTACATCTTCAGTGTCTGTAACAGTAATAGGAATGGAATACAAGCAAAACGTTTGGTGGATCACCTATTAAAATACAATTGTTACCGCGTGCTAGGAAATAATAGAAATAACAAATTTAATCTATTAAAATAAATGATTTTTTTAAATAAGATAAAAATCTCCCAGATCTTTGAGAGAGACATACAGTCATTTCTATTTAAATTCGGTCGGTGTAAGATAGTTTCACAACTTTCTTTGAATAAGCATTCATATTTGAATCTGCATCTATGGAGGAGAACAGCTTTATCCCGCTGGACACTATGAGTAGAGTCAATACTGTGCTGCGCCAGACCAGACTTCAGAGATTTGTTATAATCAATATAATATTGATGTTCTTTTATTCTTTTTTCCAAAGAACAGCCAGTTTGTCCAAAATAAGAGACACCGCATTCGCATGCTTTTGTCTCATAATCAGTCTTATTCTAGCGACGATGCCAACAAGCTATGTTTTGAAGTTGCAACTTAGTTATTCAAAAGCAAATTACCTCCATGCAATTTATCAAATGCTGAAATTAAAGGTCTAACTTCTTTAAGAAAAGATAATACAATATCCATTTCTAAGGCAGGTAAAGAAAAAGCTATTGTAATCATGAATAAGACTGACTATGAGACAAAAGTATCCAACCTATTAGAAGACACCACGACCTACCAAGAGATTACACGTAATCCTACTAATTCACAAATTAAACAACTAAATAAATTACTTGATGAGGTTATAAGTTGGGATCCTAACTACATGGATAAAATACACACCTACTTTGGAAGGACTCCTCGTCTTTATGGACTCCCAAAAATCCATAAAGAAGGCTGTCCTGTACGACCTATAGTGAATTGCATTGATTCTCCAACTTATCAGATTGCAAAAGTATTATCACGTTCCTTAAGTGCTCTCACTGGTCATTCCAGATCCTATATAAAAAACTCAACAGATTTTCTTGAAAAAATCAAGGATATTAAAATTACAGATTCTGAAATATTAGTCAGTTTTGACATCATTTCTCTGTTCACCAATATCCCATTAACCGACACAGTCAATTCTTCATATGAAGATTACCCTCCAGATATCGCAAGGATATTCGAATATGTCATCCACTCAGGTTATTTCAGTTGGAAAAAAGAAAATCTACAAACAAATTGAAGGTAGTAAGTACTGCCATGGGTAGCCCTCTGTCTCCACCTTTGGCAAACTACTATTTGAAACAATTCGAAGATACTATGTTGTCATCCATTCATCCTCAACCATCTTTTTGGTACCATTACATCGATGATGTTTTTGCTGTTTGGCCACACACTGAAGATGAACTTTCCACTTTTCTACAACGGATAAATAACCTTCACCCACGCATCCATTTCACTATGGAAAAAGAAAACTCTGGTACTTGACCATTTTTGGACATCCTCCTTACTAGAACGTCTTCTGGTACCTTATCTACAAGCGTCTTTCAAAAACTCGCATTTACTGGCAGATACATTCACAAAAAGTCTGCGCCCCACACGTCTCAAAAATTTGGCATTCTTAAATCTCTAATTCATAGAGCACATAAAGTTTGCTCTTCCCCAATAATCTTACAACAAGAACTTTCCATCATTAAAAAGTTAATGGAATCAAATGATTACAACTCCAATCAAATCCAACAGATACTTGACTCTTATGTTCCAATACCTACAGCTTCTTCAACAGTCAGCAGACTTCCTATTCCGTACATTCCAGGAATCTCAGAAACTATAAGTAGAATTCTGAAAAAGTATCAATTGATTCCAAAATATATTCCTATCAACAAAATTTCTTCTTTATTACCTTCTACAAAGGAAAAACTGCCTTCTCTATCTTTGGCTGGCATTTACCAAATACCTTGCAAATGCAATGTTTTATTTTGGACAAATTGGCTGTTCTTTGGAAAAAAGAATAAAAGAACATCAATATTACATTGATTATAACAAACTTCTGAAGTCTGGTCTGGTGCAGCACAGCATTGACTCTACTCATAGTGTCCAGTGGGATAAAGCTATTCTCCTCCATAGATGCAGATTCAAATATGAACGCTTATTCAAAGAAAGTTGTGAAACTATCTTACACCGACCGAATTTAAATAGAAAGATAAAAGATAAAATCTCCCAGACGTTTATCTTATGTAAAAAACCATTTATCTTAATAGATTAAATTTGTTATTTCTATTATTTCCTAGCATGCGGTAACAATTGTATTTTAATAGGTGATCCACCGAACGTTTTGCTTGTATTCCATTCCTATTACTGTTACAGACACTGAAGATGTACTATTAATTTTAGTACAAATTATCTGTCCTTTAACTAATTAAAGATATCACTGGTTTTGCTTTATTATTTAAAGAGACAAAATGACTTCCTTATCTTTACATGTCAAAGTTCATTTCAGCATTAAAATTATCCTCCGAGTTGTATTTTCAATCTTTACTATATGGTCCTTGAACTTCAGCTTCCTATCTACTAAAACTCCAAGATCCCTATCCTGTTCAGTTTCTTCTAACATAATCCAACCAATATAATACAACACTGGATATCTAATCACACCCAAGTGCACGACCTTACAGTTATTTACACTGAAATGACAGCCAAAAAACAAACAAATATTTGCAAAATCAGCAAATATTTGTTTGTTACCTGTCAAATCCTTCCCAATGTTATTATCATATAATTGAATAACAGTGGACCAAGGACAGATCTTTGTGGTACACCAAGACATTTCTCGCACATACCACTTTTTGATATGTCAGTCAGCCATCCTCTTATCCATGCTAATATTTTATAATTCAAACCCATTTATGCAACAGTCTTCCATTCTGTTTTCTATCAAAAGCCTTAGCCAAATCGAAAAATATCATGGCGTAACCATTCTGCTTGTCTAACTCAATGGTAGCATTATAGAATGTGAGCAAGCTGCTAAAACATGACCTTCCCTTAGTAAACCCATGCTGTTCTTTGCAAAGTAGAGATTCTCTGTCAACATATTTCTGCATGTGAACTCTAACCAACTGTTTCAAAATCTTCACTACTGCTCCAGAGATACTAATGGGTTGATAGTTGGATACATCAATTTTTTTGCACCACACTTGTGCAATGGGATTACCATACATTCTTTCCACTCCTGTTTAATCTTCGCTGTTCTGAGACTCAAATTATACAGTCTGGTCAAAGGAATAGCCAGTTCAGCTAAAAACTCTTTTAGCATCTGTGCTAATATCTCATCAGTCCCTACTGCTAAATACTTATTCAGTTTGTGCAACAGTTCTAATACTTCCTCATCTTACACCTGAGTTTTTTTCATTCATCTGCATTCAGCAGTGTTATTCTTCCATATTTATTCTTTCTTTTACTTGCAGCATACTGGCAGAATTCTTTGGGATTGTCTTTAACTTGTAGAACCAGTTTCTCTTCATACTCAGATAGCTTTTCGTACAATAGTTGTGAAACTTCTAGTATGCTGCTTATAATTTTCATAATTGACATCATCCTTATGCACACAGTATTCCTTCCATGAGCTACTAATGGCTCATGCAAAAAGTTAAGCAAGTTTGAGTGTGGTTAGTGGTTGGAAGGGATTCATCGTTCGATGCTGTTGGCATACTCTCCCTCGATGAGTCTTTGGACTCCCTGGAGGTGTCATATTATAATAATAATCCTCATTCTTTTGTTACGAATCTCCTGCTTAATAACATTACACATCCATTTCACTCCTACTCTATTCTTCAAACTCTAGGGAGATATTCTGATGATGCATAATTTAAATATTTTTAAAAATGCCCCATGCACTGTCAATATTCTTCCCATCCAACAACTGGTACCATGGCACAGAATCCGGCAAACTCTTCAGATTTGGCTATAAAATATGAATGGATCCATAATATTATACATTTCAACATCTTATTTTTTCAAATTGAAGCACCTCAACTCTCTTCTTAAAAATTTCACGGTTATTATATTTAGTGAAAGCAAAATTTTATTTTCTCTAAATTTTAATGAAAGGAGATGGGAAAAAAGTCCTCATTTTGGAAATGCTTATTTTGTAGCTGAATATACTTATATACAGAAACTTGAAGAGCTTCGAAAAGCACCGACTGCTGTTCACTTATGAAAAATACAATTATCTGAAACAGAATTGCTTTCCTATTGAACGAGAATGCTTGTTATTTTAAGGTTTCTGCCTGATCTGTAGACCACTGTAGCCTCCTCATGTCAATGGTACTTGATTCAATTGTTACCAAAAAGAAAAAACATAACACCATTATACTCAGCCTCCACACCAAAAGCGATGATACGCTGAAGGAAGACACAACCAAACAAATAGGAAAAAAATCTGGTTTCAATTGCAGAAAAATCATGCAATGTAACCACTTTGGACCTATGAACAAAAGAAGGGATGGGATGATTGACAGCAATGTGTGTGACCCACTTGACCAACTAACTCCAGAGAGACTTTATCCAGATCCACTTTAAGCATATGTGGTCTCAGCTTCAATCTCAACAACATCCATTTCCACCTCCAACTGGAAAAACTCCATCTGCTTTTCTTGACAGAAGCCCAAATTCCAGCCTCTCAAAGCACCTTCCCCAAACATGCACACACACACACGCTCAGATTCCTTTCTGTTCAAGAGTGGCATTTCTGCATACTTTCACTCTGACATACAGAGTGAAAGCATGCAGAACTACTGACTAGGAAGACAGAGTTGGTGAGACATTTATCATCACAAATGACCTTATGCCATTGATCACATGCTTATCAGAAATACCAGATAACCCCAACCATCTGGACCTCTTTCACACTAGTGATTCCTCCAAATATATTATGAAGGTTAAATCTCTATTAGGTAAGTAAGACAACAACCCTTGTGCTTATCTCTTTTCCACTGAGCAACACTCACACAGCTATTTCCAACCAAGAGTTATCTGCCATTATAAGAATGTCAAGTGGGATGATTTCCAAGATTTCTATGCTTCATTCCCTTGATTGGATTATTGCTTTTGGCCTTCCAACCCAAAAATATAGACTCAAACACATCACTGAAGTAATTCTCTCCAGAATGGAAACATATATTCCCCATTCCATGCTAAATTCCCATCCTCTAAGTAAGCTTTGGTCCCTCAAAAGATGTGCCAAGGTTGTCCAAAGGAAGAACAAGCATACCATAACTATCATCAAGAACTCTGCCTTCTTTCACTGCTTACAATAAAACCTGAAAGAGATGCAAGAAAATCAAAGAATCAAAAAAAAAAAAAAAAAAAAAACTTGCATCGTGCCAAAATAAAATAAAAACCTATCTTCCTCCTCTTTCTATCTCTGTTCTTTGCAACCACTTTCTTTATGCTGTTTTCCTGAATAACTATAACCTATAGCTGTTCAATAAATATCAATAGGTTCTTCCTTTCTTCTTAACTCTCACATCCACTGTTACAGATTTTGCGAACTTGTGTCATTCTTATAATTAAAAACATTGTGCTTCATAATATCGACAATCATGTTACTCCCTATAAGGCATTATTAATATCAATGCAATTACTATAGGTGGTAACTTTCTTTTAAATCAAAGATCTTCGAAGTGACTAAGGATACATTGAGATCTCCAATTTAAAACCAGTTTTATATGATGAACAGATACAGTAGATTCTGGTTAATGGGGGTAGCCATTTTTTGGGACAGGTTCAGAAGAACAAAAACAAAAATGAGAGTAACGTAACAAGAATTTGTTTTATTTATTTGGGACACAAAGCTGTTTAATTGAACCAACCAGTAACCTCTACCTCATGGAGTTAAAAAAATAATATAATCTTGATTGAAAATTTAGAGCTAATGACATATGCAATACTGATAAACATGGCTATTTTATGTGCCCAGTGAATGGTTCCCTGTGTTATAAACAAGCTACACAATAAAAATAAAAATTTCATATGGATCAATGAAAGCAGTAGATCATGTAAATGTTATTCGGTTCAAACATGTCAGAAAGTAGTAAATGAAAGCTGTTAGTTACTGGAAAAAGGGCCAGGACTCAATGCATTCAAGGGATCAGAAGAATTTACCAGTTGAGTACAATGCAAACAAAAATGCATGGATGATATCTGAATTTTTTAAGAACTGACTTATGAGATGGGACATGGAATTACAATGAAAATCAAGAAAAATTTTATTGATTCTTCATAACTGCTAAGGAGGTCAGCACAAAAGTTATTTTTTTACAAACAATACAGTTTATGGCTAATGGTCAGCAAGGGATAAACAACAAGATCATTCAAAAATGTTCTGATCATTGCAATTTTAAGTATTCAATCATGGACATGACAGATATGGCCAATAATGAAAATGACATCCTATTAGATGTGAATCACATCAGAAACTCTGAATCAATTGCATCCATTGACAGTCATCTTCAATATTATAATGAAAATTAAGATTTTTAGGAGGAAATTGCAGCAAAACATCAGAAGACATTAGAAGAAAAAGTGATGAGGATGACACTCCCAAGCTTGAACTACCCAGAATGCTAAAATTTATTACTAAATTATGACTATTTCATACAGGAAGGAAATAGATTTGCATGATTTAATTGCAGTCAGTCTATTAAAAAAAAAGATACACTCAATCAATTCTTACAATCACTATTGCTAAGAACTGCAAGTGTGTTTAATACTATAGCAAATATTTTACTTTAATGAAAGCCAATTGTTCAAGTTTATCTAGAAGTAAGTAATTTTGCTACACAATAAACAAAAAAAAACTTGTATAAACTTGTATTTTAACTTATGTACATACACCTTTTAAACTCTTCATGTGCAACTTCGTTTAATTGGGGCAGCTGATTAACGGGTCAAATTTGGCTATTGCCAATGTGGCCCAAATAACCAGAATCCACTGTATTACAAAATATTTGTGATTATGTGAATTTAATGATGATAAAATTTCAAACTATGATAAACTGAGTTCTAATGCTAATTCTTCTTGAAAATTGAATCATAATTAAATTCAAAAAACTGCAAATCTTTGATAGAAGATATATGTATAGCGTACATTCCTATCTGAATTAAATGTTAAAATATGCAAAAAATTACAGATTTACCTCGTAAAAAATGATCAGGATGCTGAAATATACTTCCTGTATTAATTACTAAAGCAAGATGCCAAAGGGAATATTAATCTGGTATAGAACAAGCAAACACCCAAAGTACAATTTTTGTGGATTATAAAAGTGGATCAATTAATAGTCTATGGCAGTATTTCCCAAACAATAGTGTCCCATGAAATGGGAACAAGTGTCCTGTAAAAAATCGCAATTAATAATTAAAAAATAAAATGTTATCTAGCATTATACCCAATATTAAATGAATCTGGGATTCAAAACAGAAACACCAATCCCATTCAAATACAATTAATTTTTTTCCTTTTAAAAATCATAATTTGTGTCGTTTTGGTATGCATATAACATTTTTGATGTAAAATACAGTGTTAATTTTCAAGTGATTTTATAATTTTTATATGTATTTTTTTATTCTGATCTCAAAAATAAAATGCCTTTTGAGCATTAATTATTATTATTATTTTTTTTTTTTAAATTTAAAAACCAAACAGTCAGAAAGGAATATAGGTGCTCCATGAATATATTACAAGTTGAAAAGTGTTCTGTGACTAAAAGTTTGGGAAATGCTGGCATTGATACAGAAATGTATTACAAATTCCAAAAATGCAGATTTCTCTCTCTCTTGTGCTTTTAAATGACATTTATTTTAAGTGTGGATAAATATTATTGAAACGATATTTCCATACAAATCTAATGATGATGCTTTCAACGTGTGAGATATAAAAGAGCACATAAAAAGAATAAATTTTAGTTTCCTCAAAAATCCATTGGCAAGTGAGCACCCCATTCTGGTGAAAATAACTTTATATTCATATACTATAACATTCTGAAATTCTATGACTAAATTAATATCCAATGATGAAGACAGCTATTCATTAACAATTGTTTTAATGCACATGTATGGAACATAAGTACGGCAGGGTATGTTGGCAGTAACATTTGCATATAGCTCTCAAAACATGTAGCCTCATTAAGAAATGCTTCAAATACAGAAGAAAATGCAAGATAAAATAAGAATACAGCTATATCATCTACTGAAATTTAAAAATATGAAACATTAGCCAATATTTGTCAGCCTGGTTGGCTGAGTGGTTTGCATGCCTGCTCTCCAACCAACAGATCACGGGCTCGAATCGCACCATGGACATGGATGTTTGTAACTGCTTTTAGGTGAGAGATGAATTTCACTGTCTGGTGTGTGACCAGCTCCCAGCTATTGGAGGCTTGAAAAAGTTTCATGTTTGGTCTCTAGAGCAGGGTTTCCGGACTATGCAAAATTAAATAAGAAAATTACAAAAAATATATAAAATTGATAAAACTGGTAAAAAAGTTCTTAGCCTACTCATGGGTGGGAACTACACATAAAAAAAAAAAAACACCTGCATAACTGTCCAGAAAGCTAAAGACACGAAAAACAAAACTCATATGCATTTCAACTCATATTCCCTTAGGACAGGCTGAGCCCTCCCAATGAGGGATTAAGTATGCATTTTATGACTGTAGATCAATGTGT
Organism: Typopeltis vanoorti; assembly: GCF_054136105.1. Lineage (NCBI taxonomy): Eukaryota > Metazoa > Arthropoda > Arachnida > Uropygi > Thelyphonidae > Typopeltis > Typopeltis vanoorti. Next base: position 74,285,146 of record NC_143573.1, on the reverse strand, counting down.
GTTCATGGGGCTGGTTTACCTGTTCTGAGGGACGAAAAACCTGAGTTTCTGGGTGAAAAAAATTTCTACCTCCATATGAGGCCGGCTAACTCACATTTAGTTGAAAGAGACGATAAAGGTTCCTTGTATCATGGACAGGAATCGAATCCAGATCTTTTCAAGAAAAGTGCTTCATCTCAACTGAGCAATGGAGGCTCCTTTCTTTTGGTGGATATGATCATCATCTATTTCCTGATATGTATTCTAAAGGTGAGTCCAGGATGCTATGACTGCAGTACATGTTTAAGTTTACATTAATAATCTCCTATCAACAATTTCCCTCCAAATTAGTATATTACTTGTCAGCACTCCAATATTGTTGTATTCAACATTTCGTCCTTCTAAGGCATGTTCTGACTGAATGAATCTCCATAGACCTTGGTCTTCCTCTGAGTCTCTTTCCTGCCATCTTGGCATCAAACACCTGTTTTGCTAACTGTTACTCATCCATTCTATTTAAGTGGCTGCCTTAGATTAGTTCTGCTCACACATTCTTGAATGCTAACAATATCAAGTTTCTTTCTAATATCTTCATTTTTAATATTATTCTGCCATTGATGCCCATGGTCTTTAATCTTTGATCAAGTGCTTTATTTTTAATCCAACTCTCTGATCTATAACAAACTGGTTTGAACACTGTCATGAATGCTGCTAGTTTGGTGTTTTGGATACTTTATCTCTTATCATATTTACTTGAATATAACTCACCCTCATGTATACCTCGCACCCCTAATTTTACTTTACGAAAGAAGAAATTAAAAAGTTTTGCATATAGTTCGCACACGATAAAAAGTTTAAAACTTTAAGAAATAGACAATGTTGTTTGTTATGGAAGTTTCAGATATTTTGGAATTTGGTTGAAGAGAATAAGCATTTCAACTTAACAATCGTAGACTTGCCTTTGTCATTGAGTCGGCAAACTTTTGTTAATACCATCAATCATATGCATAGAGATGGAGGCAACCAATAGAGGAAATGCAAGAGTGAGAGCATTGACTTTTCAATCTTGGATTGTGTCTGGGTGGATTAAGAGACCATCATTAGAGCTGTTGTGTAACTGGATTTTGAGAGCTTAGCACATGATATTGCCTGAAATAATTAATTTAATTGCTGAAGCATTGTTGCCAAAAATTCAAATATATCTCCTGATGAAGGTGAGCTGCTGATCGCGTAAATAACATTGATAATTAAAGTTTAAATGCATTCATTTTATAAATAATGTGAGCAATTATAAATTATAATGAATACTGAGAATTTAATTATAAACATCAATTTTGTTTATTTACCAGAAAAACTTTAGTTTCTGAAAATCCCTACATATATCTCGCACCACGATTTTTTTTTAACTTTAATTTTGAAGGAAAAAATGCGAGTTATATTCAAGTAAATACGGTAGTCCATATAAATTTATTCAACTGGCTGCTTATTCTGTTGCCTATTTCCAAATTTAATTTGCTATCTTCACTACTACGTGTGTCCAAATAGCTGAAATATTTTACAGGTTCTATAGGTTTTCCACTGAATGCAGCTTAAGTTTGTTATGTTCCTACCTATTTTCATCATTTTGGTCTTTTAATTCTGATTTCCATGCCAAATTTGCTACAGCTATTATGCAATTTAGTTAGAGAACCATTCTTTAAAAAGGTACATGTGGCATAACCTACAAAACAACAAAATTACACAAATAACCAAAATAATAAACTTTAATGAAAGAAACAGTACATTATCACTGTGTGTAGAAAACATGCAAATCAAAAAAAAAAAAAAGAAAAAAGAAAAGAGGAATACAAGACACATAGAACAATCGGTTTGCCAATCAAAAATGGTTGCTGTGTGCTAGAAATTAAAATGAATAAATAATAATAAAACTACTTTTAATGTCTGCATAAAATGAGAAACTCCCAAACTTCTGGGAGAGAGAAAAAGAGACAATGATTCCAATTCAAGTTAGGCTGATGTAAAGAGGGGGACTTCACAACTTTCTTTGAAAAGATGTCCGTATTTAAAACTGCTTCTATGGAGAAGATGAGTTTCCTCCCACAGGATACCGTGTTTAGCATCAATACTATGCTGTACCAGACCAAACTTTTGAGGTTTCCTGTATTCATTGTAGTACTGATTTTCCTTAATTCTTCACCCCCCCCCTACACACACACACACAAAGAATGGCCAGTCTGCCCAAAATAAGTCAAATTAGTTTGTCTTTCGTAGATGACAACTGATGAGAAATTTTGTCGATAGGAAAATATGTGGAATTAAGGTGATACTTCTTCCAAGTCTTTGAACCTACCGATAGGTTCAGAATACCAGAAATAAAAGGGATTGGAACCTTGCAATCACTTGAAGAATCAATAGGTGCTGGAACATAGGAGTCAATTATTTGTTAGATTTGATGAGGGTTGTAACCATTTGATTTCATCAAAGTTTTGAAAGCGAGAAGTTCTCGTTGTAATCATGAGGGAGAGGAGCACATATTATGTGCTCTATAAATTAACTTGATAACACTAATTTTTTGGGAGGTGTGATGAGCAGAGTTTGTATTCCTGTTTTTTGATTTGTTTGTTGTATACACACACTCATATGTAGTTATTTTATAGGAAATGTTTGTACTTTCATTAAAGTTTATTACTGTGGTTATCGTGTAATTTTATTGTTTTTAAGAGAATCCTGGAGACTTGCACTGGATGTGTTTACGAGTACAACATCATAAAGCGAAGGGCTAAGTTTGATATCTCTGATTCTAATATCAGGTTTAATACCACTTTCTTTCAAAATGCTATCATTTAGACTGCAAATAAGTTAATGTGCATCCTTTTCTTACAACTGATTTTACATCAACCATTTTCTTATATTTCTTTCAATTCTAACTTACAACTTAAATATAGACTCTGTATAATGTTCCATTTATCCCCATATAACTAGTGCTTTGAAAAGCTTTTCTCTGGGCTACTTATTTCCACAATATTTCTATAAAGATCAGATTTTCTCTTTACAACATATAGTTGAGAAATCATAGAAAAGCTTTTCAAAACATTACAATTATATGGGGGTAAAATACACAGTATTATACCCCAATCAGCATAATGCACAGTGTGTAATCTTTTTTTATATTAAAGCGCATAACCACATTAATATGACAACCATTATCCTTTCCTCACAATGGCAATTCATTTAAATCATCCTACAGGATTAATACATCACCGTTATTAATTGATCCCTCCCCAGTTTTGCATCACCATCAGCAAAACAGCTGAATGCTGGCCCTCAAACCATTCCATATATCATTAATATACGAATTAAACAATAGAAGCCCTAGTACAAAGCCCCTAACCACTCCACCATATGTTACTATTTGATGTCTGTCTTCCAGCCATCTTCCCTCTATTCATGCTACCAGCTTCACATTCATTCTGACTTATATAACAATTTTCTATGGCTTTCTGGCAAATACTTTTGCGAAATCAAGCATTATCATGGAGAAGCCATTTCCCTTATCCAATTCCTATGACGATATTATAAAATGTGAGTATAATAAGATAAGATCCATGTTCCAAAAAGCAGTGAAGCCTACCATGAAATATTATATTCCTATCCACCCATTCTTGAATTCTACCTTAAATCAACAACTTTTCTGTTCCCTTAATTATCACTCATGAGATGGCAACTGGTTTGTAATCTGCTACTTTTCTCTCTCTTCTGCTTTACGTAATTGAGCTATGCTGCTCTTTCCACTCCCTCAGAACTTTGCTAGATCTGCAACTCAAACAGCATGGTTAGAGACAGTGACAGTTCTAGCACATAATTGTAATACACAGGTGACATCACCAAAAACCAGTGCTGTATTCATGTTGATATTTCTCAATACGCTGAGTACCAACTGTGTGTGTGCCTCAATTCTTTCATCAGTCTCTGTCACATCAGCAACCTGGATGATACACCCTTAAAAAAAAGTTACCACTTATTAGTAACTACTTCTGTCACCAGCTATGATTAAAGATGTATATCATGTATATCTGTAGGCATTCTTCCTCTAACTGCTAGACAGCAAAAAAACCTTGAGGATTTCTTTGGCCTGCTTAGTTAATTTTCTCTCCTAACTAAATTTAGCCCTCTTTACTATGTTGAAGATCTTCTTCTTTATATTTCCTCCACAATGTTTTCTTTCTTTTCTGTTTTTCAGGTTCTGTTTTATGTTTGCTATTCATGCATTTAACTCCCACTTAGTTCACATGAATGACCCTGGGTATGCACAGATATGCAGTCTGATAGTGCCCCCCCCCCTCAACACACAAACAACCATTTCTCACATGCTACTAATACTCATCAACATAATATTGAATTTCAACATTAATATCTAATCTTATTTCACAATTTATATTTAAATACATCTGCACTCAATGAAGTAAAAATCACTACCCAGGACAAACATTCAGTTAATGAAAATTATTAATTTTCATGACATTAAAATCAATGTTCACAAAATTAAGCTAATAAATGACCCTCCCCTCACAGCCTCACTTCAACCTCTATCTCATCGATGCTACATTTAGGCTCTGTGTCCCTTCTGCATGTATTTCCATGGTCACTGCTGTAGCAATTAGCAAACATCATTCTCCCACTTACTGTTGGAACTGTTTAAACAAGAGCAACAACTTCCCAATATCTCTTTTCAGTACAACTGCAAGCACACCAAACCCGCTTCTGTTCCTCAACTTAGTGATACTTCTTCAAAGTCTCTGAAACCTACCGATAAGTTCAGAATACCAGAAATAAAAGGGAAACCTATGTGCTATAGGTTTCTAACCCAGCTCTCAGATACATAAGCTAAAATTGGATTGAACACTGTCTCTCATACAGCTAGTTCAGTATTCTGACTAATTTCTCTCTTATTCCATACAAATTATTTAATTTGTCTTCTTCTGGGACAGCCTTCCTTATAATGTGTTTCCCAGCAACTTCAACCTAAAACTCTTCATGAAAAATGTCAACAGATTTCTTCTTTTTCAACCCATGTCTGCACTTCACACATGGCACTGATGTGCTATAGGTTCCTGTACTTCTTTGTGTGTCGAGATTAAAAAAAATAAAAAAGATAGTACAATGCTTATTCTTCTGGCCTATGCATTGCAAAAACTAGGCATAACTTATGTGAATGTTGAAAAAGCTTTTAACTTTGCTACTACCTCGAACACTTACTGAACTTCTGATCTTTGACATATTTAATTTTCTAAAATATCAAATAAAGATGGAAACACTTAAATATAAATAAATAATACATTCATAAATAAATTAATGCCCTTTATTCCCCAAAGGGAATAGGTAGAACTCCTTTAGCTATTACTAACTTTATGAAGCCTTCTGAAGGTCAGTTTTCATTATTCTAGCATTTACTGAATAAAAGAGCAACAGCTTCCCAATTATTTACTGATAGTGAGTTTAAACTATCAATAAATCAAAGCTTTTCAGGGGAGAGAGAGAGAATGGCAGACAACTCCCCATTATATAACACTTGTCGATGACATATAGAACTTGCACTGAGTTTTATGGTCAACATTCTTAAGATGTAACGTAGAAGGAGAAAACCCTACTTGTCACTGCGAGAGATCGACTAATTCAGGAACCTATCTCTAAAAAAAGTTATATTGTTACTCAACAATTTCCCACCAAAATTAAGCAGTTATATGTCAAGACTGTAATATTAGCAGATCTTATAAGGTATTTCTTAATGTATTAACACACACACACAGAAACACAGGGAGATCTTAGTCTTCCTCTGAATTGTTTTTCTGCTATCCTAGTAGACAACACTTGCTTGGCTAACTTTCCTCTTCCCTACTGTTTAAGTGAGCACACCAACTGAGAATGTTAGCATGCAGCAATCTGTTATCAGTGCCAATACCAAGTTCTTTCCTAATGTTCTCATTTTAAATATGATACTGATATTGTTGTCACCTGTTCACTACCCTAACCTATCTTCTTTCTCAGAATTCTCATATCTGTGGTCTCCAGTCTTTGATTAGGTGTTTTATTTCTAACCCAGCTCTTAGATACATAAGTTAAAATTGGATTGAACTCTGGCTCGCATACAACTAGTTCAGTATTCTGACTAATTTCTCTCTTATTCCATACAAATTATTTAATTTGCTATCTTCACTAAAAACTGTGACCAAATAGTTGAAATGCTGTTCTATAGGTTCTCCATTCAGAATGCAGTTGGCATTTTCAATGTTCCTCCTTATTTTCATTATCTTTGCTTTTTTTTTTAAATATTTTTTTTATTGCTGATTTTTACCAAATTTATTACAATAACTATTCAATTTAGTCAGGGAATCCTGCAGACCTGGACTGAATTTATTTAGAAATATAACAAATAATAATAATAACATCATCTGCATAAAGTAAACGGCCGAGTTCAACATCTCCAATTTTGACATCAGGTTTAATACCACTTTTATTTATAATATAACCCACACAGATGAATAACAGTGGAGATAATATACACACTTTTATCACACCTGATTTAACATCAAACTTTCTTCCTGTACCTCCTTCAATTCTAAATGCTAATTACAACTCAAATGTAGACAATGTATTGTCTGATATATAATGTTCCATTTAACTATAGCATTTTGAAACAACTTTTCTAGTCATATGTCTTTTCCAGATCTACAAAACGTAAATATAAATCCCTGTTATATTCTCACGATTTCTCAACTACTTGTTTAAAAGTGAAAATCTGATCCAAACCAACTCTACTTGGCCCGAATCTAGCATGTTCTCAAAGTTTTTCCCCTTCTATAATTTCTCTTAGCTTTCCTGAAACATAAATCTAACAAGGACACTAAGTATCGCAACTACATTGCTATTCCTACTTTTTCTTTTTAAATATAAACTTCCATATTTGAACATTTCTAGTTGAATATAGCAAAAGTTGAAGCAGATGCTACTTCTAGTCAAAGTAGCAAAAGAAAAGAGAAAAAATTAAGAGGGTTATGCAGGGAATAATGTGGAGTGAGTTCAACAGATGAAAGGACTTACTCAAGAAGTATGGTTTGTAGCTGAATGGATTTTGTGTTCAGAGTCTGGAAAGTAGAAGTGTTGATGAATAAAGTGAAATAGGATGTGCAAAATTAGGGAAAATAGAGTTTCCCATGGTAGCTGTTGAGTGTGTACACAGATATCAGTGAGGCAGCTGAGTGTAAGAATGTACATAAAACGCCTTAGTACCGCTAATAACAAACTATCATTATTATCACGTGACACCTCCAGGGAGTCCAAGGACTCGTTGTAGGAGGGCACACTACTCTATAGTGGTGGATAGTATGCATTGGCAAATAAGCTCAATGAGGAGGATTTCAACTAGAATGAGGTAGTTAGTATAAAGCTTCAAAATAGAAGTAGGCATAAGGGGCTTTTACACTTTATGTACACTAATGCCAAGAGAATTCAGAACAAGGAGAAGGAGTTGTTGGCACTGGTTAATTTCATCCTTGCCAAAGATTATCAGCATTAGTGAGACACAGCTGACAGAAGGTGAAATCATTAGTGGGATAGAATGTAAAGGTATAATGTGTTCAGGGAGGCAGAAAAAAAAGAAAGGGGAGAGGGTAGTACTATTGATGAATTGCAACCAAAGAGAGTAGAAGTTCAACTGTAGATCAGTGAAAATAGCACATTTGAGGCCATCTGGCATGAGATATTGACCAGCAGAACAAAAAGTAGTTAGATGCTTCTATGATGTGGATAGTATGTATCAGCAAATAAGCTCAATGAGGAGGATTTCAAACATAGGAACACAGATTGTATGGAAGAGAGAACACATTATTATTATTATTTGACACCTCCAGGGAGTCCAAGGACTCATCATGGGAGAGCACACTACTCCACTTCGCTAAATAGCTAAATACACTCTTCCTCTCGACCACTACTTCTCCAAATACGACACTACTACCATCAACAGCATCTATCGCCCATCATGACCCGCAACAGTATTTTTTGTCTGTAAATTGTGCGTGTTCTGAAGACCGATTTGTCTGTACGTGGGATGAAAAACCTGAGTTTCCGGGAGGGGAAACCCTGCTATCACCGTATGAGATCAGCTAACTCACATTCAACTGAAAAAAAAAAGCTCATATAAGGATTCCCCTTGTTACAATGAGAATCGAACCCAGGTCTTTTCCAATCGAAGGACACAATGTTTTGCTGTTCTTCCAATTGTGTTACAGCAGCTTTTAGGAGGAAGGAAAAGGAAATGAAATTTACTTACTAAGAGATAATTATCTGAGGCAACATGTGATGGAACGTACTAGGGGTTGGAGAGAGCTACATATAGTAATTGCACTATAGAATTTTTCTATAACCAATATGACCACATTGCTAACCAATTGGTGAGAGTGATCATATGATCTTCACTGGGAAGTGGCTAAATAAATGGAATTTTAAGTTAAAAAAGGGGTTTTATGTGGAATTGCAGGACTGGTTTTTTGAGATTGCTTGGATCAGTGCCATAGCATGCAAAAATTTAACATACAAAAATTTAAGCGATGGATGTTGATAATGCATGGGAAGTGGTAAAGGATGTTTCAGGGAAGTATAGCAGCCTGCATACCTAGAGTCAGGAGAATAAATTAAGTGGAAGTTAAATAGATGAATACCATCATTAAGTAGGAGCTACAAAAAAAAAGAAAAATTTGTGGAGGGAATTCAAGGAGAAAATGACCAGTAGACACATGAACTGTACAAAACACAGGCCAGAAGGGAAACCAGTGTGGTAAGAAAGACAAAGTATAAAAGGAAATTAGCAGTACAGGCCAAAGATAATCCCACAGAGTTCTTTCAGTATGTTGCAAGTAAAAAGAAGCATGATTATGGAAAGAATAATTTTTTTAATGAATGCGATAGCAGGTAGGTAACTGACTCAGAAGAAATATTAGAATTACTAAGTGAACACTTTGCAAGAGCAAGTTTGAGTGCAGTTAGTAGGTGGAAGGGAACCAATCGTTCGATGCTGTTGGCACACTCTCCCTCGACAAGTCTTTGGACTCCCCAGAGGTGTCACATAATAATAATAATAATATCATCCAGGTGGAGATATTGCAGTAACAAGAGAGACAAAGGCTCATATGAAAACTGAGGTAAATGAAATGGAGGCACATAGCATATTATAGAACCTTGGTGTGAATACAGCTATGGGATTAGATGGTATACCAAGTCGAGTTTTACGAGAAAGTGCTATTTACCATGCTGTTTAATCTAAGTCTCGGCTCTGGATTAGCCCCAAGGGGGTGGAAAGAGAGGAAAACGGCTCCATTGCATAAAGGATGCTCCAAGACTGAAGTAGCAAATTACAGACCAATCAGCATACAGGAATTATTGTGAAGGTACTGGAAAAGTTGGTCAAGAGCAAAATACAGGAATGGAAATGGTATACTGTATGGGGGCAACGTGGTTTTATGAAGGGTAGGTCGTGCCTCAGTAATTTGCTTGTGTTTTGTAATACAGTGACAGCTGAACTGGATAAAGGTTTATAGTGATACTGCTAGACTTTTCAAAAAGCTTTTGAAAGGATATTGCATGGAATTCTAATAAAAATATTGCAGCATATGGGGATGGATATAAAGTTGGTGAAGAAGATAAGAGGATGAGTGATGGAGAGATATCAGAAAGTAATTTATTCATGAGTAGAGTCCAGAAGAAGGCCTGTTACTGGGCTACTACTATTCAATTTGTTCATTAATGATATAGGAAAGGATACAAGAGGAACTATTCATTTGTTTGCTGATTATGAAAACTTGGGTAGAGCAATTGTTAAAATTTTGCAGGATGATTTGGATAGACTAGCAGTCTGAGCAAAGGAGAATGGATGCCAGTTTAATTTAGCAAAGTGTGAGGTTATGCATTTTGGGGTGAAAAGATTACCAGCTGCATACAGCATTGATGGAATTGTAGTCCAGTAAATTGACGAAGCCAGAGATTTGGGAGTATTAGTGGATAGGGAGTTAAAGTTTACAGGGCACATTGCAAAAAATGGCTAAAGCAGTTGATCAGATTACTTGGTTACTGAAGAATACACTGACAAGCAGGTTATTATACCTCTTTATCAAACCTTGGTAAGACCCAATCTTGACTACTGCATTCAGATCTCATCACCTAGGTTTCTTGGTGATGAGAATGAGGCGGATAGGATTCAGATGAGTGACCAAGATGGTAGCACATCTATGGAATGAACCTTCTGAGGACAGGTTGAAGATTTGTGGGTTACAGAAATTGGTTGAGAGGCAAAAAAAAGGGGTGATTGACACATACAAATTACTGAACAGTTTTTACAAGATTAATACATAAAAAAAATTTCAGTACACGGCTGGTGGTCGGAGAAATAGGGCTATCGTCAGAAATTGACAAGGGTATTAGAAGTAGATTTTTTGCTTGGAGATTGATGAATGAGTGGAATGGGTTGCCAAAGTCTGTTGTGGATGCCATGACTGTGAATGAGTTCAAAGCAAAGTATCATAGATTCTGTGCAAATATTGAATAGTGCTTGTCATGAAACTTAGGGCCTCCCTCGATGAGCCTAAGGACTCCATGGAGTAGCTCATAATAATAATATAATCTACTTCAGCTGCCTTTCTCACATTTTAGCCTTTTTCTACTTCAAGTACTGATATAGTTAGTGTTTTCTAGCACTGAGATGTCACAGCTTGTTTCATTTAGCAATCTTTCAAAGTAATTACTCAAGATATCCAAAAAATCTTTATTTTCAGTTTTCATGTCACCTTTATCATCTGATTTCTTTTACTTTTTCATCCATTTAATAAATAAACATAGCATCATTTTACAGAATGGTACTAAAACACAAGAAGACAATGCCTCTAAAAAAATCAAACAAGTGACACCTATTTCGTGAAAAACCTTTAGTGCCAACTGTTTCTGAACTAGCCAGTGCTGATAAGATATCAATAAAGGCAATTATAAAATCAAGTTTTATGTGAGAAGGCATAAAAGACTGTAAGAGATAAGAGATATGATGAGGTTAAGATTCTTGAAGAAAAAAAGAAAAATGATGAGGTCAAGATTTTTCAAGAAGAAAAGAGACATGATGGTGTCACATTCTAAGTAAAACTGCGAGGCCAGTGATTTAGTCTTGTCAATAAGGAATGGATGAGTACAAAAATGAGAAGTTATTTCAACAGTAATCTGAATGGAAATTACAGTGAAATTTACAATACTGGTTCAGTTCAAATTTATAATTTGCATCAATCATCTCAACTGTCAGAAATGATGAGAATTTTGAGAAGGATGTTGTTGGATCTACTGGTGGGAGCGCTAGCATTATGGTCATGAATCACCATTTTTTTTTATTATTATTTATGCATAAATCATACAAGATATTTAGCCATTTGTGGCATTCTCTATCAGGAAGAGAGAACTTTTGATGAAAATCAATCTGTAAGAATAGCACTGGTGATTTAGAAAATGATTCCTTAGACAATGACGAGGAAAAAGAATTCACAGTTGACAAATTTGATTTAGCAACGTCTCAAGAATTAAATGAAAATATTCAAAATTCTTTTGCAACACAAAATAAAAAGTAAATTGGGACATGAGGTGAAATTAGTTATGGATGTTAAAAATAGATTCGAACTGGATGCTTGACATAATTAACATTTTTAGGACTATTTAAGTTCAATTCGAAGTCTTAAAGTTATCGGTAGTATAAATTTAATCAAACACCTCAACATTCAATTGCCCCACAGTTTGAATAATTTGCTATAACTGACCGCTGAATCAATCAGTAGACAAGATGCAAATCTTCTCAGTAGATTTGATAGTTAACTTCATGTTAACGTCTGTAGATGAATCAGTTTCAATGATGCCCTTTGGTTGAAATGATCTAGGTGTGAATCGCATCTAGGATGCAAAGAATCTCCACCCACACTTTTTCAACTGAAGGTGAGTTAGTCTGTCTCATATGGAGGTGGCAGGACTTTCCTCTTGGAAACTGAGGTTTTTATTCCCACTAAACAGGAAAATTGCCAGAAGAACACACACACAAACGACAACCACAATACGCCACACAGATAGGATTAACAACCCTATCAAAGCATTAATTAGTTTCAAACAAGCCAGTTATTTGACTGTGACAGGACACCAAGCCTTGTGCAATGGAAAATGGGAACTTCATGATAACAAGGCTGAAGGAAAATGCAAGCCGATATGGGCTGACACTGTCACTTAAAATGGTAACTTGCATAAAAGTGATGAGAAATATTGACTTAGATCTTTGAGATGTCTTACAAACGTTGATGTATCACAAAAATGGATTTTAGATTTTGTAATACGAGATTTTTCCAGTGAAAGTACTGAATGTAATGAAAACTAGGCCAATTCTAATGAAAATACTACCGAGGCTAATAAAGAAAAAAATGTTTATATAATTTTCAATTTATATTAAAAAAAATTTTGAATATAAATTGAAAATTTATATTCAAACTCCAAAAACATATGCTATAAACAGATAACAGAGCTAATTTAGATATCTATATAATTCCTGAGAATAATCTGGGTCTTCATTCTAAATTTTTGTGTAGCATTTAAATAAAACAGGGATATTTATATATATTAAATGGAGTAGGTTAATTAAAAAAAACCGATTAAATAAAATAGAGTAATTAGATTTAAATCAATTGAAATTAATAAAATATTTATGATCAAATTATTTTCAAAAAATAATTTTTTTAGTTTATATAAAATAATACAGTTGAACTTGCTTATAATTAGCAGCAAAGGACTGACAAAATTTCCTCGTTATAATTAAGCAATCTATTACTTTTTATGATAGAATGACATCTGAGTTGGACAAAGGAACTGGCTACACAGTGGTACTTCTGAATTTTGCTAAGGCTTTTGACAGGATACCCCATGGAACACTGTTACGCAAATTGGAGCAGATGGGAATGGATACTAAATTGGTGATATGGATAGGAGAAAATGGCTCAGGGAGAGATATCATAAGGTGGTGTATGGAGGAGCTGAGTCCAGAATGAGGCAGGTGACCAGTGGTGTGCCTCAGGGCTCTGTGCTTGGGCCACTGTTGTTTAATTTGTATATAAATGATATAGGAAATGGCTTACAGGGAGATATTCAGTTGTTTGCTGATGATGCAAAGTTGGGTAGCGCAATAAAAAATCAAGCTGATGTTGAAAGTTTGCAGGATGATTTAAATAAGCTGGTAGAATGGGCAAAAGATAATGGATGTCAGTTCAATGTGGAAAAGTGTAAAGTCATGTATTTTGGGATTAAAAGATTACCAGCTGTGTACTACATTGATGGAACAGTACTCCAAGAGATTGATGAGGCTAGGGACTTAGGGGTGTTGGTAGATAGGGAGATGAAGTTCAGAGTCCACATTGCTAAGGTGTCCAAGATTGCACATAGGATTACTTGGTTGTTGAGGAACACACTGACATCCAGAGATAAAGAGGTTATTATCCCCCTTTATAAAGCATTGATACTTCCACATTTGGATTACTGGTCACCTGGATTCCCTGGAGATGAGGAGGTTGTGGACAGGGTTCAGAGAAGAGTGACCAAGTTGGTGAGTGATGTAAAAAATGCTCCCTACATTGATAGATTGAGAGCTTGTGGATTGCAGAGATTGGCTGATAGGCGGAGAAGAGGGGATATGATAGAAACATTTAAATTACTGAAAGGTTTTTATAGGATTGATGCAGGGGAAATGTTTCAGCTGTGTGATAGTGATGGAAGAACAAGAGGTCATCCCTGGAAATTAAAGAAGAGTGTGGTTAATAAGGGTGTCAGAACAAGGTTTTTTGCCTGGAGGGTGGTGAATGAGTGGAATTCATTGCCTGACTTAGTTGTGAGCTCTTCGTCTGTAAATGAATTCAAGAAGAGATATGACAGATATTGTTTTGCTAGTTTGGGTCTCCCGCGATGAGTCTACTGACTCCATGGAGATACCTGTAGTAATAATAATAATAATTACTCTATATATTAGTGAGTAGTTAAATCTATGTCCTATTTTTTTAAATTCTCAATAACTTGATAAAAAAAAATGAAAAAAAATATTAAAATAACCTAAATATTATTTGTATGACTATGCTTGTATAAAGTACAATCTTAATATTAAACGCAATAATTTTTAAATCATACATTCAACACTAAACACAGTTTATTTCTCCATAGTTGAAAGCAAACTGAGTAATAATAAACATGACTTCAATTAGTATTTTTATTTATATTTATGATTCTTAAAATTGATGTTTGTAGTAAAGATTTCACTTTGATATTTATCGAATTTCCCCTTAAACAACACATTAAAAGTGTCATGTTGCTTCAGTTCCTTCAAAAAAAAATTGACTGATGTGTCCGTTATATCCTGAGCTTGGGAGACTGTCTACACTGATTTCGATCCATTTCATCACTTATCATCATCATCTTTATTGCCATCTTTGTTGAGCATAGCATCTACAAATCTTTAAAAGGTACTGCGGCATGACTATAAACAATAAATTACATGTTAACCACAGTAATTAACTTTAATTAAACGAAAGTACAGCTATTTCATTTATATGACCTCCCAAAAATTCATAAAGAAGGTTATCCAGTAAGACCCATCGTAAATTGTATTAACTCTCCCACCTATTGAATTGCTAAATTTGTCACGTTTATTAATTGCCCATAGTGGACAATCCAGATCATTCATCAAGAATTCCACACATTTTCTTGAGAAAATCAAGGATATTCAAATACAAGAGTCGGATTTGTTAGTCAGCTTTGACATTGTTTCCCTCTTTATCAACATTCCATTATCTGACACTATTAATTTACTATATGATGATTAGTCTCCTGATATTGCAAAGATTTTTTAATTTGTTATAAAATCAGGATATTTTAGCTGGAAAACAAGATAGATAGACAAGTTGAAGCCACTGCCATGGGTAGTCCTCTGTCTCCATCTTTGGCAAACTATTTTTTGAACCATCTGGAAGATATCTTGTTTTCATCCATTCATCTCCAACCCCTCTTTGGTTTCAATTATGTTGATGATAATAATAAATTTAGTTTAATCCTTTATCCAAGTGTAAGCAAACAAAATTTGTGCCTGAAAATATCTTCAGGACTGAGGTAAGGTGGTGCAACACCAGGCAACTCCGAGCAAATGTGGACCAAGCTCTCATCACTCCTTGTCTCAGTATCTCTCATAATGCAAAGCACATCTCCTTGCAGACATGTATACTGCTATGCATTAAGAGAAGAGCCACTACCCAGACCAGAATGTTTCAACCCTTATTGAGGTCTCATCAGTGGGAGGCAGACTCAAACGTGGAGATACTAAGGCAGAAGCAATAGGAGAGGTCATATTTACCTATACAGGTTGCCAACAGGTGTACCACCTTATTATTGAATTACTCTGGATTTAGAGAAAGATGTTGGAAGTTTATTTTGCACTTGGTTAGACTATAATAAATTTAGTCCTTTATCCAAGTGTAAGCAAACAAAGTTTGCACCTGAAAATATCTTCAGGTGCAAACTTTGTTTGCTTACACTTGGATAAAGGATTAAACTAAATTTATTATAGTATAACCAAGTGCAAAATAAACTTCCAATATGTTGATGTTGTCTTTGCTGTTTGGCCTCATTCTGAAAATGAACTTATCACTTTCCTACAACAGATCAGTAGCCTTCACCCACACATTCAATTCACCATGAAAAAGAAAAGGCTGGTAGTTTACCATTCTTGGACATCCTTTTTATGCACATAGCCTCTGGTAATTTATCAACCAGTGTTTATCAAAAACCTACCTTTACTGGCAGATGCATTCATCAAAAGTCTACTCATCCCACCTCTCAAAAAATTGATTCAAGTCTTTAATTAACAGAGCACACAATGTGTGCTCCTCTCCCTCAAGCTCACAACAAGAACTTCTCACTATCAAAATGTTAATGGAATTTAATGGTTACAACCCTAATCAAAACCAGCAGATAATTGACTCCTATGTTCCAACACCTCAGGATTCTTCAACAGACCAGAAGATTCTAATCCCTTATATTTCTGGCATCTCTGAACCAACTGCTAGAATTTTGAAGAAGTATCATTTTCATTCCCACATATTTTACTATCAACAAAATTTCTCATCTGTTGCCATCTACAAAAGACAAACTATCACCTCTATCATTAGCTGGCATTTACGAGATACCTTGTGAATGTAATCTAGAAGTTTAGAGGACATATTGCTAAGGTAGCCCATAAGGTTACTTAGCTACTGAAGAACACAATAAAATGTAGAGATAAGGAAGTTGTTATTCCTTTTTATAAGGCCTTGATATGCCCACATCTGGATTACTGTGCTTAAGTCTGGTCCCCTGAGTTTCTTAGGGATGAGGAAGTAGTGGAGAGGATTCAGAGGCGAGTGGAATGTTCCCTATGAGGACAGATTAAAGGTGTGTGGATTGCAGAAGTTGGATAGGAGAAAAAAAAAAAAGGGAATATGTTAGAAACATTTAAGTTGCTTAAAGGGTTTATAGGATTGATGCAGGGGAAATGCTTCAGCACTTGGCTAGAGGGACCAGAATAATGGGTCATCTCTGGAAGTTGAATAAAGATGTGATTAGCAGGAGTGTGAGGATAGATTTTTTTGCTTGGTGAGTTGTGAATGAATGGAATGGATTGTCAATCAGTTATGAGTGTGTGCCTGTTAATGGATTCAAGGAGAGGTATGATAGATTGTGTGTGGACTCCTTGGAGGTGCCTGTATAATAATAATAATAAAAACACTAGGAATTATAATTTACAGTGACTCAAGATCAGCTATGGAGGCAATCAAAAATGGCAATACCAAGCTCACACAAGACATCCCTAAACTCTTAAATCAACTAAAGTGTTTAGGTAAAAGTTGAATTTTACAATGGATTCCTGCTCATGTAGGCATTGATTACAATGAAGCAGCTGATAAATTAGCAAAAGAGGCCAGAGAACTCAACCAAGAAACTCATATGATAACTCTTGCTGATGCCAATGCACTAGCAAAAGCTCAACTAATTCCACTGAAATCAGTGATACAACATCAAATTCCCGAAATCAGTGCTGACAGAAGGACCTCCACCACAATAGCAAGACTATGAACAGGACATTATAGAGGAATGAAGATCAATACAGATGATACGAGAACATATAGAAACTGCAACAACTGCCCCAATACTGAACTGACACCCACTCACATCTTTACCTGACCTGTCCAGCAATTACAGCAGCCTTGCAAGAAATAGATCCTAATCCTGAACAACAGCTCTATACAAACAAAATCATAGACATAGTCAAAGCAGTACAAGGAGCACACGGAAACATCTAAGACTCTTCAAAGGAACAAGACAACAACAAAAACACTATAAAACTATTAAAAATTAAAAGTCAAAATATATTAAAGGATTAAAAAATGAATCCCATTTTACAGGGTCATAAAGCCATTTCGGGAAATCTGCCTTCAGAAAAAAGGAATGGAATTTCATAGTATACATTACATAGCTATGCTAAGTTTATGTACTCATATCTAAGAAGCAGCTAAAAAAATGAACAGAAATTTGAGAAAGAATAAGTTGGGTTGGGTTCAGAAGAAATTGGGGTTATCATGATCAAAATTTAATTCTTATAATTACAAGAATATGATCTATTGATATAATGTCAAAAGATAAACTCTTCATAATGCCATAATTAGATACCATAAATGGGACATTATACAGAGCAATTTATATAAATATACCCAGTAGTTAAGCTGTAATCCAGAGAAGTGAAAGAGATAAGCTGGTCTGACATAAAATACAGGCGTAAGACAAAAGTGCACACCATCTCCTCTTAATCACCATCATCTGTATGGATCACATTATGAAGATTATGAAGGAAAATGTTATTATTATTATTATTACTTGACACCTCCAGGGAGTCTATAGACTCATTTAGGGAGGGCACCTGCACTACAACTCTGTCTCCACCAACTGACTGCAACTACACCAACGCCATCTACCGCCGACCCCCACCACTGGTATTTCCACAGACAATCACAAACATGCCCACAGCGAGATTCGAACCCGCAACCTTTTGGCTGGAGAGCGGATATGCTAACCACTCGGCCAGCCTGGCCGAGTGGTTAGCATATCCACATGATGTTATATTTCTAAATAAATGCAGTAAAAGTCATCATCTAAAATGAATAATTATGGTAATAAATCAACAACGAAGAAGAAAAATAACTGAAAATAGGCAGGAATGTAGAAACATCGACTGCATTCCCAATGGAGAACCTACAGAACAAGTAAAACTTTCAGCTACTTCATTTTGAGTAAAGATGGTTAATTAAAAATGGAAATGGACAATAAAATAAGCAAAGCATGTTTGATTGGAGGTCAACTAAAAAAAATGATACAGAGAAATTAGAATTAATCTCTGACAGAAAACAGACTAATATGAAGGAAATTTACTGATAGGAAGTTAGTAATAATGTAAACGTTTCATACAGTACTATTATAGTAGTATCCTGTACTATCAGGAATTTGATGATAATGTAAAAAATGTTTATTTAACTGAACTTTTTGATGTTCAACACATAACTAATGACTTTTTTTTTTATTTTTTTGGAAATTGAAGATCACTATGATGCACATTTATTGTGCATCATAGTGATCCAGACTGAATGACTAAGCAGAGCCTAATTTGTTCATTCAATCTATAATTCTATCATGTATAATTAGTTAATTTATGGCAGTAATACATACCATCATTCATCATCAAATAAAGTATACCATAACCAACTATTTAAATTAGCTATTTAACCAACTAGTTTCTAATCAGACTTTTCTGGTTCTTGGATATGCATAAAATGGACATAGATTATTAATTATGTTAAGCTTAAATCATCATAACTTTAACAGTGTACTGGTTTGTATTAAAAAAAAAAAAATCATTCGTGATTTCCTCATCCCTCAAAAAAAAAAAAAAAAAAATCTTATAAAATTAATCTACAGAAGTTCATTGAAAGAATGCTTCAAGAACATCCATGTCTTACATAATATTTAAATCTATGGCCTTTACAGTAAATACATGATGGCTTTTACAAACTCATTTTTATTTATATGCTGCATATAAAATTCATAAGCATATCATTCATTTTAGATGTTTACAGTGCATAAATAGGAAAATATGATATTCTAGAAAACAGCAGCATGGAAGCAATGAAATGTCAACTTTTTTTTTTCTCACAAATTTTCAGTTAAGTGATTGTTGAAACAACAGGCACATATAAAAGTCTGAATGTACCCACAATTTAGAAATCTAATTAAATGATAGCACATAGAATATTATACAGAATGATTTCTGATGTTCCTTAGATTTGTGCAGTCAGCAAATGGGATTTTGTTTTCATTCCATTCCTGCTAGCAAGCAATAACTATGTGATAAAATGAGAAGTGTGCCATATATGGATAATTTTGTATTCAAAACTTGGGTTTTTACCAATCTTGAATTTCAATTAGACATTACACTTCATTCTAATCAGTGTCTTCTGCACAAACACCACAGCTTCGAAGAGACAGCATTTCCTTGTAATCTGCAGAGGTTTGGTCAATATATATTTATACACACACACACTTTTTTTTTTTCTTTTTTAAAATATTAATCCCATATGTGAATTTATATAGCACATCAATGTCATGTGTGTGCATGTGGAGGGGGTGATGAATATTAAGCAGAATGTACAAGGAGTGATTCACAAATGTCAAAACAGGAATAAAAAAAAAGTTAGACATTAATTCATACCTTTATCTATAAGCAACTATTAAGAAACCTGGTCACATGTTGGGAATTTAATTATATTATCAATCTACTGGAGAAGAAAACTGATCAAAATGAATTTTTGGATATAATTTAAAAAATTTCAACCTATTACATAACTGATTGGGTTCTAAGTATTCTAGTCTTGTAAATCAGGGGAAAAAATAAAATAAAATAAACGCTCACACCCTAAAGCTCACCGCAAAAATGGCATGGTTATTCTGCAGTTTCGATTGACAGGTGACAATTTCAAAAAATGCCGTATAATATGGGAGAGTTAACAAGAAATAATAATTTATTCTGATAACATTTGCCTCTAAACAAACAAATAAACAAACAAAAAATGTTATGTTTAACAAAAATGAAAACGACAGAAGACAAAAATGATGAATAACTATCCTAACAAAACCACCTACCATTTATTCAACTGTATCCCCTCTTGAAAATTAAGATCGAACAGAATATATTATCTTTTATATATAATAAATAATATATTCGAAATTATAATTAGGTCAGTAACGTTTGCAGGTGTACCGAAACGTATTCCTTTTTGACGTAAGGCAAGGAGATTATTACGAAAGTCCTTATATAATTTCATTTTGTCATCAACATTTTATTAATTTTATCACGTGAAGTGCAAGCACAATTTAAAAATTAAAGTGATTTAAGAGAACTATTTGGTATTATGTCCATTACAAGCAATTAGAATACAAGTATACAAACTACTGGCGCATCTAAAAGTAGTTTTATCAGATGAACGTAGAGGTCAACTGGCCATTGAGGTGTATTTCACATTAGTGCAATCTAAAAATTCCACTAAAAGCAATGCATAAAATGTGATAGTAAAATATGAAACTGACCTGCAACATCTGTAATTACATCTGTTTTCGCAGTTCCGCCAGCAACGTCCGCCATCTTTCTATGCTAAGCTTACCCTTTATACCACTTTCGAGGATTCATGGAACGTAGCATCAGATGCTTAGCATTAATACCATTCATTTTCAGTGATATTACTGTGATGTCTATAAATGTTAACTAATGCTACTGTTTTTGTATTTCGGTTTGCAATAAGTAAATTTGTTATTAAAATATTTATTTTTATTAATTTGCAGACAAAAATTTTGAAGCTCTAAAAGATATTCCTTTTATTATAAGTGATAACAGAAACTATGGATACACTTCTTAGGGATACAGATACAAGTATCAAGTCTGCTAATATACTCTCGAAACAGTAGTCCGACATCCCAACAGTGTAGTATATATGTCCATCTCCTTGTAGATGTTTACATTCTTGGCGGCCTGAACCGTGTTTTTGCCGCATCGCTTAAATGGAAGGCATGTATTAATAATTTAATTATAAGAAGCACAGATTGATATTTTTCATCTAAAATGCATATATGTTACCATTATTGTGTTTATTGCAAACATTCCACATAGTTGTCATTTTAAAATATTTCACGTCAGTTTCTTTTTTGTGTTAGAACTACAGAGCTGGTGGGAAGTACCAAGTATTGCTCACTTTTGTTTCGTCTTTCGTGCGGCATTCAATCTGCTTCATTTCGAAATAGAGGTAGGTTTATGTTTTTAATCAAGAGATGTTGTTTTATACTGTTGTGTTTTTCTCATATACGAGTAATATATCCATTTCAGACGACATAAATTATTACTTTTCATTGGTAATAATAAGTCTTTTAATTCATAAATATTGAATAGTTAATTAAAATGAACTATGAAATGAGGTTAAACCATGAATCTCTGTATTCGAGGTGTAGGTTATTCTAATCCACCCGACACGTACAGTTACTGCTAATGAAATGTTGCATGTGCAGATTATATATATCGAATCTAAGCATGAGTGTAGCTATCGTTTATTGTAAACTGTATATATTTACAAACATACACGCGTGTTATTCTGCTATACTAGAAGTGCGTATAACAGCACTTCGAGATATATAACATAAACTGTTCAGATAAATGACATCACTTTTCGGGGATGGATGTTCTTTCAGTTCCAACTATTTTCTCAAAATATATTTGGAAATCTTTTAAATGTTTATTGTTCTGATGAAAAGACATTCCATTTATAGGAATTCATTATTAGATTATCAGAACTGTATTATTGAGATATACTGCATCCAAAATATAAGTTAAGAAATTCAAAATGCAAATAATGAAATGTAATAGCGAAATTAAAATTAATAATACTGATTAATTATTCAGACTACATTGCGATTGAATATGCGAAGTTTGATACTGCTGGAGTAATGTCATCTCAATGGATGCTTGTGGCATTTTAAAAGGGAGAGAACAATAAGATTATAAGAATAAACTTACCACATGGATGTAAAGTTAAAATGTTACAAAACAGTTTAAAGATAGCATAGCCTCATAGTCACTTATGTGATATTAACAAGATCACTTAGTAAAATTTTTGGTGAAAAACAGGGAGAGTAGAATAGGTGGTGGTGATCATTTCTGCAGTTAAGAACTCAGTGAACCAGCTTCCTCTAAAGGAGACAAGTAGAAAGCATGGGAAATTTTTGAGTGTAAAAAAAAAAAAAAAAAAACTTCTTTTAAACATAGATTGGAGACCATTTTGAAAGAGACTCTGCTCCAGCAAGATTTTTGTATCTGAGAATTCACCTGACTATTCAGAATGAATACTTTCAAGTGAATTATCATTTCTCCCAAGGCTCCATTTTTAATGTAATCTCTCAACACATATTTAATTTAAAACAAATAAGAGGATAAACTGTATTAAATAAAGAAGGGCATAGAGCAAGAATGGTCAAGGAGTGGTATGATAGACTGTGTTTCCTAAGAAGGTCCTCCCACAATGAGTCTCCTGACTCCACTCCATGGAGGCCTGAATAATAATAATAATTACAATACTGTTCATGCTTTTGGGCATATGCATATTTGCCGCCTCCTATATATGTTTTTTATATAGGAGAAGGCAAAAAATGGAAAATAAATAAAAATTGTAAGCAGTTAATGCCAATTACTTCTCAAAACTTAGGGATAGATATATAGTCTGTTTGATTAAGATTAAGCTGGTGACATCACATGATTAAAAAATGTAGACAATCAATTTAAACCTATTGTGATGCAACATCTTTGATTCCAGTGAACTCTGTGTCTAGCATCCATGGGATGAGAAGCAAATCTTGAACCTTCCAATTCTAAAAATCTTATATAACATCGATATTCTTGGATTCTGATCTCAGCAGAATGGAAAGTCTGTTCAAGGTATCCAACTCAAAAGCAACAGAGTATTCAATAAACACTATGAAAGAATAGAAGTGATGTTTTATCCTTAAATATCTTGCATACTCGATTGGAGGAGCTGTACTGGAGGAAGTAAGGGAGACAAGTGGGGTCATGATTGATAGAAAACTGAAATTCAGGGAGCATATTGCAAAGGTGGTAAAGGTAACCCAGAAGATTGCTGCAATACTGAGCAGAACACTGCAGAGATGAAAGAGTTACCATTCTGTTGTATAAGACCCTGATCAGACCACACTTAAGCTACTGTTTTCAAATTTGGTCTCCAGGATTTGACGGGGATAAATTAACTGTGGAAAGGGTACAAAGGCGGATAACAAAGATGGCTTCATGACTGTACAGTGTCGGTTATGAGGATTGGCTGAGAGTGTGTGGACTACAGAGTTTGGTGGATGGTAGAGGTGATGTGATCGAGACTTTTAAACTGTTGAGAGTCAGTTACAGGGTGGACATTGGGGAGTTCTTTCGCTTGGTGGAACGGCAGGAAGGAGCAATGACAAGGGGGCCATCCCTGGAAGTTACGCAAGGAAGCTCTGAGAAAGAGGGTGAGGAGTGTTTGAGCCATGGAATGCATAGCCTGAGAATGTGGTGAGAGCAAGAACAGTCAAGGAGTGGTATGATAGACTTTGTTTCCTAAGAAGGACCTCCCACGATTAGTCTGCTGACTCCATGGAGGATGTGATGATGATGATAATAAATTAAAGGATATGGGATTGGGATATAAACTGCTGACTTGGATAAGTGGATAGCTAACAGGCCGGTATCAAAAAGTGGCATATGCAGATATTATATTCAGCCAGTACGGCCATACCGGTTATTAAAATTTTCAAAGTTTTCTGTACCAGTTGTTAAAGGCAATATTTAATTTTATCATAATGCTATTAGTTACTTCAATACATAAAAATAAACAACATGCAAGCACATTAATAGATTTAAGGAAACACCCCAAGTACATCATTATTGGTGCGTGTACAATCAGCACTTGGTCACAAGCAGTAATGCACGCATGCTTAACATACTTGGTGTGTTTTTACTTTATTTGCGAATGCCCACGCTTTTGAATTTCAACTACCAAACTGCCGACAAGTTCAAACATGCATCGAAAATGATGCCTTCATTAGGCGTTAGTGGCTATCATTGGGTGACACATTTTCTTTCTAACGTGTATGTTTGGATCAGTCAACCGACGATGGTTACGGGGTATGTGTGCAGAAAGATTTAATGTGCAAGTACGATATTTTTAAATTAATTTCAGTTTATAATTAATTATTAAAAATTTTCTTTGCTTTAACCTCAGAATGAAAAGACAGCATTTTTTTGGATGACTTTTTAAGCAAATCTAAAAAAGTAAACAATAACAACACTGAACAGCAACCTGAAAATTTTTCGAATTCTGAACATGCAAAATATTTACAAACATCTGCCAATAACCAAACGAGAGAATTACGATACCTCTGAAACTCAACAACAACATTTGGAACATCCTGAAACGTCTCAGGATGCCACACAGAAATTAGTTCAAGATGGTGACAGTTTATTATTACATTTTTGGAATGAAAAACAACTGAATTGTTTAAAAACTAAATAAGAGTGGCTTAATATTGTTAGTGATGAAAATGTGGGATGTCAGTGTTGTTCAAAAGTAGAATTGTTACATGTTGAAAGTGCTAAACATTTACACATTTCATTAGAGTGGAAATCATGTTCTGTCAAAGCTCACAGGTCAGACAAAGAAAATTAGCAATCATCAATCAGAAAAAAAAATTGAGAGAACATAACGAACCTGCATCGCACAAGAAAGCAGGCGAAATAATCCAAACAGCAGGGAAAAAAACATTATTTCAAAAACTTTTTATGGGCTAATGAAAAGAATTTAAAAACAATAAACCATTCAGTGATATCAAAATTGGAGATGTTAATGTCAGCTCTTTGTTTTATGCGGATGATGTTATACTTCTAAATAAATCCGCTACAAGTCTGCAAGATTCTCTGACTAAATTGAATAGCTGTTGTAATAGATATGGTATGAAGGTCAGCAATAAAAAGACAAAGACAATGAAAATAGGCAGAATCATTGAAAATGTCAACTGTGTTGTGAATGGAGAACCTGTGGAACAAGTGAAACATTTCAGCTACTTAAGCACAATTTTTACTGAAGATGGTAAACTAAATATAGAAATAGACAACAGAATCAGCAAAGCTGGTATCGTGGGAAGTCAATTGAATAAATTCATATGGAATAAGAAAGAAATTAGTCGGAACACTAAATTAGCTGTATACAAGACTGTGTTCAAACCAATTTTAACTTATGGATCTGAGAGCTGGGTCAGAAGTAAAACACTTGACCAAAGACTAGAGACCGCAGATATGAGAGTCCTGAGAAAGATCATAGGCACGAACAGATGGCATCAATGGCAATATCATATTAAAAATTAGGATATTAGGAAAGAACTTGACATTGTCAGCATCCAGGAATGCGTTAGCAGAGCTAATCTCAGATGGTATGGTCACTTAAATAGAATGGGAGAGGAAAGATTAGCAAAACAAGTGTTCTCTGCCAGGTTGGCAGGAAAACGACCCAGAGGAAGACCAAGATATAGGTGGATTGATACGGTACAAAGTGCCTTAGACGATAGAAATATAAGATCTGATAATCTTGGAGTCTTGACAAGTAACAGACTGATTTGGAGGAAAATTGTAGATAGGAAGTTAGTAATGATGTAATTTTTTCATGTAGTACTGTCATTTCCTGTACACCCCTTGAGGGTACATGGCAGGAATTTGATGATGATGATAAACCATTCAGTGATTTTAAAAATTTAATAACTTTACAGGAAAAAAAAGAATGTAGGTTTCGGAGTTGCATTACATTCAAGATTTATGGTTCCACTTGTCGCGAAGCATATCTCTACAGAAATAAGAAGAAATAATTTTGGAAAACTGATAAATACAGGTTGTAAAATTTCAATTGTTATTGATGAAGCTTCAACTATTTCGCACAAAATCGTGGGCATTGATGTTTGTGATTGTCTGTGATAATATTAGGGGTGGTTGTGGGCAGTAGATGGCATTGGTGTAGGTCAGTGATGGCGAAGCTATGACATGCGTGTCAGCACTGACACACCTTGGATGTTGAAAGATATTCATATTCTGATGAAAAAACTGCGATAAATCGTGTAAGATCGCTCTCAGTTAAGGCGAAGATAGGTTTCGGTTCATTGAAAGAATTATATTTTATAGTTAGCCTATTTCTATTTTATTTTGTAATTAGCCTATAAACAATGAGTGTTTTAAGTTTACGTTTTCTTTCTTAATCATTATAATTTCTGCATAGTCATATGATATTATAAAAACTTATAAAAATTATTATCAATATTATACGATACAAACTTATAAATAAGTGCTTTATATATTATAAACTTAGTTTTCATTTGACTTCTGTGTGAAATTTGTTCATGCGTGCATTCCAAGTCTCTCGACTGAGTAATAAAAGTTCTAAACATATTTAAAACCACATTAACAGAAAATATAATTTGCAGCATTAAATATTGAATTTATCTGAGTAAATAATGAAAAAATTTTTATAGTTGGAATAAATTCAGTAAATTTTGTTAAATAATGCAAATAGTAACAACTTACAATGATGTTGCAACAAAATCTACTAAATAGTTGCTATTTAGTAGCGTGATAGAGAGTAAAATGTAACAAGGTTGCTACGTATGTACCGGTAATAAATCTGGCAACCCTGCTGAAAGAAGTAGTGGTAGTCTTGCATGGTCTGTCACTTAAGTAATTTGAGTTGCAGGTGTATAATTCATTTCCAGTAATTGTTATTTCTTATTAATTATTACTGCTTAATTACCGCTGTATATAATTGTTCTCTTTTTTAATTTGTGAACCCTTTTACAATGGCAGCTAGCACTAATAAAAAACTAAAATTATCACAGAAAGGAAGTGGAAGAAATTTCCAAGATGCCTGGACTGAACAGTATGGTGTTATTGATTGAGGCGATCAAGTTCTCTGTAAATTGTGCGATGAGCTATCTGTGAGTAGAACTTGGAATGTAAGAAGACATTTTGAAACTAAGCACAAATGGCTCCTAGAAAAAACTTTTGAAGAACGCAAAGAATCGCAACATCTAAAACTGACAAAATCACAATCAGAGACTTTAATTAAATTTGTTTCAGGACCTTCAAATTTAGTAGCCTTAAGTTACAGTATTTCACATACTATTGCTGAACATGGGAAATCACTTAGTGATGGTAATTATATTAAAGAAGCTTTCGTAAAGTGTGCACCATGTTTATTTGAGGACTTTCATAATAAGGAAGCTATTGTAAAGTGCATGTAAGAGTTACCATTAAGTAGGAATACTATTAAACACAGAGTTATATCAATGAATGCTAGTATAGAAAATCAAATAATACTCATGCCATTGTTTTTCCATTTGTCTCGACGAAACTACAGATATTACGTCATCAGCTCGATAAGCTATTATTGCAAGGTATGTTCATGGTGATTCTATGCACGAGGAATTGATAAAGTTAGAAAATTTACCTCAAAACACAACAGGTAAAGACATGCGACTGTGTTGTTCAAGTGTTCTGTGAGAAACAGATTTATCAAAAATATTTTCAATTACAACTGACGGCACGCTTAATATGGTTGGCTTTAATGTTGGTTTTATCAAACAATTTACAGAATATGTTGGTCATCCCCTGGTTTGTTTCCATTGTATTATACATCAGGAGACATTGTGTGAGAAATCAGGCTTAAAGGATTTGGATGATGTGATGAGAATTGTGACAAAAGTAACTAATTTTATTGGTCATCTGCACTAGCCCTCACATTCTCTGCAGCAGAATATTGTGCCCCTGTCTGGGAAAGAAGTGCTCAGATTAACATTATAGACATTCAGCTAAACTCTATCATGTGCACAATTAGTGGGACATTGAGAAGCACCCCTCTATCCTGGCTGCCTGTCCTATCTAACATTGCTCCACCAAACATACGGAGAAGACAAGCCTCGTTTAAAGAATTTAATAAAGCAATGAGCAACCCACTCCTGCCCCTGCACCAGACTCTTATAAATCCACCTGGTCTTTGCCTAAAATCTATAAAGCCTCACTGAGCCATGGACAAGCTCTCTTCAGCTACCCTGACATGTGGAGAGAATACTGGTCCAACAATCTCCCAATAAAAGCTTCCTGGTAGAAGATCCCTGTGCTCTGCAGCCTAGTTTTGTTCTTCCTAAAAAGATTTGGTCATCAATCAACAGGATCAGAACTAACCAGGGCATATGTGGGCTGTGCGACTACCCTTATTGTGATTGTTCTCCCGTGGCTCAGACAATTACTCGTATTGTGAACGATTGCCCAAGGCACTAATTTCACAGTGATGGCCTACAGGACATCCACAAGGTGATGGATAAGGCCTTGGATTGGCTTTCCAGTCTGGACATTGACCTGTAGTTGGTATGGTGGCGGTGGTTATGGAGGAAATAGAAGATTCAAGGTCCCGTTCACCACGAAGGTGTTAGTTATTCTCATAGCCGCTCTCATAGTCCTCATTGAAGTATCAGCAGAACTCCTCCTCGTGCTAGAAGATGATGATGCAAAGTGAAATGGGTTTTCTCTAATGGATCAAGATTTCACAAAATTCACAACTGCTCTCTAATAAAACCTTGGATACAGCTACATTTGTGTTTTGATGCATTGAGAGAACATGCAGTCTTGTCATATTTGGTGCGGTAGGATGATAATTTTCCCTGACTTGATTATAGCACATTACTTTTGCTTTCTTTTTTTTTTTAAAGAGGAAGACTTGGAATGCAGTTTGTGCCTTTTATGTAGTTTTACAACTTTTGTAAAATCTTAACATGTAAAAGTGTTAAAACTTTTACATGTTAAGATTTTCATCATTTGTTTCTGGAGATTGCGATTGTACATTTCACTTGTCAGTTCCACAAAGCCATATGCATAAATAAATTTGTGCAGTCTCATCCACTAACAACAGCAGAGCCCAACAAGAATGTGGGCTTGACTTGCTGGAGGACAGACGAAAATTTGCCACCATAAAATTCATAAATAATATCAGAAGCTACCAAAGCGATTATATCTCCCTAAAAATTTATCAATATTTGAATCAAAAATGCAGACTTCACAAATCATCAACTTTACAATATGATGACACTATCAGGAAGGAAATGGGTCTTGATCAGCTAAATGCCCCCATAAACAAAGAACCTCTATTTTTCAGTCCTTTACCTTCAAATATCTCCATAACTCTAAACCTTACCAAACTCTGTACAAAAAAAGAACCACAAGAAATGCTCAAAGAAAAAGGCCTAAATACTATCAACCTTCTTTCATCCTCCAAACAGGTTATTTGTTATACCGATGGATCGTCAGACACCAATATGATTAATGGAGGTGCTGGTGTTCTCCTTCTACTCCCGAAAGGTGAAAAACTTTCCATAAAAGTTGGATCTGGGAGAATCGCTTCCAATTTTACCAACTGACTTTATGTAATAAATAAAGCACTCGAAGCCTACTTAAAATTATCATCATATCAACAATCTGAGAGAATTATAATTTACAGTGACTCAAGATCAGCTATGGAGGCAATCAAAAAATGGCAATATCAAGCTCACACAAGTCCATAAACTCTTAAATCAACTGAAGTGTTTAGGAAAAAGTTGCATTTTACAATGGATTCCTGCTCGTGTAGGCATTGATTACAATGAAGCAGCTGATAAATTACCAAAAGAGGCCAGAGAACTCGACCAAGAAACTCATATGATAACTCTTGCTGATGCCAATGCACTAGCAAAAGCTCAACTAATTCCACTGAAATCAGTGATACAACATCAAATTCCCGAAATCAGTGCTGACAGAAGGACCTCCACCACAATAGCAAGACTATGAACAGGACATTATAGAGGAATGAAGATCAATACAGATGATATGAGAACATATAGAGACTTCAACAACTGTCCCAATACTGAACTGACACCCACTCACAACGGTCTGGGTAGTGACCTCTCCTCATAATGTAAAACAGTAATACATCTCCTAGGAACTGTGTTTTACATTATGAGAAAATATTAAGGATAGTGATGGAGCTTGCTCCACCTTTTGCTCCAAGTTGCCCTAGTGTTGTACTACCCAGACGTTGACTTGCGCTTGGACTCTCCGATAATTCTGCAGCATGAAACTCTTAGATTTCGATCTCAGAGTTTCATATCCGGCTTTCAAATAATGAGGGATTTATTATCCCCTTAACTTAACCCACTCACATCTATACCTGTCCAGCAATTACAGTAGCCTTGCAAGAAATAGATCCTAATCCTGAAAAACAGCTCTATACAAACAAAATCATCTACATAGCCAAAGCAGTTCAAGGAGCACATTGAAACATCTAAGACTCTTCAAAGGTCAAGACAACAACAACATCAGATAACTGTTGGTATTGTAAAAGGATGTGCATTGCATAAGAAAATCACATTTGCTTCAAAACCATTAGGGATTTGGAAAATAAACATTTATTTTACTTTTTTTGTTTTCATTTCATAATATATAAAAATAATACTTATTTGAACATGGTGACAAAATAAATTAATTCCCATAAATAAGCAATTCCTGTTCTATACTATCAAAGGGGTGCTTAAGGATCAAAGTTGTATAACTGAGAGGAGACCTCCACATCCCCTTTAAAGGAATGCGGAGAACCGACCAGGGCTTCTGACCTAATGTCCAATCCTCACCTTCTCATGGTGCACCCTGTTGGGTATCTAACTGGATACTGAACGAACGAGGATGGGCTGGCAATTTGGGATTTAGTCGATCAAATTGTATTCTTATTGGCTTAAACCAAATTATAAAATGATGGTACAACATGACAAAATTTCATGCCAGCTGCGGCGTTGCCCGGTTAAACAAGGCCCCTGTTGTTTTCACCAGGGAACCAGGTTGAACAGCGAAAAGTCAGCTACTGGAATAAATCTGAAAACAAACCCCAACTCAACATCACCAGAGTTAAGGATCGGTACTACAACATAAGAAGCCTGAATGGCAAAGAAATGGAGCTAGCTGAGGAATTAGATAAGAATCAGATCGACATAATAGAGGTGACTGAAACAAAAAAGACAAAAACTGGTGAGATCTTTTTGAGCAATAAATACAAAATGTTATATTCAGGCAATGACAATCAAGGAAAAGGAGTAGCCATCGTATTCAACACTAAATACGAGGCTAATCTTGAATGGCAGGCTGTCTCAAATAGAGTGATGTGGGCAAATATGAGAATGGGGAACTGGAAATGAGACTTATTTGTGCTTATAGTCCCACAGAAGCCTCTACTAAGGTAGAAGTGGAGGAATTTTTTGAGGCTCTAGAGAACGCTACTAACACAATGAAAAAGGAAAAGTTGGTCCTTGTTGGGGATCTAAATAGCAGAGTAGAAAATGATTGTGAGACATACAAAAATATTTTGGGAAAATTTGGAGAAAAGAGCAAAGCTAATAATAATGGCAAATATCTGTTGGATTTCTGCTCAGGACATGGACTGGTTATTACTAACACCATGTTCCAACATAAAAATGTGCACAAATTCACATGGAGAGAAGAGGCTAGGAATAAGAAAAGTCTCATTGACTATGTTATTGTTGATAGTGATGTTTTCTCCCTGGTGCAGGACACCAGAGTGTATAGAGGATTTGAAATTGGAAGTGACCTCTATTTAGTCTTGAGCAGGATAAAATTGAATTTCATATTGAAAAGAATAACATGTAAGAAAGTTTTAAAGCGAATAAAAGTTGAGCAATTCTCAGATGTGAACTGTAGACTAAAATACACAAAGATTATTGAAGAAAAAATTAGAGTTTGAGAAGAAGAACCAAACTTTAGACATTCAGTGGCAAGCCTTGAAGAAAACCTTGATTGATTCAGCGAGAGAGGAATGTGGTGAGGTTGTCTGCAAGGATAGAAAAAATCAGAACTCCATGGTGGACACAGGAAGTTAAAGAGGCAGTGAAGGAAAGAAGAAATCATATCAAAAGTTCCTGGCAAATAAGTCAACTTTTGCTCTTAGAGAATACAGAGACAAATGTAAGAAAGCTAAACACTGTGTAAAACCAGCTAAACAAAAGTCATGGGACGACTTTGGCAAGAACATAGAAAATAAATATCAAGAAGGTGGCAAAATATTCTGGAGGTTGTTGAAGAAGCTTAGAAATGGAGGAAAGAGTACTGTAAAAGGAGTTAGAGATGATAAAGGTGACATGAAAATGGGAGAAAAAGTTATCCTTGAATCATGGAGTAATTACTTCGAAAAATTGCTAAATGAAACGAGCAGTGATAGCATAGTGGTAAAACAACACTTAACAGGCATACGGTCAGGAATACATATCCATACTTGAAGTAGAAAAAAACCATTAAAATGTGGAAAGGCAGCAGGAGTAGATAATGTTCAACCAGAAATGCTGAAATATAGTGGTATAAAAGTCTTACAGTGGCTGCACGCCATAGTTCAGACGGCCTCGACAGAGGGACGAATTCCCGATGATTGGAGTAGAGCTCTCATATTACCCATATAGAAAAATCAAAATTGGAGTTTGTTAAATCTGGAATGAAAGGTTCAATTTGTTATTGAACGTTTCTTTCAGGATTTTACTAGGATCTAAAAACTTTATAAAAAGGAAATGCTTGTACATAGGTGTAAGTGTAAACTTTAATGCATTAATATTTTATTAACGGAATTTTGTAAGTGATAAATTGTAAACTGTCTTAGAAATAATATACCAGAGTCTAAAAGGTCTTAGTGAAAGTTACTTTAGAAGGAGAAAATTTAAGCGAAGTCCACTTTAGCCTAATCGGCTTTTCAACATTACCCTGGGGCATCGCAATGCGAAGTCCGAGACACGTGTACGGCACCCACGTGATGGAGTACATTTCGGGGAGAAGCATAGGGGAGTGTGCAAAAAAAACGAGTTAGGTGTCGTGAGCAACCAGTGATGTAGTTGGGAGATTGAACTAATGGATATATAAGGATTTGGCAGTGAATATAGCCCTCTGTTCTTGGTGGTGTCTCTCTCTCTCCCTCAAAAGTGGGTTCCGATGGAAGCAGTTCGTGGCTACGACTAGAAGGAAGGTAAACGATGGCTACAAAGTCAGATAGCGATCCGCTTCAAATGTAGCAACGGCATAGCCGTGCAGCCAGCGGAGACCGCAGCATTATGCCGAGTCGTACGTGCCTATCTGTCGAAGCGGTGTTGTTAAAATTACAGGAATAGTGGTGATTCGTGATCGTAATCACAGGTGCTAAGAAGTTGGAGGAAATTATAGATAGCAGACTTAGGAACCTAACCGAAAGGAATCGGCAAAGATTGAGGTTATGCTGACATGGTCGGTAAAGTAGAAACTTTTATTGTCTTTTGTACTGAGAGCAGCACTAGAGCTAGTGAAAGTGCTAACTGTGCATGTGATAGGACCTTTTTATTAAGTTCATTGTTATTAAGTTATGCCCATAACTGTGATAAGTTAACGAGAATTAGATTAATTGATCTGTTGGAAATATATTAAGTGACTACTTAGTTATAATTAGATAGATTGTCTGAGAAATTTTGAGATATCCTTTTGAGAACAAGTTGTTATATGTCTGAAGCTAAATTTTGATCTCTGTGTACAATACCTTAGTGTAAAATAAATGTTTTTGTTTTCTATACCTAAGAAACTTGCCTGATTTCTCACGCCAATGTACCGCTTGCTAAAATTTGAACCTGTAAAATTCAAGAAGTGGGGGGGGAGAAAATTTGGTTACAACTGCTGATTGAGGAATAAACTAATAGGGTATAAATAAATATTAGATTCTAAGGTCGTGTGATTATCTGCGTGTTAACTCACTGACAGGAATATTCTTCCTGTATAGGAATCAAGATGGCGCAGCTGTATTAACAAATAAAATTTTCTTGATTCCAAAAAGGAGCAAATACCAGATCTACAACAATAGAAGGATTTGGCTCTCCCCTGGAACATTCTCTTTGTCTGCAAGAATAGTACACGTGATCCATTAGAAAGAACGGTGTCTGATAGAAATTGGTTCTAATTAAGACTAAGCATTGTATATTAGCAGGGAACAGGAACAGCAAAACAGTTGGTAGGAAGACGAAAGAACTATAGATAAGATTTATAAAGGACAATAAGGCATGACATACAAATATTTAACAATGGCGCAGGTGGTAGGATTTAATTCACGCAATTAATTAATCAAAACTGTGAATTAAGGTGAGCAGTTTTTGGCTTGAGATCAGGCAGTTTTTCTTAGTAACAAATTTAAAATTAGCCGTACTTGTGTGTGAAATTAAGATAGTAAATTTGTAAACTTATATACAAGAATGAATCAACCTTCAAGCTCAGGGATGGAGGATTGCGAGTTTTTCAGGACCCTCAACAGGTTATTCTGCAGTTTTCTGGAGAGGTGAATGATGATGTTTTAAGTTTTTTTAGCTACGTTGAGGAAGGCAGGGAGGTGGACGGGCTTCCAACTTTTGATCTTGTTGCGTAGTAAGTTGGTGGGGAAGGCTAAGAATTTCCTCTATTCTTCCCCCATACTTAAGGAAACACTAGACTATGCAAAATTCAAGGAAGTCCTCATCTCTCAGTTTTCTAGGTTAAGAAGCCTTGTCCAAACTTATGGAAATTACAGAGAATGGTGCAAAAAGACCGAGAGAACGTGACTGACTTTTATCGCAGGTTATTGAGCCTCGCTCACACCCTGCAAGTATCTAACGAGGATAAGCCTCATCTGGAATGGGCGATCTTTCACCAATTGAGGCTGGGAATGGAGCAAGAGCTCAGAGAAACAGCCTACAAAAAGAAAGTAACTAACTTAGAGGAGTGCCTAAATGCAGTGAGAGATAAAGAGCAAATGCTTGGTGACCTTGGTCCTGCATCTGCTACTGACTATGTAAACCTAATTAATAAGGAAGGGAATTCTAATAATAACTCTAAGCCAGAGAAAGAATCTCACGAGAAAAGGGAGAGGCATAAGAATTTAGATAGATGTGAGGGAGATAGAACTGGTTCCGTCAACACGAATCAAATAACAAGTGGAGTGTTGGATATAAAAGAGGTCTAATCGATAGTTCATAAAGAGGTTGAGCGCTTACAACAACCAGTCATGGATCGCCTTGACGCTGTTTTAACCCATTTGGCGGCAGTATCCACAAAAATCTCTGAACTCCCTCCCCCTCCCAAGTCGATTGGACTGCTGAGATAGTAAGGTTAGAGTTTGAAAAGCTGCAACAACCCCTGTTTGACCGGTTGGATACAGTAATGAAGAAACTGGCTGAAGTGACTAATCAGACTGCATCAAACTCTCCTATGAGACTGGAAAGAGAAGGAGAACACAGAAGAGAACCTCCTAAATGCTTCAGTTGCAGCAAGCCTGGGCATTTTGCTCGCAATTGCTTCAATAGCAAGCGAAGATCCAGCAGAGGTTATGATGGGAGATCAAATTCCCACATGTATGCAAACAGAGCTTGGAAAGAGGGTTAGAGGAACCATTATCAGTCTCCTTTACTGTCAAGTAAAGGAATTATCTATGGTAAGCACTGTAAAGCACTTCTAGATACAGATTCCCAGCCCTCTATTATTACAGCGGATTATTTTGAGAGGATAAGGCCCAATGTGAGGCATAACATCTTTTATTTTAGAAAGCCTGTATGGTTATCCGGAGTGTCGATGTCTACCTTCCATGTGTCAAAATCGGTATTCTTGAAGGTATATCTACCAGAGTTTAATATGTGTGTTAGGCATGAGTTGTTGGTCCTACCTAGGACATCTTGCCCACACGTTCATGTAATTTTTGGAAATGACTTTCTAGAAAAATACAAGTTTTCATGTGACTACTCATGAAATGAGATTTCTTATAGGAAGAAAACGATTTGCTAGAAGGAGTCAAAATTTTCATTGCAGAGATAAAAATGAAGACTCGCATGGAGAAGGAATGCAATGTGAAAGTAACGTAGTGCAGAATAACGGAGCTAGTGAGGGTTCCACTAACAATCAGATTAATTCTGAAAAGGCTTCTACCTCCAATGAGAATGATCAATATGAGATCCCAAATATCAAGCGTTAAGTTGGTAATTGACCAAGGTGATGCAGAAACAGTTAGTCACCCAAGAACGATCGGAGTAAACCATATCGAGATAATAAAAGGATCTAAAAGTTTTCATAACAGACAGATAAAATCAGGCACAGAAGACAAGAAGTTGAGGTACAAACTCAGCATCAACTTGATTATGCAAACTTCTTCTGTTTTCTTTTTATGCTTAGGAAGGCTATAGGTGTTCTGTTGTGTTGGGATTTGGCTCTTGGTACAAAAGCTGCACATTTACTAACAGATTGTGCAAGCTCTTTGAACAAATCTAATGAAGAATTATTTAGGTCCAGAACATTAAAAGATAGCAATGAAATTAGGTGTAATCGTGAGAATAAGGTTCAGTTTAAAATGAGGTACAATTTAGGTTCAAGAGAAGTTTGGGGAAGGCGAGAGTATAAGCTGAAGTCTAAAATTTTCTCCAGAAATATTGAAGGAGAAAGGTAATGAAAAATTTTTTGTGAAAGGGGGAAACCTTTGTTAAATCTGGAATGAAAGATTCAATTTGTTATTGAACATTTCATTCAGGATTTTACTAGGATCTAAAACTCTATAAAAAGGAAATGCTTGTACATAGGTGTAAGTGAAAACTTTAATGTATTAATATTTTATTAACGGAATTTTGTAAGTGATAAATTGTAAACTGTCTTAGAACTAACATACCAGAGTCTAAAAGGTCTTAGCGAAAGTTACTTTACAAGGAGAAAATTTAAGCGAAGTCCACTTTAGCCTAATCGGCTTTTCAACATGACCCCGGGGCATCGCAATGCGAAGTCCGAGACACGTGTACGGCACCCATGTGATGCATTTCGGGGAGAAGCGTAGGGGAGTGTGCAAAAAAAAAGAGTTAGGTGTCATGAGCAACCAGAGACCTAGTTGGGAGAGCGAACTAGGGGATATATAAGGATTTGGCAGCGAATATAGTCCTCTGTTCTTGGTGGTGCTCTCTCTCTCCCTCAAAAGTGGGTTCCGATGGAAGCAGTTCGTGGCTACGACTAGAAGGAAGGTCAACAATGGCTACAAAGTCAGGTAGCGATCCACCTCAAGCTTAGCAACAGCATAGCCATGCAGCCTTATGCCGAGTCGTACGTGCCTATCTGTCGAAGCGGTGTTGTTAAAATTAGGAATAGTGGTGATCCTTGATCGTAATCACAGGTGCTAAGAAGTCGGAGGAAATTATAGATAGCAGACCTAGGAATCGGCAAAGATGAGGTTATGCCCACGTGGTCGGTAAAGTAGAAACTTTTGTCTTTTTTACTGAGAGCAGGACCAGAGTGAGTGAAAGTGCTAACCGTGCATGCGATAGGACTTTTTTATGACTGTCTGGACTATAGTGTTTTACTTTGTAGCTAGATGTATTTCCAGAAGTTCATTGTTATTAAGTTATGCCAATAATAGAATTTTGGTATACTGTAGTCTAATCTGGGAAGTTGAAGGATTGTTCATTTATATAACTGTGATAAGTTAACGAGAATTAGATTAATTGATCTGTTGGAAATATATTAAGTGACTACTTAGTTATAATTCGATAGATTGTCTGAGAAATTTTCAGATATCCTTTTGAGAACAAGTTATTATGTCTTAAGCTAAATTTTGATCTCTCTGTACAATACCTTTTTAGTGTAAAATAAATGTTTTGGTTTTCTATACCTAAGAAACTTGCCTGATTTCTCATGGCAATGTACTGCTTTCTAAAATTAGAACCTGTGTAAAATTCAAGTGTGTGTGGGGTGGGGGAGAATTTGGTTACGACTGCTGATTGAGGAATAAACTAATAGGGTATAAATAAATAATAGGTTCTAAGGTCATGTGATTATCTGTGTGTTAACTCTCTGAAAGGAATACCCTTCCTATATAGGAATCAAGATGCCGGCAGGATGTGTTTAGTGCCCGAAAAGAAAATAATTGAATAGATCCTAAAACACAGTAAGTGGTCTTGAGCTCGCATCAGGCAGTAATTGGAATTGGAAAAAAAAAAAAAAAGGTTAAATTTTGTAAAGTGTATGCTGATAACAGGTATGTCTCATCCAACCAGCTCCGAACTAGACGATTCGGAATTTTTCCAAATAATAAATCCCCAGCAAGTGATTCCACAGTTCTCTGGAGAAGAGGCTGATGATGTAGTCACGTTCTTTGAGTTTGTAGAAGAACTTAGAAGGATTGGCAGATGGTCTGACTTCCAACTTCTTGTGCTGTTACGCAGCAAGTTGGTAGGAAAGGCCAAGACCTACTTTCGATCATCGCCAATCCTGAAAGAAACTCGTCATTACAGGAAATTTAAGGAGGTCTTGATCTCGTGGTTTTCCAGAGTGAAAAATCTAAGACCAAACCTTTTGGAAGCTGCAGAAAATGATACATGGAGATAGGGAGAAGGTATCTGAATTTTATTACAGAATACTCACTCTCTCAAATACCTTTTTTAATGTCCCCAGTGAAGACAAGCACCCCTTCGACTGGACAGTATTCCAACATTTTCGAATAGGCCTTAGACAGGAGTTGAGAGAGACAGCCTTTGGAAAAGGTATAGCCAATTTGGCTGAATACTACAAGGCTGTGACAGAACGGGAGCATTTGCTAGGATACATTAGTCCTGCAGCGGTTCCTGTACATATTCGGGTGATTGATGAAGGAAAGGATAATGGCAAAGACATAAGAAGTGCAAAGGGAAATAAGAGAAAGAATGAGCAAAGTGGCAGCTCGGATACGGAGTGAGGAGAATAGAGACAAGTCAGTTTGCCAGATCACCACAGGCATTCCCGATCACAGAGAGATCTGTTCCATAATTAAACAGGAGGTCGAAAGAC
Organism: Typopeltis vanoorti; assembly: GCF_054136105.1. Taxonomy (NCBI): domain Eukaryota; kingdom Metazoa; phylum Arthropoda; class Arachnida; order Uropygi; family Thelyphonidae; genus Typopeltis; species Typopeltis vanoorti. The sequence continues at coordinate 74,246,019 of NC_143573.1, read as the reverse complement.
TACAACAGCCTGTTATGGAGTGTCTCGATGCAGTGCTTAACCAACTTCAGTCATGCTCTAAAGAAACTCAGAGAATGTCTGCTCCCAAGACGAAAGAACTACTAACCTAATTCATAGAGAGGTTGAAAGGATGCAAGAACCACTACTGAGCAAGATGGAGATAATGAATAGACTGTCAGAGCTATCTGCACAGTGCAAGAGCAATCCTCCTTTGTCCTCGGACGGAGAGAATGGAAGGGGGGTGCTATAGATGCAACAAGCTGGGACATGTAGCCAGGAACTGCTACATCAGACAAGATAAAACAAACAGAGATTTCTCAGAGGCTAAGTCTCATGTTTGCAGTAGGCAAGAAAAAGGGGGAAAAAGAAGGAAGATCAAAGACAGCGTTGAGATGATGGTTGAAGGAAAAGTATGCGAAAGAGGAATAAGAGCATTAATTGACACGGGTTTGCAGCCCTTGTTCATATCTGAACACTGTTTCAGGGAAATAGAGCCCTATGTAAAGGGGAGGGTAAAAGTTCTGAGAGAGTATTAAACTTTTGGGAATATATCCCCCCGCTACCCATGCCACGAGGTCTGCAAGAGTGAAAGTTAACCTACCCGCGTTTGGCACAAGTTTTTAGTTTTACCAAAGTGCTCGTCCCATCATTTAGGATTAATCCTGGATAATGATTTTTTGTGTAAGTACAATTTCGCTTGTATCTATGCTAGCAAGGAAGTTTGGTTCAAAAGGAAGAAGAAAACAGCAAAGCTTGGAAGAGCTTTGCTGTTTTCTTCCTACAAACCCATAGACAGAGACCCGACTTGGCCTACACACAAAAAAACAAATGATCTAATAAAAAAGGTGCCTCTCTGGATGGAAGAACTTAAAAAATACTTACAATCAAAACATCCTTTGATACCAGGAATATATGGTGTTCCAAAGATCCATAAGATAGATATACCTTTAAGACCAATAGTAGATGGAAGAGATTCACCAACTTCCAACTTGGCGAAATATCTCACAACATATAGGAAAAACATCTTCCTTCATAAAAAACAGTAAACATTTCATAGAAAAAGTGAAAGAAATACATATTGGTCCAACATCTTAGCAAGTCTCGACATTATCAGCTTGTTTACAAACGTCCTGAGACAAGGAATTTTGAATCTCCTAGACCTCTTCCCTCTGGACATCTTGAATCTTTTTTGAACATTGTATAAACAATACTTTTTTCACCTATAAAGATAGAATCTGGGAACAAAAAGGACTGGCCATGGGTTCATCATTATCACCGGTATTAGCAAACCTATTTATGGAAAAATTTGAAAACAATGCTCTTTGGAATTACCATAAAAAACCAAAAATATGGCTACGCTATGTGGACGATATTTTCATCATATTCAGTGGAACAACAGATGAACTTATCAATTTCAGAGATTATCTCAACAATTTGCACAACACCATAAAATTCACTTTAGAACAAGAAAAAAATAAAAAAAACTTCCTTTTCTGGATATTCTATTAGAAGTTAATGAAGAAAGTAAACTCTCCTTCTCAGTATATAGGAAGCTGACAAACACTGGAAGATTTTTAAATGCAACCTCACACCACCATCCTTCACAAAAAAGCTTAATTAAAACTCTTCGAGACAGCATACGATATGAAACAAAAACCATCAAGAGAATCCTTAAAATGCCTCCAGCTAACAACACAATAAAACAGGATTACAAAAACGCAATCCCGCTTCCTTATATCAAAAATATTACAGATAAGCTAGCCAAATTAATGAACAAACACAACATAAAAGTAGCCTTCCTTCCTATGGAAAAAATCTCAAGATTCCTACATCCACCAAAACCACCTCATCATCCTCTTAAAAAACCAGGAGTCTACAAAATCCATTGCTCTTGCGAGATTTGCTACGTAGGACAGACAGGAAGATCTGGAGAAATATGCATGGCTGAACACCAAAAAGATGTACAATACAAAAGAGAACAAAAACCTAGAAAACAACAGTTATATAAGAAAATTTAAAGAAGCTGCTAATATGTTAAAAAAAAACCCAACCCAATGCAATAAAAATCAAGGTTTAATTCTCCATCAAGTGTGGTCAGCTCTAATAAAAAAAATCTACCTCAATCTGAGCTCGGACTGTATGAACAAGAACACGTGACATCGTCCAGTATTGTTCAACGTCAATAACGTTATATATCTGCATTCTGTTATTTGAGTTTTATGAATAGCCAGACAGTTATGATTTGTATTTATTAATTCTCTCTTACCCCCTGAAGATGTAAATCCTACGATTTACGAAACTTGTCGGGAACTATTATTTCAGTGTTTTATATAACTGAATAATAAAAAAATGTGGTGTAATCACCGAAATATATCTTTTGAGATTATTGTTGTGAAATGACATCATTGATAATATATATAACCCTACTTTACACCTGTTTAACATGTTCATTGCCAATCATGCGATGCGAGTTCTCACCAAACGGCCGATCACGCATTAACGTGTCGACGTCGCTAACTAAATAAAAAAAAAATTGGCCACCACATGAAATTCCAATTTTCAGCTTGGCAATGAACGATATCGCGTGATGCGAATTCTCACCAAACGGCCGATGACGCGTTATCGCATGGACGTCGCTAACTAAATAAAAAAATTTAAAAAATTTGGCCACCACACGAAATTCCAATTTTCAGCTTGGCAATGAAAGTGTTAAAGAACAGACAGTTGTTCCTGCTGCTAATTTGCATATTTTGATCTATGTATCACTCTGTAAAATAATTCATTTACATTATACAGATTTAATAGTATGAACAGATGTTTGCTTGCTGCCTTATGTGTTTTTTTGAAATTAGCTTGGTTTAAATAATGATCCTTTATACAGTCCCATAATTTGCACACTGTAAGGTAAAACTGATCTCAGGGACCATTGATCTGAATTCAGCTGTTTCTTTAAATTTATAAATTGTTGGAATGAGCGCTCTACTTCATTCATCTTGGATTTGACTTTCTGATCAAGTTACCTAAATTGTTCTGTATTTCAGATCAGATATTATCTACTTCAAATGACTTCTGATTTCAAAACTCGGATTGTATTTCTTCCTTACATATTAATATCTGTTTCTAATGGCATTCCTCCTGGATATTTTTTCTGACTGTTCTATCATTTGCCATTATCATCATATTCCTGATATGTACTCTCATGGGATGTACAGGATAATTATGATAGTACTGCATGATAAGGTTGCACCATTCTTAACTCCCAATTAACAATTTTCTTCCAAATTAATCTATCTATCAGAGATTCCAACATGTATCAGATCTTATTTTTCTGCCTTTTAAGCCACTTTTTTTTTACTGTATCAATCAACCTACATCGTGGTTTTCCTCTGACTCATTTTCTTGCCAGCCTGACAAATAAGTTGTTTTGCTAATCTTTCCTTTCCCATTCTGTTTAAGTGACCATACCACCTGAGATTAGCTCTACAATACATTCCCAAATGCTAGCAATAGCAAGGTCTTTCCTAATATCCTCATTTTTAATGTGATACTGCCATTGATGCCATCTCTTAATTCCAATAATCTTTCTCAGAACTCACATATTAGATGTCTACAGTCTTTGATCAAGTGTTTTGTTTTTAACCCGACTCTCAGATTCATAAGTTAAAATTGGTTTGAACACAGTCTTGTATATAGCTAATTTTAATGTTTTGACTAATTTCTTTCTTATTCCATCTTTATTAGAAATTGTGCCTAAATATATCTGAAATGTTTTACTTGTTCTATAGGTTTGCCATTTGGGATACAGTTGATGTTTTCAATTTTTCTGTCTATTTTCATTGTCTGTCTTTTTTTTTTGCTGATTTTCATACCAAATTTATTACAACAGTTATTTAGTTCAGTCAGGGAATCTTGCAGACTTTACTGGATTTATTCAAAAGTATAACATCACCTGCATAAAGTGAAGAAGTAAGATTAACATTGCCAATTTTTATATCAGATATAATATCTCTTTTCCTTCGTAATGTGATCCACATAGATAATGAATAACAGTGGAGATGACGTGCACCCTTGTCACACACCTGATTTAACATCAAACCATCTTCTTCAGTTCTAACTGCTGAGTTACAGCTTAAATAGAGACTACGTATTGCTCGATATAATGTCCTATCTACATCATATAACTAGTGTTTTGAAGAGCTTTCCTATTGGCATCTTGTCATATACCTTTTCCAATTCAACAAAACTTAAATGCAAATCCTTGTATATTCCCAAAATTTCTCAGCTATTTGTCTTGAAGTGAAAATCTGATAATGACAACCTCTGTTTGGCCTGAATCCAGCTTGTTCTTCACCAAGCTTCCATTTCACAATTTTTCTTAGCTATTTTGCAAGTATACTTGCATAAATTTTACCAGAAACACTCAGTAGGGAAATTCCTCTGTAATTCTAACATTCAGTTTCATTTCCTTTTTTATAAATGGGTACTATGTGAGAGCTCTGCAGTCATCTGGAATTTGATCCTTTGACCAGGCCTTCTGAATTATGCAATACAGCTACTAAAACTTTTATACTTCTATATTTCTGGTCAGATTTCAGCTGCCTTTTCACATTTCAAGTTTAGATGACTTTTCTACTTCAAGTTTCCTGCTGAATTTGGGATATTTAGCTGACCTCTGTATTGTATTCTTATTGGCTTAAACTACAATGTAAAATGATGGTTTTCTCATTTGTTATTGCATTTAATATTTTTTTCATGAATCTTATCCATGTAGTAGACCATTGTCCAGAATCAGAAATAGATGTGCTGGCCTGCTGTTAAACATTGGTTTTCTTTGACGACATTACTAGCATTGGGGGAGGATTCAGGAGGGCTCAGCCTGAGGAGTTTCTCATGAATTTAGTAGATGCTAACGCTTTACAATTTCCAAATCTACCCATCTTTAGAATAACGGTTTACATGTTTGGGTTGGTGTACATAAAAGTTCTCGATGCTATCCAGAGGAGAGCAATTCTGCTTATAGACCCACTTCACCGTCTTTCTCACACATGCACTGTTTCAGCTGTCTTTTGTACAGGTATTCAATGCTCACTGAACTGGCAACATTCTTTCCTCCACTTTCTTTTGAGCTTGTTATAACAAGAGCAGTAGCTCTTGTTATAACAAGCAACCACATAGAACTTGTTTCTGCTGTTTCTCTTTTAATCCATTCCATCTACCTCATATTCTCTGAATAAAGTTTTCCCAAACAACTGCAACCTCCAACTCTTCGAGAAAAATAAAAAATAACAGTGAACTTCTTCTTTCCTAGCCCTTGCCTCTTGTACCCATATATATGATACTCTTTTGCTATAGATTCTTCTGCCTTGTATGGGATCAGTATTAAATAAAATAAAATTTAAAAAAAAAAAAAAGGTAGGAGACAACAATCTTACAGAAATATTCAAAAAACTTATTTAATAAATAGCATTAGCAGCAGTATGGTGTTCTCATGGCTGCTATTGTTCAATATTAAAAACAATCACATGAACAATGAAAACAAACATTGTATGTATTGTAAAATAATTTAAAATTCAAACCGTGCATATAACTTACTGAATGTAAAGCATGTAAGGATTACAAAAATTATTTTCTTTCTTTTTAAGGATTTGGAAGAAGCTCTGATACAAGAAGACTTTGAGAACAGTCCTTTGCAGATGTTAATGATCCGTCTTGTTCAAGGTTGTTGTGAATATAAGAAAGTAACGTAAGTAGTTTGAATTGATTGGAAGTATTATTCTTCACAAATTCTAATTAGAATAATATGAGAGGCTTACTCTTAGCTGTATCATCTCTCTTGAAATTCATTCACAGACATCATGCTCAGTGCACTCTTTTTTTTCTCTCTCTCTCTCTCTTTTGCAGGGGTGAATTTATTTCATTAATTCACCCCTTGTGATAAGAAACATCTGAGTAGGTAAACTTTTACTTAGTTTCCAGAAATGACCCTTATTTTCTCTCTCTCTCTATTTTTTGTGTTCCTGTCTTGTCTTCTTTTCTGCTCTCTCTCCCAGTATTGAAATATCATTTATATGTATCCATTGAAATCTTATTTTAAATTATCTCATTCTCTCTTTTGTATTTATGCATTCTTTTTTTATTTATTTTATTAACATTTTTTTTTTTTTATTGTGCTATAGGTTTATTTGTAAACCTATAGCACATTTATCCCTTTGGTGGATTAAGGATATTTTTATTGATTTTTATCGTTTTTTTTTATATATATATATATATATATATATATATATATATATATATTATTCCTCCTGTCTCACTGAAGTATAAATAAATGTTTTTACCTCTTGCAGTTCTATTAGTTGCACAATTGACTGAGTTTTGTACCAGAGAAAGAAGTTTTTTCTACTACCTTATAAACAACATATCTAAGTTGAGCTCTTCATGTTAAGCCACTTTACAGTTGCAAATTTCACTAGTTTCTTTTTCCATAGCTGATACATTGTCTCCATTAGTGTAAACAGTGTCTAAACAAACCACCACAAATGCCTCAACACTTAAAAATTTTAAATTACAATAAAAAAAATTTGAAAGTAACACAACCATCAGAATCTAGTAAGTATATCAATTTCAAATGGTTTACATTTCATTTTGAAAATAATAATATCAGTAACAGGCACATCGAAAGTGCCAATTTATGTATTATGAAACCAGAACTAATAATATATAAACATTGAGAAATAATTGTAAGAAGATTAATAATTGTAAATTATGATTATTTTTACAGTTTCCAGAAATGACCTTTATTTTCTCTCTATCTTTTTTGTGTGTGTTCCTGTCTTATCCTCTTTGCTGCTCCATCCCAGTATTGAATTATCATTTATATTTAATCCAATGAAACCTAATTTCAAACTATCACATCCTCTCTTTTGTCATCAAATTCCTGCCATGTACCCTCAAGGGATGTACAGGATATGATAGTAATACACGAAAAATTTACATCACTACTAACTTCCTATCTACAATTTTCCTCCAAATCAGTCTGTTACTTGTCAAGACTCCAACATTATCAGATCTTATATTTCGATCATCTAAGGCACTTTGTACTGTATCAATCCACTTATATCTTGAGCTTCCTCTGGGTCCTTTTCCAGCCATACTGGCAACGAACACTTGTTTTGCTAATCTTTCCTCGCCCATTCTGTTAAGACCATACCACCTGAGATTAGCTTTGCTAACACATTTCTGGATGCTGACAATGTCAAGTTCTCTCCTAATATCCTCGTTTTTAATATGATATTGCCATTGAATCTATTTGTTCACACCTCTAATCTTTCTCAGGACTCTTATATCTGCGGTCTTTAGTCTTCGGTCAAGTGTTTTGTTTCTGATCCAGCTCTCAGATCCATAAGATAAAACTGGTTTGAACACTGTCTTGTATACAGCTAATTTGGTGTTCCAACTAATTTCTCTCTTATTCCATATGAATTTATTTAATTGACTTCCTACCATACCAGCTTTGTTGATTCTGTTGTCTATTTCCATATTTAATTTACCATCTTCACTAAAAATCGTGCCTAAGTAGTTGAAATGTTTTACTTGTTCCATAGGTTCTCCTTTCACAACACAGTTGACATTTTCAACGATTCTACCTACCTATTTTCTTTGTCTTTTCGTAAGTGTGTGTGTGTGTGTGTGTGTGTGTGTGTGTGTGTGTGTGTGTGTGTGTGTGTGTGTGTGTGTGTGTGTGTGTAGTCTTTGGGGGTGCTTAAGGGTCAAAGCTGTATATCTGAGAGGAGACCTCCACATAGCGTTTAAAGGAATGCGGAGAACCAACCATGGCTTCTGACCTAATGTCCAGTCCTCACCTTCTCGTGGTGCACCCTGTTGGGTATCTACCTGGATACTTAAAGAACAAGGATGGGCTGGCAATTTGGGATTTAGCTGACCAAATTGTATTCTTATTGGTTAAACCAAAATAAAAAATGATGGTACAACATGACAAAATTTCATTCCGGCTGGGGCGTCGCCAGGTTGAACAAGGCCCCCGTTGTTTTCGCCAGGGAACCAGGGCGAACAGCAAAAGGTCAGCTACTGGAACAAATCTGAAAATACACCCCAACTCAACATCACCAGAGTTAAAGATCGGTACTATCAGCGTAAGAAACCTGAATGGCAAACAAATGGAGCTAGCTGAGGAATTAGATAAGTACCAGATCGACATTATAGGGGTGACTGAAACAAAAAAGACAAAAAATGGTGAGATCTTTCTCAGCAGTAAATACAAAATGTTATATTCAGGCAATGATAATCAAGGAAAAGGAGTAGCCATAATGTTCAACACAAAATACGATGCTAAGCTTCTTGAATGGCAGTCAGTCTCAAGTAGAGTAATGTGGGCAAATATGAGAATGGGGAACTGGACAATGAGACTTATTTGTGCCTATGGTCCCACAGAAGGCTCTACTAAGGCAGAAGTGGAAGAATTTTTTAAGGCTCTAGAGAAAGCTACTGACACAATGAAAAAGGAAAAGTATGGTCCTTGTTAGGGATCTAAATAGCAGAGTAGGAAGTGATTGTCAGACATACAAAAATGTTTTGGGAAAATTTGGAGAAAAAAGCAAAGCTAATAATAATGGCAAATACCTATTAGATTTCTGCTCAGGACATGGACTGGTTATTACTAACACTGTGTTCCAACATAAAAATGTGCACAAATTCACATGGAGAGAAGAGGCAAGGAATAAGGAAAGTCTCATTGACAATGTTATTGTTGCTAGTGATGTTTTCTCTCTGATGCAGGACACCAGTACAGAGGATTTGAAATTGGAAGCGATCACTATTGCGTCATGAGTAGGATAAAATTGAATTTGATATTGAAAAGAATGACATGTAAGAAAGTTTTAAAGCTAACAAAAGTTGAGCAGCTCTCAGATGTGAACCGTAGACTAAAATACACAAAGATTATTGAAAAAAAAATTGAAAGAGTTTGAGAACAAGAACCAAACCCTGGAGATTCAGTTGCAAATCTTGAAGAAAACCCTGATTGATTCAACCAGAGAGGCACGTGGTGAGGTTGTCTGCAAGGTGGCCACAGGAAGTTAAGAGGCAGTGAAGGAAAAGAAGAAAGCATATCAAAAGTTACGGCAAATAAGTCAGCTTGTGCTCTTAGAGAATACAGAGACAAATGCAAGAATGCTAAACCCTGTGTAAAACTAGCTAAATAAAAGTCATGATATAACTTTGGCAAGAACATAGAAAATAAATATCAAGATGGTAAGATATTCTGGAGGTTGTTGAAGAAACTTAGAAATGGAGGAAAGAATGCTGTTAAAGGAGTTAGAGATGATAAAGGTGACATGAAAATGGGAGAAAAAGTTATCCTTGAAGTATGGAGTAATTACTTCGAAAAATTGCTAAATGAAACAAGCAGTGATAGCACAGTGGTAAAAAACACTCAACAGGCATACAGTCAGGAATACATATCCATACTTTTAGTAGAAAAAGTCATCAAAGGCTTGAAATGTGGAAAGGGGGCAGGAGCAGATGATATTCGACCAGAAATGCTGAAGTATGGTGGTATAAAAGTCTTACAGTGGCTGCACTGCATAGTTCAGAAGACCTGGACAGAGGGAAAAATTCCTGATGATTGGAGTAGAGCTGTAATAGTACCCATCTATAAAAAGGGAAATAAAACTGAATGTGAGAATTCAGAGGTATTTCCCAACTCAGTGTTTCGGGCAAGATTTATGCCAGTATACTTGAGAAACGGTTGAGAAGAATTGTGGAAGAAAAGCTTGGTGAATAACAAGCTGGATTCAGGCCGAATAGAGACTGTCAAGGTCAGATCTTCACTTTACAACAATTAGTTGAGGAAGCATGGGAATATAACAAAGATCTGTATTTGAGTTTTGTCGATCTGGAAAAGGCATATGACAATGTGCCAAGAGAGAAGCTGTTCAATACACCACAGTTATATGGTGTCAAATGGGAATTATATCAAGCAATACTTAGTCTTTATTTGAGATGCAAGTCAGCAGTTAGAATCGAAGGAAGTACAAGAAGATGGTTTAATGTTAAATCTGGTGTGAGACAAGGTTGTACATTATCCCCTCTGTTATTCATTATCTATTTGGATCACATTATGAAGGAAAGTGGTATTAAAAAGGATATCAGAATTGGAGATGTTAATGTCAGCTCTTTGCTTTATGCGGACGATGTTTTACTTCTAAATAAATCTTCAAGTTTGCAAGATTCCCTGACTAAATTGAATAACTGTTGTAATAGATATGGTATGAAGGTCAGCAATAAAAAGACAAAGACAATGAATTTCATGTCCTGAAACCACCCATTTACACAAGTAGCCTTTTAATACAGTCATGCTGAAAGAGACATAATGATCAGTTCTGTAGAAACACCACAAAGTAGGAAGCATTGCATTGTCCAGAATATTGAGATATAGTACCACCCAGAGTTCAATCTTGTGGCACCACAGACAGAGGTCTCAGGCCAAATCAGGAAAAACAGCACCATATTTTCACACTACCACCTCTGAATTTCATAGTTGAGATTACACAGTCTGGTAAAAGATGTTCACTAGGCATCTGCCAAACCCATTCCATTCCATCTGTTCAGAGAAGATGGAGTATGATTTGTCACTCCATAACACAGCTTTCCTTCCATGTCCCACTGTACACGCCGTTTTTACCACTGAAGTTGTTGCTGCATGTTGGTTCGGGTAATGTGTCTTGCATGTTGCTGTCCTACCATTTAAGTCCATGTTGTGATCTTCAGTTCTGAATGTTTTTGTGCAAGTTTTCATGTTCTCGATGCCCAGAACTCTACATCCAACATGTCAACCTGTGAATGATGGTTTTTACATAATATCCTTCATAGCACCCATGGTGATTGGTGAGTGTGGTGGGTCGCCCATTGTGGATAGCACTTGCAGCTGACTTTCTGCTCTTCCATCTCAATATGGTATTACTGATTGTTGACCTGGAAAGGCCCAATTTGCTGAACAGATAGGCCTATGACATAGTATCTTATCACAATGCATCTATCAAACTCCATCAGTTCCCTTTTCACAGCCATTTTATCTGGACCCAGTTGCACTGATTTGGGAGCATCATATCCTTCAAATTTATACTGACTACATTTGCTCATTACATGGCATGATGCCCCTTGCCCATTGACTTCTTTCCAAGCAGTATATCTTACAATGCAAAAATGTATGCTGATCATCAGTGAATAAGAAAATTCTTAAAAAAAACAAAATATAAATTAAAGATAAAAATAAGTACACATAACAAGTGCAACAAATTGATTGTACAAGATGATTTGCTGCTCCATCAATCTACATGTATTCCTGCCATGTTTAGATGAATCACCTGATGGGCATTATTAGCTCCTTTGATGAGCCTTTCCCTCATCATCATCATCATCAAATTCCTGCCATGTACCCTCAAGGGGTGTACAGGATATGACAGTACTACATGAAAAAATTACATCATTACTAACTTCCTATCTACAATTTTCCTCCAAATCAGTCTGTTACTTGTCAAGACTCCAACATTATCAGATCTTATATTTCTATCGTCTAAGGCACTTTGTACCGTATCAATCCACCTATATCTTGGTCTTCCTCTGGGTCGTTTTCCTGCCAACCTGGCAGAGAACACTTGTTTTGCTAATCTTTCCTCTCCCATTCTATTTAAGTGACCATACCATCTGAGATTAGCTCTGCTAACGCATTCCTGGATGCTGACAATGTCAAGTTCTTTCCTAATATCCTAATTTTTAATATGATATTGCCATTGATGCCATCTGTTCACGCCTCTAATCTTTCTCAGGACTCTCATATCTGCGGTCTCTAGTCTTTGGTCAAGTGTTTTACTTCTGACCCAGCTCTCAGATCCATAAGTTAAAACTGGTTTGAACACAGTCTTGTATACAGCTAATTTAGTGTTCCGACTAATTTCTTTCTTATTCCATATGAATTTATTCAATTGACTTCCCACAATACCAGCTTTGCTGATTCTGTTGTCTATTTCTATATTTAGTTTACCATCTTCAGTAAAAATTGTGCCTAAGTAGCTGAAATGTTTTACTTGTTCCACAGGTTCTCCATTCACAACACAGTTGACATTTTCAATGATTCTGCCTATTTTCATTGTCTTTGTCTTTTTATTGCTGACCTTCATACCATATCTATTACAACAGCTATTCAATTTAGTCAGAGAATCTTGCAGACTTGTAGCGGATTTATTTAGAAGTATAACATCATCCGCATAAAGCAAAGAGCTGACATTAACATCTCCAATTTTGATATCAGGTTTAATACCACATTCCTTCATAATGTGATCCATATAGATAATGAATAACAGAGGGGATAATGTACATCCTTGTCTCACACCAGATTTAACATTAAACCATCTTCCTGTACTTCCTTCAATTCTAACTGCTGACTCACAACTCAAATAAAGACTAAGTATTGGAGCCTTTCCCTATTATTATTATTATTATTATTTTATTTACATAATTGATACACAATCAGAACAAGATATTTAAACAACAATTTGACTGGTGATGCAGAGCAATTCAGATTCTACCCAGGAATCTAAGAATAGTCTGTCAGGTAGTGTCATAAAATATGGACTGTTCCTAGTAATGGTCTATTTATATGTAATAAATATTTTATTTATATAATAAAAGATCTATTTTTTATAGATCATATGGGGTCATGTTGTTAATGTTTAATTGTTGTAAATAGTTGGATAGCTGCTTTGATATTGCACCAAGTGCACCGATAACTATTGGGATGACTTTGTGTTTAAGCTACAGCTAACCAACTTCGGTTGCCAGATCTCGATATTTAGTAATTTTTTCCAGCTCTTTGTTGTTAATGTTATCACTGGGTACTGCAATATCAATAATTCAAACCTGTTGATGTTCGATAATTGTGATGTCAGGCCCATTGTGCCTTAATCACCAGACTTCGAACTGACAAAGTTCAAAAAAATAAAAAATGAAGAAATAAATTACAAGCAGAAGTGAAGACAAAATTTCATTCAACACTATGTAATCTGTATCAGAAAGTTTAGAAACTTAAATTCATCATAAGTAATCTCTAGGTAGGTGCATAATAAAATATTAAGCTATAGAGCTGAGAAGCATATAGTTTTCTTACCTGGATGTATTAAGAGATAATATTACAGATCTATATTTTATAGTGAAATGTGGAAACAAGTGAAAGTAAGAAATCTCAAAAAATATTCTTACTTTCAAAAATTTGCTACATGGCTTATGAGAAGGTTATGTTCTTATAGATTCTCTGGTAAATTTTCTGAAGTATTAAGTTTTTTTCTGCATTTGGCTATAAAATATGGATGGATCAATAATATCCTCCATTTCAATATCTTATTTATTTCAAATTGAAGCAATTAGGCTCTATACTTAAAAATGTGAAAGTTATTATATTTACGGAAAGGAAAATTTTATCTTCCCTTTTTATCTAAAAAGATCCTAATAGTCTTCATTTTGCAATGTAAAATAAAGAGAACTAGGAGATATTAAATATACATGCATATTTTGTAGTCAAATATACATATTGTAGAAACTTGAGTTTCAAATGAAGAAGAAAAAGCTTATGAGAATACAGTCCTTAGCATCAGAGTTGCCTTGGCTAGTACCACTTAAAAACTTTCAATGTTTCTTAAGTGGTGCATGAAATATGGATTGAGCTGTTTATTTTATGACGGCAAAGTGAATTCATTGAGTCTCTTATTTGCTAATTAGTCTTATATACTGACTGCTGTTCAGTTATGAAAAATACAATTCTCTGAACAGAATTGCTTTGTTGAATGAAGATTCTTGTTATTTTAAAATCTTAAAAATTATGGAAACATCTACCATGTTAGAGTAAAACTTCAGTTTAATATAAACCAAAATGGTATGCTGAAGTTACATTCATTTGGTCAACCATTGAAACTACTGGCCTGGCCTCTGATGGGAAAAAAAACAAACTTACTACATCAAAGCTAGAGTCCTGTTGTTGTTATTATTATTATTATCTATTAGGTTACAAAATTAAATTAAGCTAGAGAGCAACATGTTCACACAAAAAGTTTTAATAATTCATTTGTCACTAACAAAAGCATTTCTATGGTGGGCAATAAAAGCTAAAAATTGCTTAGAGTCCTAAAGTCAGGATTTTCTGAAAAACTTAAAGAACTAAGTAGGCTGAATATGTGCCATTCAAATTGTTGGGATTTGTATGCCACCATTATTGTTAAGATTGGGTCGGTTAATCAAAATTTCACAGGCTCTTTAAATTTCCGTTCATACCAGGTTTTTGTATGATGTAAAGAACAAGTACTTTTCCAATCAGTTTGGTGTAGGGTGTCAAAGGTGTGGTCTGAGAGCCTGCTTCACTAAAATTATTAAATTTAATGTGATGTTTGTGTTAATTTTTTATGGATAGGGATTGTATGTCCAGTTTCCCCAATATAAGGTAAGTTACAGGTGCAATAGATACTAAATTCCAGGGGTGAGCCATTGGGGGGGGGGGGATCCTTAGAAGAGTTGAATATGTTTTTTTTAGTTTTATAGGTGGTTTAATAGTGGCATTAAGATTATAATGGTGTAGAATTCTATTAATTTTTTCTGATAACCCTTTCATGTATGGGATAGCCATGTTATCTATATCTGTAATCTATATTATTTTTTGATGTCGTTTTATGAAGAACTTTAACTTTATTAATAGTATTTTTGCTATAGCTATTATTTATAAATCTGTTGCTAATGGTTTGTAATTCTTGTTTAAGAGCTTGTTGATTAGAGCAAATTGTTATAGCTCTGTTTTTGAGGGTGTTAATGACTCCAAGTTTTTGCGAAGGGTGGTGATATGAGTTAGCATGTATATTGGCTGGTATGTGTAGGCTTATGGCAAACAGTGAAGGGAAGATGTGCATCCAGGAAAGGAAGTGAGTTCTGATTTTCAATTTCAGTAGTAAATTGTGCATTCATGTTGTTTGTTCAGGTGGCTAAGGAATGTGTTTAACATTTGGCAGCCGTGTGGCCAGATAACAAAAACATCGTCAACATATCTAAGCCAAACTGTAGGTTTTAAAGTAAAGGGAATCTAGAGCACATTGCTCAAAAGCTTCCATATAAAAGTTAGCAGGGGGGGGGATAGTAGTGAGCCCATGACCGGTGTACCTTCTTTTTGTAGGTAAAAATTATTTTGCCATACGAAGTAACCAGAACGTAGTACTTGGGCAAAGAGAACTATAATGTTGAGCTGAAATTTGTCTCGCTGATTGGGACATTAGTGAAAAGGGCAGAAACATCAAAACTGACTAATAAATCATCTTTGCCGGGTGTTATGCTTTTAATTTTGTTTATGAAGTGTTGTGTGTGTGTTCTTTATATAGGAGGAGAGAAATGACATACCAACTCCTTCAATGTTGACTCTAATTTCTTCGCTAGGTGATAATTAGGGCTGTTTGTACCCTCAACTATCGGCCAAAGCGGAATGTTATGTTTGTGTACCTTGGGAACACCATATATTCTGGGAGAATGGATTTAATAGGGTATTAGTTTTTTAACAGTGTATATATGTGTGTGTATACTCCAGATGATAGAAGGTCAAAATGTCAAGTGATTATTTTGGTTTATATTAAACTGAAGTTTTACTCTAACATGGTAGTTTCCATAATTTTTAAGATGTATTCTGATCACCATGTAAGCATGAAAGAAAGGATTGTTATTTTAAAGTTGCTGCCTTATCTCTGATGAGAACTAACAGTTCAAAACAGCAGTCAAATAATGAAATCTTAATCAGAGAACTAATAAAAGGTGACTATATGGGCACCTTGCCAGCATGCATGTCTTTTTAGTAGTGCAAGTTGAGGCAGCTTCAATGCCGAAGATCATATTCTCATAAGTTCTTTGGTCAGTTTTTGAAACTTTCAAAGTTTACATGTATGTATATATATTCATTTATTTTCATGTGATCACATGATTAAATGAAGTACAGTAGACTCTCGACTATCCAGCCTAATGTGGCGGAAGGGCAGGCCGGATAACACAAAAGCCAGCTAGGCCGGAGTTCTAGGCCTACCTTTTCATACAAATGTGAAAAGGTAGGCCTAAGATGAAAGAGTCAAAACTTACAGTTTTTAGTTTTTGAAAAAGTCCTTGATAGCTGACTGCTTCACCCTTTTAGCCCTCTTCCGTGACACAATGTCCCTCCACTTACGCAAGCAGATGATATCAGCTGGTGTCGCTTCCTCCTGCTCACTAATGTACTGCAGCGCTGCCTCAATCGTCTTGAACCCTTCCGAATGTGGGATGAGATTTTTCCTGTCAACTAAGGATCCCTTCTCCTCTTCCTCTTCTCCCTGTGTCACCATTTCCACAATATCGTTGTTAGTTATTTCATCAACTTCGTCGTTTGACATCCATTCTGTAATGTCCTCTGCGTTGACATCATCACAGCTCGGTACATTTTTGAGCAACGAAACAAGTTTATCGTTTTCATCTTCCACTTCAGTTTCACACACAGGTTCAAAGTTGAAATGTCCACCTTCATGGTCCAAAAGAATTTTCCAAGACTTTACAAGTGATATGTTTCGAATCTCTTTACTAACAATTTACTAACCTAACCAGGAACAGTGGCAAACGTATTCCGCACTTGTGGACATCCAATACACAACTAATGAAGCAGGGAAATATGCACTTTGCATATCTCAACTTGTGTTATGCACAGGGCACGTAGGAGGATTGTAGCAGACGCCCGTTTGCAATGCCTTGGCAAAGTAAATTACAGTACCTATTCCTCATTTTATCACGGAGAATTACTGTATTATTACAATTCTCCGTGATACTATCCGGGTTCCGGATAGTCGAGAGTCTACTGTATTAATAAACATGATTTGTAATCTGTCTTCATTATGCAATTCATCTGAAGTGCTGAATATTTGGCTGAAACGTAATTAAATCCCCCCTCACCATTGCATATTAAATTTTATAAACAAATGTTTTGAACAAAAAATATACACATTAAAAATTGGTACCAATTTTTAATGAGTGTATGTTTTTATTTATTTTTAGCATGTATATATTGGCCAATAGGGATGTGTTTATAAAATTTAATTTAGTATGATTCAGCTGAATATTCAGTGAATCTGTGAAATTTCAAACCGAATATTCGGTATTCCATGCTTCAGCCAAATCCTGCTTCAGTGCATCTGTAGTGTTAATATTGTAAAAACTCTATAGTAATTTGTATGTCTCAATCATATCACCCCTTTTCTGTCTGTCAAGCAGAGCCGGTTTTATCATTAGGCAAACCAGAGCAATTGCCTAGGGATATCAATATCTAGGGAGAGATATTGACAGAACAGATTTATGTAGTGAATTACAAATTTCAGAAAATTAAATATTGCCAGTATCGGTAGCAAGTTCAGAAAGGAGTTTCTAGAAATTAAAACTTACACTTGCTCTATGATGCTGACTCACTGGTCTAGCAATAATATCTATGGAGCATGAAATTGCATCTACAATCATATAGATGAATTAATTCAAAACTTTGCCAAAGCAAAAGTTAATTAATTTTTCATAATTTTTGTATTTAAGATGTAATAATCTTCTTGCTATACAGATATTAGGAGTAATCATATGTATACAAATGTATTGGTTTTGATTAATAAATTTTTTAATGTTCATAATGATATTATTTTTATAAATATCCACATGTGTAGGTGTATGTGCGAGTATGACAATATATATATATATATATATATATATATATATATATATATATATATATTGTATGTGCGAGTATGACATATATATATATATATATATATATATATATATATATATAAATTTTCTTTGCCTAGGGGCATCGGATACTCTCGGACCGGCCCTGCTGTCAAGTGTTATGTCGTTATTTTTCCTATAATAATTTACTTTCTTTATGAATTTACCTCTCTACAATGACTACAAGACTTACAAAATTTCCCTGACTCTAATATCTGTATTACTTCTTACGTGTTCATTCTATAAGGAAAGCAAATTCTATGTCTCTAGCCGATTCCTAATTTTACTCACATGCTTACTGATAAAGGTTTTTCCTTGCTAAAACAAACGAATCCTCTAATTTCTTTTTGGGCCGTCTCCTCTTCAGATATTGATAAATTTATTTTTTTAAATCTGCGCCAGCCAATATCTTAGAATAGAGGGGACTCTTATTCAGGGAGACTTTTCCAGACTTTTGGTGCACATAGGTGAATAAATTTAGTGCTTGAACTCATAAATTAAATGCTTTACTATGGCTAAGTAAATTCTGGTTTGCAGTCGTAACCTCTATAACAACATGTTATACCTTTCTTTCAATCCCCCCCCCCACCACCACCATGGTTCAAATTAATGAGTGGTAGTTTTGATTCATATCACAGGCAAAACTCAGGTATAGAAGAAAAAAACATATTTATTGGAATCTAATGACATATACACTTATACCAATCTCACTTTCAATTAGTTCAATGACATGCTAAATCAAACTGTGTCAAACTGATTAATACTCTAATGCATGAACAATAAATCCTTCTTTTGAGTTAGAGATTAAACACACATAATATTTACTTCTAATCAGTATTCTACCTGCTATGTTAGTCTTGCACATTAAACTAGTCGCAATCGTCTATGATCATTCCAGACAATTTGTCTTATGGACATTAGCCACTGCTAAATAATCACTTAAAGTTCTTAAATACTGTCCATACTCAATTATTACACTACAATGATCTTTCCCTTTTACTTATTGGGTAATTATACAACAAAATCTGTACTTTACCATTCTTGGGGCAGGATCTCCAGGTCCATCTGAACTGTCCTTCTTTGTTTGAATTACCTCTGGATACTTCCATAAGCCTGCGTCCATGTGGTGGGTCACTATGGTCATCAGATTAAGCTATGCTCTGCACCTGGCATTTTCCCCTCGTCTATTCTCAATCTGTTTCGGGCCATCCTCATTTCTACTGCCGGTTCATAGGATACATCCGCGATATTATTCCGTCGGAACTTTCAGCGACATGCCGACATCTCGTGCTTTAGGACCGGCAGAAATTCAGACATCGAAGGGAAAGGTGCACTGTCCGATATCGTACTATCGCTAAGAAACATCATCAGGAACTTCCGGTCCACGGGAGAAGTCGAATCATCATCCAGCAGAATAGGCGAAAAAAAGCCTTGAGAAAGGGGTGCAAAGCCTTTTTATTCTCCCTTCACTTCCCCCCTTTTTAGCACCCTATTACTAGCTGCGATAGCACCCTCTTACTTTCTGCAATCTTTTCCCGCCTGCTACTTTCTTCGTCCGCGGGAATTTCGGCACATCGCGAGATCTCTAGCAGCGCCTTCCAGGAAACGAATGTGCGTCGCTTTCCAAGATTGCCAATGCCTGAGGCATTGGCAATCTTGTCCGTGACCTTTGGACTATTGTTTACATCTAATTTACTCATTCATTGTATACATGATGCATTTATATAATACCAGTTTATACACAAAGTTCTTTACATGGTCATACAATTCTACTAAAAGGAGGTAATTCTATTTCTATTTACAGTTAGTACTTTATTATTTCTTCTGCTCAAATATAAGTTTTTTCTCTCAGCTGATTTTTCCTGACTTGTTAAATCCTGAATGAATTTTCTTTTTTAAAGTTCTTCATTCAGGATGTAACACAAGTAATGGTCAAAGTCACTGCCTATTCCCTATCATCTTCTCATAAAACTCAAGCTGGTATACCATCTAATCCTATAGGTGTATTTACATCAAGATATGCTATGTACCTCAAGTTCATTTACTTCAGTTTCAGTGGCGGCTCTTAAGAATTCATAGTGGTGGGACTGTAGCAATAAAAGTAAAAAAAATCAGTATGGATTGAAAAAATTATATCATTAATGAAACTAAAATATAGAAATTTAACAGAATTCTTCTCTTCATTCATTTCTACAAAGATATAAATTAAATGCTAGAATTAAATAGAAAAAAGAAAAACCACAATATTTACCTACAACGATGACATTAATTTGTGTTGTTTGTGCTCTGTAGTAGCAATGTATCTTGGGCTACAATGCTACCAGCCCAAACTGCACTTAAATCACGTTACCCCCACTAGGTAGCGGTTTGGTGTGGTCTGCAATGAATACAGCTCCAGCGTTGAGTATACTAGCCAGTACTGACAATAACCCTAACCTGAACAGCACATTGACTATTGCAAAATACAACTATTGCTACAAAATGAATTATATAAAATACTATCGAGCAGTATTGTATTACAGACAACAAAATAATGGTTTTTAGATAAATATATAAAAATTTAAGAATGGCAATTAAAAAAAAAAAAAAAAAAAAAAACAGGAGCTTTCATTTTATACTGGAGGGGGGGGGGACTGCAGCCCTTATGAACGAGCCACCACTTCAGTTTCCATATAAGTCTTTGCCTCTCTTGTTGCTACAATATCTCCACCTGGTTGATATACTCTTGCAAAGTGTTCACTTAGTACTTCTAATATTTCCGAGTTGGTTACCTACCTGTTATTGGCATTCATTAAAAAAATTATTCTTTCCATAATGTTTCCTTTTACGTTCAACATCTCTGGAAATATCTTTGCCCTGTACTGCTAATTTCCTTTTATACTTTGTCTTTCTTACCACACTGGTTACCCCTGTGGCCTGTGCTTTGTACTGTTTGTGAGCCTGCTAGTCATCTTTCCTTGAATTCCGATACTATTTTATTTTTTTTATAGCTCCTGCTTAATGATGGTATTCATCCATTAACTCCCACTTGATTTATTCTCCTGACTCTAGGTATGTATGCTGCTATATTTCTCCTCAAACATTCATTTACCACTTCCCATGCATTATCAACATCTAGACCTTGAATTTTTGCATTCCATGGTACTGATCCAAGCAATCTCTCAAGTTTGTCATACTTATAAGGCTTGTAATTCCACATCTACCCCCCCCCTCTTAACTGAAAATTCCATGCATTTAGCCACCTCCCAAGCCAAGACCATATGATCACTTTCTCACCATTTGGTGACAGTGTGGTCATATTCGTTATAGACAAATTCTCTGATGCAATTACTAGATCTGGCACTCTGAAACCCTGAGTATATTCCATCACATGTTGCCTTAAGTAATTAACCTTAGTAGCTGCATAAATTTCATTTCCTTCCTCCTTTTTGTTCTTTCCTCCTTCCTGTTTTCCCATAGTTGAAGTCCCCCATAATATTTACCCACTCTCTACTCATTGAACTTATTTGTCAGTGCACACTACTATACCCATCATCCTTTACATCACCTGGTCAGTAGAAGCAACAAACTGTATATTTTGTTCTGCTCGCCACTATCTCACACAAGATGCACCATTTTCACTTGCCAGAAGTTGAATTCCTACTCTCTTCGTTGCAGTTCATCAGCTATTATCAATAATACTACTTCCCCCCCCCCCAATCTTTTCTCTCTGTCCACCCTGAAAACACTATACACTTCACATTCTATCCCATTAACTATATCATCATTTAATCGATTCCAAATGCTTCTTCCCCTTTTTCGGAATACTTCTGGCATTAGTGTATATAAGGCCATTAGTCCCTTAACAACGTGCCCCCCCCATTTCTATATTTATACTTTATACTAATTATCTAATTCTGCTTTTTACTGGTGGTACTAACTTAGTTATTTTCTGAACATTCTTATTAAATGCTTCATTGGTATCTATGTGCTTTGCTCTGCAGCTTCCCCTCCCACATCCTAAAAGTTATAATTTCCCTGATTTTGCATATCCACTTTCACTTCATTCACCAGCACTTATTTTCAGACTCTGAACCTTAGATCCATTCTGATGAAGTTCTTTCATTCTTCAAACTCACTCCAAATATCCAGAAACTTCACATCATTCCTCCTGCATAACCTAGACATCAGCTCATTTGCTATTATGGCTCTCCTTCTCAGCTCACCTCTGTCATGTTGCCACAACAGACTCACTAGCTGAACTCTCTCATTATTTTCTTTTGCTACTTTCCATAACTTTTTTCATGTCCTTCCTCATACAATAATTTTCTCCTTTTAAATCATTTTGTTCCATCCAAAACAATCGAGTCTTTCACTTTTGCATGCTGTTTTCTGAGCTATCAATGTAAACAGCTACTGTTTATTACTGGTTGGTTATTTATATTTAGAAAACAAAACAATAGTTTTGTTTTCCAAATATAAATGAGTAGATGGAAATATTCCTGTCTTCATTTATAAGGGATTTTTTCCATTTAATTTTTTTTTATGTCCATCATAAAGGCAAATATTCATGTCTAAAATTTATAGGATTTTATGTTATTCATTCCTACCAGCAACTTATAGGATGTACGCATACTTATAATATCACAAATATAATATTATATTTGGAAATTATAATATCACAAATATGAATTTTTAATAATTCATTTGTCAGTAACAAATTATATAATTATTTTTGTATGACACCTCAAATAATAATATTTCAATGCTGCACAGAGAAAGATGGTTGAAACCTGAAATGTAGGAAGACAATTTCAATGGCTTTTACACTGGTCGAAGTAACTAAGATATGAGTATTGTAGTATGTATATATCTGTTAGTGTGCTCTTTGATTGGTTTCCTTAATTTCTGGTAGGATAAACTCTATCTCAATATGACTAACTCCGTCAGTTTGAAAAATGCTTATATACGTATAAGCATAATCTCCAGAAAAGATCTAAAACTGGGCAAACAGAGTAATGATATTCAATATCTGAAATGCTTACATATGAAGATATAAAAAATTGCTCATGTTACACAGCTTAATTTAGAAGATCAAATCTCAGTGACTGGAACAGAACACTAGAAGAATAGCAAGGAGATCAGTCTTTAAGAGATAGGTTATAGAAGATCTTAAATCTTGAATCATTTTGAGTACAATATTTGTCAAATGAAGAAATGGAATAGATGTGCTATCATCAACAAAATGGTGCATATAATTTCAGGTTAGTATAATAGGAAAAGAGCAGCTATGGGATACTGCAGTATTAGCAGAAAAACCTAAAGAGAGAAAACGACACCTCCAAGGAGTCTAGTGACTTGTTACAAGAGGACATACAATCCACTGCCTACTACTCAGTTCTTAATCTACATACAATACCAGTATTCATTATCTACTGTCCACTATTAGTATTATTTTTGTTCTGTAAATTGTGTTTTTTCTGAACAATTTGCCTACAAGTGGCTGGACTCCTTGAAGGTCCAGTGACTGGTCTGTAAGAACAGGATTTCCAGATTAATCACCCTTAGCTTACTCATTGCAGTAAATTACTATATATTTTACTTCTTTCATGGGTAGGACTCATGCTGTATAACTGAGAGGAGACCTCTACATAGCCTTTAAAGGAATGTGAAGAACCAACCAGGGCTTCTAACCTAATGTCCAATCCTCACCTTCTCATGATGCACCCTGTTGGGTATCTACATGGATACTGAACGAACAAGGATTGGCTGGCTATTTGGGATTTAGCCGACCAAATTGTAATTCTTATTGGCTTAAACAAATTACAAAATGATGGTACAACATGACAAAAATTCATGCCAGCTGGGGCGTTGTCCGGTTAAACAAGGACCCCGTTGTTTTCACCAGGGAACCAGGGTGAACAGTGAAATGTCAGCTACTGGAACAAATCTGAAAAAAAAAAAAACACTCCAGCTCAACATCACCAGAGTTAAAGATCGGTAGTATCAAGATAAGAAGCCTGAATGGCAAAGAAATAAGAAATAGAGCTAGCTGAGGAATTAGATAAGTACCAGATCAACATAATAGTGGTGACTGAAACAAAAAAAAAAAAAAAAAAAGACAAAAACTGGGGTGATCTTTCTGAGCAATAAATACAAAATGTTATATTCAGGCAATGACAATCAAGGAAAAGAAGGAGTAGCCATTGTATTCAACACTAAATACGAGGCTAATCTTCTTGAATGGCAGGCAGTCTCAAGTAGAGTGATGTGGGCAAATATCAGAATGGGGAACTGGACAATGAGACTTATTTGTGCCTATGGTCCCACAGAAGGTTCTACTAAGGTAGAAATGGAAGAATTTTTTGAGGATTTAGAGAAAGCAACTGACACAATGAAAAAGGAAAAGTTCATCCTTGTTTCGGATCTAAATAGCAGAGTAGGAAATGATTGTCAGACATACAAAAATATGTTAGGAAAATTTGGAGAAAAGAGCAAAGCTAATAATAATGGCAAATATTTGTTGGATTTCTGCTCAGGATGTGGACTGGTTATTACTATCACCATGTTCCAACATAAAAATGTGCACAAATTCACATGGAGAGAAGAGGCTAGAAATAAGAAAAGTCTCATTGACTATGTTATTGTTGATAGTGATGTTTTCTCCCTGGTGCAAGACACCAGAGTGTACAGAGGATTTGAAATTGGAAGTGATCACTATTTAGTCTTCAGCAGGATAAAATTGAATTTCATATTGAAAAGAATAACATGTAAGAAAATTACAAGCGAATAAAAGTTGAGCAGCTCTCAGATGTGAACTGTAGACTAAAATACACAAAGATTATTGAAGAAAAAATTAACGAGTTTGAGAACAGGAACCAAACTTTAGAGATTCAATGGCAAGCCTTGAAGAAAACCTTGATTGATTCAGCGAGAGAGGAATGTGGTGAGGTTGTTTGCAAGGATAGAAAAAATCAGAACTCCATGGTGGACACAGGAAGTTAAAGAGGCAGTGAAGGAAAAGAAGAAATCATATCAAAAGTTCCTGGCAAATAAGCCAACTTGTGCTCTTAGAGAATACAGAGACAAATGTAAGAAAGCTAAACACTGTGTAAAACTAGCTAAACAAAAGTCATGGGACGACTTTGTAAGAACATAGAAAACAAATATCAAGAAGGTGGCAAAATGTTGGGAGGTTATTGAAGAAGCTTAGAAATGGAGGAAAGAGTACTGTAAAAGGAGTTAGAGATGATAAAGGTGACATGGAAACGGGAGAAAAAGATATCCTTGAAGTATGGAGTAATAATTTCGAAAAATTGCTGAATGAAACAAGCAGTGATAGCACAGTGGTAAAAAAACACTCAACAGGCATACAGTCAGGAATACATATCCATACTTGAAGTAGAAAAAGCCATCAAAGGCTTAAATGTGGAAAGGCAGCAGGAGTAGATGATATTTGACCAGAAATACTGAAGTATGGTGGTATAAAAGCCTTGCATTGGCTGCAGTGCATAGTTCAGAAGGCCTGGACATGGGGACGAATTCCTGATGATTGGAATAGAGCTGTAATAGTATTAATATATAAAAAGGGAAATAAAACTGAATGTGAGAATTGCAGAGGTATTTGCCTACTGCGTGTTCCTGGTAAGATATATGCAAGTATACTTGAGAAACGGTTGAGAAGAATTGTAGAAGAAAAGCTTGGTGAAGAACAAGCTGGATTCAGGCCAAATAGAGGCTGTCAGGATCAGATCTTCACTTTAAGACAAATTGTAGAGAAATCATGGGAATATAACAAAGATCTCTATTTGGGTTTTAGATCTGGAAAAGGCATATGATAAGGTGCCAAGAGAGAAGCTATTCAGTACGCTACAGTTATATGGTGTCAATGGGGCATTATATCAAGCAATGCTTAGTCTTTATTTGAGTTGTGAGTCAGCAGTTAGAATCGAAGATTCTAACTTGGAGATGTTAATGTCAATGTTAATGTAAAATTGGAGATGTTAATGTCAGATGTTTGCTTTATGTGGACAATGTTATACTTCTAAATTAGGACTGGCAGGACCTTCCAAAACTGGCAAGAAATTGCGTTCTGGTGATATCTTTGTGGAAACAATGTGCAAACAACATTCCGAGAAACTACTGAGTGCAACACAATGGGTGGAATACAAAATGCAGTAACACCTCACAGAACACTCAATTTCAGTAGAGGAGTGATATCAGAATGGCTCATTGATCTTCCTAATGAAGAGATATGTTCAGAGCTTAAAGATCAAGGAGTATCAGGATGCACCTCACACCCATCACTCCTTGATGATGGGTGTGAGGTGCATCCTGATACACAGGGATGGTCACCTGGTTTCAACCAAGAACATCATCCTTACTTTTGATACACCTAGGCCTCCAACATCTGTAAAAGCAGGATATCTCAGCTGTCCTGTTAGAATATACATCTCTAACCTGCTGAGATGCTTTAAATGTCAAAGATATGGACTTGCCCAAACTGCCTGTCGTGGTTCTACTACCTGTGCCCAATGTGGTAGTAAAGAAAACGAAAATAAATTTTGCTGTGAAAAAAAAACCTAAATGTTTCAACTGTGAGGGAGATCATCCAGCATACTCTCGTGCATGTCAGAAATGGAAAGATGAAAAAGAGATACAATAAATTAAATCAGAACATAACATATCAGAATGCAAAAAGAAAGCTAGCTACCATTACACCTGTTCTACGATCCTCTTATGATGAAAAAGTAACAATTAAAAAGTGTCAACAGCAACTCAAACATGTATGTCTATTCCACCATTTGATAATTTCACCATATCTGAACTTTACGATCGCAAGTGCTTCTCTGTTGAGCGCATTAATCACAAGACCCATGGCCTTACTCCAGAGACAACTTCAAAAATGGTCCCATTCAATGAAAACTCATCTGTCAAAAAAATTATGGTAGACTTCACTCAAAGATAAACCACCAGACACTTGCACAGAAAAAATGGATAC
Organism: Typopeltis vanoorti; assembly: GCF_054136105.1. Taxonomy (NCBI): domain Eukaryota; kingdom Metazoa; phylum Arthropoda; class Arachnida; order Uropygi; family Thelyphonidae; genus Typopeltis; species Typopeltis vanoorti. The sequence goes on along the minus strand of NC_143573.1, from coordinate 74,219,222 downwards.
CTCGATACCCACTGAAAGCAAACTAAGTATACCAACTGACCCTAACACATTTGATGTTCTGAACACTACCAGAGGAAGAGATGGACACTGGCTCTCTATACTTCCCTAAAACAGAGGATAAATATAAATCTGACAAAGTAAGCTTTCAACCTCTCGAAAACCAGACAGGTCAATAAAACCAAAACAAAAGGAAAATTTTTACAATGGAACTGTCGTGGGATCTGCCAGAATATTGACGATATCAAGATGTTGTTGCAGAAACAAACTTTTCTGTTTCTGTCTACAGGAAACTTACTTTAGACAATGAGGACCGTACCTTTTAGGAATTTCACTGTTGTACGTAAGGATAGAACTGGAGATGGTCCTGCTCATAGAGGAGTAGCTATCCTAGTGGGCAGTCATACTGCTTTCCATCAGGTCCAACTTAATACTTCTCTGTGGGATTCTTTATTACAGTATGTTCAATTTATTTACCACCAAATGCTGAGTTAAATGAAATTGATCGAGATATCCTTATCTCGCAACTATCTGAACCCATACTTTTGATGGGTGACTTTAACGGTCACAATACTCTATGGAGTAGTGCCAACACTAATAGACGAGGTCCAATCATTGAAAAAATTCTTGATAATAATAACCTTTCCCTTCTAAATAATATACAATACTTTCTTCCATATGCCTACCCACTAATATTCTGCAATTGATCTTACAATCTGTTCCCCTTCCATTCTTCCACCGCTCATGTGGGACGTTGAAGAGAACATATGTGGAAGTGATCACGTTCCTGTTCTTTGTACAATGTCTTCACAAGAGGCCTGTTCACCCAAACGGATACCTATATGGAAAATGGACCAGGCTGACTGGAACCCTTTCTCTCATCTTGCAAAATTTAATGCTGATGCCATCAGTCAAACACCTATCAGTGAAACTGTAAAATATATAACAGAATGCATTGTCCAGGCAGCAACAACCTCCATCCCAAAAACATCATCTCGATTTCCAGGCTAACCAAAGCCTTGGTGGAACCCAGAATGTCAGGCAGCCAAAAAAGATCAACACAGAGCATGGAGCATATTTCGTAGATACCCCACCACATCAAATTTAATAACTTTCAAGCGTGCTCAAGCCAAAGCACATTTTGTAAGATGTCAGAGTCAAAAACAATCATGGATCCAATTTACTATATCAATTAATCAAATGACCAGTCAAAAATTGTATGGGATAAAATCCTGAAAATGAAAGGCAGATATAGTACACATTGTTTGTCCACCTTAGACTATAATGGAAGTGTTCTTGCTGATCCCAAAGCTATTGCAGATACTTTGGGAGAAACTTTTGCTAAAATCTCAGTAACAGCTTCATATTCTCCGGAATTTTAATACTGAAAGAGCAGCAAGAGAAACAAAGGCTTAATTTTTCTACCAATATTTTTCAGTCATATCATCAGCCATTTGTCAAGGAGGAACTAAAAAGAGCTCTCCTACAATCTCACCTTAGTGCAGTAGGACCTGATGACATCCATTATGAAATGATAAAACATCTACCACCATCTTCTATGAATCTTCTTCTCTTATTATACAATAGAATACTTGCAGAGGAAGAGTTTCCAAATTCTTGGCATAAGTCAATTGTCATTGCTATCCCAAAACCAGGAAAAGATCCAACACATGCAAATAGTTATCGACCCATTGCTCTGACCAGCTGTTTTTGTAAGATACTAGAGAAAATGGTTAATGCCAGACTTCTGTGGTATTTAGAAAGCAACAATCTTCTTTCCAATACACAGTGTGGTTTCCGTAGACATTGATCAACTTTAGACCATTTAGTTCGGTTAGAAATTTGGATAAGAGATGCATTTCTGAAGCGAGACCATCTTGTCTCAGTTTTTTTTTAACATGGAAAACGCTTATGACACAACCTGGAGATATGGCATATTAAAAGACCTCTATAACCTAGGTCTCAAAGACACCTCCCTATATTTATTAAAAACTTCCTGTCCAGGCGAACTTTCCAAGTCAGAGTGGGAAGTACACTATTTCGACCATATCTTCAAGAACGAGGTGTTCCCCTAGGCTCTGTCTTAAGTGTAACCCTTTTTTTGAACCTCCTTCGCACTCTATCCTCTACTGGGTGGGGTGCTGATTGAGCTTCATTGCTCCATCTTTATTGTGCACTTATACATTCAAAGCTAGATTATGGGTCCCAAGTCTATGGTTCAGCAAGACAGAGTAACCTACAATGGTTGGATTCCATCCATCATCAGGGTATATGGATAGCTACCGGTGCCTTTTGCACCTCGCCCACTCCAAGTCTCTATGTAGAAGCAAATGAACCAGCTCTATCACTTCGACAGAAACAGTTGTCTCTTAATTACGCCCTAAAAATAAAATTTCTCCCAGATCGCCCTACATGGAATAGTATCTTCTCTCTGCATTGGGAAGCTCAATATCACACACACGTCCTTTTGGTATGCGTATTAAAGAAACTGCAAGCTGTTAGTATAAATGTTGACAACATTAGCTACACTAAACATAACATTCCTCCATGACAGGTTTGCACACCATCCTGCAACCTCTCACTTTGTCAGCTACAGAAATCTTAAACCCCATCATCTATTTACCTACAATTGTTTAATGCACACAGAGCAGCACATGCTGATTTCTTACCCATCTATACTGATGGTTCAAGAACTAACGCCTCTGTTCGCTGTGCTGCTGTGTTTTCTGACATTATCTCAAATCAGATCCCATTAGACTGCAGTAATTATACAGCAGAGTTACATGCCATTCAGCTTGCACTTATGCATATAAAAGAAAACTGCTAGCAAAAGTGTATAATTTATACAGACTCATTGAGCTCTTTACAGGCTATCTCCTCTCCTATGTATAATCCTCATCCAGTACTTTATGAAGTGCTATACCTGCTTCACAAAATGAAAATCCTTAATTTCGATGTTCAGTTCTGCTGGATTCCCAGCCACATCGGAATCAAAGGAAATGAGGCTGCTAAATCAGCCCATACCTTCTCCACATACTATTTGACAGTTCCATATACAGACTACAGACAACTTATAAGATCAAAGCTAATTGCTCAGTGGGAGTTAACATGGCAAGAAAAATCTACAAACAAATTATATAACATTAAACACTGGCATTCTAGTCACCGTACAAAGGGAAGGGAAGAGGTTGTCCTTGCTAGGCTCCGCATAGGTCACAGTCACCTTATGCATTCTCATTTACTGAGAGCTGATGACCCTCCCATATGTGAAAAATGCAACACGCATCTCGCTAATCATCATATTCTGGTAGATTGTCAAAAATTTACACGAGAGAGGAATGAAATTTTCACCTATCTAACCAAGCCGTATACACTCAGGAAAATGCTAGCAGACTCGGGGAAATAGCACGAGGTTTTTAATTTTTTAGAAAGAATTAATTTGTACAAACACATTTGACCATAAATTTGTTTATATGTAAATACTTGAAAAAAAAAAATTTTTTTTAGCTTAACTTTTATGCATATATATTATTCATTAGGTTAAATCTGACCAATTATGTATTACCATGGGCCTTGATCATGTGTATTTGTATCACCCTGCTGTAATTTTGTTAATATGTAAATACCATAATGCTAAACTTAAATTTTTGTAATAATGCTGTGTAATAATTCTTTTCTGACTCTCTAAGTATTAGTATAATAATGTTTGCTGTAATCTTGCTAGATGTAGACACTGCTTTCCTTGACTTATTTTGTGTATACATATGTTAACCTATAGTTATCTATTTATGTACTGCTGTACATAACTAGATAACTATAGGTTATCGGTTATATATATAGGAAACCTCTGCAGTAATTTTGTTTATATGTAGATACTGCATCACTTAACATACATTTTGTGTATACATCTTATTTACTACTTTATTTTTCGAATAATCATGTAGTGCTGTAGGACATCTTACCTATTTGTGTACTTTCTAGTAATTCTGTTTATATGTATTCTAAATTCTGTTTCTACTGCATTACTAAATTTAATTTTCATCCATGCATATTGTATAATAATCCCTTTTTGCCTATTTTTGTACTGCTATAAAGGCATCTATTATAATTTTACATATATGTAGATATTGCATTCCTTGGCTTAGTGTTTCATATATTATGTATTAACTAATATTGTTAACTATTTTTGCACTACTGTAGTAACCTCTGACCTTGTGTGTTGCTGTGCCCTCTGCAGCAGTTCTGTTTACCTAGAGATGCTGCTTTCTGAAACTAGATTCTTGTACAGACATATTGTTTTTAAATTTTCTGTAAATGCTAAAGTTGTAAACTTTAGTATGGCACAGTATGATCTTTGTAGTTTTTGTGCCAAATAAACTATAAACCAAACCAATGTTAAATCTGATGCGAGACAAAGATGTACATTATCCCCTCTGATATTCATTATCTATGTGGATCACATTATGAAGGAAAGTGGCATTAAACATGATATCAAAATCGGAGGTGTTAATATCAGCTTTATGCGGATGATGTTATACTTCTAAATAAATCCGCTACAAGTTTGCAAGATTCTCTGACTAAATTGAATAACTGTTGTAATAGATATGGTATGAAGGTCAGCAATAAAAAGACAAAGACAATGAAAATAGGCAGAATCATTGAAAATGTCAACTGTATTGTGAACAGAGAACCTGTGGAACAAGTAAAACATTTCACCTACTTAGGCACAATTTTTAGTGAAGATCATAAATTATATATGGAAATAGACAACAGAATCAATAAAGCGGTATAGTAGGAAGTCAATTGAATAACTTAATATGGAATAAGAGAGAAATTAGTCAGAACACTAAATTAGCTGTATACAAGACAGTGTTCAAACCAGTTTTAACTTATGGATCTGAGAGCTGGGTCAGAAGTAAAACACTTGACCAAAGACTAGAGACCACAGATATGAGAATCCTGAGAAAGATTAGAGTTGTGAACAGATGGCATCAATGGCAATATCATATTAAAATGAGGATATTAGGAAAGAATTTAGTTCGGTTAGAAATTTGTATAAGAGATGCATTTCTGAAGCGAGAACATCTTGTCTCGGATTTTTTCGACATGGAAAAAGCTTCTGACATTGTCATAAGCTTTTTGTCATTGTCATTGTCAGCATCCAGGAATGCATTAGCAGAGCTAATCTCAAGTGGTATGGTCATTTAAACAGAATGGCCGAGGAAAGATTGGCAAAACAAGTGTTCTCTGCCAGGTTGGCAGGAAAACTACCCAGAGGAAGACCAAGATATAGGTGGATTGATACGGTACAAAGTGCCTTAGACGACAGAAATATCAGATCTGATAATATTGGAGTCTTGACAAGTAACAGACTGATCTGGAGGAAAATTGTAGATAGCAAGTTAGTAATGATGTAAATTTTTCATGTAGTACTACCATATCCTGTACACCCCTTGATGGTATATGGCAGGAATTTGATGATGATATAAAGAAAAACACCGAAATAAGAAAACAATTAGATACAAAGAACATTGTACAAGAAATAGAAGAATATCAGCAAAATTGGTGATACCACATAGAAAGGACAGTTAACAATAGGATTAGCAAACTAGCATATTAATATAAACCTACAGGAAGAAGAGACTGTGGACGTCCAAGACTAAGATGGAAAGATCAACTTCATCTGCAGAGCAGGAACAGGACATAAAAAAAAAAGCCTATTCCTGAATTTCTCAGTCGATGACGAGATATATATATATATATATATATATATATATATATTTGTTTATTCTTCCCTCCCTCCGGTTTTTAAAAATTTCTTGACTTAAAAAAAAAAAATCAATGTTGTTTTGGGAATCGGCCTGAAATGAGGTAAATTGTTCAAACATAAAAAAAGTGTGAATTTGTTGCAGACCTGTGTAATTACTTTAGACATGATCACCATTATTACCTTTTGATTTGTTTTGTAATAATACTCTTTTCATAATATTTCACTTACCTTTAGAACATTTTACACTTGCAGGATACTTATTCTTCTGAACCCCCCCCCCCCCCCCCCCCCCCAAAGTAGGTATCTACTTTTTGCTTCTGCCAATTTCAAACAATAATCCTTGATATGATGACAGCAGATTCCATTGACAACCTCCAAGAAGGAAGACAGAATTGTAGGCTAGATGGTCAGTTTCTTGACATTGCTCATTTTTGCTAGTTAGTAATAGAACTTCACATCATCCACACCACTTTTGCACATACTATTGGAACAAAACACTTCACTCTTCCTCAGATATCCTTCATGTGTGCTACCAACAGCCAGCAGATATAAAAGTATTATCTTTAAATTTTATGGACATGGGCCAGAGCAGCTGATGGGAATGATATCTGCAAGATCCTTTGCATGCTATAAGAATATTTGAAGAATCTTACACTTCATCATCATCATCATCATCAAATTCCTGCCATGTACCCTCAAGGGGTGTACAGGATATGACAGTACTACATGAAAAAATTACATCATTACTAACTTCCTATCTACAATTTTCCTCCAAATCAGTCTGTTACTTGTCAAGACTCCAACATTATCAGATCTTATATTTCTATCGTCTAAGGCACTTTGTACCATATCAATCCACCTATATCTTGGTCTTCCTCTGGGTCGTTTTCCTTCCAACCTGGCAGAGAACACTTGTTTTGCTAATCTTTCCTCTCCCATTCTATTTAAGTGACCATACCATCTGAGATTAGCTCTGCTAACACATTCCTGGATGCTGACAATGTCAAGTTCTTTCCTAATATCCTCATTTTTAATATGATATTGCCATTGATGCCATCTGTTCACGCCTCTAATTTTTCTCAGGACTCTCATATCTGCGGTCTCTAGTCTTTGGTCAAGTGTTTTACTTCTGACCCAGCTCTCAGATCCATAAGTTAAAATTGGTTTGAACACAGTCTTGTATACAGCTAATTTAGTGTTCCGACTAATTTCTTTCTTATTCCATATGAATTTATTCAATTGACTTCCCACGATACCAGCTTTGCTGATTCTGTTGTCTATTTCTATATTTAGTTTACCATCTTCAGTAAAAATTGTGCCTAAGTAGCTGAAATGTTTTACTTGTTCCACAGGTTCTTCATTCACAACACAGTTGACATTTTCAATGATTCTGCCTATTTTCATTGTCTTTGTCTTTTTATTGCTGACCTTCATACCATATCTATTACAACAGCTATTCAATTTAGTCAGAGAATCTTGCAGACTTGTAGCGGATTTATTTAGAAGTATAACATCATCCGCATAAAGCAAAGAGCTGACATTAACATCTCCAATTTTGATATCAGGTTTAATACCACATTCCTTCATAATGTGATCCATATAGATAATGAATAACAGAGGGGATAATGTACATCCTTGTCTCACACCAGATTTAACATTAAACCATCTTCCTGTACTTCCTTCAATTCTAACTGCTGACTCACAACTCAAATAAAGACTAAGTATTGCTTGATATAATGCCCCATTGACACCATATAACTGCAGCGTATTGAATAGCTTCTCTCTTGGCACCTTGTCATATGCCTTTTCCAAATCGACAAAACTTAAATACAGAGCTTTGTTATATTCCCATGCTTTCTCGACTATTTGTCGTAAAGTGAAGATCTGATCCTGACAGCCTCTATTTGGCCTGAATCCAGCTTGTTCTTTACCAAGCTTTTCTTCCACAATTCTTCTCAACCGTTTCTCAAGTATACTTGCATAGATCTTGCCAGGAACACTCAGTAGGGAAATACCTCTGTAATTCTCACATTCAGTTTTATTTCCCTTTTTATATATGGGTACTATGAGAGCTCTACTCCAATCATCGGGAATTCGTCCCTCTGTCCAGGCTTTCTGAACTATGCAGTGCAGCCACTGTAAGACTCTTATACCACCATACTTCAGCATTTCTGGTCGAATATCATCTACTCCTGCTGCCTTTCCACATTTCAAGCCTTTGATGGCTTTTTCTACTTCAAGTATGGATATGTATTCCTGACTGCATGCCTGGTCAGTGTTTTTTATCACTGTGCTGTCATCACTGCTTGTTTCATTTAGCAGTTTTTCAAAGTAATTACTCCATACTTCAAGGATATCTTTTTCTCCTGTTTTCATTTCACCTTTATCATCTCTAATTCCTTTTACAACACTCTTTCCTCCATTCCTAAGCTTCTTCAACAACCTCCAGAATATTTTGCCACCTTCTTGATATTTATTTTCTATATTCTTGCCAAAGTCCTCCCATGACTTTTGTTTAGCTAGTTTTATACACTGTTTAGCTTTCTTACATTTGTCTCTATATTCTGTAAGAGTAAAAGCTGACTTATTTGCCAGGAACTTTTGATATGCTTTCTTCTTTTCCTTCACTGCCTCTTTAACTTCCTGTGTCCACCAGGGAGTTCTGATTTTTTTATCTTTGCACACAACCTCACCACATGCCTCTCTGGCAGAATCAATCAATGTTTCCTTCAGAGTTTGCCACTGAATCTCCAAGGTTTGATTCCTGTTCTCAAACTCTTTCATTTTCTTTTCAATAATAATTCTGTATTTTAGTCTACAGTTTACATCTGAGACCACAATTCTTCTCAACCGTTTCTCAAGTATACTTGCATAGATCTTGCCAGGAACACTCAGTAGGGAAATACCTCTGTAATTCTCACATTCAGTTTTATTTCCCTTTTTATATATGGGTACTATGAGAGCTCTACTCCAATCATCGGGAATTCGTCCCTCTGTCCAGGCTTTCTGAACTATGCAGTGCAGCCACTGTAAGACTCTTATACCACCATACTTCAGCATTTCTGGTCGAATATCATCTACTCCTGCTGCCTTTCCACATTTCAAGCCTTTGATGGCTTTTTCTACTTCAAGTATGGATATGTATTCCTGACTGCATGCCTGGTCAGTGTTTTTTATCACTGTGCTGTCATCACTGCTTGTTTCATTTAGCAGTTTTTCAAAGTAATTACTCCATACTTCAAGGATATCTTTTTCTCCTGTTTTCATTTCACCTTTATCATCTCTAATTCCTTTTACAACACTCTTTCCTCCATTCCTAAGCTTCTTCAACAACCTCCAGAATATTTTGCCACCTTCTTGATATTTATTTTCTATATTCTTGCCAAAGTCCTCCCATGACTTTTGTTTAGCTAGTTTTATACACTGTTTAGCTTTCTTACATTTGTCTCTATATTCTGTAAGAGTAAAAGCTGACTTATTTGCCAGGAACTTTTGATATGCTTTCTTCTTTTCCTTCACTGCCTCTTTAACTTCCTGTGTCCACCAGGGAGTTCTGATTTTTTTATCTTTGCACACAACCTCACCACATGCCTCTCTGGCAGAATCAATCAATGTTTCCTTCAGAGTTTGCCACTGAATCTCCAAGGTTTGATTCCTGTTCTCAAACTCTTTCATTTTCTTTTCAATAATAATTCTGTATTTTAGTCTACAGTTTACATCTGAGAGCTGCTCAACTTTTATTCGCTTTAAAACTTTCTTACATGTTATTCTTTTCAATATGAAATTCAATTTTATCCTGCTCAAGACTAAATAGTGATCACTTCCAATTTCAAATCCTCTGTACACTCTGGTGTCCTGCACCAGGGAGAAAACATCACTATCAACAATAACATAGTCAATGAGACTTTTCTTATTCCTAGCCTCTTCTCTCCATGTGAATTTGTGCACATTTTTATGTTGGAACATGGTGTTAGTAATAACCAGTCCATGTCCTGAGCAGAAATCCAACAGATATTTGCCATTATTATTAGCTTTGCTCTTTTCTCCAAATTTTCCCAAAATATTTTTGTATGTCTCACAATCATTTCCTACTCTACTATTTAGATCCCCAACAAGGACCAACTTTTCCTTTTTCATTGTGTCAGTTGCTTTTTCTAAAGCCTCAAAAAATTCCTCCACTTCTACCTTAGTAGAACCTTCTGTGGGACCATAGGCACAAATAAGTCTCATTGTCCAGTTCCCCATTCTCATATTTGCCCACATTACTCTACTTGAGACTGACTGCCATTCAAGAAGATTAGCCTCGTATTTTGTGTTGAATACTATGGCTACTCCTTCTTTTCCTTGATTGTTATTGCCTGAATATAACATTTTGTATTTATTGCTCAGAAAGATCTCACCAGTTTTGGTCTTTTTTGTTTCAGTCACCCCTATTATGTCGATCTGGTACTTATCTAATTCCTCAGCTAGCTCCATTTCTTTGCCATTCAGGCTTCTTACGTTGATAGTACCGATCTTTAACTCTGGTGATGTTGAGTTGGGGTTTGTTTTCAGATTTGTTCCAGTAGCTGACTTTTCGCTGTTCGCCCTGGTTCCCTGGCGAAAACAACGGGGGCCTTGTTTAACCGGGCGACGCCCCAGCCGGCATGAAATTTTGTCATGTTGTACCATCATTTTTTATTTTGGTTTAACCAATAAGAATACAATTTGGTCGGCTAAATCCCAAATTGCCAGCCCATCCTCGTTCGTTCAGTATCAAAGTAGATACCCAACAGGGTGCACCACGAGAAGGTGAGGATTGGACATTAGGTCAGAAGCCCTGGTCGGTTCTCCGCATTCCTTTAAAGGCTATGTGGAGGTCTCCTCTCAGTTATACAGCTTTGACCCTATAGGTAAATTCAAAGAAAGGATTGTGAACAGAAAATAATAAAATTAAATATCAGAAATAAGCTACAAATAAAGTAGAATGATGAGTAGGGAATTGTAGGCCATTAGTTTGCTTACCACAATAACACTTCATTTTTGAAGTCTTTAGAATGTTCCAAAAATTGTTTTTCTTAAACTCTTAATTACTAAAAGAAAATTAAAATTCTTTAGTTCTTTGCAACACTGATCATATATAGCATAATACTGGTTGCTATCATAAAGTTAATATGTGATAATTAAAAACAAGTTGTCTAAAACCTAAGAGTAAACACTATTTCTGAAGATTACAACCACAAATCAGCTTCTGGAATATTGTATAACTGACGATTTCAAGTAGAAAGCAGGTACACATCATTCAAATTTTCAAATCGCACACGTGTCATGTGGTAGCACTCAACGGGATAAAAGGCTCTGCTAAGCAAATTGTATTTGAAGAACTATTTTTGTGGAGGAATAAAATTGCAATCTTGTAATGTCTAAAAGACAGCATGTAGACCAGTGATTTTCAACCTTTTTTATAATATGGCACGGCGACTAATTATTAAAATTCTGCAGCACACTAAAAACATTTTAATTTTTTTTGACGATCTGGCAAAAAATAGGCATAATTTTGATTGATTTACACACACAAGATATTATTAATAGTAATTTCTTATCAAAATAAAAAATGATGGTACAACATGACAAAATTTCATGCGGCTGGGGCTTCGCCCGGTTAAACAAGGCCCCCGTTGTTTTCACCAGGGAACCAGGACGAACAGCGAAAAGTCAGCTACTGGAACAAATCCAAAAACGAACCCCAACTGAACATCACCAGAGTTAAAGATCGGTACTATCAACGTAAGAAGCCTGAATGGCAAAGAAATGGAGCTAGCCGAGGAATTAGATATGTACCAGATCGACATAATAGGGGTGACTGAAACAAAAAAGACCATAACTGGTGAGATCTTTCTGAGCAATAAATACAAAATGTTATATTCAGGCAATGACAATCAAGGAAAAGGAGTAGCCATAGTATTCAACACAAAATACGAGGCTAATCTTCTTGAATGGCAGTCAGTCTCAAGTAGAGTAATGTTGGCAAATATGAGAATGGGGAACTGGACAATGAGACTTATTTGCGCCTATGGTCCCACAGAAAGTTCTACTAAGGTAGAAGTGGAGGAATTTTTTGACGCTCTAGAAAAAACAACTGACACAATGAAAAAGGAAAAGTTGGTCCTTGTTGGGGATCTAAATAGCAGAGTAGAAAATGATTGTGAGACATACAAAAATATTTTGGGAAAATTTGGAGAAAAGAGCAAAGCTAATAATAATGGCAAATATCTGTTGGATTTCTGCTCAGGACATGGACTGGTTATTACTAACACCATGTTCCAACATAAAAATGTGCACAAATTCACATGGAGAGAAGAGGCTAGGAATAAGAAAAGTCTCATTGACTATGTTATTGTTGATAGTGATGTTTTCTCCCTGGTGCAGGACACCAGAGTGTAGAGAGGATTTGAAATTGGAAGTAATCACTATTTAGTCTTGAGCAGGATAAAATTGAATTTGATATTGAAAAGAATAACATGTAAGAAAGTTTTAAAGCGAATAAAAGTTGAGCAGCTCTCAGATGTGAACTGTAGACTAAAATACAGAAAGATTATTGATAAGAAAATGAAAGAGTTTGAGAACAGGAATCAAACCTTAGAGATTCAGTGGCAAACTCTGAAGAAAACATTGACTGATTCTGCCAGAGAGGCATGTGGTGAGATTGTGTGCAAGGATAAAAAAAATCAGAACTCCCTGGTCGACACAGGAAGTTAAAGAGGCAGTGAAGGAAAAGAAGAAAGCATATCAAAATTTCCTGGCAAATAAGTCAGCTTTTACTCTTACAGAATATAGAGACAAATGTAAGAAAGCTAAACAGTGTGTAAAACTAGCTAAATAAAAGTCATGGGAGGACTTTGGCAAGAATATAGAAAATAAATATCAAGAAGGTGGCAAAATATTCTGGAGGTTGTTGAAGAATCTTAGGAATGGAGGAAAGAGTGCTGTAAAAGGAGTTAGAGATGATAAAGGTGACATGAAAACAGGAGAAAAAGATACTCTTGAAGTATAGAGTAATTACTTTGAAAAACTGCTAAGTGAAACAAGCAGTGATGACAGCACAGTGATAAAAAAACACTGACCAGGCATGCAGTCAGGAATACATATCCATACTTGAAGTAGAAAAAGCCATCAAAGGCTTGAAATTTGGAAAGGCAGCAGGAGTAGATGATATTCGACCAGAAATGCTGAAGTATGGTGGTATACAAGTCTTACAGTGGCTGCACTGCATAGTTCAGAAATCCTGGACAGAGGGACGAATTCCCGATGATTGGAGTAGAGCTCTCATAGTACCCATATATAAAAAGGGAAATAAAACTGAATGTGAGAATTACAGAGGTATTTCCCTACTGAGTGTTTCTGGCAAGATCTATGCAGGTATACTTGAGAAACGGTTGAGAGGAATTGTGGAAGAAAAGCTTGGTGAAGAACAAGCTGGATTCAGGCCAAATAGAGGCTGTCAGGATCAGATCTTCACTTTACGACAAATAGTCGAGAAAGCATGGGAATATAACAAAGATCTGTATTTAAGCTTTGTCGATTTGGAAAAGGCATATGACAAGTTGCCAAGAGAGAAGCTATTCAATACGCTGCAGTTACATGGTGTCAATGGGGCATTATATCAAGCAATACTTAGTCTTTATTTGAGTTGTAAGTCAGCAGTTAGAATTAAAGGAAGTACAGGAAGATGGTTTAATGTTAAATCTGGTGTGAGACAAGGATGTACATTATCCCCTCTGTTATTCATTATCTATATGGATCACATTATGAAGGAAAGTGGTATTAAACCTGATATCAAAATTGGAGATGTTAATGTCAGCTCTTTGCTTTATGCAGATGATGTTATACTTCTAAATAAATCTGCTACAAGTCTGCAAGATTCTCTGACTAAATTGAATAGCTGTTGTAATAGATATGGTATGAAGGTCAGCAATAAAAAGACAAAGACAATGAAAATAGGCAGAATCATTGAAAATGTCAACTGTGTTGTGAATGGAAAACCTGTGGAACAAGTAAAACATTTCAGCTACTTAGGCACAATTTTTACTGAAGATGGTAAATTAAATATAGAAATAGACAACCGAATCAGCAAAGCTGGTATGGTTGGAAGTCAATTGAATAAATTCATATGGAATAAGAAAGAAATTAGTCGGAACACTAAATTAGCTGTATACAAGACAGTGTTCATACCAGTTTTAACTTATGGATCTGAGAGCTGGGTCAGAAGTAAAACACTTGACCAAAGACTAGAGACCACAGATATGAGAGTCCTGAGAAAGATTAGAGGCGTGAACAGATGGCATCAATGGCAATATCATATTAAAAATTAGGATATTAGGAAAGAACTTGACATTGTCAGCATCCAGGAATGCGTTAGCAGAGCTAATCTCAGGTGGTATGGTCACTTAAATAGAATGGGAGAGGAAAGATTAGAGAAACAAGTGTTCTCTGCCAGGTTGGCAGGAAAACGACCCAGAGAAAGACCAAGATATAGGTGGATTGATACGGTACAAAGTGCCTTAGACGATAGAAATATAAGATCTGATAATGTTGGAGTCTTGACAAGTAACAGACTGATTTGGAGGAAAATTGTAGATAGGAAGTTAGTAATGATGTAATTTTTTCATGTAGTACTGTCATATCCTGTACACCCCCTTGAGGGTACATGGCAGGAATTTGATGATGATTTCTTATCCTTTTTGCTCCAAAAAAATTTTAACTATATTTTTGACATTTTGAGTAAGAAAAACAATACTCAAAATTATTTTTAAAAATTTTTGTTGATTTTTTTCAAATGAATACTATTGAATAAAATTAACTGAATGAAAAAAAAAAATAAAAGAAAAGAACTCTTACCAGTTACCTTAAAAATAAGAGAATTAAATGAAGTTATTTGTGAACACATTTATCAAAAGATTAAAGCTAATTAACACACAATTTTAAACCGACTCACCAATCGTAAGTTTTGTAAAATATAAATAAGGGAGCTTCGGGTGTGGATGAAGGACTAGACACTAATAAAAAAATGCTCTGCAGAGAAATAATCCGCCATTTTATATGGAACAAATTACGACATTATTACTTTCAATTAATTTTATCTTTTTTTCACAAATCTCGTGCCACACTGGTTGAAAATCGCTAATCTAGATGATTTCACTTGGGGAAGAATTATTTGAAAGCTTGAAGGCCACAAAATTAATGCTATTGCCAGAGAGTTTGAAATCTCACATAGCATTGTGTGCAGACTCTGGGATTAAGAGGTCATATTTTTGGTTATGATAGCAAAACAATGCACCACGGCAAGTCAGCTTGCAAGTTGGTTCCATTCAAGCATAGCTATCTTGACAAATTGCGGCAAGACGTCTGTGACAAAGTAGGCCTATATGCCTGAAGGCCTGTAGTGTGTGTCTTTATCCACAGCTCATCAGAGACCATGTTTTCATTGGTGTTGTATCTATAAAAATTGGACAAAACACCAACGGGCTATTGTACACTTACAGATGAGAGTAGATTTTGTCATTCCTCTGATTCTAGACAACATTTGATCTGGCGTGAAAGTGGTACTTTACCATCTCAAGAATGTTCTTGAAATGGATCGATATGGTGGTGCTGGGGGCATGGTGTAGGGAGGCATTATGCTAATAGAGGCACCAAGCTGCTATGTGTGCTGGAAAAAGGGACTGAATGGTGAACAGTATTGCAATAAAATTCTTCAACATTATGTTTGATTGTTCTGTAGTGCTGTAGGCAAAAAATTCATTTTTATGGATGAGCACACGATATCGTACATGAGCAGTGCAATATTTCTGGAGGCTGAGGATATTAATCAGAACAAGTGCCCATCACTCTCCCCAGATCTCAGTCCCATAGAACATTTGGGATGCAATGACTTACTTATTACTCTTTACACCTATAAGGTGCATGAGGCCACAATTTAGGATGCAATAGGGAGATGAATTGCTGATCTAAATTACCCTCCAGAAAACAAGGTTTTATACTTGCTTTGAAGGAGTAATGGACTAGTTTGCCTCAAGAACTCCTTGCATCACTTGATGCTAAGCATAGTAGGACGTGAGAGCTGCATAGCAGTTGGAGGTGGATATATTCCGTACTGAAATGTTCTCTTCACATAGTTTTCTGTAAACACTGTAAATTAATTTCTTAACTGTTGAAAGTTTTCCCACTTGGTTATACTATAAATTAAAGATGCCAAGAAATTATATTCTTAGTTTGATCCTTTATCTGAGTGTAAGCAAACAAAGTTTGCATTATGGGATACTAAAGCAAGTGATGTGAAGTCATTATCCTCTATACACATGTTGCCCAGTCATGAAGTTACTTCGCGCAAACTTTGTTTGCCTACTTGGACAAAACTTTATAATGCCTTAACTATGTCTGTAGGAAATTTGTATCTTACCAGCTTTGCTTATTCTGTTTTTTGTATTTCCAGATTTAGTTTCATATGTGTTGGTTGCCATCTTTACTAAAAACTGTGTCTAAATAGTTGAAATATTTTATTTGTTCTATAGGATCTGCATTGAGAATGCAGTAGAAGTTTTCTATTTCTGCCTTTTTTTATAGTTTTTGTTTTTTTTATTGTTGATTTTCATGCCAAATTTGTTACACCAGTTATTCAGTTACAGAATCCTGGAAACTTGAACTAAATCTGTTTAGGAGTATAATATCATCTGCATAAAGCTAAGAGATAAGTTTGATATCTTTTATTCTAATATCACATTTAGTGCTACTTTTTTCATAATGCAATCCATATAGTTGATGAATAAGAGTGGAGATAATGTGCATGCTTGTCTTACCCATGATATTACATCACACCATATTCCTGTATTTCCTTCAATTGTATCTGCTGACTTGCAACTTAAATATAGACTGTCAAATAAGGAAAAAATATTGCTGTTGCATTTGACTCCAAACATTCCTTATTTGAGTGATCAATTCTAATCAACACCTGGTAATTAGAAGTTCTTTAGAAACATGAAAAAGATTGAATTCCTTTCAGTGTATTATAAAAATAAATTATTATAGTTTATTTTATTTGTATTGTTCTTAACTATTTTCAGTTCAGAGAACTGGGAACACCACTTGCGAGAATTACTTCAGGAAAAATGGGTTGAAGGTGAAGGTCGACCTCATCCTTTACCTGACATTTCCAATAGTTTCGAGCTTCTGCCTATTAGAACGAAAGTTGAAGTTCTCCATGCACTTTGTGATTATCGTTTAGATTCAGATGATGTTACAGAGGCCCTCAAGGTGAGTCGGATAAATGTGTTATGCAAAATTATTACATTAAAGCTTTTAGGTATAACATACTTTTTTTTTTTACTGGTACTTGTATGTGTTAATTTAAAGAAAGATAATTAGAAATTTTTGCTTCATTAAAAATTATACTTGCAAGTAGTGTTTCCAAATTCCCGACATTTTGCAACCTTCGGGAACCGAGAACGGGAAATCGTATTTCCTGAGAATTCCCAAAAAAAACTTTTATTTAATTTTTGTTGATCATCTGTAATAATGGCTATAACAGTAAATGTTAATAAACAGAAAGAAAAGCCGTAGAGAAGGTGGGGCAACTGGGGTTCGTGGCCCCGCCACAGTCTTTCAGAGGTTTCGAGACACTCCTATACGTAAAAAGTCGAAGCAAAAAACGAGTAAATGAAATTTCCTAAATGGAGGTCGACTGGAATTTCATGACTAGTGCATCTCTTGCCCTGAGCGATAAACAAGGGTCACTACAGTATCATTTTGGCTAGGTTTCTGTTATATTTCAGTTTTTCTCAAAATATAAACAATGTAATTAATGCAAACTTTATTTAACCGAACCTTATAGTATACAATGAGTTTTTACATATATCACACAATTTATTAACATTCCCAATCTCATTTAAATATTTTATTTATTAAATTAAACATTAATAGAAAACAAATGCAAATATTATTCATGAAAATTAAAAAAATGAAAATTTGAAAATTAAAAAATACTTCAAATAGTTTTTATTTGTCATTTTTAAAATGAAACTTTAAGAAACAGGGCATTAATTGCCCGATCAGACAGTCGTGATCTTCACTTTGTAACAAATATACTTGATGTGGAAAAATTTCTTTCATTTTCTGTAGACATTGGTCAAATTGTTAAGAGTGCATCTAAAAGCATCTTCAAGTTGGGAGTGAGAGAATGCATTGCTTCATATACGCTCATTTCCTTCCTTAGAGAAGCAAATATTTTGTCTGCATGCATAGGGCTAGGCTTTGATGTCGAAATTGATATTGCTTTAGTCAATTCACTCTTCAGATCAGATTCTGATTTAATGTCAGAACTCTCTTTAAGGACATCCTTTACTACTTCTGCTGTAAATGTTCCTTTAAAAAGTCTTTCCATTAATGACTTTGCCAATCGTGCAATTTCATTCTTACTTGACAAGTCAAAAAAAATTCATCCTCTTCCATCTCATAAACAACTAACGTTGCTCAAATACTTTGTGAGAGACACAAGATCTCTATTTCTGCGTTTAACCAATTCAAATTTTATTTCCCTTAAAAGCATTTGGTTCATTGAAGAATTCTGTTATTCTAAATTACTGAACAGGAACTTAAAAATTTCTTCACTTGTGAGAATATTAGCTTCTCTATTGCTTGAGGCTTCAACTGCTGATCTTACAGGTTGTAAGCAATTCAACATGCCTCTCAATATTTCATAATACTCTTCTTTCCATAAGTGATAGAGTTTCAGCTCTCATAAAACAGTCTTAATCGGATTTACAATCTTTAAAAATCTCTCTATCATTCTCTCATATTCCCTCTTTTCACTCTTGGTTATTTCTTGCTGCAAAAGAGAATTTTTTACTGGAGAATATTTAAATATTTTCATAATTCTTCGTACGCTGCTAATTGCCGAAGATAGATCATCTTGCAAATCATACTGATCAGCTCAGGCTATACCATCTAACTTAGAATCACTGTTATCATCTTTATCATATTCAGAATCTGTATTGAATTCACTATCACTGCTACAAGTCACTGATGGTTCACCTTTCAACTTTTTAACATAAAATACTTTTGTTACAGTTAGATGTAGCGCATGGCTGGCAGTACTGTTGAATAGTCGGTGATAATTTTTCCATAACAGCTGCTCCGTATTTGCAATCGCATCACTTTCAAGTTTTAACTGAAAGTTTTCTTATCTTTCTTGAAGCAAGGATAACACTTTTTCCGCACGACAGTTCCCATGTATTCTTATTAAACCAAGGTTCATAGGGGTCTCATTGCAGTATACGTGAACATTCATGTATCTGCGATTCTTGCAACTGGTCCACTCGTCTATTGAAATACTCAGTTTTTTATTATCACATTTGAATACTTCCAATTTCTGGATGTACAGTTGTTTCACTTTACTATAATAATTATGTATTAGTGTCATAACTGAAGATGGACTTCTTGGCAACTGCATTCCTTTGCTTGTAAAACTTTCCGTAATAAACTTACTTTTTGTGTGATGGTGTTGACTGATATCCCATCCAAGGCTGCTAATTTGCTTATGGTTTCTTCTAAATCCAGTCCCTTGACATAATGTAAAATTGTCGTTTGTCTCTTAGAAGCTGAAGGCATTGGCTCATCATTATTCAATTCAGACTGTTTTTTCCTTTTCATTCCATGAATGTATACTAGGTGCCTATAGACTGCTGGTTGATGATACTTTGCATTGCAAAGTTTTGGAGCATATCTGGCAACAAGCTGATGCTTCATCTTTTCTAAAATATTCCCAACATTCTTTATACTCTTTACCCATTGTGATGGCAATCTATAAAAAAAATATTAAAATATGATTTAATAAAAAATAATTTATTAAAAATTTTCCCAATTTCCCGACCAAATTTATTCGGGAACAGGAAAACAAAAAAAATTCCTGAGAACAGGCGGGAAGAAATTCCCACCCAGAAACCCTAGTTGCAAGCTATAGCTTTTTGTAGATTTATACTCTGCAGCTCCTTATATTACAGAAGTTGAGAATTATGAACTCACACATACATATGTATATGATAGTTTATAAGACCGTAAACTGGAATTGGGTATAAATAGCTACTTTAATCTCAACTACATTTCATTGAGATTTCTTCAGGTGTAGAAAATACAACTAAAAGACAGACCAGCAGTAAAAGATTAGTAAGATGACAACCATTATAGAATTATGTAGGATTGCAATGATTTCAAGTTATGTCTAGACATATCGTATTGTTAAGAAAGCTATATCTGGAATGCATTCTGATAAGTTAATACCAGGGTTTGTATTTAGGTGTCTGGAATTCAATGCCATTTTTAAAGTTTCCCAAATTCTTCTTTTGGTTTTGTCATAAAAACAGTGTAACAGTTTGGATGTTTTCCATAAGACTTGATGTCTGTCTGTCTGTGGCTTCTGGGTCAGCTGAAGAGAATACATATGATGACAGAGCTGATCCCTCACAATTAGTATTCATTATGTCTAATATTTCTTCAATGTGTTGTTCATTTGATTTCTCTGTCTGTCTATGGTATAGTGTCCTGCAGTCACACCATAGTCAGTAAACATCTGGATATTTTAGGAAGCTGTGTTAAGGTTTCATTGATCAAAGTACTAATCTCATTCTAATAAAATGTTCTCTTAGGATTTTTCTGAGTTTTATGGACCTAATATAGATCAGAGTAATAAAATCTTTGATTTCCTCATTGTTGGAGTTACCATCTGTCAGTATATATTGGTTTTCATGAAATAGACTTAATTTTCCAGATTGCTTAGTTAGTCATAGATATAAAATCAGAAGCGAACCAGGTTCTAACTTTTAGGTAAATTTTATCTTAAGATATTGGTTATTCAAGTAGTCAAGGAAGTTCAAAAATAAAGGTTGTCCATGACTGCAGATTAAGATGTCATCAGCATACCTTTTGCATAATTTAGGCCTGTGATAGTATTCTTCCCTTCCAAGACATTTCTTTCAAATCTTTCCATATAAAGATTCACCAAAATGTGAGAAAGGACTGTCCATGGCTAATCCCGAGTTGTTTGTATTATGGAATCATTGTACTGAAGTAGTTAGAGATATGCATTATTTGAGAAGTACCATGATTTTCCTTGAAAATTTATCTTGTAGTATTATGAAGAATTCCTCAGTTGATAAAGAGATTGATTATATCAAAGCTAGCTAAAGTGCCCTGTTCATCAAGAAAGATGTTGTTGATGGTGGAAACTAAGTTCTCAAAGTTTTTAACTTAGGAAGGTGATTCCCCTGTCTGTTTTTAGCAGTTTAGCCAGAAGATATGTAGGAGAATCTATGCTTTCAAATATTGGACAGAGAGATATGCCTTCCTTGTGAATTTTAGGAGTTCTATACAGATGGGGGGGAGAGGGTGTAGAGATCTGAGTGAAAGTCTGGTTTCTCTGTTGAACTCATAGGTCGTTTTTTGAAGTTTGTTGGTGCAATTTTGAAGCTCTCTGGTAGGATCATGAACATGATTATAATCATGTGTTTGTGTTAAGGAGTTGTCTGATTTTGTTGTCACATTCTTCTGTCTTCTAAATTGCAGTAAATTTAGAAGAGAAAGATTGTTTTTAGAATTTATAGCTGCTCTCAGATCAGCCTAATTTTAATAAATATGGTTACATAATACCTCCCAAAATATGAGAAATACTAATACTTGGAGATCCAAGTTTACATCCTTCGCCATCAACAGGTGCCCACCATCTGTTTAGGACTCTTGTCTTTCGTTAAGACACAAGAATTAAATATTATTTTTAATCCTTTCTCAGTGCTGTTTCACTCCATTAAAACCTCTGACATGAGTTCTCCTATTATTTAAGCCTTATCACACATTGTTTATTAAACTTCTTTAGAGGTATAAGATTGTCCTTTAGAGATTTTGCAGCATTTATTGCAAGTTCTGTCCGTGCGGTTAGCCTAGTGGCTTTGTGCTTCACAACCATATGTCTGGAGAAGGAGTGTCCTGGGTTCGATTCCCGTTGCCAACATGAGGAGCTTAAGGATCTTCCTCAGCCATAGCCAAGTTAGCCGGTCTTGGGCGAGGATATTGGGTTTTTTCCTCCAGTTTATCTGGGGTTTTTCATCCCGCAAGCAGGCAAACTGGCCCCGTGAACACACGGATCTACAGCCATAAATACTCAACCCCCTATGAGGGGGCTCAACTCACCCCAATAGGGATGGGGGAGAAAAGGGGGGAAACTCCATATGAATAAATAAATTGCAAGTGCTGATTTAAGCCAAGCTAATGAAGCCTCTTCTTGAGGTAAGATAGAAGTAGTGTATTTCGATTTTAATTAAAAGTTCTTTAGATACTTTTTTCTGGACAGACTGTAAAATTGAGGTTTTGCTAAGAACAACTTGTTCTGCTGTAGACTAAACATATTTTGACTTATTGAAGACTTTCTTTTCTCTAAAAAACTGATTATGAGATTTTAACTATTTATTTATTAAGTTATTAAACTTTCTGATCAGTTTGGTTTTGTTCCACTCATACATTCTATGTGCTTATGTGTTGAGAATAGAAATAATATTATGCCATAAAGTTGCATATAATCCACTTTCAAGCTTGTAAACCATATATTGTTTTCTGTCTTCTAGTATACCAAGCCAATGTTTTGTATTGGTGATGTACTCATTAAGTAGTACACTCTACTGATGATTACATTACATAATATGTATGGAATGTAATAAAGACAACTTTTCATCTTATGTAAGACTTCAAGTGTAGAAAAGATAAGTAATAGACAAACAAAGAGAGAAAAAAATAGATTAGTAAGGTGATAACAATTATAGAGATATGTAGCATTCCAATGATTTTAAATTATGTCTAGACATCTATTTTATTGTTACGCATGCCATATGTGTTTGTGCTTATATATATATATATATATATATATATATATATATATATATATATATATATATATATGATGGATTTTGTCTTATGGATAGATGGATAGACAAGATGGATAGACATTTGTCTTATGGATAGACAAGATGGATAGACAAAATAAAAGAGGACCTGAAAACCAAATCACAACAAGCGATATCAAACTGGACAGAATTGTTCGGACTCTCCCGGGACAGACAGAAGTGGAAAGAGTTCATTCGGCCTCATCATCATCCACATAGATGATGGAAGAGAGAAGAAGAAGACATAGACAAAATGAAATTAGGAAAGATTAGCAGATTTAAAAAGTACTATCTTCCCCAAAGAGGATAGACATAGACCATCTAATCTGTTTAAGTTAGGACAATGAAATAAAGTTTCACACGTTTCTTTATAAAGATGTTCTCTGAAGAAATGACCTTTATGAAGGACTCCTGTCTTGTTCCAGTGAGATTGATGTTTAATGTTGATAGCATGCTCTGCAAATCCAGACTGTTCAGGCTCATGGTATTTAATTATAAGATTTGTTCTTCTAGAAGGATAAAAGCAGATCTTTGTGTTTGTTCAAAAAAAAGTGATCATGTTGTTTAATTTATATGTAAATGGCATTGGAAATAGCTTAAATAGTGATACAGTTGTTTGCAGATGATGCAAAGTTGGAGAGCGTTATGAGAAGTAGAGCAGATGTTGCTGCTTTGCAAAAGGACCTAAATAGATTGAATGGGCAAGTATGTGGGAATGTCAGTTTAATGTTGCAAAGTCTAAAGTATATGTTGGTATAAGTGAGACATGATTGAATTAGGATGACATTCTGGCAGGAATGGACATGGAGGAATATGCGGTCTTTTGTAGTATAGGGTGAAGTGGAGGTGGACAGGATGAAATGTTTAGTAGGATGGTGCTATAGACCTGGTAATGTGGAAGACTGTGAGAAGGAAATATTTAGACAAGTTGGTCTGGCTAATAGTCTGGACTTGCGGAGCAAGGGTGATCATTATGCAATTTCAATTATGATAATATAGACTGAAATGAAGAGACAGCATCAGGAACCAAAGTGAATGAATTGTTTATCATTCATATCCACTAGGCTCTGTAATTTGCATTTTTTTTTAATTTGCCCTCATATTCCACATTCCAGAGACCAAACAAAAGATATTGTTTGCAGTCATGGTCAGCTTTTAAGGAATAACTACTTTAGGCAGTAGTTATCCTTTAAAATCGAAGATAACATTAATGGAGGCTACATGTGGATCAAGAATCTTGGATTTGATTATCCCATCACAAGATATTGTAGTAAATGTAGTGTCACATCTTCCTTCAGTTAGTGAAAGTGACCATGAAGTGATCATTTGGTTGTTGGCAGCCATATCAGGACTTATGTGGAATTATAGGACAGGTGATAATGGCAAGCTTAAGAGATGGTTTGCAGCAATATCATGGAATGAGGAATTGCATGGGAAGGAAATCAATGCTGTGTGGTCTCTATTCAGGAAGTATCTGGCAGAGGCAGTGATTGAGTGTATTCCAAAGGTCAAGAGATTAAATAAGTTAGTTGTAAAATGGATGACCGAAGAGGTGAAGCATCTGGTAGAAAAAGGCATTGTCATGGTTGCACAAGATGATTGGAGATAATCAGTTACATAAGGTGTACAAAGAGCAAGGAAGGAATTAGTAAAGGTAACAAAAGTGCAATACAAATAGCATTTAGCAAATGGCACAAAAGGGATGTAGGACTTGATGGTATATCAATGTGTGTGTCTTGAGGGAATGTTCCAAGGAGTTAACAGCAGCTTTAACTTACCTTTTTTTTTTTTGCATGAGTCTTAGATTATCCCAGGTTCCAAAGAAGCAGAAAGATGGCAAAATTGTTCCGCTTCATAAAGGAGTGATAAGACTAAGCTAAGACTGAATTATAGGCCAGTCTGCTTGTCTGAAGTTGAGGTCAAGGTGTTAGAGAAGCTAGTGAGGTCAAGAATTCAGAACTGGGTTGACAGCAATAGAATTCTCTTTAATGAACAACATGAGTTTGCTAAAGGAAGATTATGTTTTAGCAATCTGCTTACTTATTATAACAAGGTGACTTCTACATTGGACGAGAGGGATGCATATACAGTAGTATATTTAGATTTTGCAAAGGCCTTCAATATATTGTAACATGACAAATTAGTAGTTAAATTGGAACATATGTTAGATTGGCTGGCTGATAGGCATTAGTAGGTTGTGTATGGGAGAGTGATATCTGAGAAGAGGAAAGTCGCTAATGGCATGCCCCAGGGATCTGTTTTAGGGCTCATGTTGTTTAATTTATATGTAAATGACATTGGAAATAGCTTAAATAGTAATACAGTTGTTTGCAGATGATGTAAAGTTGGAGGGTGTTATGAGAAGTAGAGCAGATGTTGCTGCTTTGCAAAAGGACCTAAATAGATTGAATGGGCAAGTGTGTGGAAATGTCAGTTTAATGTTGCAAAGTGTAAGGTTTTAAAATTTGGGAAGCAAAGATGGGATGCAGAGTATGGGAATGATGGGGATATTTTAGAGGAGGTGGAGAAGATTAAAGATCTGGGGATGATGGTGGGTAGGGACTTGAAATTTTGTGGAAAATTTTGCTAAAATTGTGAGGTCGTAAGGGTGATGAGATGTTGGAGAGGGTTCAGAGATGATTAACTAAGTTGGTTTCTGGTCTCTGGAATGTGGAATATGAGGGCAAATTGAACAAATGCAAATTACAGAGCCTAGTGGATAGAAGAAAGACATTATCGGAATGTATAAGTTGGTAAGGGATAATTACGAGATTAACATGGATGAGATTTTTCGTAGAATATCTGTAGATGGGGAGAACTAGAGGCCAACCCTGGAAGCTGTATAAGGTGGATGTGAGTAAAGGGATGAGTAGTTTTTTGGATGGAGAGTGGTACTTGGTTGGAATGCGTTGCCTGAGAGCGTAGCGAATGCAGGTCTGTTGATAATAATAAGGTAATCCACAAGAGCAAGGGATCTGGTAGACACCTGGATAACTAAGTGGTGATAGCTTATCCTTAGGAGAAGTGAGAAAAGTGGTGATTTTTCTGATAGACAAAAGGCAACAAAAATATTCACTGGTTTTGGAACTTTTTGCTGTGCGTTCAATGTCATGCACATGGGAATAGGAATGCAACTTATTTCTTGTGTATTTGAAGAGGAAGAGAGAGCCATAACTGTTTAAAAACTTTTTTGATGAAAGAATCCTTAAAATCGTTAGATAAAAAAGGTGGAATTAATGTCTTAATTCTTTTTGTAAAAGTTTGAAAAATATAAAGAATGGGCATGATATACTAAAGTCTTAATAATTCCAGCCTTTTGACTACGATGGTAATGAGAACGTGAATATAGAAAGCAGCCTGTATGAGGCTTCTTCCGAAAAATCAAAAAAGTAGAGGCTATCATCTGATTGATGAAGAATTAGATCTAATTGTTTTATTTACTTCTAAGGTGAATTGGATCCTGAGATGAAGTGCATTTAATTTAGAAAGAATTGCTCTTCCTCTGAATTGCTGTAATGCAGAGGAAGAGCCATTCCAAAAATATCATCCACTTATCTCTACCATTGTGTAGGTCAACTAGTTCTTCTAGTTGAATTAGGAAGTAAATTAAATAAGAATTGAGTAATCTTGTTATTGGGACATCCTATACAGTCAACAACTGGTCTTAATGGAATGCCTGGTTTATGAACTTTGGGAAGTCCATACAATCTAGGTGGATGACCAAAGAAGGTTTTAAGCTTTCTATTCGATCTTCATCCCAAATAGAAACATTATCAGTAATATAATTAAGTCCATTTAGTTGACTACAGGTAGGATCAGATGTGTGTGTGGGGGGGGTCTGCAAGTTGAATAGTCATGAAATAACAGACATTTTTCTCTCATATTCTTTTCTTTCTTGAACAACAACCCTTCCCTTGTCAACCTTAGTAATAAACTATTATTATTCTTCTGTGATTTCAGCACTTTAAATTCAGAGAAAGAGAGATGAGGACACGGAGGCTTGGCACTTAAAAGAATTCGCGCGCATTTGAAACAAATCCTGTTAGTTGTATAGGATGAGGGTTGTACCCATTCGGTCATTACAACCCTCATCAAATCCAGCAGATAATTGATTCCATGTTCTGACATCTAAGGATTCTTCAGCAGACTGCAGGATTCCTATCCCTTATATGTTTGGTATTTCTGAACCTATTTATAGAATTGTGAAGAAGTATCACCTTATTCCCACATATTTTCCATTATTCCCACATATTAAAAAATATATCTCATCTGTTACCATCTACAAAAGACCAACTTTCACCTCTATCTTTAGCTGGTGTTTACTAGATTCCTTGTGAATGAATGAGGTTTCATGTTTGAATATGTGAAACCTCAAAAGTTGTCTGGCACAGCATAGTATTGACAGTAAACACAGTATTTGGTAGAATTAAGCTCATCTTCTACATAGAAGCAGTTTTAAATATGATCACCTTTTCATAGAAAGTTGAGGTCCTTTTAAATCAGTCTGGCTTGAATTGGAACGATTTTTTTTCTCTCTCTCTCTCTCTCTCTCTCTCTCTCTCTCTCTCTCTCAAGTTTGGGAAATTCTCGTTTTATTTAAACATCAAAAATATTTTTACTATTATTTATTAATACTAATTTCTAGCTCATGGCAGCCGTTTTTAATTGGTAAACCGATTGTTGAATGTACCTTCCTCATGCTAATTCTGTACTGGTATTTTCAGTATGAAATATCTGTATTTTCATTACAGTTTTTTGCCATGGTTATCATGTAATATTTGTTGTAAAAATATATATATAATGAAACTAAAACCTATCATAACTGATTGTCTCTGCTGAGAGACATATTTTTTAAAAAAGATTAAATGACTGAAAGCCGAGAGATAAAAGTAAAAAATACTATTTAATTAATTAGCTTGCACAACTTCTTCATAGAAGTCTTCTCAGAAGTAGATTGCAAGACGAAACTAGTCATGCAATCTACTTATTTCAGTCATTTAATCTTTATATATATATATATATATATATATATATATATATATTAGGATAACCAAGCAATTTTATATGCTTGGTCATTTTAGCTCCTAATCCCAAGTATGCAAACAATCTTTTGCATACTTGGGATTAGGAGCTAAAATGACCAAGCATATAAAATTGCTTGGTTATCCTAATATACAATATACCCAAGTTAAAAATTTATTCCCATATATATATATATATATATATATATATATATACACACACACACACACACAGTAAAACCTTGTTTTTACGTTCCTGCCATTTACGTCATTTTCCGTCGTTGGTCCCATCTTAAGGCCTACTCTTAACATATATTGTTTTCCTGCCATGAACAACTTGATGTGGACGTTATTTCCCGTGATTTGCGTTTTTTTCTCGGGTAGCAATACTGATTTTCGAATCAATTTCTGCGAAAATCTGCGCATTTCTGTTCCCAGATGGCGTTGCGTTCTAGTGTAGTTTCGTTTCTGCCATCATAATGACTTGCACACTTGCAGTAGTGATGAGCGATACCGTGATTTTTCAATCGCAGTACGAATTGATGTTGCAGAATTTGCTACGTAATTTAGTGTGTGTGAGAGTTGCTTTCAAGTTGCAGCGGTGGATTAGCCATGTTAGTAACATGGAGAAAAAAGACAGAAAATGTATTTCGATAGAAGAAAAGATGGCAATTCTGCAACGTGTAGATTGGCATCCTGGAACACGTGAGCATTTAGCAAAAGATTTTGGACTCTCCGTGTCCACTTTGAACATGATAATAAAAAACAGGTCAAGCATTGAACTCAATGCAAAGCAATGTGACGCTATGTCAAAAAAAAAAAAAAAAAAGCAAAAACAATCAACAATTAAAGATTTTTTTAAATGGATAAATGTAAGTAATTGTAAATTCATTTATTTTCAGTCATTAAATTTTGTAATCTAGTACGTAGACTCGCATACTAGCAGTAAGTCATCTTTCAGCCTTTTTTTAATGTATTTTACATTTCCTGCTATTTACACTTTTTCTATCAGTCCCCTAAAAAAAAAAAAAAAGGGATTTTACTGTGTGTATATATATATGGCTAATATGATTACCGTATATTATCGTGTATAATGCGAACTAGAAATTTTGTTTGAAAACTAGCCCTAAAATCTATGTCCACATATAATGCAATCTGTTAATCTTGTTCCATAACATTATAAAGAATACAATACGAATTAACGAATTGTATGAAAGGGAAATCTGGGCAATAAAACAAAAAGACAAACAAAGATTAATCACAGCAGAAATGAAGTTTGGGAAAAACTGCAAAGTATACTATTTGTTTACAAAAGAAACAAAGAAATTATGAAAGAATTAAACCAAGAATCAGTAATAGAAAAAATTAAAAAATATAAACATAAATGGATGGAACACGTTCAAAAAATGAAAATAAAAAGATTACCAAAACAAGCCTTAAAGTACAAGCCATTAGGGAAAAGAAAACCAGGACGTTCTCTTAAATGGGTTAACGATGACTTCTAACACGAACAGGCCACACTAGGCCTAAATCTTTGATATGCATGATGATGATGATTTAAATAATATCTATAAAACTTAAACTATTTAACCATGGCCTTCTGAATTAAAGCTATACCTTAGATCTCCTTTATTTTTGGAGGATGAAGTCATTCACTTACTGACTCTTTCTGTTATTGGTTTGTTTTACATGAACTTAATCAGTCTATTAGACTGAGCATTTTGTTTTTACAACAGGTTCCTACAAACAAATGTCCATTAGAGTCAGTTCTTTATCAGGTCTTTTCTCAAAATGTAAAACTTGTAAACTTTGCAGTTTCTGGCATCTGTTTTTCCATTCATCTTCAATGTTTCACCAAGTATAAATATTCTTATCTTAGGCAACTTAATTACTAGAAACACAAATCCTTTACCAGAGCCAAACAATTTTACTACTTTATAAACAACAATTATCAGAGTCAAGCTTTTGATTAAAGACACTTTGCAGTTGCTGCATCAATTTCAGATTTCACTAATACTGTCATTTGTTCCAAGAAATAATCGATATCACCAGTGTCCTTGAGAAAGAAGACATAACTTTCCATTTTGCGTTTCTTTGAATGTTGAAATAAAATGTCTATTTAATATCTTTTATTTACTATTCACTTATTGACAGTCTCACTTTTCTGGTCAAAGGATTTATCTTATTAAGATTCCTTTTTCAGAATCCTCTGTTAATTTATTCTGATTGTCAAGTTTTCAGAAACTTCTTGAAACAAAATTCTCTGGTCTGTGTTCTCAAACTTCCACTCTGTTTCTCTTCTTGTTACCTGGTACCGAATGTTTCCATTGTCAGCTGTCAATCACCAGTCAGTATCCTCAGTGAGTATAGACATATTGAATAAGTGGCAAGCGAGAGGTCAGTAATGGCTGACACGTTATCTTCGTTAGCAAAATGAGAAGGCCTTTATGATGAATGACATATCACTGTACACTTAACAATTGTGAATTACAATAAAGAACCACTGAAATTATTACAATTATCTGATATTCGGTAAGTACAATAAATCTCACATACTTGACATTTTATTTTAACATAAATTTCAATTTCTTATCAGACACATTGAAAATGCCGATTATAAGTGGTTACGGAACCAAAACTAATAAAATACTAATGCAATTGTAAAAAAGATTCATAATTATCTTGCATCCCTCTCAACCTAACATATTCTAGTTATGCTATTTCTCTGTACTGCTTTCAAACCCATATTAAGCTAGTTGCTCTTATTCTACCCATCCGACTCTTATCCCTCCTTTCCTTTCAGTTCCAGATGTATAAATGGTTCCCCTCTTCATCTATCTTATCAATGTCAACCTGAAATATCTGTCAATGCCTTTCTAGGAGAACATAAGGAATACATCTGCTGCTTAAAATATGGTCACTCAGATCTAGAGATGACCGTACCTTGGACATCCTGCACTAAATCAGATGGGGAAAAAAAACAGCTCTACATTACTGTAATAAATACATACAGATGTGAAAGACTTTTTTGAATCTGCAGCAGATCTTGAAAACTGAAAACACACACACTTCAGTAAACATGACTGTAAAACTTCCCATGATAGAGAACTAATAAATGTTAGACATCCCAACCAACAGAGAAGGCTACCTACAGCTGCCTCCAAATAAAGCCTCTCTTTAGTATTAGGCTTTCAGCATGATCTTTCCCACTTGTTTCTTGTGTTGTTTGTGTGCACATTACAATTCCCATATTCTGTCCCCAAAGATTTCTCTTTGATTGAAATGAAATTGTGGATTAAGTGCTGTCTTCATTTTATTAAAACTTAATATAAGCTATAGAGGCATCTCTAGGTTTTTAAGTATCATAAATTTAACTTCATCATTCCTGATCAGCTCTCATTAAACATGAATGGTTCATATTATGTGTGTGTCGTAAAAAAATTTATAATTTACTTCAAACTGCATAATTGGCTTAGGGATATTTCAGGGGATAACATTGCCAGCCTGGTTGACTGAGTAGCTAGTATACCTGTTCTCCAACTAACAGGTCGCAGGTTTGAATCCCACTGTGGGCATGGATGTTTATGATTTGTCTTTAAGTGGGAGATGAATTTTATCACCTAGTGTGAGTCTATTATCACCCTGCTTATTGGAAACCTGAAATGGCTTGAAAAAGTTCTATGTTTGGTATCTAGGACAGAGTTTCCAGACTATAAAAATAAATAAAAAATTACAAAAAAAAATCATAAAAATGGTGGTGGGGGGGAATCCTTAATTTGATTGCTAATAATCCTGAAACTGAGCTTCAAGTTTAACACTTAAAGCTCGCACTGTAATTTTAAAACTTCAATCATGCTATATTGTAATAATATCTGATGTGTCCCTCCCTCTGAGGATATATATACAGGGCCTGAATAATTTTATGCAGGATCACCAGCTAGCAAATATCTCGCTCGTTAGATGTTAGCTTGGATATACTCTACCACAGTGGGCTCATAATCATGTGTTTATTCCTGGATCTGATTTTGTTAATGCAATGCCTGATTTTAACCCCTGTATAACTACTAGTATTGAAGCAAATATATTAGCAATGTTTTAGCATGTTTATCTATTTGTGAAGCAAAAATTCATGCATTTTATCAGTGATGCAAGATCACTTATTATTGTTTTTTTCTATGTCTTGATTTGTTTTTATGGAAAAAAAGAAAGTTTTTTTTTATCTGCCATTATAAGTAAACATTGAAAACTTTCATTATCATAAAAACTCCCTTAGGTCCCCACATATAGCTACATTAGTGTGTTTCTGAATTCTGATTGGCTCTGAAACATTGGGATGGACGAGGCCAGTGATATCATGACACATCAGCAACAAACAAAACAAACAAAAAAACATTTAGGTTAGAATCAACATAATGAAGTATTTTGAACAAATAAATACTTCTTTCTCAACTTTTCAAGTTTTAATATCCACTATTAACAGTTGAATTCTGCATATTTAACACATGGACTATTGTGCCCAGATTTGGTCACCTGGTTTTCAGAAGGATGAAGAGATGTTGAAAAGAGTCCAAAGGCAACTGACTAAGGTAGTTTCTGACCTGGAATGTCGAGTATGAGGAAAGATTGAGAAGATGTAATTTACAGAGTCTGGTGTACAGGAGGAAGAGGGGAGATACGATAGAGACCTACAAGTTGGTAAGGGGTTGTTATAGGATCAATGCTGAAGAAATTCTACAGAAAATAGTAGGAGATCAGGGGGGGAACCAGAGGTCATCCCTGGAAACTGTATAAAGAGGATTTGAGTAGGGAGTGAGAGGCAGGTTTTTTCGTGTAGAGTTGTAAATGATTGGAATGCCTTGCCTGAGAGTGTGGTGTTTGCAAGGAGTTTGAGTGTGTTTAAGACACAGTATGATGAGCTGTGTGTGTGTGTGTGTGTGTGTGTGTGTGTGTGTGTGTGTGTGTGAGAGATAAAAGGACCTCCCAGATGAGTCTTTGACTGTATGAGTTCTTGCGGGAGTAATAATAATATTCCATCAATGGGTAAGAAATAAGCTAATTGCTGCTATTCACTGCATACCTATTTTATGTTGTCATGTCGTGTGATATGAGCTTTCAGTACGACTGAAAGCTCTACAAGATAAAATAATGTAAGCATTACCTATCTTCTCATTGGTCGTATTACTTAAGAATTAATGGTAATCAACAAATAGATATTTGTAATGACTAGCATTCTCAAACAGATGCAAGTAAGGTAAACACATACAAAAAAGAACTATTTAGCACATAAAATGCAAAACAGAATTTATATTATGTAAAGAAAACTGAAGATTTAACTTAAAACTTTTTTTTAAATTTATTTTTTTAATTTTTTTTTTTATCAGTTAAAAATTCACACTCATTATAGACAAGCAGATGATTACATTTTTCAATCCCTGTACATATGTCTTAATTCCTCTGCTGTTTTTATTGATAAAATTCTATAAATTTAATTTTGAGTATTATTTTATATAAAATAATGAGGGATTTATTATCCCTTCAACTTAAATATTCTATATTTTAAATTTATAGAATATTAATATTCTATAATTTCATTAGGTTTATTTATATTCTTGCAGAGTCTTGAAAGTGATAAACTACGTATTAATCCTGTTGGAGAAGATAGAGAAGGTTTCACTTACTGGTATTTTTTTGGAGTCAGACTTTATAAAGAAGGACCTAGATGTAATCCACGAAAAATACAAAGGTCATTATCCTTCATAGCGTTCAGTAATTTAGAAAATTTGGTTTAAATTTTATCAATCACTTTTATAGTGTCATATTTCATGCATTTCCTGTCTAGGTGGGTTTATATCCCTTTGTTGATGGCCAATAATAAATAAAGATTATAGCAGTGTTGTGACTTTAATATACATATTAAATAAAGTATTTAAATAATTTTAAAATATAAACCTATGGTTAATCTGCAACTTGGAAAAAAGAATTATTATACTGTGTCAGTGCACAGGACCAGATAGACATAGAATTTCTCCATACCTTTATAACTATTATAACTTAAACTAGAGGGCTCCGCCCCCCTGGCACCTACAGCGTAACAAAAATTTAATCATTACTAGAGGAGCTGATAAAGGAAATACCACTGTGGTTCTTGATACTGATTCATATGACCGAAAAATTAATTTACTTCTTCGAGATCGTAATACTTACTCCAAACTGGATTTTGATCCTACGAATCGTCAACTCAGGAAATTAAATAAGCTACTTAATGAAACTTCCTCCTTAGATGAAGAAACAATCAAAAAACTTAAGACATACCGTGCAAGACCTCCTAGAATTTATGGCTTACCTAAGCTACACAAAACTAATGTTCCACTTAGACTGTATCGGCTGTCCAACGTACAAGTTATCAAGATTCTTATCTAACCTTCTCTGCCCTCACATAGGCCACTCAGTCTCTTCAATCAAAAATTCTACTGAGTTTCACACAAAAATTAAAGACATTCAACTATCAAAAACTGACTTGTTAATCAGCTTCGACATTGTCTCCCTCTTCACTAACATTCCCCATAAAGAAACAATAGAATTACTAACTCAAAAATTTCCGTCTGATATAGTTGAATTGTTCAAGTTTGTTATTGCATCAGGTTACTTCACCTGGAAAGGTCAAATTTACAAGCAAGAGAAAGGAACAGCAATGGGATCTCCTTTATCACCAAACCTAGCAAATTTGTTTCTAGAACACCTTGAGGAAAAAATATTCACTTTTGAACCCAAACCAAAAATTTGGCTAAGATATGTCGATGACGTATTTGCAGTATGGAATCATCCCGAACCTGAATTACAACTGTTTCTAGATAAAATTAACCTTCTTCATCATCGCATCAACTTTACGTTAGAAAAAGAATCTCCACAGGGTATCTCTTTTTTGGATTTACACATCAAAAGAAAAGAAGACGGTTCCATCGCCATTTCCGTCTTTCGCAAGCCTACATTCTCAGGTCGCTACATTCACAATTCTTCTGCTCATCATCCATCTCAGAAATCTGGCATTATTAAATCACTAGTTTCCAGAGCACACAAATTCTGCTCCTCTGAAGAATCTTTAAACCATGAATTAGAAGTTATCAAAAATACAGCCATCCTAAATGGATATAATCCCAAAACAACTCAAAAAATCATCAGTCACTTCTGCATACATCAAACCAGACAGGAAGAAGTGCATAGGATTCCCATACCTTACGTTAAAGGCATCTCAGAACGTCTTTCTAAAATTATGAAGAAAATAAGATTTTGCCACTACTTACAAACCTATCAACCAAATTTACAACTTATTACCTTCTCCTAAGGACAAATTCTCACCCTTGATGTTACCTGGTGTTTATGAGATTCCATGCTCATGCAAATTATCTTACTTTGGACAGACAGGTAGGTCTGTTCAGAAATGCATCTCGGAACATCAAGACCACATTCGTCTTCTTAAACCGCAGAAATCTGGCCTCTCTCAACACGGAATTGAAAATCCAAACCATAGGATCCATTGGGAAAAGGCTAAACTTTTACATAGATCTTTATTTAAACATGAACGTTTATACAAAGAAAGTTCTGAAGCCCTACTACACAGACCAAACCTAAACCGCAACGACGTTCTTACTATTCCTAAAGTATGGGAAATTATCATACAAAACTGTGTTAAATAATTAACTTTTTTTTTTTTGTACTACTTTAGCACGTTTTCATGAGATTCTATTGTAATCATGCGCCCTAACTGTATGTTATTCCTAATTTTTGTTTAAATACTGTACTGATGATGTCCTAAGATACTTAGGATGAAATATTTACAATTAAATAATTTTCACTGTGGTTTATACGTGTGTTTCTTCTAATTATATTATGAGTATTTTGTGAAAGAAATTGTACGAGAGCACATGGATCCTAGGAATTGTGTCTTTTAATGATTGAATAAGTTATGAGAATTTTGTGAGAGAAATTGTATGAGAGCACGTGGAGCTACATTGTTAATTCAGTTAACAAATGTCTTTAATATTGATGAATAAGTGTGATCTTTCAAATATAAGTCGTAAATCATAAATGAAGTTCTTTGTCATACATGCTAAGATAGATATAGAGAATCTGTGAAATTAGTGCTCATTCATTAGCAATTGAATGTGTCATAATGTGTAATATGTATCAATTGAATTAAATGTTTTGTTCTTTTTGTTTAACTGATGACTTGCCTGATTTTCTTCTCTGTTGCACTTGCTAATAAAATACGGACCACAGCAGGAGATTAATTTATAGAGAGGCTACACGACTGCAAACGTAACCTATAGCAATATAAGATTGTAAGCTAAACTGTTTCTGGTTCCTTGATTCTACATTCTTTGTTAATCTAGGATTCAGGGTGGTGCAGTGAAAAATAAATTTTCCCTGAATCTGAGAAAGGAATTAGAACCAGTGTAGAGACAAGGGAGTTGGCATTGACCATTAATATTCCCTTTGTCCCCCAAACCACTAGCATCATTCTTATATGTAAAGATTGGCCAAGAGAAATATAGAAGTTAAGAGAATAAAGTCTTACTAGAGAAGGATTTTACTAAGGGCTTTACTAAAGATTTTACTAACTCTCTCCTAAGTTTAAAGAGAACTATACGTAAGATAAATAAAGGAGAAATTAAATTTTACAATGGCGACATAGAAAAAGGACAAGACAATAAAACTAAATAAAAAAGGAAATTAAAATTTTACACCTGCAATTGTTTCTGCTCCATGATTCATACTATCATTTGCTTTTGCAATTACAGTCTTTCTTTCCATCCAACAGTTTAACATTTAACGATAACCTGTAGTCCAACAGAATATCACACTTTTGACGTATCCGTACCCTCTCTCTCTCATTCAGTCTCTCCGCAATGACGCTCTCCACATTCTGCCATGTATACATGTACCATTCTCAAAAAGTCTACACTGTTAATAATTACGAGGTAGGTTTCAAGTTTCCGGCCTGACATAAAATTTATACCAATTTTAAAATGCCATATGTGACAGATAGCACCATCTATGGGAAGGTTAGTGTACCAGTTTAAACTCTCTACCTCTGTCATTCAATTGGAGGCACTCATTTTGCTAACATGTGCCATGCTAAGTGGCTGTAATGTTAAAAATTGAGTACTCATTGTGATAAAGTTCACCAAAGAAGGACTTCCTCCAATTTTTATCAAACAGCGATTGGATGATGTTTATGGGGAAGCTTCTTTTTCATATTCCACCAGGGAGGAATTGGCCAAACAGTTTTGAATAGGAAGAGAGCATTGAAGATGATCCTTGTGATGATCGGCCTGTGGAAGTGATGACTGAGGAAAATGTCTATCTTTTTGAGGAGGAACTGCTCAATGACAGATGGCTGTAGTTCAACGAAATCTCAGCAAGATTGGGGCTTTCTATAACAACCATCTTTTGCATCATTCATGAGAAGCTTCACATGACAAAGGTAGATGCCCTGACTTCTCTCTTCAATTCAGAAGGAGCATCATGCAACCTAAAGAAACCATGGCCCTTTATTATGATCCTCTTTCTAAAAGTGAATCCATAGAGTGGTGCAAACTAGGCAAAACACTGTCAACTGCCAAGAAAAGTCACTCAGTCCACCAAGAAGATCATGGCAACAATCTTTTGGAATTGCCAGGGAATTCTCTTGATTGACTTCAAGAAAAGGAATACCACTGTGAATGCAGAATATTATGCTTCACTCCTGCACAAACTGCGATGCCATAAAGGAGAAGAGACGAAGAATAACAACCATCACAACAACAACTGTTGTTGTGATGGCTGCAATGAAGGACTGTGGCTTCCAGGAGATTGAACATTCATCCTATAGCCCAGAACTAGTACCCAGCAAAAAAAAATTTACAGATGGCAGTGAGGAAAAAGATGCAATTTTAGGCCATTTTGCAGACAAAAGTACAGACTATTTTTTTCAAGTGCATAGAAATGTTAATTCAAAAATGTGAAAGTGTGTTGAATTAAAGGGTGATTGTGTTGAAAAGTGATGTAATTGTTTTCTTTCTGTCACCTTAAAAGTTAGTCAGGCTGGAAACTTATGGAATCTCCCTTGTACATTTGATTTTTGCATTGTCAATACTGCCATTTTGTTGTCGTTCACTGCAAGCTTCAGAAATAGTAAAAGTCTGTTTGAACCATATAAAATAAACAAAACACCAAAATGCTATCGTTACTTTACTACAAAAATAAAATTTATCTTTTCAACTGCAACTTTTGATGCCCTTTCACTAAGTGGCATTCTAGTGCCACATTTTTCAACTCATTTCAGATTTTCAATAAGAGAAGGCTGGTTTCACACTGGATAGCAAAAATAATCCCACCTGTTAAATAACCTTAACATGTACCGCTTTTACATTTTAGCTTCTTTCATGCTCGTTGAACAGTTTATTATGAATGAATTTATTGGAATTCTTAAATGATGCATTTGTAAGATTGATTGTGGAATATTACTTATGTTTTTTACTCTTCATTTCCAGAAATAGTCAGCTAAAAAAAACTACAGAGGAAAAAACTTTTAAGCAGAATAAAAA
This sequence comes from Typopeltis vanoorti, assembly GCF_054136105.1. Lineage (NCBI taxonomy): Eukaryota > Metazoa > Arthropoda > Arachnida > Uropygi > Thelyphonidae > Typopeltis > Typopeltis vanoorti. Next base: position 74,180,890 of record NC_143573.1, on the reverse strand, counting down.
AAAAAACAAGATATTTAAACCTGTAGAGAAAATAGTGGTGAAAAGAGAAAGAAATAGGTAATGTATGGATAATATTTACATTATTTAAAAACCATATTGTGTAGATTGTTCATTTACATTTTAATTTATCTGCTATCCCAACTTTCTCTCTCAACCTGTATTTAACTCAGATTTCTTCTACTTCTTTATACTTTATTTTTTCATCTGGGAAGTTTTTGGTGATTACAATGCAAAGCACATTTCTCCAATGGGGAGAATATATGAAAGCATGAGGAGGTGTCACATAATAATAATATATCATCTTCAATTATAATTTACATTTACAAACTCATGCAGATAAGATAACTTAATATGAAGGTAGCAGTTCTCTTAATTGGTAATGCCATTGAACAGGTAGATACATACACAAACTATCCCATCATTCCCCCCCCTCAACAACACGGTGTTATCAAAACCCTTATTTAATAGAGCCTTCAATCTCTGTTCTACCCAGACTAAACTTGTTGCTGAACTCTCCTTTATTTGCTAGATATTCTTGTCCATGTTCCTCCCATCCCTCTCAACATGCTAACTATAGTAATGTCATAATTGTTCTTTAAATTAAAGATGACAAGAAATAATGCCCTTGGTTTAATCCTTTATCTGAGTGTAAACAAATGAAAATTTGTGCATGAAGTAACATGACGACTGGACTACTTGTATATAGAGGCTAATGACTTCACATTAATTGCCTTACTATATGTGTGTTGCATCCATAATGCAACGTACATATCCTTAAGGACATGTATGACACTATGCATTATGGAAAGGGCCACTACCTAGACTGGTTTCGACCTTTATTGAGGTCTCATCAGTGGGAGCCAGACCCAGAAGCGCTACCAAGGTTGAAGTAATGCAGAAGTCATATTTCCAAATACAAGTAGTCAAAAGGTATCGCACCTTGTTACTAAAATACTCTGGATTAGAGAAAGATGCTTGAAAGGTTTTTTTTCACTTGGTTATACTATAAATTAAAGATACCAAGAAATTATATTCTTTTTTTAAGGTTACACGTTGATCAGCATTCATATTTACGAATTTAGGGACACAAAACACACATGTTGAAATGATTATTTTACTTATTATTAATAAAATAACACTTGATGTTTCGCCCCCCTGTATTGAGGTCATCATCAGAAAGATACATGTGTATAGGAAACCAAGCTACATGCTTTTGCACTCTATAAAGCTAAATTAAATCTATGCTGTTAATTAATCTTTTTCTTAGCCTGACCTCTAGTGATATAAAAAATAAATAAAAATAAAGATGAAAAAAAAAAAAATAAAAAACTAAAATAAACTCTGCTAAGTTTTCCTGTACTGAGATTCTTCTGGATTTGTACAGTTCAGATTGTCATACTACGATTTTCTTTTGGACTTGTACAGTTCAAGTTGCTATTGAATGTTAATGGGGGTGGGGTGAACACTTCACCAACTCTTCTTGTCTTGTATTGAGATTTTTCTTTGGCTTATTCTGGTTGCTATAAAGGTTTCAGATGGGTCCTCCACATTCTTGGAATGGTTAGACCATCATTTTTGTTCAGATTTGGATTATGTTTGAGCATTTCACGTGCTTCTTTAAATTTCTTCTCGAACCAGGTTTTGGTGTGGTGTAGGGACTTGGTACCGTTCCAATCAATTCTGTGGTATGTTTGGAATGCATGGTCAGAAAGGCCGGTTTTTCCAAAATGGAGGTATTTAATGTGTCGTTTGTATTCATCCTTCCTAATTGGGATGGTTCGCCCTGTTTCCCCTATATATGATAGGTTACATGTGCATTGTATTTTGTAAACCCCTGGGTGGGCTGGGTGTGGAAGAGGATCTTTGGAAGAACTGAGTGGGTGTCTTAATTTTGTCTGGAGTTTAAAGGTAGTTTTGATGTTGTACGTGTGTAGTGTTCTGTCTATTTTTTCGGAAATGCCTCTAAGGGTATGGAATAGCATTCTTGAAATCTTTTTTGTTTTTAGTGGTATCTCTGTGGAGAATCTTGTGAATAGTTTTTTTACTGTATCCATTTTTTATAAATGTATGGTTGATCTCGTATTCCTGGTTTAGAGCTTCTTCATTTGAAGAAATAGTTTGAGTTCTGTGTTTAAGGGTGCTTATGACCCCTAGTTTTTGTGTTGGGTGGTGATAAGAATTTTTGTGTATGTACTGGCCTGTGTGTGTGGGTTTGCGGTAGACTGAGGAGAGACAGCCTGAGGGAAGACATGTGACGAATGTATCTAGGAACGGAAGAGAGTTGTTTTTTTCTATTTCAATGGTGAATTGGATACTTTTGTGTTGTTTATTCAGGTGGCTAAGGAATGTATTTAGTGCTTTGCAGCCATGGGGCCAAATGGCGAAAATATCGTCGACGTATCTGAGCCAAATTTTGGGCTTTAGGCACGCTGACTCTAGAGCTCTTTGCTCAAAGTCTTCCATATAAAAGTTAGCTATTGGGGGTGGGGAGGAAATGGTGAACCCATGGCTGTACCATCTTTTTGAAGGTAAATATTGTTTTGCCACATGAAATATCCAGAGAGCAGAGTACATGGGCAAAGAGGGCCGTGATGTCATGTGGAAATGTGTTCTGTAGGAGCATGATAGCATCATTGATCGAGACATTGGTGAAAAGGGAAGTTATGTCAAAGCTGATTAATAAATCTTGGTCGTTGAGTGTAATGTTTTTAATTTTGTTTATGAAATGTGTATTTTTTATGTATGAAGGGAAATGACCTACCAATTCCTTGAGTGTGGCCTCTAATTTTTTTGGCTAAGTGGTAATTCGGGTTGTTGATTCCTTCAACAATCGGACGTAGTGGTATGTCTGTTTTGTGTATTTTTGGGAGGCCATAAATTCTGGGCACACGTACATAATGAGGTATTAGTTTTTTAGTTGTTTCTTCTGACCATGTGTGTGTTAACGGATTTAATTAATTCAGTAGTTTTCTTTTTGATGCGTTTCATGGGGTTGTAGTTTACCATTTGGTAGGTGTTGTGGTCCGATACCAAGTGGTTCATTTTTTCTATGTAAGTTGTCCGATCTAAAACAACAGTGGCATTCCCTTTATCTGCTTTTATGATTATAATGTCCTGGTTATTTTTTAGGGATTTGAGGCCAGTTTTTCCGTTTTGTTTAGGTTGCTGCTTAGTTTTTTGTTTGAATTTAGTATACAAATATTTCCATATTTTGTCAGCTAAATTGGTGGGGAAGGATCTTAAACCTCTCTCGCTATGATAAATGATATAAAGTTTGTTTACTGACCTTGGCGCAATGGCGTAGTTTAGACCTTTCTCCAGCAGTGCGAGTTCACCTTGGGTGAGATTTTAGTTTGATTGGTTGATAACTGGGCTGTGGTCTGATGGTGGTTAGTTGCTCCTAACTTCATTTGTGGGTGATTTGCTGCTCCTTGTGATGTCAGTTTGTGATTGGCTGCTCCTTTCAAATCCAGAAGAATCTTAGTACAGGAGAACTTTAGCAGAGTTTATTGTAGTTTTTTATTTATTTATTTTTTATCTTTATTTTTAGTTTTTATTTATTTATTTATTTATTTATTTATTATTATTTCTTTTATCACTGGAGGTCAGGCTAAGAAAAAGATTAATTAACAGCGTAGATTTAATTTACCTTTATAGAGTGCAAGAGCATGTAGTTTGGTTTCCTATACACATGTATCTTTTTGATGATGACCTCAATACAGAGGTCGAAACGTCAAGTGTTATTTTATTAATAAGTAAAATAATCATTTTAACACGTGTGTTTTGTGTCCCTAAATTTGTAAATATGAAATTATATTCTTGTTATATTATATTATATTCTTATATAAGATGTATATAAGAAATAAGATTATATAAGAATATAATTTCTTGGCATTTTTAATTCATAGTATAACCAAGTGGAAAAAAAACTTTCTAACATTATTGTTCCTAATATCCAGGGCACCTTGGAAAAAATCTCTACTATCTCTGCACTGCATTCAAACTTGATCTGAAGCTGGCTGCCCTCATCCACTCTCCCAAGGATCCTCTGCCTCATCTCTCTGTTCCACATATTTACTTGGTTCCTTGTTTTTTACAACTTATTGTATTCTGGTCAAATTGGGAGATCTACAAAACATCTGCCTAGAACAATAAAATACATCTGCCACTATAAATATGATAAGTCATGTCTAGCTGACCATGCCTTTGGATACCTTGCACAGAATCAAATGGTATGAAAACTATGCTTCACTGCAACAAATACAAATTTGAAAGACTTATTTTACAATCAGCAGATTTAAGAAAACTAACTTAATCTTAATAAATATGGTTGTTTTAATCTTTCCAAGATTTGGAATTCTTAGACTTCCTACCCAGCAGCTAAGGCCAGCCAGCTGTACCCATAGAGAGTGATGAAATATAGAATTGATAAAATTTTTTTTAAATTATATATTTGTGCTGTTTTTATTCCATTAAACCTAATGATGATTTTGAATAATTGAATTAAATCATTGTTATTAAGTACTAATGAATCTTGAACAAGTTGATCAATTTTTGAAACATCTTTAATGGGATGGGTGTGTGTGTGTGTAATCCTGAAAGTCCATAAAGGTGAATCTTTCAATATAGCATCTCAGGATATAACAAGAAATGAATCATTATTTTTGTTCTATTTCAGGAAATAAATGTGCGATACTATTGTACTGTGGAATGTTTGTTTGCTAATGTAATGTAATACTTAGGCTGTATGAAGGATGCTGCGATCTATGTAAACACTGCTTACAAAGATCGCAGCATATTAAGAGTATTTCATATGGTATACTGATTATTCTTTCATGCTGGATTATTTGTTACACTGACAACTCAAGACTCCTATATACAGACACATTTATGAGTATAAGAATAATGGTAGTGGATAGTCAGTCTCCATCCTTTAGTAGTTACTAATAGCTGAACATAAGCCTGGTGATGATTTCATAGGCACCAGGGGGGGGGGGGGCATTGAGAAAGCACATGACAGACATCCCTAGTTATATCATGTTACCAAATCAAGTTATTATTGTCTGAAGTAGTGAGAGTGGTAGAGTAGTTTTTAGCATGGTTACAAAAAAAAAACAACTAAATTTCAAGTGAGAAACACTATTTGTCTATTCCCAAAATCGTAACTAGAACTTATTAAGAATAATTTTGATTGAAACTACTAAATTAGTATGATAACTCCTTCCTACCTTCTAAATGACCAGTACCAACACATCTGTTGAGAAGTCTCTGGAAAATTTTAGTGGAATCCCTTTATCTACTGTCACATGTATCCCTCAACATTTTTTCCTTTATGCTGTATTGATGAAAAACCTGATTTCCAAGAAACATAAACACACTCTCACCTAAACTTTTAAGAACTAGTTTACAAGGGCTGTTTAAAAAGTTTGGTAAATTTCCAATAGACAGCGACATAATTCATTCATTCATACCAGTGTCTGCACGTATCATCTTTTTCATGATCCCTGGCAAAATTTTAGCGACGTGCAATGTGTAGCTCTCGTTTGACAAACATTTAAAATCACCATGTTCGCATTTTTCTTTTGGATAAATGAGTTTAAACATGCTCATAAGTCCATCGAAGATGAAGCATGCTCCAGATGCCTGACTGAAGTTACTACAAAGGAAATTATTAACAAAATCCATGGTATCATTATGGAAGACCACCGAGTGAAAGTGATTGAGATTGCTGAGATTGTAGGCATCTCAACTGAACAAGTGTATAATATCCTCCATGAAAAAGCTGTGCACGATTGTTGACTGTCGATCAAAAACGCATGCGAAAAGACATTTCAGCGTAGTTCTTGGCGATGTTTAATCGCAATTTGCAGGATTTTTGTGTCAATTCATGACTGTAGACAAAACTTGGATCCACCACTACACACCTGAGCCCAAGCAGCAGTCAAAATAGTGGACAATGCCTGGTGAAAGAGCACCGAAAAAAGCAGAGACCATTTTGTCATCTGGGAAGGTGATGGCTACTGTTTTATGCGATTCCTAAGGAATTATCATGATAGACTATTTGGAAAAGGGTAAGACAATAACAGGAGTCTATTATGCATCATTGTTGGACTGTTTAAAAGAAGAACTGAGGAAAAAACGGCCAAGATTGGTGTACCAAAAAGTGCTCTTTCATCAAAACAATGCACCCTCCCACACATCGGCCGCTGCAATGGCAAAATTCCACAAATTGAGGTTCGAATTGGTTCCACATCCACCATATTCACTTGGCCCCGTGTGACTTCTTGTTCCCAAACTTAAAAATTTGGCTCTCTGGGAAAAAATTTTCTTTGAACGAGGATGCCATCAAGTTGTCAATGACTATTTTGCACAATTTGACAAATCCTACTTTGATGAAAACATTGGAAACTCACTGGACCAAATGTGTAGACTTGGATGGAGACTATGTTGAGAAATAAAGGTTATTTTTTTCCAAAAAAATCTGTTTAACTTATTTTTTCACCAAACTTTTCAAACAACCGTCGTACTCAGCCTGAGAAAATTGATTTTATTAGTAACAAGGAGCCATGCCTTTTCCATGAAATAATATGTGTGGTGAACCATCTATAGTATTTGGCCATCTTTATGGAATCAAAATTGTTCTTATTGGTTTTTGGATACATCTGTTCACTCCTTTCATTTCTCTTTTGCTTGATACTGCACAGTTTCCTAAACTGTTAAGGGTGGTCAGTCTTATGATAATATTCAGCCATTTGTATCCTCACCTCTCATTTTTGCATTATAGAAATTCCGTTTAGGTTACTTAGTTCCTACTTCCTACCTTCTATGCAACACAGTTTACATACTGGTAAAAAGGCATACAATTTAAGCAAAAAAATTCCTAGAATTTTATAACCCCAGATACTATGGCTTCACAAGCTGACATTTTAAACTGCTCTGACATATTTGTATACTTAGTTACTGACTGCGGATTGAAAATTGCATTATGAAAACTGATACTCAAAGGATAATGTTTCATTGGAAGAAAATTATCCATTAACAAAAGCTGTCCAAAGATTATAGACATTGGCTGTAGTTGTGGTTTAGATGTTGGCAGTTGTTTATGATGAATTTTTAATTGGCATGTGAAGAACAAAATAAATTATAATTTATTAAGCAGGTGGTATTTTCCTGGATTTCAGACCAGTTATTTATTTGTGCTTCATGGATGCTGGTTTGATATTCATTAAAAATAAAGCTCAAGTACTTTTAACAGCTACGTATTTATACACTTAACTCTTGCTATAGTGAACTCCGCAATAGTTTGTCAGAAGGTTTGATATAGAGTTTTTAATAGCTTTGGTTAGGACTACCCAGTACTTTTTTATAGTTAAAAAGTTCGTGTTTAGTGGTGTTTGCTGTAGTGAGAATTGACTGTATATTGATTATTAGAAAATGGTGGGGTGTAGTTACTTATTTGAAAGGATCTATTCAAGATTTACTCTACTTCTAATTATATTTTCCATTTTCTAGTACAAGACCAGAAAGGTATAAAGTAGTAAATCATAAAATTGCGAATCAGGGGTGGTCCATAGTCTGCTTTACATTTGATGACTGGGAAAAATTATCTAAAACTCTTCGAAAGAGCAAGTCTGTACACGATAAGAGACTTTTGAAAGAACTTGATGAGAAATATATACCAAGTTTAGTGCAGATTATTGCTCAAAGGGTTAGTAAATCTCTTTTTTCATTCATTTCATTTGTTTATATGTGCATACTTTAATGAATAATTTTAATTATAAAATTCTATAATAAACAGGTTAACATTTTTACAGGACAGACTTCTCAGAAAGAAAATGCTAGTAATGACTCCTCGTAGAACTTCAGCAAGAATTGATAAAATAAGACAACAGAAGGAGGAAGAGGTAAGAGAGGAGGAGCATTGTCTTATATAAAAGGATCTGAAAGCTATCCATTCTTATATTACTTTTAAACTGCCTTCATTTGGTGATATTAACATAAATAATAATATAATATCTTTTCTTATTGTGAACCAAAGGGTTCAGGTTCCTGTATGTCAAATCTCATGAAAAATATAAAAACCACCCACTAATTGAACAGATTGCTTCTTGCAAACCATAATTCAGAAATAACAATGAAAGATGATTTCATATTCAAGTCATTCCAGGTATGCAGTTGCACACTTGCAGAATAGCAATATCACCATTATTATATTTTTGCATTTATTCCTGTTAAAGGCTCCCCTAATTGTTTCCTGGCTTCCCGTGATTCCTAAAATTAAATACAATATACCAACACTTCATGAAGAGGATACTTTTCAACGTGTAAACATTGCATCACATTCACATTAATAGCCTGGGTGTGCTGTCACAAATACAGACACCTTTGAGTCCTTTGAACAGATGTGCAAACAGATGACCTGCTCAAACTCTGAGACTTTGAGCAGGTCAAAGTCTCAGAGTTCCAGTGTTTTAAACCAACCAGAAGGTGAGGCAAGGTATGCACTGAGACAGTAGCACCTAGAAATCAGTGGCTGTGATTGGGTTAACCAATCCAATTGAACATTGTCATTTGTCATAAGTTGGTGTTTTTGCTTTCTCAATTTCATCTGTTTTGCATGCGTGAAGTGTGAACTGATGTGTTTAGGACACCGAAATAGACAAATTTTTAATATGTAATTTTCTATAAATAATTTATAACTTTTTTTTGCCTATATTTACAATGGAAAACAGTGTTCACGATCTACTGAATATCCAGTTTTCTGCCAGAGCCTTTGCAGATTATATGATTGTAATCTAAGGATGTAAGCCTTGTCCTCTTCTTCCAAATTTACTATTATACATGTTTACACCTTTGAGTAATTCATATATATACCAACCAAATATAGCATTCTCCTTCATTATTGTTTTCTAATATATCTTAAAATAAACAGTTTCTAATATATCTTAAAACAAACAGACAAACACGTCTCCACTCTGTGTAGATTTGGTTACAATTAATTGCATCGGACCACTTAAGATAAGTGCTGATGTGCTGTCACACTCTTACATCAATTATATGGTCAAATTGACATAAGTTTTGTAGTGCGGGTTGCATAAGCCACACGACAGCATACTCAACCGAAATGTGCATGTGACACCACTGATTGATATATATATATTATATATATATATAAATTTATGTGGCTCCCACCTATGAAAGGTTATATGCAAATCCATAATACATTTTTTCTTTATTTTTATCAGTTTTATATATTATTTCATATTTTTAAAATATGTTTTTTACATAGTTCAGAAACCCTGCTCTAGACACCAAACATAGAACTTTTTCAAGCCACTTCAGGCCTCCAATAAGCAGGAGGTAGTCACATGGTGATGATGAAATTTATCTCCCAACTAAACACAATTACATTATCCATGCCCACAGTGAGATATAATAAAGGTAAGAATTTAAAGTGTTAGAAAGCATTTTATATATCCCCAACTATTGAAAGGTTGTAAACATTTAGTGCATTAATACCATGGGGTGGACTCAGGATTTTTTTTTTCTGTTGTTATTAATTTTGGTTGTGTGTGGTTTATAAAAGCAAGTGGCATTAAACGTGCTATTAGAATTGGAGATATCAAATCTAGCTGTTTGCTTTATGCGATGATGTTGTACTCCTGAACACATTCAGTGCAGGTCTCAAGGATTCCCTAACTAAATTGAATAATGCTGTAACAAATTTGGCATGAAAATCACCACTAAAGAGACAAAAATTATGAAAATAGGCAGAAACATAGAAAACTTCAGCCGCATTCTCAATGCAGATCCTATAGAAATAGTGAAATGTTTCAGCTATTTAGACACAGTTTTTAGTTAAATCAGAAAATAGACAACAGAATAAGTAAAGCTGGTATGGTGAGCAGCCAGCTGAATAAATTTATATGGAATAAGAGAGAAATTAGCCAGGATACCAAACTAGCAATATACAAGACAGTGTTTAAACTACTTTTAAGTTATGGATCTGAGAGTTGGGTTAGAAATAAAGCATTTGATCAAAGACTAGAGACCACAGATATGAGGGTTCTGAGAAAAATTACAGGAGTGAACCAACGGCAACTATGGCAGAATCATATTAAAAATGATATTAGAAAGGAACTTGATATTATTTGCATTCAAGAGTGTCAGCAGAGCTAATCCAAGGTGATATGGCTTACATAGAATGGGAGAGGAAAGGTCAGCAAAACAGGTGTTTGATGCTAAGATGGCGGGAAAAAGACCAGAGGAAGACCGAGATCTTAGGTGGATTCATTCATTTAGAAGTATCTTCAATCAATTAACAACCATGGGTTCAATGCTCATAGGTGTCTGATGCCATCTTGATATGATTCTTCCATTGCATTCTATTTTGTGCAATTTGTTTGTGTACAGCATTTCTGCATCATTTGACAATGTCATCTCCCCATTCTCTGTTTGGTCTTCCTCTTTTGTTCTTTCCTTCAATCATCCCAACGGGCAGCATTTTTAATTTTCTCTCATCATTCATTCTACATATATGGCCAAATAGATGCAGTTTCCTTTTCATTATTTTCTGGATCAGGTTTTCTTTTGGTTGTATTCATCTATAGATTTTCTCATTGTTGACTTTCTGGATCCAGCTTATTCTCAAGATCTTTCTATAGCACTTCCTCTTAAATGCTAATATCCTCCTTTCAGATTCTCTCAGGAGTACACAGGCCTCACATCAATAGAGCATGCTGCTGAAGATATAGGTTTCCACAGTATGCAATTTAGTGTGCATCTTTATAGCTCGGCTCTTCCATATTTTGTCCATGGCTTTTAAGATAGCTGTTGCTCTGGCTATTCTCATTTATATCTTTATAAACAGCCAAGGACAATAAACTGATCTGCAGACAGATCAGTTTATTGTCCGCATCATAGGATTCCAAGACTGCCCATGTTATATTTTAGTCAATATTATTAAAGGCATTTTGGTAGTCCACAAAAAAGTAATATATCTTTTTGTTCTTTTTTCGAGCTTTTTCTGCTATTAGTCTTAGTGCAAGCATTTGTTGCACTGTACTTTGATCTTTTTGAAATCCGACTTGCTCATCAGGAAGATGTGCCTCCATATGACCTTTCAGGCGTTAGTGCAATAGTTCTGTAATTGTAATTATTGAGAACAACCAAGACTGATTTTTTCCATTCTTCAGGGGCATACCATGATCTCCATATTGCATTACATAGCTTATGCATTTCTTTTACAACCAGTTCTTCCCCATATTTTAGTATCTCACCTATTATGTTGTCATTTCCAGGACTTGTTGTTCTTGAGATGTTTTATAGCCTTACTCACCTTCTCTTCCAAATGTGATTTCAGAAGTATCTTAGAAGAAATGTTACAGATGACATTTCTGATTGCTGAAAAGATAAATATAGAGCTTACTCTATGCTCCATATTAACTCATTTACAACAGTGGATTAAATCTGTTTATCTTTAATTGGTACAGGTGTTACTTCAGCAAGACATAAAACTACATTCTTTCTTAGACCAAACCAGATTTGGCTTGGTTGGCAGGAAAAAGACCCAGAGGAAGACCAAGATATAGGTGGATTGATACAGCAAAAAATACCTTTAGAAGACAGAAATATAAGACCTGATAATATTGGAGTCTTGACATTTAACAGACTGATTTGGAGGAAAATTGTAGAAAGGAAGTTGGTAATGATGTAAATTTTTCATGTAGTACTGTCATATCCTGTACACTCCCTGAGGGTATATATCAGGAATTTTATGATGATATACAAGTAAAAGAATAAATGACCATGGAAGAATTACTTTAATGGATATATTTAAGCTAGGAAGTGCCATGGAAGAATGGTGTGTTTGATTTAGTAAGAATCCAGGCAGACTCTAACTCAGATATTCGGTGGCGGGGGGTGATGTGACAGTACAGATACATCTGTACTATAATATCCCCTTGCAATATTAAAGCTATTGCAAGAGATTGATTTGAATGCCACAGTGGGATTGCATGTGATATAGATGCTGAAGGAACTTGAAAAAGATTTGACAGTGCCTTGACCTGGTTGTTGGATCTCAGCACATGCATGATTCCTAATGATTGGAAGCAAAGCAAGGTGAATATGATTCAGGACCTTCCTGGAGTCACAGGACTCATCATGGGGGCCCATCCTAGAAAACACACAGATATCTAACATTGCACAGTCCTAATATCATTTTTGTTATCCACCTCTGCACTCTTTCCAAGGTTAATTTATCTCCTTCAAATCCTGGGAAACAAATCTGAGCAAAGTAGTCCAGGTATAGTCTGATCAGGACTTTATACAATTGGAATCACAACTCTTCTGGTCAGCATCCTTTTCAGTACTGTAGCAATCCTCTGGGTTACTTTCACCACTTTGTAGTATGTAATTCAGTTAAACTTTACATTTAACTGAATTACACTGACATCCCTCCCCCTCACCCGTATTCATTTTCCCATCTGTCCAGCTTATTCAAATTCTCTTGAAGTGCTACAATATCTGCACTATTACTAATAACCCTTCCCAACTTCACATCATTTGCAAACAACTGAATGTGCGTGTGTGTTATGTTCCATTGAGTTGTTTTAGACTCCTGGTGATCCCACAAACATACACTCTCCATTCAGATTTGTCCCTGACCATGCCTTTCAGAATTTCCAGGTGCGCTCCAGTTGCTTCTTTAACTCCATCCACCCAATCTAATTCTTGGTCTTCCTCTTCTCCTGCTTCTATCAACTTTAGCAAGCATCATCATCTTCTCCAGACTGTCATTTGCTTGCATAATATGTGCGAAGTATGACAATTTTTGCTTGATGATCATAGCTTAGAGGAAGCAATCTGGCTTTATTCTGTCTATCACTGATTTATTGGTTTGCTTTTCAGTCCATGGTATTCTTATTAAGCATCTCCAAACCCATAATTCAAACGCATCTATCTTCCTTCTTTCACTCTTTCTCAGGGTCCAACTTTCACATCCATACAGTACCACAGGGAATGCCATTGATTTCACGATTCTGATTTTTGTTGCAAGGCTAATATCTTTATCTTTAAAGATCTTGCTTAAATTTGTCATTGCTTTCTTACCGAATAATAATCTAATTTCTTCAGTACAATAACCATCTTTATCAATTCAGGATCCTAGGAGCCCACAATTGTTAACTGCTTCCATTTTCTCCCCATCTACTTAAAAATCATTAAGTTCACATGTCTTTTTGAGGTTAAGTTTAAGACCATATTTAGCACTTTCTTCTTTAACTTTCATAATAAGTTCCTCCAGATCTTCTTTGCATTCTGCTAGCAAGGTGGTATCATCTGCATACCTCAAATTATTAATATTTTTTTTCACCAATTTTAATTCCAACTGAAGATTCCTCCAGCCCTGCCATTCTTAAAATGTATATTCGTTGTACAAGTTAAACAGGTACGGAGATAAAATACATCCTTGTTGCACCCCTTTATCTATTGTGAAATACTCAGTTTCTCCAAGATCTGTTCGGACAGTAGCTTCTTGTTCATAATAAAGATTCCTCAGAAGGATAATGAAATGCTCTGGGACTCCCATTGTTCTTGACACATTCCACAGTTTCACATGATCTATAGAGTCAAAAGCCTTGCTATAGTCAAGGAAACAAAGGTAGACATTCTTTTGATATTCCTGTGCTCTTTCTTTATCCATCTCACATTGGCGATTTGATCTCTTGTTCCTCTGCCTTTTTGAAATCCTGCCTGTTCATCTGGCATTTCTCTCTTCATGAATGGTTCCAGTCTTTTCTGAATGATCTTAAGTAAGACTTTACTTGCATCAGAAATCAGTGATATAGTTCTGTAATTTTGGCACTCTCTTGCATCGCCTTTCTTCAATAAAGGTATATAAACTGATTTTTTCCATTCCCTAGGCCATGTAGTTGTAATCCAAATTCGCTGACATAGAGCTGTTAAAATTTTAACTGCCTATTTTCCTAGGGCTTTGAGCAAATCAATAGGTATTCCATCTCCTCCTGGTGCCTTCTTGCTGGATAGCTGTTGCAGTGTGCACTTCACTCTCCATTGGTGCTGGCTCCTGTGTATAATCCTTCAAATGTCTCAGTAATTTTGGAGTCCTTTCTGTAAAGGGCTTCTGTATACTCTTTCCTCTTTCTTTGATGTCTGTAGCTTCTGTAAGATATCCTTTGTGTTTACTTTCCAATATCTTGGCACTAAACTTCCTTGTTAGTTCTCTGATCTTTTTGAAAAGATCTCTTGTTTTTCCTTTCTTGTTTTGGTCTTCTATTTGTTGGCATTCCTGATTAAAATATTTTTCCTTGTCTCTTCTTGCTTGTCATTGAAACTCTGCATTCAAATGCCATACTTCCTGCAAATTTCCTGTGGCCTTCATTTTCTTCCTTTCCTGAGCAGTTTTGATGGCATCTTCTGACAGCCATTTAAACTTCTTACAAACTGTTGGAATATCCTTCTTTGCTTCTGTTTTTATTATATCTTTAATCTTTTCCCATAGTTCATCTGGTTCTCTTTCACACAAATTGAGTGTGTTGAATCTGTTCTGTATGCTAATATTGTATTCAGCTGGTATGTTTCCAAGATCATATCTGATCGACATTTGTGTTGTTTTCAATTTCCTTAATTTTTTTCATGTATCATAGCCACTAATAACTCATGGTCTGTTTCTCAGTCTGCACCTGGAAAAGTCTTGACAGACTGAATTGCACTTCTCCATCTTTTTTGTCCAAGTATATAGTCAATTTGATTTCTGTATTGTCCATCAGGTGATATCCATGTGTACAATCTTCTTTTGTGCTGTTTAAAGCAAGTGTTAACAACAAACAAAGAATTCTCTGCAAAAAAACTCAACTAGTCTCTTCCCTGCAGTGTTAAGAATACCTAAACCAAAACGACCTGTTATTCCTTGTTCCTCAGTCTCTCCCACTTTTGCATTCCAATCTCTGATAAGTAGCCATAAATCTCGCTCTGGTGCTGCATCTATCACTTCTTGTAACTTGCCATAAAATTCTTCAATGTCTTCTTCTGGTGCCTCTGTAGTAGATGCATAAACCTGAATGATGGTCATATTCATTGGATGTCCACTCACTCTAAGAGATATGATTCTGTCACTCACTGGATTATATACTAATACATACCTAGCCATCTTTTTCCTGAGTAAGAAAGATACTCCATTTTTACGACTTGTCTCATGTCCTGAGTAATACACGTATAGTCCCCTGACTGAAAATGACCCATTCCTGTCCATCTAAGTTCACTTATTCCCAATATATCCAGCTTCTTGCACTCCATTTCCAGCTTACCTTGGTTCATACTCCTAACATTCCAAGTTCCAATCCTGTGGTTTCTTGTGAAACAGGGAGCCTCCCTTTACCAACCAGCAATATCTGTGACCAAGCTTCCTTCCGGGTTTGACCTGGACACATAGTAAAAACTAGCTCTACTTGTGGAAACCCTCTGTTCTTCCCCAGTTGCATGTTGGATGCCTTCAGGCCTGGGGGTCTTACCATCCTGCACCATATCGTACTTTCTCATTTTTGGTATGTTCTTGCAAGGTACAGAGGTGATTTGTCATTGCCTTCCTCTGGAATATTTTTCGACTTTCCAGTCTAGATCCGCACTGTTCTGTGAAAACAACTGAATATCCTGCAATCCATGTCACTGATATAAAGATTAACAATACAGGCTTCAGTACTGAGTCTGTGTGACCCCATTTCTAACCTTCTGTTCTCTCATGCACAACTCTGATATCTATGTGCTGTAACTTAAATATCAGCTTATCATATGGCACCCTGCCAAATGCCTTTGTAAAATCCAGGAAAATGACAATATGCCTTTCCCTCATCAACGGCTCTTGTTACTTTGTTATAAAAAAAAAGGCAGTCAACAAGAGTACCCCCTTAACAAAGACATGCTGACTCCCACAGATAACATTACCCTCATCTGTCCAATGTTGTATAATGATCCCTTACTAATTTCATCAAATCTTAACTACTGATGAAATGCCAACTAGTGTATAGTTTTCACATTCCATTCTACCACCACTCTACTGTAATGGCACTATCTTACTTTCTTTCCACTCTCCTTTGGCACCTTTTACAGAGCTAGATTCTCATTGAAAAGACAAGTCATTAGAGCTGTCAGTTCTTTAGCACATTCCCTTAAAACACCTGTGATGAAATCCCATCCAATCCCATTACTTAATTGGCATCCAGAGTATTCGGTATTTAAAACATATCCTCCTCTTGCACTTGTAGCATTGAATCCTCCCATCCATCCATCATTAAACCTACTTCTCCAGTAAGAAATACTCAAAGTGCTCATTAAACAACACCACTATGTGATTTGCATCAGTCAGTCTACTCCCACCTTTGTTTAACAATATCATTCTTCCGCAATCATTTCTTTTTCTGGCCACATAAAAAACGAATTTGTTAGACTCATTGCTTTTGATCTCAGGGATAATCTCTTCTCATATTTCACCTTTACTTTCCTGGCCTGAGTCTTATATTCTTCATTCATCTGCTCTCCACCCCTCTCCTTTTATCTTTTCCATAAGCTGTTTTTCACCTGTAATTCTCATTTGATATTGTTGTCATCCACTTTAATTCCGACTTTGGTTTATTTCTCGCAATATACAACTTGCCATTTCTGCTAATAAATATTTCTTTGCCAGTTTCCATACAGTGATGATACCCTTCCATTCCTCTATGAAACTGCCTCAAGCTGATTTCTAAGATTATTCTACACCTGCCTTATAATTCCATATAAATTCCTTTTTCTTTGATACTCTTATATGTGTATTCATCCTCCAAGGCAAAACCACATGGTCACTCTCTCCAACTGGGATTAGAGATGACATCTCAGTTACAATCAGATCTTCTGTTGCTATAACCAAATACAAAACTCTTTAATCTCATGTTCCTTCTCCTACATGTTGCCTGCGACATTTGTCCCTCAAGAATTCAAAAATTTCATACCCTTACTACTACTACTTTCAGTTTCCTTTTCACAATGGTTAAATCTTCCATAACAATCGGAAAACTGTTTGCCCATGCCAGCAGCTAACTCAGGAACCAGTTAAAAGAAAGGTTGCAAAGAGTTTCTCTACTCCACGACTGGAATCAAATTTAGAATGGTCTTCAGGTGGCCTAGCTGTGGATGCCATTGCTATTTCTACAAGGCTACACAGGCCTGTGCCTTGAAGAATTGAAACTTACTGAAATCAAGAGTTTATCAGCTTCTTATTAATGGTAAATATGTCCAGGTAGTTTTATTAGAAAAAAAATGTTTTCATCCTAAATATCTTGACAAGGCATGAGAGAGGGAGAGAGACATTTATGGATGCTCACTGATAGAAAGCATCAGAAGTCGTGTAAACCCTTGTACTGTGGTTAAGTAATTACATTATCAGATTCCATTTGTTCAGCATAATTTATTATATAATATTATAATTTAGGTGTATAGTAAATCTAGTTTGAAAGCTAATTACAGGGTGTTCGGGATAAATTTGACATATTTATAATTAATTATATTTTTCCGTAAGTTACATGTATTAACACACACTTCTCTTCATTTAAAAGTTTGGATCCTTCTTCATTCATATACAAGATGTCAGAAAGGATGGATAGCTGGAACCCACCTGAATCATGGAAGAGAATAACTTGTATCATGATGATTCGTGCCCGCCATCAAAATAAGGATATTACGACTGCTGCCCAATGCTCCCTGAATACAGTAAAAACAATCAGGCATGAACTAGAGACTTGCAATGGTGACTACGAGGATGTAGCAAGAAGAAAGATCCCTAGCAGACTATCTGATTGCGTTCGTACAGCAGAATTCCTCGCAAATCTGCAGGAACAGGTATTGAAGAACCCTGGCATTGGAATTCGGGCTTTGTTCGTGGAGTTGCTAACTGCAGTCAAGCCCTGGATAACAAGGGTAGCCAATGGTAGGCCGTATGTATGGCAGCAGGATTCGGCCCCTTGCCACACCTCTGGGAAAAGTCAAAAATGGTTGTCTGAAAATTTCTACGACTTCACCAGTCCAAATGTTTGGCCTCCAAACTCCCCAGACCTTAACCCCATGGATTATTTTGTATGGGGCGCAGTTGAAAAAGACACCAATCGCACTTCCAGTAATACAAAAGCCCAGTTAATGGATAAAATTAAAACAGTTTTTGCGGCCCTTCCCAGGGAGACTGTAGTATCAGCTTGTTCGAGGTTCCGAAGCAGAATTGAAGCTGTGATCGATGCTAATGGTGGTTATTTTGAGTAAATCTTCTTGATAGTATTGTAATTAACTCTGCCTGTAATGTTTTTTTGTCAATTCATTAAATTTAATAGATACAAAGAAGATTTTCTTTTTCCTTACGAAACTGTCAAATTTATCCCGAACACCCTGTATATGGGATACTTGGCCCAGAATATATGGTTTTTGTTTATGGTAAATTTTTATTGTGACATAATAAAGAAAATGAATGTAATAGGTTATATTATTTTCTGTTATTTTTTATAATAGTTTTTAAATATTCTCTTTAACAATGTATTGTGTCCCAAAGATTAAATGCTTGTTGTTTAATCATGTGAATTTCTTTGTTTACAGGATAAAATGGCCAATTTAGCAGCAGAAGAGGAAAGGATTAAGAGAGAAAAAGATGAAGAAGATAGGAGAATACAAGAAGAAAAAGGAAGAAAGAAAAGAGAAATCATTGAAAGAGCAAAACGAGCAGAAGAAAGGCAAAGAGCTATGGAAGGTATTTGAAATGTTTGTCACTGAATGATATGTGAACATGATAGTTAAGTGGAATAGAAATACTCTAGCAAAACACAATCTGGTCTTGGTTTGAGTAAGAGAGAAGCTCGCTTTTCTCACTGAAGGCTGTTGGTTCAATGCATGTTAGTGAGATATATAGGTGTGTGTGTAGATGATTTTCATTACCCAGTTTTTACTCCACTCCCCTTGCATATTGAATGGGCAAAAAAAAAAAAAAAAAAAAAAAAAAACGTGCTTTCCTGGCTTTCTAACATGTTCCACCCAGTGTACTAATACTGTGTTTTAGGCTGGTCACTTTTCACTGCAGTACTCCCATTCAATAAACTAACTAAATTAAAGATCTTCAGATATGTGCATAACTTTTCCATATATCTGACATTAAGATAAACTTATTTTAATCTATAGTGAATTCCATTTCCCATCCTCTGAAATGTATTTTTAACTGTTTTTCTGTTAATTTCATAATAGACAATAATTTTTCATTCAAATAAAAACTAAAACATGAGGGAAAAAAAGACTTTTCTTGTCTGGATTCTTTTTGTTTTCAGAAGTTGATCCCAAACTTATAATTTTTGAACAGCTGGTTGTGATATCTACATGAAATGTCAAGCATGTGATATTTGCTTGAAAAGAAATGATCACCAATTCTCGTGCTCACTTAGCAACTACAACAGTACCATTTGGGATGACATCTGGGATTTCTGTTTTTTCTATCATCTGATTCTTCTTCATGTAGCTTCCTCACTGAGAGGGTGCAGCACCATGTCCTTCTAGTTATCTCTGTTGATGGCTTTCCTTTTTGTTTCTGCATAGCCATGTGATCCTGTCCATGATCTTATATCTTCAAACTAACCATGTCCTTTGTTTTTTACCTCTTAATCCTTTTCCCATAATTTTTCCTTCTAAAACTATTAGTATCCTCTGTCCTGCTGAACCTAGTGTTGCCAAATGAAAATGACTAAAAACAGCTATATCTTAAAAAAAAAAAAAAAAAAGCTAAAAAGGAGTTAAAAATAAAAATTTGAAGCTAAAATTTTAAAAGTAGTAGCTGATACTTTTAAGTTACTTACTTTATTCAAGTTGAAGTGATACTTGCATATAAATAGCTAAATACATCTTCCATGTGGTCTTCTGCGCTTAATTCACCCACATTTTTACTTAGATTTTCAGCTTTATTATATGTGGCCATCGTTCCAATATTACTCAATGTATATGCTGGTAAATGATAGTCTGCACAGCACCTTGTTGTTATGCCTGAGGCTATACTTCACTGACAAAATAGCTGTCAGCATTGGCAATTCCATCTTGTTTCTTAATTTAGTTTTAACTACATTCATGGAACTAAAAATTCATTCAATTTCGGCATTAGAATTTAGCAGTATTAATAAATTTATTGCACACTGAGCAATTTCTTTAAATGGATTCATTCCAGATGCATCTTTATATTCTCGTACTTCAGTCCAGAATAGCTCAGTGTTTTCTATATTTGTTCATTTATTTAAGTGGATAGTATTGTACTGGTATTCAGCACCAGCAACATCTTTTTCTGTTTTCAGCATTATTTCTAACATGGGGATAAAAGGGTTCTTTTATATGTTTTAGGGTATTGTCAACAGAAAAAGAAGACATCATTCTTAAAATATTCAAGTTTTCAGGCAACTTTTGCTTAAACTGTTTGAAGAGACCAAGAAGAAACTGTCTTGCTCTACTTCTAAGATTTCACTCATCATTTTGAATAATTTTTTTTGTATCATCAACTTTGAAATTTTTCTTTCAAATCTGTAACCAAGATTTGGATTGGGATCCAAATAGTTATCAATCTATGACTCTAGAGGGTTGACTATGGGTGATGGTGCACTAACATATTAGCAATAGAGTGAATCAAATGAGAAAGGTCTTCAAATAATCTCATCTTATCCGCACTGTTAGATTCAAAAATTTTGTTAACTTGCTGAACTTGAACTAGAACAGGATGCAAAAATAAAAAGGTACAACAGATTCCTTTCATCTTTGTACATCTCCCAAAAAATTTGAGCTTCGTAACATTTCTCAGTCTTCGAAGTGAGTTTTTAATTCCAACCACTGGCTGCGAATTCTGTCTACTGCAGGTTCAATGGAGAGACCTTGTTGCACAATTGCTTACGATTTTCAGAGGAGCATCATTTTCGTTGATAGTTTGATGCAGCTCTTTGTATGCTGCTTGTCTTGAAGAAGAATGTGAAAACCACTTATACGTTTCGGCAACTAAAAAGTCTAATTTTCTTGGGAGAGATTCTGCACAAGTGTGAGACATTCCCAGTTGTAATGAATGGCATACACATCTAATTAAAATTAAGGAGGGAATACATGCCTTCAGTTGTTCATAAATGCCATTATTGACACCAACCATAACACTAGCATTGTCTGTACCAAATTGCAATGAGATTTTTTAATGTCCAGTTTCTTGGTCAAGAGCTCTTTTTTCAGTGCAGCCACAATACCACTAGTGTCACAACTTTCTAGAACCACCATGCTCAGAAATGTATCTATAATTTTGTTGAATTTCTTGCTATAATAAATGGCCATTCCTAAAATCTTATTCACAGTGATATCATTTAATTCGTCTATTAGCAATCTGAAATTTTCATCTCCAATGTCTGTAATTAGATCTTCAAAATGCTCACTTAGAATATTCTTTACAATTGCAGAGCACTTAGTTCAGTGCATTTTTACCTTTGGCATAATTTGATTGTCTGGGGTGATATTTTTGCAAAGATCTACTAGATGATCTCAACTATTGAATGATGAGTGACAACAAAGAAATAATGCTAACCTACGTTCAAAGTTCACGGTCTCATCAGACTTTCTCACAAGCATATTTGTAATAGGAACAGCCTTATATGGAACTGCAGCAAGATGTTTCTTAGTTTTGCTATGTTTTACAATAGTAATAAATTTAGTTTAATCCTTTATCCAAGTGTGAGCAAACAAAGATTGCACCTGAAAGTATCTTCAGGACTGGGATAAGGTGGTACAACACCAGGCAACTCGTTGCAAAGGTGGAGCAAGCTAACATCACTCCTATCTCAGTATCTCTCCTATATCTCTGGGAAGGGCCACTACCCAGACTAGTTTCGACCTTTATTGAGGTCTCTTCAGTGGGAGCCAGGCCCAGAAGTGGAGATACCAGGCAGAAGCAATGGCAAGGTCATCTTTACCTATAGGAGTTGCTAAAAGGTGTGCCAACTTTTTTATAAGGGGGACCGGAAAGTAATCAATTTTTTAAACTACATTTTTAATATAAATTTTATTAAAGAACAAATTAACATTATTCAATTCTGTAATCGTCATCGTTAATTATAACCTTATTCCAATGATCTACTAAGTTTAGAATTCCTTTTTCGAAAAAAGTTTTTTCTTTGGAGGCAAAAAATGATATCAAACTCCTTTTGGACATCATCTTGCGAACGGAAGGTTTTATTTCATATGCTGTGTTCTAAGGACCCGAATAAGTGATAGTCACTAGGGGCAATATCTGGTGAATATGGAGGATGTGGTAGAAGTTCCCATCCTAACTGCCTAATTTTTTCTGGAGTCATTCTTGCAGAATGTGGTTTTGCATTATCTTGCTGCAAAATTACCCCTTTTCGATTGACAAGTGCAGGACGTTTGATTAACAATGCTTGATGTAGTCGCTCTAATTGTTCACAGTAGATGGCTGCTGTGATAGTCTTGCCTTGTCCATGAGTTCATAATGAATAATTCCATGAATATCCCACCAAACGCACAACAGAACCTTTTGTGGATGAAGTCCATCTTTAGGTGTTGGAACTGGAGTTTGATTTGGAGAAAGCCACTGTTTTTTGCGTTTATTATTCTTATACAGCACCATTTTTCGTCACCAGTTACGACTCGTTCCAAAAAGGGGTCATTTTGTTGTCTGGTCAACAATGAATTGCAAATCGCCCGTCTCTGTGCTTTATTGTTTTCTGACAGTTCATTCGGTACCCATACACCCTGTTTAAGAACCTTGCCACTCTTATGTAAGTGCTCTTGGACAGTTGACCATGATGAATTAAGTTTCTCTGCTAGTTCTTGTATGGTTTTTTTTTTATCTGAATCAACGAGAGTCTTAAGAGCATCGGCATCTAGAGTAAGAGGTCTTCCAGATCGAGGACGATCAGAGAGATCAAAATTTTTTTCTGCAAATCTCCTAAACCATACTTGACATTTGTTAACCTTCAATATGTCTCCATAAGTTGAGCAAATGATTTTGGTAGCCTCGGTAGCATTCTTTCCTTGGTGAAACAAAAAGCATACAGTGACATAAATGGTGCTCTTCAACTTTAAAGTCTGACATGTTAAAAAAAAATAATCTAAAATTTAAAAAAAACTGATTTTTTAAATAGAAAAGTAATGCTAATATTTAAATAAAAATCAAATTTAATAATTTATGTTATTTAAGAAAAAACAATCGGCTAAAAATGACCTATTAAAAATAATTGATTATTTTCCGGTCTCCCTTATATGTTTTATAGTGGCCTTTTGTAGCGTCACCAGGAACTTCACACAACCATTTACTAAATGTTCTCATTTGCAACCACTCCCTCCTAAATTTTTGATTGTAAGCTTTATTTTTCTCATTGCTCATTTTTGAAGAAGGGTATACAACTATTTACTGCAATGAATTACGATCAGTCTTTGAAAACTTCCCACTTGCTATCGTAACTACCAACCAGAACACTGTGCAAAGACTAACTTGTAGCAGTGCTATCAACTTTAAGGCAACAAAATGACAGACTGTTGGGCCACATGACTGACTGATTTCATCATGCGTTTGAAACGTGTATGATACTAACACCAAACGTACAATACAATATCAAATACGAACATCTGAAAAACTTATAAAACAATTTCTTTAACAGTAAGTTATAAAAACAACTAAAAAGAGCTGAAACTAGTTCTGAAGGAGCTAGATTTGGAGCTAGGTGCTAGATTAAAATTTTTGGAGCTAGGGAAGAAAAAAAAAAAGCTAGATCTAGCTCCAAAAGAGCTAAATTGGCAACACTGGCTGACTGACTGTGCTTGTTACAGAAATCAGTCAGTTTTTGTCCTCTCTCATTCCAAATCCAAATGGATCCACGTGTGTAGATGTTCTCTCTGATCCAACTTTTGCGTTCCAGTCACCCATATTGCAAATAACTCGATTTTTCTTGCCTCCAGCTTCCTTTATACACTGTTCTATTTCATCATAGAATGGTGATGTCTATTTCTGCTTCCCCATATGTTCTGTAGCAGCATATATTTGAATGATCAGCATATTTCTAGGTTTAGGATTCACTAGAATTGCCATTACTCTATCTGATATTATCTGATTACTGTTTCTATTTTTGTGATCCAAAATGCCTGCTCCAACCAAATAACTGAAATAATTCTTTTGGAGTGAGAGCTTTTATTTCTAATTCCACACAAAAGCTCTCAGCCACTGTTCAATCCCTGGTTCTTTACCAAAGCTGTTAAGCAAAAATACAACATACTTTAAACATCCAGAATCAAAAATCCTGGCTTTACACTAGCTAGAACTATAGTCCACAACATCTTAAAAAAAATCAACAAATCTAAACCCAGACTTTTAACAATGCAAGGTATTAAAAACAGGGGTGCTTAAGGGTCAAAGCTGTATAACTGAGAGGAGACCTCCACATAGCCTTTAAAGGAATGCGGAGAACCGACCAGGGCTTCTGACCTAATGTCCAATCCTCACCTTCTCGTGGTGCACCCTGTTGGGTATCTACTTTGATACTGAACGAACGAGGATGGGCTGGCAATTTGGGATTTAGCCGACCAAATTGTATTCTTATTGGTTAAACCAAAATAAAAAATGATGGTACAACATGACAAAACTTCATGCCGGCTGGGGCGTCGCCCGGTTAAACAAGGCCCCCGTTGTTTTCGCCAGGGAACCAGGGCGAACAGCGAAAAGTCAGCTACTGGAACAAATCTGAAAACAAACCCCAACTCAACATCACCAGAGTTAAAGATCGGTACTATCAACGTAAGAAGCCTGAATGGCAAAGAAATGGAGCTAGCTGAGGAATTAGATAAGTACCAGATCGACATAATAGGGGTGACTGAAACAAAAAAGACCAAAACTGGTGAGATCTTTCTGAGCAATAAATACAAAATGTTATATTCAGGCAATGACAATCAAGGAAAAGGAGTAGCCGTAGTATCCAACAAAAAAATACGAGGCTAATCTTCTTGAATGGCAGTCAGTCTCAAGTAGAGTAATGTGGGCAAATATGAGAATGGGGAACTGGACAATGAGACTTATTTCTGCCTATGGTCCCACAGAACGTTCTACTAAGGTAGAAGTGGAGGAATTTTTTGAGGCTTTAGAAAAAGCAACTGACACAATGAAAAAGGAAAAGTTGGTCCTTGTTGGGGATCTAAATAGCAGAGTAGGAAATGATTGTCAGACATATAAAAATGTTTTGGGAAGATTTGGGAAAAGCTAATAATAATGGCAAATATTTGTTGGATTTCTGCTCAGAACATGGACTGGTTATTATTAACACCATGTTCCAACATAAAAATGTGCACAAATTCACATGGAGAGAAGAGGCAAAGAATAAGAAAAGTTTCATTGACTATGTTATTGTTGATAGTGATGTTTTCTCCCTGGTGCAGGACACCAGAATGTACAGAGAATTTGAAATTGGAAGTGATCACTATTTAGTCTTGAACAGGATAAAATTGAATTTCATATTGAAAAGAATAACAGTAAGACAGTTTTAAAGCGAATAAAAGTAGAGCAGCTCTCAGATGTGAACTGTAGACTAAAATACACAAAGTTTATTGAAAAAAAAATGAAAGAGTTTGAGAACAGGAATCAAACCTTGGAGATTCAGTGGCAAGTCTTGAAGAAAGCCCTGATTGATTCAGCTAGAGAGGCATGTGGTGAAGTTGTCTGCAAGTACAGAAAAATTAGAACTCCATGGTGGACAAAGCAAGTTAAAGAGGCAGTGAAGGAAAAGAAGAAAGCATATCAAAAGTTCCTGTCAAATAAGTCAGCTTGTGCTCTTAAAGAATATAGAGACAAATGCAGGAATGCTAAACATTGTAAAACTAGCTAAACAAAAGTCATGGGAGGACTTTGGCAAATATAGAAAATAAATATCAACTAGGTGACAAAATATTCTGGAGGTTGTTGAAGAAGCTTAGGAATGGAGGGAAGAGTGCTGTAAAGGGAGTTAGAGATGATAAAGGTGACATGAAAATGGAAGAAAAAGATATCCTTGAAGTATGGAGTAATTACTTTGAAAAACTGCTAAAAGAAACAAGCAGTGATGACAGCACAGTGGTAAAAAAACACTGACCAGGTATGCAGTCAGGAATACATATCCATACTTGAAGTTGAAAAAGCCATCAGAGACTTGAAATGTGGAAAGGCAGCAGAAGTAGATGATATTCGACCAGAAATGCTGAAGTATGGTGGTATAAAACTCTTACAGAGGCTGCACTGCATAGTTCAGAAGGACTGGACAGAGGGATGTATTCCTGATGATTGGAGTAGAGCTCTCATAGTACCCATATATAAAAAAGGGAAATAAAACTGAATGTGAGAATTACAGAGGTATTACCCTACTAATTGTTCCTGGTACTCTAAATAGTAGAGTAGGAAATGATTGTGAGACATACAAAAATATTTTGGGAAAATTTGGAGAAAAGAGCAAAGCTAATAATAATGGCAAATATCTGTTGGATTTCTGCTCAGGACATGGACTGGTTATTACTAACACCATGTTCCAACATAAAAATGTGCACAAATTCACATGGAGAGAAGAGGCTAGGAATAAGAAAAGTCTCATTGACTATGTTATTGTTGATAGTGATGTTTTCTCCCTGGTGCAGGACACCAGAGTGTACAGAGGATTTGAAATTGGAAGTGATCACTATTTAGTCTTGAGCAGGATAAAATTGAATTTCATATTGAAAAGAATAACATGTAAGAAAGTTTTAAAGCGAATAAAAGTTGAGCAGCTCTCAGATGTAAACTGTAGATTAAAATACAGAAATATTATTGAAAAGAAAATGAAAGAGTTTGAGAACAGGAATCAAACCTTGGAGATTCAGTGGCAAACTCTGAAGGAAACATTGATTGATTCTGCCAGAGAGGCATGTGGTGAGGTTGTGTGCAAAGATAAAAAAATCAGAACTCCCTGGTGGACACAGGAAGTTAAAGAGGCAGTGAAGGAAAAGAAGAAAGCATATCAAAAGTTCCAGGCAAATAAGTCAGCTTTGTCTCTTACAGAATACAGAGACAAATGTAAGAAAGCTAAACAGTGTGTAAAACTAGCTAAATAAAAGTCATGGGAGGACTTTGGCAAGAATATAGAAAATAAATATCAAGAAGGTGGCAAAATATTCTGGAGGTTTTTGAAGAAGCTTAGGAATGGAGGAAAGAGTGCTGTAAAAGGAATTAGAGATGATAAAGGTGAAATGAAAACAGGAGAAAAAGATATCCTTGAAGTATGGAGTAATTACTTTGAAAAACTGCTAAATGAAACAAGCAGTGATGACAGCACAGTGATAAAAAAACACTGACCAGGCATGCAGTCAGGAATACATATCCATACTTGAAGTAGAAAAAGCCATCAAAGGCTTGAAATGTGGAAAGGCAGCAGGAGTAGATGATATTCGACCAGAAATGCTGAAGTATGGTGGTATAAGAGTCTTACAGTGGCTGCACTGCATAGTTCAGAAAGCCTGGACAGAGGGACGAATTCCCAATGATTGGAGTAGAGCTCTCATAGTACCCATATATAAAAAGGGAAATAAAACTGAATGTGAGAATTACAGAGGTATTTCCCTACTGAGTGTTCCTGGCAAGATCTATGCAAGTATACTTGAGAAACGGTTGAGAAGAATTGTGGAAGAAAAGCTTGGTGAAGAACAAGCTGGATTCAGGCCAAATAGAGGCTGTCAAGATCAGATCTTCACTTTACGACAAATAGTCGAGAAAACATGGGAATATAACAAAGATCTGTATTTAAGTTTTGTCGATTTGGAAAAGGCATATGACAAGGTGCCAAGAGAGAAGCTATTCAATACGCTGCAGTTATATGGTGTCAATGGGGCATTATATCAAGCAATACTTAGTCTTTATTTGAGTAGTGAGTCAGCAGTTAGAATTGAAGGAAGTACAGGAAGATGGTTTAATGTTAAATCTGGTGTGAGACAAGGATGTACATTATCCCCTTTGTTATTCATTATCTATATGGATCACATTATCAAGGAATGTGGTATTAAACCTGATATCAAAATTGGAGATGTTAATGTCAGCTCTTTGCTTTATGCGGATGATGTTATACTTCTAAATAAATCTGCTACTAGTCTGCAAGATTCTCTGACTAAATTGAATAGCTGTTGTAATAGATATGGTATGAAGGTCAGCAATAAAAAGACAAAGACAATGAAAAAAGGCAGAATCATTGAAAATGTCAACTGTGTTGTGAATGGGGAACCTGTGGAACAAGTAAAACACTTCAGCTACTTAGGCACAATTTTTACTGAAGATGGTAAACTAAATATAGAAATAGACAACAGAATCAGCAAAGCTGGTATCGTGGGAAGTCAATTGAATAAATTCATATGGAATAAGAAAGAAATTAGTCGGAACACTAAATTAGCTGTATAAAAGACTGTGTTCAAACCAATTTTAACTTATGGATCTGAGAGCTGGGTCAGAAGTAAAACACTTGACCAAAGACTAGAGACCACAGATATGAGAGTCCTGAGAAAGATTAGAGGCGTGAACAGATGGCATCAATGGCAATATCATATTAAAAATGAGGATATTAGGAAAGAACTTGACATTGTCAGCATCCAGGAATGCATTAGCAGAGCTAATCTCAGATGGTATGGTCACTTAAATAGAATGGGAGAGGAAAGATTAGCAAAACAAGTATTCTCTGCCAGGTTGGCAGGAAAACGACCCAGAGGAAGACCAAGATATAGGTGGATTGATACGGTACAAAGTGCCTTAGACGATAGAAATATAAGATCTGATAATGTTGGAGTCTTGACAAGTAACAGACTGATTTGGAGGAAAATTGTAGATAGGAAGTTAGTAATGATGTAATTTTTTCATGTAGTACTGTCATATCCTGTACACCCCCTGAGGGTACATGGCAGGAATTTGATGATGATGATGAGGTATTAAAAACTTGTTTGTTCTCTTGGGTGATTGGTAGTCTCACTTTCTGCTTCCTTTCTATGGCTACTGAATGCAACTTCTACTTTTCTGTTTCCACCTCTCTCACTTCCAGATATGGTAACATCACCAAAATATTAGACTGACCTCTTATCATGAGTCTAATTTTTCATGGTGATGACCAAGAAAATCATTTCCCACTTTACTATGAAGACTTCACCTCATCCCATCCATTCATTTGGGCTATCTGTTCTTTGTGGTGGTATTCACCCTTTTCATTTTTCATCTTTGTCTTCTTT
Organism: Typopeltis vanoorti; assembly: GCF_054136105.1. Lineage (NCBI taxonomy): Eukaryota > Metazoa > Arthropoda > Arachnida > Uropygi > Thelyphonidae > Typopeltis > Typopeltis vanoorti. Next base: position 74,151,592 of record NC_143573.1, on the reverse strand, counting down.
TCTTCCTATGTTTTTTGCTCTACTTCTCATGAGTTTATTATTGCCCTCTTTTCCAGATTACCATCACTGGGATCTAGTGTTCCCAGAAAGGATAATTCTGGTAGTCTCACACTGTTGTAGCCCCCCCTGCGGGGCTACAACAGTGTGAAAAGGGTTAAAAAAATAAATAAATAAATAAATAAATTCTTACTAGTCTTCATCAGTACGAATAAACTACTTTTGTCACTTTGATGTTTATTTGCTATTAAAATAAAATCATAAAAACAATACCAGACATCCTATGTGGCCAGTTATGTTTGTTTATTTATTTGTCCACAGCAAGAATATTTGTTCAGTACTTATCAGACTGCCATATGTCCCTTTGGTTTGTGAATGAAAGCATTACTACATACTCAAGACATCAAGATAGGCAATAATACTGATGAATACTGCTAAATATGCCACCTTTCATATATGACATTTGTGAGATAAGTAACAAGAAAAGGAACACCCTTCACATTCTAGTTTCCACTCCTGAAAAAAAACATCAGAAATGATTCCACTGTATCAAAAAAACTGTTAGTTAGTGGGTTTCTATCTGCAAACGACATATTTGAAAGTTGGTGGGATCTTACATTGTGGTATAACTGTTATCTGTAAGGACAGGAAAAAGGATGGAATCTAGAGATGGTGTCTTAGGATAGTGTGGAATAGTCATCATCCTTGTGGGTATCCATACCACTTTCCAACAGTTCCTGCTTAACTGACATAGTGAAAAAACTATTCACTTTCCAGTATGATCTCTTATTATGCATGCTGCATTTTTCCAGTGCAAATATTTCCCAGGATGACCTTTTGAGGACCTCGTGCTACAACTATCACTCCTATTCTCTTAATAGGGAGCTTAAATGGCTACAATATGCCATTTAATGGCTACACAAACTAACATGTGAAGTGCCAGTTCAACAAACACCTGACGTATTGCCCTCTTCCACATGTTTACATGTCCTCTTCCAAACCTTCACTGTTATTGAGCTAATGACATGTTCACAATAGTTTCCTATGAATAGGAAGTAGAAGATATTGTCTGTGTGAGCAGTCATATCCCTGTGATATCCACTTTTCCATAGGCAGCCATGTATTCCATAATGGATATCATGATGGAAAATCCTTAAATGAGGATCCTTAAAATACCAATAAATTATCTTGTCAGCCGATTGTCATCTTTTCAGGTTTCTGGAGAGCAATAGCTTTTTTTTTTTTTCCCATCTTTTAAGATGAGGTGAAGATTCAACTCCAAATCATTTAATCTTACATTTAATCTGATTTGAAGCATCTTATTAGATCTTAAAGAGAAAGAAAACATGATCAATTACTATCAGTTTTCTTTGATATGGAAAGAGAGCATGTGGCACCACTTGGAGATTTGGCATATTTGAAAACCTAAATAACTTTAGTCTCAGAAGAAGCCTTCCTCTCTATATTAAAAACCATAACTGAATCCTCCAAAAGAAGGGAGTCTCACATGATACTGTATTCAGTGTCACATTGTTTCCTGTCAAAGGTAGCTTGATGACATAACTTCTTCCAAACGTAAGTGATGCCTCTGTGTGGATGACTTTACTATCTCTTGTCATTCTGGCAACATATGATAGAAGGAGACAAACAGTTTGTAGCAAGCAGTTGTTTGCTTTCTGCAACTTTCCACAACCATCTTTCAAACTGTCACTTGTAAATGAGCTCAGATTTCTACCACAGAAAACTATTTGCATACATTTTTACCATAAACATATCATTCATCCTGACCTAGAACAAAGACTAAGACAAACAATCCCAGTTGCAAGAGAAGCAAAGTTTGTGGGACTTGTGTTCAGCATAAAACTGACATTTCTGCTTCATGTGTTAGTTATGAGGGATGCTTAAGGGTCAAAGCTATATAACTGAGAGGAGACCTCCACATAGCCTTTAAAGTAATGCGGAGAACTGACCAGGGCTTCTGACTAATGTCCAGTCCTCACCTTCTCATGATGCACCCTGTTAGATGCATCACGAGAAGGTGAGATGCAGAACCTGGATGCTGAATGATCAAGGATGGGCTGGTAATTTGGGATTAAGTCAACCAAATTGCATTCTTATTGGCTTACACCACAATATTAAATCATGGTACAACATGACAGAATTTCATGCTAGCAGGGGAGTCGCCTGGTTAAAAAGGCCCCTGTTATTTTCACCAGGGAACCAGGGCAAACAGTGAAAAGTCAGTTACTGGAACAAATGCTAAAACACACCCCAACTTAATAACATCAGAGTTGAAGATCGATACTATCAACATAAGAAGCCTGAATGGCAAAGACATGGAGCTAGCTGAGGAATTGGATAAATACCAGATTGATATAATAGGGGTGACTGAAAAAAGACAAAAACTGGCGAGATCTTTCTGAGCAATAAATACAAAACGTTATATTCAGGCAATGACAATTAATGAAAAGGAGTAGCCATCGTATTCAACACTAAATACCAGGCTAATCTTCTTGAATGGCAGGCAATTTCAAGTAGAGTGATGTGGGCAAATATCAGAATGGGGATCTGAACAATGAGACTTATTGACATTGTTATTATAATGAGACATTGACTATGTTATTGTTGATAGTGATGTTTTCTCCCTGGTGCAGGACACCGGGTGTACAGAGGATTTGAAATTGGAAGTGATCACCATTTAGTTCTTGAGCAGGATAAAATTGAATTTCGTATTGAAAAGAAGAACATATAAGAAAGTTTTAAAGCAAATAAAAGTTATCAGCTCTCAGATATGAACTGTAGACTAAAATATACAAAGCTTATTGAAGAAAAAATAAGAATCTGAAAACACGAATCACACCTTGGAGACTCAGTGGCAAGCCTTGAAGAAAACCCTGATTGATTCAGCCAGAGAAGCATGTGGTGAGGTTGTCTGTGAGGATAGAAAAATCAGAACTCCACATGGTGGACACAGAAAGTTAGAGGCAGTGAAGACAAAGAAGAAAACATATCAAAAGTTCCTGGCAAATAAGTCAGCTAGTGCTCTTAGAGAATACAGAGACAAATGTAAGAAAGCTAAACAGTGTGTAAAACTAGCTAAACAAAAGTCTTCTAGGTTTGGGAAGACTTTGATAAGAACGTAGAAAATAAATATCGAGAAGGTGGCAAGATATTCTCGAGGTTGTTGAAGCTCAGAAATAGAGGAAAGAATGATATAAAAGGAATTAGAGATGATAAAGATGTCACGACGACTACAGAAAAAGATATCCTTGAAGTGTGGAGAAATTAGTTCGCAGAATTATAAACAAAAATAACTGATGACAGGCAGTGATAACAAAAAAACTGACCGGGCATGCAATCAGGAATACATATCCATACTTGAAGTAGAAAAAAGCTATCCAAGGCCTGAAATGTGGCAGCAGCAGTAGATGATATTCAACCAGAAATACTCAAGTATGGAGGTATAAAAGTCTTACAGTGGTTGCACTGTATAGTTCAGAGATTCTGAACAGGGGGACGAATTCCAGGTGATTGGAGTAGAGCTCTCGTAGTACCCATATATAAAAAAAGGGAAATAAAACTGAATGTGAGAATTACAGAGGTATTTCTCTATTGAGTGTTTGTTCCTTTTTATAAAGGTGATATGAAAACTGTAGAAAAAGATATCCTTGAAGTATGGAGTAATTAACTTCGAAAAAGCTTACCTAGTTGGCATAAATCTTACCGGTGTCCCTGATAAGATTTATGCCAGTATACTTGAGAAACGGTTGAGAAGAATTGTGGTAAAAGAGCTTGGTGAAGAACAATCTGGATTCAGGTCAAATAGAGGCTGTCAGGATCAGATTTTCACTTTACGACAAATAGTTGAGAAGTCACGGGAATATAACAAAGATCTGTATTTAAATTTTGTAGATCTGGAAAAAACATATGACAAGGTGTCAGGAGAGAAACTATTCAAAACGCTACAGTTGTATAGTGTCAGTGGGGCATTATATCAAGCAATACTTAATCTTTATTTGAGTTGTAAGTCAGCAGTTAGAATTGAAGGAAGTACAGGAAGATGGTTTAATGTTAAATCTGGTGTCAGACAATGATAGAGGCTGTCATTATCTATATGGATCACATTATGAAGGAAAGTGGTATTAAACCTGATATCAATTGTGGATGTTAATCTCAGCTCTTTATTTTATGCAGATGATGTTATACTAAATAAATCCAGTACAAGTCTACAAGATTCACTGACGAAATTGAGTAATTGTTGTAATATATTTGGTAGAAAGTCAATACTAATAAGACACAGACAATGAAAATAGAAGTATTGAACATATCAACTGCATTGTGAATGGAGAACCTATAGAACAAGTAAAACATTTCAGCTACTTAGGTACAATTTTTAGTGGAAATGATAAATTAAATATAGACGTAGACAACATAATCAATAAAGCTGGTATGGTAGGAAGTCAACTGAATAAATTTATATGGATTAAGAAAGAAATTAGTCAAAACATTAAATTAGCTGTATACAAGAGAGTAATCAAACCAATCTTAACTTATGGATCTGGGAGCTTGGTTAGAAATAAAACACTTGACCAAAGACTAGAGACCACAGATATGAGAGTCCTGAGAAACATTAGTGGCATGAACAGATGGATTCAGTGGCAATGTCATATTAAACCCTGTAGAAAGGCTTATGTGTTCATCACACATGTTGAATTGGACTTGAATGGTATTGATATGAACACAGATTGATAAGAAACTATTTATTAACTTATAAGCTAATATTTCGCTGGTATTATTTCCAGCATTTTCAGAGTACACGAACAAAGTTGGTTACAAATGTGAGACAACCACAATATGCCGTAACAGTATGGCTAGTATAAGTAATTGCAGCGTGCAACACAAGACTAAAGTCCTAATAAAGTGCCATCTATGTTAAAAAAAATAATAATAAATAAATAAAAAAGTAGTCTAAAGTTTTGAAAAAATAGTACTCTTTGATAGTTTTGAAAAATAGTAGTCCAAAGTTTTGAGAAGGGGAAAAAAAAAATATTAATTTGGTCTTTGGGTGACACTGTCTCTCAAATCTTTGGTAGATTTGTACAGCCATACTTAAGGTTTGGAATATGATTTAAGGGTTCTGTTGATTCCAGGAACAACCTCTCTGACTTGTAGAAGCTTCTGTGCAGTACTTTTATTTTTTTACAGTTGATCCTGTGTGCCAGGGTATCCAAAGCATGGTCTGCTAGACCTGACTTGCCATAGCGAAAGTGCCAGATATATTTTTTGTGTTCACAGAGGCAGATGTCCACAGTTCTTCCTATCTGTCAGTAGTAGGCTAGATGACATGAACAGGGCACTTCATAGACTCCTGGATGTGATAAAGGAGGGAATCTGTCCTTAGGTGAACGGATGAGAGTTGCCAATTTCACATAAGGTTTAAATACGGTGCGTAGTTGGTGTTTGTTAAACACCCTAGATATCTTTTCCGATGTGCCTTTAATGTATGGGATGGTGATAGTTTTGTTGTAGTCTTCTGTGGTAGATAGTGGGAGGAGTTCTGGATAGCATTTAGTATTTTATATATCTTATGGGGATTATAGAAATTGGTTAGGAAGGTGTGACGCAGGTCAGAAAGTTCAGCAGTGAGAGCAATGTCATTGGAACAGATTGCTCTGGCTTTATGGGTTAGTGTTTTTAAGATATCATATTGTTGAGAAGGGTGATGGTGTGATTGTTTGTGTAAATATCTTCCTGTATGTGTGGGTTTTCTATAAACCGAAAATGATAAGGAACCTTCTGGCAGACGTGTGATCAGTGTGTCCAGGAAGGGCAGTCATTGGCTTCTAGATAGTACATCTAAATAGCCAGCACCAATTTAGGATGCTGGCTAATTAGATGTACTAAAAATGTATTCAATGTGTCTGGGCCATGTGGCCAAATAGCAAACACATCATCAACATAGCGTAGCCAGAGACTAGGTTTGAGAGTGGCTGTGTTGATAGCTAGCTTTTCCAGGTGTTCTATGTAGAAGTTGGCTAAGGGGGGAGAAAGGGGATCCCATAGCTGTCCCATCTAATTGTTTGTATATTTTCCCTTTCCATGTAAAATAACCTGCCTATACTGTGAATCTAAATAGCTGAAATATATCAGGGGAAAATTGTGAATTTAGTAAGTTAAGTGTTTCAGTCAGTGGTATACATTCGTGAATAATGAGGTGATATCAAAACTCACCATTAGGTCTGAACTATTTAAGGTGTGGTTTTCTAAAATACTTTTTAGGTGGGTAGAATTTTTAACAAAAGAGGGAGAATTGTTTGTGCAAGTGGCTAGTAGTTTAGCTAAATGTTTAGCTAGTTTATATATAGGACTATTTAGACTATCTGCACCCCTTGAGGGTACATGGCAGGAATTTGATGATGATGACAATAGGGCGTAAAGGTGTACCTTGTTTGTGAATTTTTGGAGCGCCATATATTCTGGGTGTTTTACCGTGAAAGGGTTTGAGTTTGTTGACTGTTTCTTTTGGCCAGGAAATGACTTTGTTCAATAACTTACACACCTTATTCTTTTGTGAGTTGGTGGGATCTCGATCTATAATTTGATATGTTGACCGGTTTTGGAGAAGTGCGTGCATTTTGCTTTCATATTCTGTTGTATCCATTACTACAGTTGGGTTTCCTTTGTCTGATTTGGTTATTGTAATGTGGTTATTATTGTGTAGTTCTTTTAGAGCCATTATTTCTTTACTCCTTTATCACATCCAGGATGTGATAAAGTGCCCTGTTTCATGTCATAGTCTACTACGGACAGACAGGAGGAACTGTGGACTTCCGCCTCAGTGAACACAAAAAATATATCCACCACTTTGGCTATGGCAAGCCGGGTCTGGCAGACCATGCTTTGGAGATCCCAGCACACAGGATCAATTGTAAAAAAAAAAGTATTGCACAGATGCTTCTACAAGTCAGAGAGGTTGTTCCTCGAATCAACAGAAGCCTTAATAAGTATGGCTGTATAAATCTACCAAAGATTTGGGAGACAGTCATCCTAAGACTAAATGAATATTTATTCATTTTAATTTTTATTATTATTATTTTTTTTTTTTTCAAGACTTTGGGACTACTTTTTTTCAAAACTTTAGACTACTATTTTTTTATATATTATTATTTTTTTTTAACTTAGATGGCACCTTATTAGGACTTTAGTCTTTTGTTGCACGCTGCAATTACTTATACTAGCCCCACTGTTACGCCGTATTGTGGTTGTCTCGCATTTGTAACAAACTTTGTGTTCTCTGAAGATGCTGGATATAATACCAGCGAAATATTAGCTTATAAGTTAATAAATAGTTATTTTCTTATCAATATGTGTTCGTATCAATACCGTTAAAATCCAATTCAACAAATGTCATATTGAAAACAAGGATATTAGGAAAGAACTTGACATTGTCAGCATCCAAGAGTGAGTTAGGAGAGCTAATCTCAGGTGGTATGGTCACTTAAACAGAATGGGAGAGGAAAGATTAGCAAAACAAGTGTTCTCTGCCAGGTTGGCAGGAAAATGACCTAGAGGAAGACCAAGATATAGGTGGATTGATACGGTACAAGGTGCCTTAGATTAGATAATAGAAATATAAGATCTGATAATGTTGGAGTCTTGACAAGTAACAGACTGATTTGGAGGAAAATTGTAGATAGGAAGTTAGTAATGATGTAAATTTTTCATGTAGTACTATCATATCCTGTACACCCCTTGAGGGTAAATGACAGGAATTTGATGATAATGATGTTAGTTATGAGATAAGTGCTAATGAAAATTAACATCTTTTAAATGGGAATGTTCATTGCTCCATTTATATCAAGCTCTTATCAGATCAAGACTCGGTGATGGGTCTGATGTCTATGGTTCTTCAATGATTGGATCCAGTTCCCAATCTAGTTTTCAGAACTACAACCAGAGCATTTCAAACATCACCTATTCCTATTTTCATCAATACAAACAAACTACCTTTGTCACTTTGATGTTTATTTGATATTAAAAAAAATTCATGCCAAACCATCTCACATGGTCAATCATTTTATATTTTTATTTATTTTTTTCCCACAGCAGGAATATTTGTTCAGCATTTATCAGACTGTCATGTGTCCCTTTTGGTTTGTGGATGAAAGCATTGCTACATACTCAAGACCACAGGATTGAAAATAATACTGATGGATGCTGCTAAAAATCCTACCATTCATAAATGACATTTCTGAGATAAGTGACAAAGAAAAGGAATGCTCTTCACATTCTAGTTTCCACTTCTTGTGATGCAGACAGATGTTTGTTGCTTCATTTATGGTGAGCATTTGTCAGATCAAGACTCAGTTATGGGTTTCAAGTACAGTCGATTCTGTTTAATTGGGGTAGCCGCTTTTTAGGGCCAAATCTCAAAGAACGGAAACCAAACCAACATATTAATACATAATTTAAACACTTAATTGGGACAACTTTTTGCTTAATTGGGACAGTAGCTGAAAAGGAATTTAGCAATTTTTGATATATTTTATGGATTTTTCGAAAATATGGCAACACTACGTACACTAATATTTGACAACACTAGCGTGATGCGAATCAGTTATCTTTCGTCGTGCATCTGGCAAGCACGCATTTGCTTAAGAATCTATCCTTACTATATACTGTACCTATCGATTTATTGTGTCAATTTTATTTAAAATTTTTAAATCTTTGCCAAGAAATGATTTTACACTTTCAAGTAAAAATTTTTTGTTGGATAAAATTAAAAGCCAGCCATTAAATACAAGCCATCGTAGACTTGCTGATATAACTGGTGTACCAAAATCTACCATAGTGCGTCTCCTACAACAAGAAAATAAACTGCGTGAGGAGTGGACATTACAGAAAGAAATTCCAGGAACATCCAAAAGAAAGCATGATGGAAAGGATCCAGAAGTCGAAGAAGCATTAGATCAATGGTTTTCTATAGTTAGCAGGCGAGGCATGAATATCATCTGCCCAGTGTTGAAGGCGAAGTCAGAGGAGATCGCTAAAAAGCTGGACCACAACTATTTTAAAGCAACTGCTGGTTGGTTGTCTTGATGGAAAGCGAGACACAATATCAAATTTAAAAAAGCGCACTGCGAAAAGGGCAGTGCCGACAATGTAAGCGAAGTCAGAGGAGAATGAACAATGACAAAATACTAAAATCCTTACTTTTTTAGAGAATTTCTGTTCAGATGATATTTACAACGCTGATGAAACCGGCCTCTATTATCGTGCTGCGCCAGACGGCTCCCTGTGTTATAAGCACATTGCACTGTCAGGGTATAAAAGGGCAATGGACCGCATTACTGTATTATGCTGTGCAAATATGTCGGGTATGGACAAACGAAAACTACTAATCGTAGGAAAAAATGCTAAGCCTCAATGCTTTAAGGGATTAAGAATAAAGAGTTTACCAGTAGAGTACCATGCCAATAGTAATGCATGGATGACTTCTGAAATTTTTTGGAATTGGCTTACGAGTTGGGACGTAGAATTACAATGTAAGCAGAGGAAAATTTTGTTGCTTCTCGATAATTGTGCTGCACATCCTCATTTAGGTAATCTAAAAAATAAGGCTGGAATTTCTTCCTCCTAATACAACATCCTTAGTGCAACCAATGGACATGGGGATAATAAAAAAATTTAAAGACGTTGTATCGAGGAAAATTGGTTAATTACATACTGGAATCCATTGATGAAAACCTATTAACACGTTCATTGCCAAACTGAAAATTGGAATTTCGTGTGGTGGCCAAATTTTTTTTACTCGATAGCGACGTCCACGTGATCGGCCGTTTGGTGAGAACTCGCATCACGTGATATCGCGTGATTGGCAATGAACGTGTTAACAAGTTCATCAACAGCCAGGGAGATCAGTGCAAAAATTTCCATTTTGCAAGCAATACAGTTTGTTTCTGACAGTTGGCGAGCTATAAAAAGCAGCACAATACAAAACTGCTTTGCTGTTTGCGGTTTAAAACCTTTGGAGGTTCTTGAAATTTTGAGTAGTGATGAAAATGAAGACTACCGCAAGCTCCTATCATGAATAATGAAGAATTTTCAAAAATAGATGACAATTTACCATGTTATGATGAAAATGAAAACTTGGAAGATGCAATTGTTGAAGTGATTAAATCCAAACGTCAAAAATTTGACGAAGAATGCGATGAGGATGATGACCCACCTGTGCTTGTAACTAATCGTGAGGCCAAAAAATTTATAGTCGGGTTACAGCATTATTTTATGCAGGAAGGTAATGAAGGAAGTCCTACATCTGCACTGAATATCTGTGCTGATTTTGTAGAACTGCAAAATTTCAAAAGCAAAAGACAGACTACACTTGATGCATTTTTGCAGAATTAAAATTTGAAATTGTAAAAGTTATCATGTATGCATTATTTTTTCTGCACAATTTATAGTACAAATATTTTCTGTATTTTGGTTTAATAAACCATTAAATTAGGTACCTAATTATTATCTTTTTTACCTACTTATTCATTTACCTGCGTATTACATATTTTATTTTAGAATTTATTATTAGTTCGTTTAATTGGGCCAAAATGGATTAGTCCCAACGTGTCTCATTTAAGCGGAATTGACTGTATATGCTTCTGCCAGAGATAAACGTTGATGGTTGAATCCAGCCCACCATCAGGCTATCAGAACTGCAATCAGATCATTTGAAACAAATGAACTACCTTTGTGACTTTGATATTCATAGTTGTTCTTAATATATACTGTATTATGACCATCTGAAGAGTATACTATTTTTGGTCACATGGTGTCAGTTAGGTGGAAAGGAAAACAACAGTACATGAGAAGAATTTAAAAAAATACTTGATGCACAATTTTAATGTGTTCTTGCATGGGAAGAATAAAGAGTATAGGAGTGAAATGGATGTGCATTGTTATTAAACAGGAGATTTTTAGAAAAAGATTATCTGGAAGTAATGCCATGTGCATAAATATGATGCTATGAAAATTATAAAGTGAAGGCCAGAAAAGTTACAAGTATTGTATAGACTAAGTTTGGCTATGAAAAGATTGCATGTAATTCTGTCTGGTGGATAGTGCATCAGTTCTGCTTTAACTCCTCTCTAAACATTTGAAAGTATAGCTAAGCACTAGCTATGAAAATAGGCAGAAGCATTGAAAATATCAACTGCATTGGGAATAGAGAACTTATAGAAAAAGTAAAACATTTCAGCTACTTGGGTACAATTTTTAGTGAAAATGGTAAATTAAATATGGAAATTGACAACAGAATCAATTTATATGAATAAATGTATATGGCATAAGAGAGAAATTAGTCAAAACACTAAATTAGCTGTATACAAGACAGTGTTTCAAACCAATTTTAACTTACGAATCTGAAAGCTGGGTTAAAAGTAAAACACTTTACCAAAGACTGGAGACTGCAGATATGAGACTCTTGAGAAAGATTAGGGGCATGAACAGATAGCATCAATGGCAATATCATATTAAAAATGAGGAAATTAGGAAAGAACATTACATTGTTAGCATCCAGGAATGTGTTAGCAGAGCTAATCTCAGGTGGTATGGTCACTTAAACAGAATGGGAGAGGAAAGATTAGCAAAACAAGTGTTCTCTGCCAGGTTGGCAGGAAAAAGATCCAGAGGAAGATCAAGATATAGGTGGATTGATATGGTAAAAAGTGCCTTAGAAGACTGATATATAAGATCTGACAATGTTGGCAGGTAACAGATTGATTTGGAGGAAAATTATAGATAGGAAGTTAGTAATGATGTAAATTTTTCATGTAGTACTATCATATCATATGTACACCCCTTGAGGGTACATGTCAGGAATTTTCATTCAAAATTCACCTCATTTGGTTAAATAGCTTTCAGAAATACAGATCAACTATGGTGAGATTCTAGCCAGTCTTGATGTAATATCTTTTTTTTTTTTTTACAAATTGTGCCAGAAGAAGCAGCTATTTTTTAATTAGTTCTGTTGCCATCTGTACCACCTTTTCTCCTCTGACAAAGTTAATATTAGAAGAGCAGAAGATCTGAATAACTTTTTGTATTTTCTTAATACTTGCAATTATCTTATTTGGTGTGTTTACTTTAAATAGGATTGGCTATGTGCACTTTATCATATAGTACCATCATAGTGTCTTGTACATCCCTTGAGGGTACATATCAGGAAATTAATAATGATGATGATAATAATTCACTCACACACTTTCTTTCAATTTAAATTGGGTAATAAATAAATCTGTACATTGAGCTAATGTAATTAAACAAATTCATAATGAGAAACACAAAGCATCAATCTGCAGAACTCTGTTAATCCCAACAGAACTGTAAATTTTCAACACTGTTAGTTATCTGCGAAGTAGGTAAATTATATCAGCTCTTGTTCTGAATTATCAGTTTTTTTAAGTTATCCTTTCCTTTTTCAACAAGGAAGTTAATTTAACAGAATAAAACAAAATAGACCTCTCTTCCAGTAGTAGAGGTAGAGAGATTATTCACCAACACAACTTCCATGCAGTATGAAAAATAAAAGTTCTTACTTAATGAAGACATATATTAAAATAGTTTCTTCTTTTCCAGTTACTAATGTTAATTTTCAACCGTTACTTTCTCTATTTAATTAATAATAGAAGAAGAAAACAGAGAAATCCTTTTTTTTAAGGTAATTAATATGCTTCTTGTTTAAAGTACTGTGCATCCCCTTAATAAAACTTTTCATTTTATTCTTTAGTTAATTTTACTAAAAGTTGGGATTGGTGGTAGAGGTGGAGACGGAGAGTTGTACAATAGGAGTCCTCCCACGTTGAGTCTTCGGACTCCTTGGAGGTGTCACGAATAATAATAATAATATTTGTGTACTCTGCTCTGCGTCTGTTATTTATTTATTTATTTATTTTTTCATTCTCTGGTTGTCAGTTAATATGTGCTGTGTCGACATATGGACTATGCCAGTCATATATGGATTCACTCCTATGTGTACTGATATTGTTGTTGACATGTGACTTTGTGTAGAAGTAAATAACTTCTTATAACTTCACTAAAATATTATAATTTTAGCTTTCTTCATTTTCTTTTGCCTTATCCAAAATCTGTTTCAGGCAATAAAGAATATTTTTGGTTTCGAAATTGTTCTGCTGTGATGTTGGTAATGGTAAGTGCTAATGTCAACCACATCTGTATTACATCAGTTCTCCACTTTCATATTATCAGTATTTTGCAATATGATATACATTAATGTGTAATTTTTTTTGTTCAAGAAGCATACACTGAAAACACTAAATGAACTGAAAGAATGTGTTTGCAAAGAAATCATAATAGTGAATGTGAATGTGTTAAGTAGGTTTTGTCAGGAGTTACAACAGTCGTGATATTTGACATGTTGGTGTAGGTACATATAAGCTTTATAAATACCTTGTATATTATGTTAATGATTTGAAAGGAGCATATGAACTTAATATTATTATGACATAAATGTTATTTAAAAATTATTATTTGGGCATTAACTGCTACTATTACTATTTTTTATACTCTAGAAAGAGCACTTCGTTTTCGTATGAGAGAAGCATTGCCCTATCATTTGAGAGCAAAACCCAGTCCAGAAAATTTTGATAACGAGAATTCAGATAATGAGAATATCTCAGTTAATGATATTTTTAATTCTGGAGTAGCAAATGAGCATTTTTCTGGAAGTGATGATGAACAAAGGATTACTGATAGTGATGTCAATCAAGAATCTGAATTGAGCGAAGAATCTGAAGAAGAAGATAGTCAAATGGATGATGATTCATCTGATAATGATAACAGGCAAGTTATTTAAGTAGAATTTTTATATATTTCAAGAGGTAATGATATGGCTGAGTAGAATGCACTGTCTTTCAGAATCGTGTATTATTCTGCATTTACTGTGACCACCTTTGTTAGAACTCAGATATTCATATCAGAATGCAAATTTATCGTGAAGAATTTGGGGGGGGGGAGAAGCATGTAAAATTGGTATCTTACTTGACCAGAAGCATTATGGCGCCTGAGTTCAAAATTAGAGTTTCTAATTATGACCCTAATCAAAACACTTAATATACAAACTAGGGATGCGCCAAATATCAGTTTTGCTTCAGTATTCAGCCAAAGTAGAAAAATTTCTATTGTATTTGTTATTATGTGCGTCATAACAAGCGCAGCCAATTAGGAATAGCTTCTCCTTATGTTGTGTTTCCTTGGCTAATGAGTAAACTTATTCTGCACTACAATTTCTCAAAAAATTTCTTTTAGCTCTATCTACTAGTGCTAAAAGAAAGAGTTTGAAAGAGTTTTTTTATTTCCAGAAATTGGAAATATTTACAAAGAAACCAGACATATGCTGTTCCAAAAAAATGCTGAAAAATTCATTTTCTTACATCATAATTTATTGCAAATTCATTTTGATTATTAAATCCATATTTATTCTCAGTATTTCACAATTTAAAATAAGTTCCGTTAATATTTTTATTTGAAGAAATAAGTGAAATTTTTTTCTGATATTTTGCTGTATTGTTTTTTATACAATGTTCTTTATGAAATTAAATGATAGTTTTATTATATATCAAAATCCATCTATATTTAATATCCAAGTTTAGAAAGATACTGAAGTTTCAAAAATTTATCAGCAAGCTTATTACAAGACCAAAATTGGAGTTGCCTTGGCTTGCACTATTAAACAACAGAAACTCTGTCCACAACCCGTATATTTGCCTTTTATTAATGCATTAAGTTTCACTAGACCAATTTCAAAAAAAAAAAAAAAACAACTTACAAGTGAAAATGAAGACTAAAACTCATTCAACACTGTATTTAACCTATGTCAGAAAGTTAAATTCATCCTATGTATCTCTCAGTGTGTGCATAATAAGATATTAAACTATAGAGCTGAGAAGATTATATTTCTCATACCTGAATTACTGTAATAGACAATTTTACAAATAAATCTATAATTAATAACAAAATAGGGAAATAAATGAAAGTAAGAAATTTAGAAACATTATCTTACTTTTGAAAATTTACTAGAAAGAAAACTTATGAGAAGGTTATGTTCTTACAAACTCTGGTAAATTTTAGAAACTTTTACGTTTCTTTCTATATTTGGCTGTAAAATATGGATTAATCAACAATATCCTCCATTTCATACTTATTTCAAATTGTGAAGCATCTTGGCTCTATACTTAAATTTGTCAGTTATGATATTTAGGGAAAGCAAAATTTTATTTTCTCTTTTTATCAAAGAAGATCCAATAAGTCTTCAATTTGGCAATGTAAAATAAACATAAATAGGAGATATTAAAGATGCATGCTTATTTCATAGCTGAATATATATATATACACAGGTATTCCTCGATTAATGCAGTTAATTAATCCCTCGATGTTACTGTCTATATCAAAATCACGTTAATCAAATCTAATAATCAATGGTAAAAATTACAATTCGTCCATGATCGATTACTGTATTAATAATTCATTTTATATGGTACTCTTTTAGGAAAGATAAAAAGTGAATGCAAAGTAATGTTTAATAAATACTTGTACCTATATTATTTACTGCAATTTTTTTATCAAGAGTCATTTTAACAGTTTTAGTTTTTTTTTTTTTTTTTCCTTATCGGCATAAATTCTACGATAACAAGCAAAATGACTCTCCAGACCTCAGTAAACAAGCAATAAGACATAAAGAAAAACACTGCAAATATAATACATGATGATACAAATTAAGTGGATATTGAATCCAACATTATTTCATAACCGAATATAGAAACTAAAAGTTTCGGAGGTTGCAAGCATAAGCAACCTTATGGGCAACTCGTAGTAAAGGTGGAGTAAGCTCCAGATCACTTTCCTTAGTATTTTCCATAATGTAAAGCACATCTCCTAAAAGGACATGTATGATAGATAAGCCTTTTGCTCTCTATTTCATTAATACATGACAATTTATTTATTTTCAATTACAATCAGAACTTATTGAACAAAGAATAGAAAAAAAAAAAAAACTAAACCATACTATGCTGACATCGGAGGTCATGGTATCTCTCAGATACAATTTATTGTCAAATATCACGCACCTTTTACATAACACGTGTTAAACCAAACTGACAGCAAAAAACAGTGCAGAATATCACTCGTAACATATGAATGCACACTACTCATGACCTCTAAGCTATACACCGAATTGTGTAAGAATATTTATATTAAACATTTTGTATGTATCTATCAGATCAGCTGCAAGCTCCACAGGGTTAAAAGCACGTTAATCAAAATTCTTGCCGTGTTATTATGAAATATAATCTCTTTCTTCTTTATTCGAAACTACTAGTTTTGACCTTTATTGAGGTCTCTTCAGTGGGAGCTGAAGGTCGAAACTAGTCTGGGTTGTAGTCCTTCCCTTAATGCATAACATTAGACATATCTGCAAGGAGATGTGTTTTGCATTATGGGAGATACTGAGATAGGAGTGTTGGTAGCTTGCTCCACCTTTGCAAGGAGTGCCCTGGTGTTGTACCACCTTACCCCAGTCCTGAAGATACTTTCAGGCACAAACTTTGTTTGCTCACACTTGGATAAAGGATTAAACTAAATTTATAATATTACAAACTGTACTCAAAGCAGTATTTGACATATCTTTTGATATGTTGCAAAGTTTAACTGAGTCTAATTTGAGTAGTCAAACAGTATGTGCTGGCTAGTGATATATAAGGAAGTAAAACAAATAAAAAGGGGGGGGTGGAGGGTAGTAACCAACAAAAGAGTGAAAACAATAAATGATCGTTTAATTTTAAATCAAAAGCAGACTTTTCTTCTATAATAACTTAAATAAAAATAAATATTATGCTTGATAAAAGACTCGGTATTTATTATATATTTACTTTTAGCATCTTTCATATTCTTTTGATTTATAACTAGGCAAATCACTTTTATCTTGCTGATCTTTCTCCACATCCCCTCCCCAACGTCAATGTGATTCTTGTGTATTATAAGCAGGCTATCATATGTCATTTGACAATTCAACATATAATAATCAACATATTTTAATGTTGTTGTGGTCCCATTGTGGATAGCATTGATTCCCCCACATTCAAATTAGCCAATCACTCGCACACTATACTGGCAACACAATATCAATGGGACATAATGGCACATTCTGTTTATGGATTTTTGGTAGTCCATATATTTGAGGGTTGGGGTCTCGAGTTAAAAGGCTTAAGTTTTCTAATAACTTCCACAGGCCAAGAAGTAACCTCCTTAAGGAGCCTTTGGAGTGTTCTGATTTGGGAGCTGGTGGGGTCATATTCAATAGAGAGGTAGGTAGGCCGATCTAACGATGAAGAAGTAAGCTTACCTGAATAGTCTGTTTGGTTGAGAACCACAGTGGCATTTCCCTTATCTGCTTTGGTGATTACTATTTCTCTGTTCTTCATTTCTTGTAGAGCTTTATATTCTTCTTTGGATAGATTGGTTTTTTGGTGGTTTTGCTTTGGTAAGTACACCACCCACCACATTCAGTCTGATATTGTTAGAAATATGGTTGGGAAGGTTGCGGATTCCATGTTCTGCCTGTATCATTATTTCTTTGGAAGGTATTTTCTTCCAAAGAAACACGTTCTTAGCCAGTGGCTACAACCCCCAAAAAATCCAGAAAATATTAAAACCAGTTAACCCCCCCCCTTCATAACAAAGATTACACTAAAACTATCACCATTCCTTACATCTGGGGCACCTCTGAAAAGTTAACCAAAATATCCTAAAAGAATATGATCTGACAACCCGTTACAAACCATATAAGAAATTTGCATCCCTTATCTGTTTCACCAAAGACCAGCCCCTAGACATACCTGGCCAGGCAGGCAGGACAGCTAATATCAAGGATATCTAAATACTTAGACTACATCTGGTTTCACTAATACAGCCATTCTGGGCTTGCGGAACCTGCTTTGGATACTGCCACAGAATACACTGGAAAAAAGCCACTTTACTACACTGCAGCAAATATGAATACAAAAGATTGTTCATGGACCACTGTCCTAAATTTGGGAAGCTTGCGTCATGAGAACATCAGCCCAACAGCCAAGACAATCCAATTTAGCCCGCTAAGGGGCACCTTTAGGACTCTAGGAACAACATTAGTTACTCTCTTTGGCCTCATTTGCTCGTTGTTAGTGCTTGCATGTACATATCATAGTTTTATGTTCCCATGAAGATGGCAATGTAGCATTGCCAAAATATAGGCAGTATTGATTAAAGTTTTCTTTTAATTAATATTTAGTATACGGACCTGCATAGGAAGCGGGAATAATGCGTAGTGAAAGAATACATTGTAATTTGCTGAAATATTTTAATATTCATATTAACTGGCTTATTTTGCTGGATTTCAGACCAGTATCTTCAGGGCAAAACAACATGTTACGGTTTACATACAACAGTGAGTAAGAGAAACAATTCAAATTGTAATGGACAAAAGATCTAAAGTTCTAATGTTGAATAAAATAACTATTACTAGGCGTTGATCTTAAAACAATAGTTTTTCAAATTTTTGGTAGATTAATGTTAAGATTACGAATATGCTTCATAGCTATTGCTGACTCTGAAATAGTCTCTGAATTTGAAAATAGTCTTTCTTATGTGTAATGACTTCTACATAGTGTACATGATTTTTCTTCCATCTTATCCTTTGTGAAGGGATGTCCAAAATGTGGTCTGCCGACTTGCTGTAATAATGATAGCAAATGTATTTCTTATGTTCTCCAAGGCAGATCTTCTTGTATGTCTACATTAGGCTAAGTCACAGAGAACTTTATACACCCCAGGATATAACAAAGGATGGAATTTGTCCTTGGCTAATGTGGAATTAACAATTCTGATCCATTTTCTTAAGGAGAAACTCAATCCTATAGCATATGCTGCAGTGTACAAAATTCCCTGTTACTTAGCCTACTATGGATATGCAGTAAGATCTGTTAACATCTGCCTTGGAAAACATAACAAATACATTCACTACCATTATTATGGGAAGTCAGGTCTGCAGACTATACTTTGGACACTTTGTGATTAGATGGAAGAAAACTAATGTGCTATATAGAAGTCGTTTGAGGTCAGAAAGACTATTTTTAGAGTCAGCAATGGGTATGAGGAATTCTCCTAATCTTATTCAGTATGGTTGCATTAATCTGCCAAAAATTTGAGTGCATTTTAAGGTCAACTCCTACTTAAATATAATAGTTCTTTTATTCAACATTAGAGGGCATCAAATTAGGACTTTAGATCTTTTGTTCCTTACTCATTGTCACATGCAAACTGTAACATCTTATTTTGCTCTGAAGATGCTGGTTTGAAATCCAGCAAAATATAATCCAGTTAATAAACATCCTTTTATAAATAAGTTACGACATCGAACATCTAAGCTTGTCAACTAGATTTATGAAATACCAGAGGTATTATGTCCTACTCTTTAATTATATTGATTGTCCTTTATGCTTTCAGTGCTGCTATCATTGATTTCGTATTTTGATTTATCAGTATTTTCATAATACAATGTCATATTACCTGTAAAAGAGGAGGAAGTAGATCTTGCACTGAGTGGCATTCTGAGCTCTGATGCCAGGAATGATATATTATGACAGTTTCTGCACAGTCGGTGAATGACTGAACTGACTTTGTTAATCCAGAATACTTGATCACTATATAAATATTTTAAATAAAAAAATCTCCACTAAACATGCACTAGTCTAGACAAGTGTATAGTGGCAATTGCACACAACTGCTTTTGCACTAACATATGGCACTGTATCAAGTTGGTGCTTCCTTTACTCAGTCTATCTCCATGATCCTTTCACATCCTTCCTTTCCAGTGTTTTATGCAAAATTTGTTGGTCTATTAGATTTGCAAGTTGGTTGTAAATTATTCTTATATTTTGGCTGAATAAATTTGATAGAGATTTAGAATCCTAATAAAAGTTTGTCAAACCATCCCAGGTTTGTTTCAGAAGCATCATTTGCAGGGACAAAATGTTTCAAAACTATGTGTCTAGCTGAAGAGAATTTAATAAAATTTGGTGTGTAAGAAAGAGATTAAGAACATTTAGTTATGTCAATTTTGATTTCAGTTGGATTATTTTTATTGGCAAAATTTCACAAAATATGATTTGAAATTATAACTGTGCACCAAGCGGATGGAATAGAATGAAGTTTGGCATTTGTGAATATAAAATTTATCATTTCAGTTTTTGGACCAATTTATAATGAAAAAAAAATTAGTCTCACTTTTAACACACTTTAAGATCTAAGCTTCTCTTCCATAGTTTTTTTTAGCCTTCAGGTATACTTAAATTTTTACCAGGAACTCTCAGTATGGAAATTCCTCTGTAATTCTCATATTCAATTTTATTTTCCTTTTTATAGATGTTACTACGAGAGCCCAACTCCAGTCATCTGAAATTTAACCTTCTGAGCAGGCCTCCTGAATTATACAGTATAGAGACATAAAACTTTATACCACCATATTTTCAACGTTTCTGGTCTAATGTCATCTACTTGAGGTTCCTTTCTACATTTCATATTTCTATTGGCTCTTTCTACTTTAAGTATAGATATGTATTCCTGTTGAGTGTTTTTTACAACCGAAGTAATTACTCGAGACATATGAGGGTGGTCTGAAAAGTTCTCGGCCTCGACCATAGATGGCAACACTATCGGCAAGATTTTTTTTTTTTTTTAAGTTGCTACATCTGTCATAAGCATCCATGTGAAATTGTGATACTTGATAGAAAATACTTTCTATCAAGTAGTTTGTTTTATACAGCTGCATGAAGCAAGTGTTGTCTGTATCCCTTGAAATGGATAAAATTGAGTATCATGCGATTATAAAATTCTTTGTAAAAGAAGAGTTAACGGCAAAAGAATTTCATTCGAAGTTCATAAAAAGTTTATGGGCACTCTTCTCCTTCGTTTTCAACAATTAAGAAATGGAAATAAAGAACTTTTATTATTAAAAGACCAGAAGGTAAATGATAAAATATACAAAGAGCCAACAAGTTTCACTAGCCACTGTCTAGCATTTTCAAGGCTGAACTGGTGTGAAAACAAATGCATTAAGTTACATTTAAAACATACAGTTTAGTAACTGTTAGGCCGTTACGTTTGATCATTCGTGTTTGATGGCATGCATGTGTTCGAATGCTTCAGTCAGAATCCGGTACATGACCACGTGTTGTGTAGTTTTTTGCATATTGTAGTTCTGTTGAACTGAGAGAGATGATGAGATTTTTCCATATGTCTTTAAGAATAATACCTTGATTTCTATTTAAATTATTGCCTGTGCGTAGTACCACAGCTGCTTTTTTTAAAGTTCTGTGTCTGTAGTCATTCTCGATGTAAGGCATAGAACTGTTTTTCCAATCTATAACGTGATTTGATGTTGAGAAATGATGAGCTAAACCAGATGTGATGATTCTATTATGATTGACATCCCCCACATGTTCCTTCTGTCTTATTTCAAAACTTCTAGAAGTCTGACCAATGTAAGAAAGGCCATGGGTAACCCCCTGTCACCACCATGTGCAGACCTTTTTATGGAAAAACTTGAAAAGGATATTCTTTCCACCATTTTACCAAAACCATCAATTTGGTGGAGATATGTCGATGATGTGTTCATCATCTGGAAGGATACCATGGAAAACCTTCTCGTGTTTCTGAACAAAATCAACTCACTACACAATAAGATCAAATTCACTATAGAACTAGAGAAGAACGAAGAACTTCCTTTTCTTGACATCCTAGTGAGGAGAGAAGATAACAATATCCAGCTGTCCATTTACAAGAAACCCACAGATACAGGTAGATATCTACATTATTCGTCCAACCATCATAGATCACAAAAACACAGCATCATTCACATGCTCCGTAATAGAGCCTTAAGGTCTATTTCAAAAGAAGCAGATGTACAGAAAGAACTGTCACTAATAGCTAACACTCTATCTCTTAATGGATACCCTTCTAACATTTTAAACAAATGGCTATTTAAAGACAACCACCACCAACGTGTTACGGTGCCCCAATATGTGTCCACAACTGTCATTCCATATATTAATTCAGTTTTCACAAAATTGGCGAGAATGTTAAAAGCTCATAACATCAGAGTGGTTTTTAAACCAACTACCATGATCAGACAAATCTTAAGATCACCCAAAGATGAGGTACCTTTCTTCAAATGTCCTTGAGTATATGAAATTCCATGCACGTGTGACCTTTCTTACATTGGTCAGACTTCTAGAAGTTTTGAAATAAGACAGAAGGAACATGTGGGGGGATGTCAATCATAATAGAATCATCACATCTGGTTTAGCTCATCATTTCTCAACATCAAATCACGTTATAGATTGGAAAAACAGTTCTATGCCTTACATCGAGAATGACTACAGACACAGAACTTTAAAAGAAGCAGCTGTGGTACTACGCACAGGCAATGATTTAAATAGAAATCAAGGTATTATTCTTAAAGACATATGGAAAAATCTCATCATCTCTCTCTCAGTTCAACAGAACTACAATATGCAAAAAACTACACATCACGTGGTCATGTACCGGATTCTGACTGAAGCATCCGAACACATGCATGCCATCAAACATGAATGATCAAATGTAACGGCCTAACAGTTACTAAACTGTATGTTTTAAATGTAACTTAATGCATTTGTTTTCACACCAGTTCAGCCTTGAAAATGCTAGACAGTGGCTAGTGAAACTTGTTGGCTCTTTGTATATTTTATCATTTACCTTCTGGTCTTTTAATAATAAAAGTTATTTATTTTAGTACATCAGACCAAATACGTACAATTTAAATTAAGCAACGGGTTGCCGAGTTTAAACATGGCCGTACCAGCCTTGAAGATGATCCATGCGAAGGACATCCAAAAAGTGTAACAACACTAGAAATCATTGATCAAGTGCACAATATGGTATCGAATGACTGGCGAGTCAAAGTGCATGAAATTGCTGAGAATATAAGCATTTCAAAAGAACACGTAGGATATATTTTGTATGAAGAATTGCAAATGAAAAAGCTTTGAGCGAGATGGGTGCTGTGCTTGTTCACAGCAGATCAAAAATGCACTTGCATGAAATCTCTGAACAGTGCTTGGAGAATAAAATTAACAAGAATAAAACTAATTTTGTGCATCAATTTATTACTATGGATGAGACTTGGATTCACCATTACATACCAAAATCCAAACAGCAGTCAAAACAGTGGACAAAAGTCGGTTGTTCAGCACCAAAGAAGACACAAAGTCGGTTCCATCGGCAGGAAAGGTCATGGCATCAGTGTTTTGGGATGTTAAAGGCATTTTGTTTATTAATTATCTTGAAAAGGGTAAAACAATAACCGGGGAATATTATTCTGGTCTTTTAACCAGAATAGAAGAAAAATTTCGTGAGAAAAGACCCGGTTTGCAGAAGAAAAAAATGATCTTTCATCAGGACAATGCACCTGCCCACAAAGGTGTTTTGGCAATTTGAAAATTAAGGGATCTGCACTATGAATTGTTGGAACATCCACCCTATTCCCCAGATTTGGCTCCGTCTGACTTCTATCTCTTTCGAAAACTAAAAATCTTCCTTGCTGGTCACCTTCTTTCTTCGAATCAAGAGGTGATTGCAGCTGTAGAGGGGTATTTTGTAGATCTTACTGAGAACCACTACAGGGCAAGGATAATGGCACTGGAGCATCTCTGGAATAATTGTATTAGTCTTAAGGGAGATTATGTTGAAAAATAAAAATTATTTTGAAATTATAAATTCTTTTTTTCATTGTTAGGCCAAGAACTTTTCTGACCACCCTCGTATAGAATATCTTCAGTTTTTATGTTACCTCTGATCATCTATGATTTCTGTTACAGTACTCTTTCCTCCATTTCTAAGCCTTTTCAATAGCCTCCAGATTATTTTGCCACTTTTCTGATATTTATGTTCTGTGTTCTTACCAGAGTTTTCCCATTACGTTAGCATTGTGTTACACAATGCTTTGTTTTCTTACATTTTTCTCTTTATTCTGTAAGAGCACAAGTTGATTTACTTGCCAGAAACTTCTGATAGACGCTCTTCTTTTCTTTGACTGCCTTGTTAACTTCCTGAGTCGATTATGGAGTTCTGATTTTTATATCCTTAGGGATAACCTCACCGTCACATGCCTCTAGCAGCACCAATCAATGTTCCACTGAATCTTCAAATTTTGAATTTTGTTTTCAACTTTCATATTTTCTTGAACAATGCTTATGTCTACAATTTATCTCTGAAAGCTGCTCAACTTGGATTCATTTTAAAACTTTTTTACACATTCTTCTTTTTAATATGAAATTCATTTTTATCTTGCACAAAATTAAATGGTGATCACTTCCAATTTGAAATCGTCTGTATACCTTGTGTCCTGAACCAGCTTGAAAATATGACTATCATCACTAACATAATGCATGAAACTTTCTTATTTCTTACACCTTCTCTCTAGTTGAATATCTGGACATTGGTATGTTGATGCATGGTGTTTTCGATAATTAGTCCATTTTCCAAACAAAAAAAATTCAACAGGTACTTAGTATTATTATTAGCTATGATCATTCCTCCAAATTTTCCCTAAACATTTCTGTATTTCTGGTAAACATTTCTTACTCTGCTGTTTAGATCTCCAGCAAGGACCAGCTTTTCTGTTTCTGTTGTATGAGCTTTCTTCTGTAATGCCTTAAAAAATTTCTCTACTTCTTCATTAGTAGAACCTTGTCTGGGATCATAAGCATAAATAAGTCTCGTTGTCCAGTTCCCGCATTCTGATATTTGCCCATATTGCTCTACTTGATATTTCCTACCATTGAAGAAGATTATCTTCATATTTAGTATTGAATACTACAACTATTCCATCTTTTCCCTGGTGATTATTGCATCAATATAAAAACTTCTATTTGTTGTTTAAAAAAGATTTCACCTGTTTTTGTCTTCTTTGTTTCAGTAATACATGGTATGTTGATCTTGTATTTATCCAATTCTTCTGCTAGTTCTGTTTGTTTTCCATTGGTGGTTCTTATGTTGATGGTGTCAATCATGATTTCTGTTGACGTTGAGTTAGGATTTCTTCTGGGATTTGTTGCAGTAGCTCTTTCTACTGTTTGCCCTGGTTTTATGATGAGAACAATTGGGTCCCCTTGGTCAAATGGACAACACCCTAACTGGCATGAAATTCTGTCATGTTCTATTATCATTTTCCATTATGGTTTAAGCTAATACGAAAACAGTTTGATGGACTAAATCCCAAATTGCCAGCCTATCCTTTTTTATTCAGTATTCAGGTAGATACCTGCTAATGGGGTGCTTCAGTGGGCAGGTAAGGATTGGATATTAGATCAGAAGCTTTGTTCACATACCTTTTTTAAAAGGCCACATTTAGGTCTCCTGTCAGTTATCCAGCTTTGATAATACTCTTAAACACCTCTAAAGGAAATCCAGAAGAGTTTTATTGAATGCCAAAGAATAAAGAGCCAGCCTGGTTGACCGAGTGGTTAGCGTATCCACTCTCCAGCCAACGAACCCGTAGCCTGGTTAGCATATCCGATCTCCAGGCTACGGGTTCGAATCCCGCTGTGGGCATGGATGTTTGTGATTGTCTGTGAAAATACTAGTGGTAGTGGTCGGCAGCAGATGGCATGGGTATAGATGAAGATAGTTGCAGTTGGTGGAGATGGAGAGTTGTAGAGTAGTTACCCTCCCTCGATGAGTCTCTGGAGGTGTTATGTAATAATAATAATAATATTACTAAATTTGCAAAAATGAGCATAACATTCATAATTCAAAAAAAGCATCCTTTCTTGGTATACAAAGGCATTCTGAAAGTAATACCTTCATTATCATAGCTCCCCTACCAAAAATTGCAATATCATTGATGTGGATGAAACAAGCCTCTGTAATGACATTGTTCAAATATTGAGTGCTTACTTTGCTAAGATGTAACATGGTGCACAGTGTTAGTATTACGTTGGTTTGAAGAGATAGGTGTGCATGATAATGAGGTTGAAGAGATGTTACATAGATTTGATAAGAATTTGATAATAGGGACAGAAGAATATCAGCACTCATGCTAAAGGAATGTTCAGCCAAATTGACTAGGCACTCAACTTCCACAATAATGGAAAGCATGTGTGATAGTTCCATTGTACAAGAATAGTGCAGAAACTTGCATTTAACCTATCAATATCTCTGGAATGAAGATTTTAGAGAAGTTAAGAACTCATGTATAGAGATTGGTTGACAGACAAGCTGTATTCTGTAAGGAATAGTATGGCATTTACTAAAGGAGGGCATGTTTTAGCAAATCGCATATATTTTATAACAATGTCATGGCTGAGTTGGATAATGGAAATGGAGACACTGTGATACTATTGGCCTGTGATATATTTTATTAGTATCTTTGTTATGGCATTTGATAAATACCACATTAATGGCTGTTGCATAAGCCTGTGAATATGGATTGAAATATAAACTTTTGACTTACATAAGTGATTGGTTGATGGACAGGTGTTGTCAGAAAGTGGTATACAGTGAGTGTGAAATTACCATGTTTCCAGTGACCAGTGGTATATCCCAGGGTTCAGCCCTTGTTGTCCAAGGGAAGTTTATTAATATCTATACATTAATGGTATTGGATAGGGTATGACAGAAGATGTTTGTTTGCTGTTGATGCCAAAGATATGCAGGACTATCTATGTTACTGATATCCAGCATTTACAGAATGATTTGATTATGTTGGAAATGTGGGCAAATGATTATGGCTGTGAGTTCAGTGTTAGTAAATGTAAAGTTATACACTGTGGTGTGATGAGATTTCCAATGTCTCATGTAATGTTGGTGGGATTATGCTACAAGAAACTTGGGCTAGTGATTTTGGAGTTATAGTGGATAGAAATTTGAAGTTCAGAGGTCACATAGCAAAAACTGCAAATACAAGTCAGAGGATAATTGCAATGTCGAAACAAATGTTAATAAGAAAGTCAGAACAGGATAAGGAAGTCATTTTGTCTCTTTACAAGATCATTAGTGACTACACCTGGACTGCTGAGTTAGTTATAATTAGTTATATAGTTATTTCTTTTGCACAGAATGGTGATGTGAAGTATGTGGATATCTGCTTGTAACAGTGTGGATTCTCTGTAATGCATCACAACTTCACATTAAGAAGTAAAAATTCTTATTCTTGTATTATTAGTGAATTTTACACTGCTGTACTTAATGATTTTACCTATCCAGAAAATGGTTAATTTTACTTCAGTTCTGTTAATTCATGATTTAATTTAATTTGGAAAAAAAAAAAAAAAAAAAAAAGATTAATTTAAAGAATCGCATCTAATCTCTCTCTCTCTCACACACACATTTATTCCAGAATATTTTCTTTCTGTGAAACTGTAAACATTTTTTTACTAAACTAACATTACCAAACTTTTCCATTTTAATGATTGTCATTTTTTCTTTTTATTCTTAGAAATTCACAAAGGGAGGATGATAGATGGTTTCATAATGGATTACACAAAGGTATGTTCTATTAAAGGCATCCATTCTATTATTACAGCATACCTAGAAATTAAGTAATAGATTGTCCAGAATGTTTTATCAGTTTTTGTATATTTCCTCTATATGAGGATAAATCAGAAAGTATTCCTCAGCATATTTGCAAAAATGAGCACAACATTCATAATTCAAAAAAAGCATCCTTTCTTGGTATACAAAGGCATTCTGAAAGTAATACCTTCATTATCATAGCTCCCTTACCAAAAATTGCAATATCATTGATATGGATGAAACAAGTCTGTTTTCATATACTGTTTCTCAACATATTTTCCCTTCTTTTCAATACATTTTCTCTAATAAATAACATTTTTCAAACATCATTGTTGTTTCAGATATACTTGTGCCATAAGGTTTCACAAATTAATACAATGACACAAGGAAAAAAGTGAATAACATATTAATTGCCATATATTTCAACGTGAAAATTACAGGTTATCATTGGTGGCACTAGTCAGTCATTCTAATTCGGGTTAGGATGATGGAGTAAGCATGTCTCAAACCCCAGGATATTGTGGTTGGTATCAGTTCTATGTTGTTGCAAGGCCAGATTTTTTGTTAATGATGTAAGATTGACATTCTCACGTTCTTTCCTACACTGAATGTCCAGTTAGTCCAAAGTAAAAAAAGATGACAGTAACCTGGAACTTTCTACCAAGTTCCAGGAAGAGCTAGAGAAGATCATATATCTTTAGAAGATGGAAACCATGAAGATAGTTTGTTGAAAGGAATGAAGCACATCAGGTCAGAAAATAAAATAATGCATTTTATTTTTTTATATGGAGTGGTGGGTGAGGCTACTCCCTATAAGGGAATTTAGCCCTATCTAACTTTTAGAGACTGAGGGTGCAGTTCAGTCTCTATTGGTAGCCAATCAGAAGTAGGTGGCCCAAAGCTATCATTCATTTAAGTGGTCTGCAGTCTCCAGCTTGAACAAGTGCTGCCATATCATGGTCCCTAACACAATATTTTTATTGTCTGAAATAGTGTGGATTCTGTGGTCGATTTTCTTTAGAAAAAAAAAAAAAAAACACCTGCCAATGCCAGAGATCAAATAACTTGGGAGTCAGTTGAAAAAAAAAAAGGCTTAGAAAAAAGTTCCTCTAGTTGGCAACTAGGATCAAACTGACGATGCTTTCTCTTTGTGAGGTTTAGCAATGAGGAGTGCAAACACAACTTCCATTGAGCTACATAAGCTCCTTGAATGTAGCCATTAAATTATA
The DNA here is from genome assembly GCF_054136105.1 of Typopeltis vanoorti. Classification (NCBI taxonomy): domain Eukaryota; kingdom Metazoa; phylum Arthropoda; class Arachnida; order Uropygi; family Thelyphonidae; genus Typopeltis; species Typopeltis vanoorti. Next base: position 74,122,709 of record NC_143573.1, on the reverse strand, counting down.
ACTAGTTGTTTACTTATGATATTTAAGTTTTATAGTTTTAGAAAAAGGCATATGACATAGTGTCCAGAGAAAAGCTTCTCAAACTACTATAATTATGTGGGGTAAATGGAACATTATACAGAGGCAGTGCATAGTTTGTATTTAAGTTATAAGTCATCAGTTACAATCAAAGGAAATACAAAGAGGTTTGAATTAAAATCAGGTATAAGACAAGGGTGTACATTATCTCAACTAGTATTCATCATCTATATGGATCACATTATAAAAGAAAGTGGCATTAGGCCTGATATTAGAATTGGAGATATCAATATTAGCTCTTTGATTTTTGTAGATAATGTTACACCTAAACAAATTCAATACAAATCTCCAGGAATCTCTAACTAAATTGCATGACAGCTGTAACAAACATGGCAAGAAAATCTGCAATTAAAAGACCAAAACTAGAAAAATAGGCAGAAACATTGAACATATCAACTGCATTCTGAATGGAGAGCCTATAGAACAAGTAATATGTTTCAGCTATATAGCAACAGTTTTTAGTGATGATGGCAAATTAAATTTGGAAATAGACAACAAAATAATCAAAGCTGGTGTGCTTGGGAGCCAGTTGAATGATTTTATATGCAATAAGAAAGAAATTAGCCACAACACTAAAATAGCAGTACACAAAATAGTGTTCAAACCAGTTTTAAGACATGATTACATCTGATAGTTTGTTGGCATATAAACCCTTTGATCAAAGACTACAGACAAAATTTAGAGTTTTGAGAAAAATTAGTAGTGTGAACAGAACATAATGATAGAATTATATCAATATTAAAAATGAAGATATTAGGAGGATATTATTTGCTTTGTACACTGCCAAAGAAGATTAACAAAATATATTTTCCTTCTGTCATCTCATGTCAGATTATCATCATCAAATTCCTAATATGTACCCTCAAGGGGTGTACAGGATATGACAGTACTACATGAAAAACTTACACCATCACTAACTTCTATCTAAAATTTTCCTCCAAATCAATCTTGCCTGTCAAGACTCCAACAAGGATTGTCATTACCCGATCTTATATTTCTATCTTCTAAATCACTTTTCACTGTATCAGTCCATCTATATCTTGGAAAAGAAATGGAGCTAGCCGAGGAATTGGATAAGTACCAGATTGACATAATAGAGGTGACGGAAACAAAAAAAAGACAAAAACTGGTGTGAGATCTTTCTGAGCAATAAATATAAAATGTTATATTCAGGCAATGACAATCAAGGAAAAGAAGGAGCAACCATAGTATTCAACACTAAATACGAGGCTCATCTTGAATGGCAGGCATTCTCAAGTAGAGTGATGTGTGCAAATATCAAAATGGGGAACTTGATAATGAAACTTATTTGTACCTATGGTCCAACAGAAGGTTCTACTATGGTAGAAGTGGAGGAAATTTTTGAGACTTTAGAGAAAGCAGCTGACAATGAAAAAGGAAAAGTTGGTCCTTGTTGGGGATCTAAATAGTAGAATCGGAAATGATTATCAGATATACAAAAATATGTTGGGAAAATTTTTAGAAAAGAGCAAAGCTAATAATAATGGCAATTACCTGTTGGATTTCTGCTCAGGACATGGACTGGTTATTACTAACACCATGTTCTAACATAAAAATGTGCACAAATTCACATGGAGAGAAGAGGCAAGGAATAAGAAAAGTCTCATTGAGTATGCTATTGATAGTGATGTTTTCCTACAGGTGTAGGACTCTGTGTGCTCTAGTGTAGGACACTGGAGAGTACAGAGGATTTGAAATTGAAAGTGATCATCATTTAGTCTTGAACAGGATAAAATTGAATTTCATATTGAAACAAAGACTTGTAAGAAAGTTTTAAAGAGAATAAAAGTTGAGCAGCTCTCAGATGTGAACTGTAGACTAAAATACGCAAATATTACTGAATAAAAAATGAAAGCAAGTGAGAGCAGGAACCAAACCTTGAAGATTCAGTAGCAAGCTGAAAAAAACACTGATTGATTCAGCCAGAGAGGCTTGTGGTGAGGTTGTCTACAAGGATAGAAAAATCAGAACTCCATGATGGACACAGGATGCTAAAGAGGCAGTGAAGGAAAAGAAGAAAGCATATAAGTTCTTGACAAATAAGTCAGCTTGTGTACTTAGAGAATACAGAGACAAATGTAAGAAAGCTAAACACTGTAAAACTAGCTAAATAAAAGTCATTTGAAGACTTTGGTAAGATATATTGAAAATATATTGAAAATAAATATCAAGAAGGTGGCAAGATATTCTGGAGGTTGTTAAAGCTCAGAAATGGAGGAAAGAATGCTATAAAAGGAATTAGGGAGATAAAGGTTACACGAAGACTGTAGAAAAAGATATCCTTGAGGTGTGGAGTAATTACTTTGAAAATTGCTAAACGAAACTAGCAATGAAAAAAAAAAAAAAAAAAAAACTGACCAGGCATGCAATCAGGAATACATGTTCATACTTGAAGTAGAAAAAAGCTATAAAAGGCCTGAGATGTAGAAAGGCAGCAGGAGTAGATGATATTCGACCAGAAATGCTCATGTATGGAGGTATAAAAGTCTTGCAATGGCTGCACTGCATAGTTCAGAGTGCCAGAACAGGGGGATGAATTCCAGGTGATTGGAGTAGGACTCTCGAAGTACCCATATGTAAAAAGCGAACTAAAATTGAATGTGGGAATTAGAGATTTTTCTCTACTGATTGTTCCTGGTAAGATTTATGCAAGTGTACTCGAGAAACGGTTGAGAAGAATTGCAGAAGAGAAGCCTGGTGAAGAACAAGCTGGATCATGCCAAATAGATGCCGTCAGGATCAGATTTTCACTTTATGACAAATAGTTGAGAAATCATGGGTATATAACAAAGATCTGTATTTAAGTTTCGTAGATCTGGTAAAAGCATACGACAGGGTACCAAGAGAGTAGCTATTAAAAATGCTACAGTTGTATGGTGTCAGTGGGGTATTATATCAAGCAATACTTAATCATTATTTGAGTTGTAAGTTAGCAATTAGAATTGAAGGAAGTACAGGAAGATGGTTTAATGTGAAATCTGGTGTCAGACGAGGATGTACATTATCCCCTCTGTTATTTATTATCTATATGGATCACATTATTAAAGAAAGTGTATTAAACCCGATATCAAAATTGGAGATGTTAATCTCGGCTCTTTATTTTATGCAGATGATGTTATTCTAAATAAATCCAGTACAAGTCTGCAAGATTCCCTGACTAAATTGAATAATTGTTGTAATAGATTTGGTATAAAAGTCAGCCCTAACAAGACACAGACAATGAAAATAGTTACAAGCATTGAACATATCAACTGCATTGTGAATGGAGAACCTATAGAACAATTAAAACATTTCAGCTACTTAGGTACAATTTTTAGTGAAAATGGTAAATTAAATATAGAAATAGACAACGTAATCAATAAAGCTGGTATGGTACGAAGTCAACTGAATAAATTTGTACGGATTAAGAGAGAAGTTAGTCAAAACACTAAATTAGCTATATACAAGAGAGAGAGTAATCAAACCAATCTTAACTTATGGATCTGATAGCTGGGTTAGAAATAAAACACTTCACCAAAGACTAGAGACCACAGATATGAGAGTCCGAAGAAAGCGACAGTGGGGTCTTCGTTTAACAATGCGACTCTCCAGCCGCCATTAAATTCTGTCATGTTCTACCATCATTTTATATTTTGGTTTAAGCCAATCCAGTCCATTGCCAGCCCATCCTTATTTGTTCAGTATCCAGGTAGATACCTAGGAGGGTGCACCATGAGAAGGTTAGAATTGGACATTGGGTGAGAAGCTCTGGTCTGTTCTCTGCATTCCTTTATGGCTATGTGGAGGTCTTCTCTCAGCCATACATATTGACCCTTGCTATTAGTATTGTCTGTGGTATACCAGAGTGGTTTATTAGCATTTTCTTTTCAATTAACAACACTGATATGGAACTGAGATGTTATATAAAAATGAGTTCACTTAAGAATAAAGAGATTAAGTGAGAGCCAAAAAGTAAATTCAGAATTAATATCTTTATTTATAAATAAATAATATTAGTGTAATGAAAGTAAATTCATGAAATATACATCCACTATATTATCCATAAACTGGTTCCTACTCTTTCTTTTCTTCTTGCTCCTTTTTCCAGTGCTATTTGAGGGTTAGCAGGGAATCTTTCCTATTTTACTATTTCTTTTTGTCTTATGCAGTGGGAGTCTGCCCCCCCCTCTCTCTCTCTTGCTCTTCCCCCTCCCTCCCTCCCAGGTATTTCTCCCACATAGTAGGTTGAAGTCTTAATCCACCTGTCCAATGATTAATGAAATGGGACGAAAACCTCCTAGATGTGTGGAAGGGCCTCTGCATCCCTATCACTTTTTTCTTCTAGCATGGTTGTGAATTGTAATACATCCCATGCTACATCAGTTGTCATACAGAATAATCAGAGCCTCATTCAGTTTTTAGGCTATAGGTCCTATTTGAGAAGTATATTAGCTTCTAACACACTTGTTACTGTGAATGAGGAAACTGAAGGTATGGGATTAACTATAGAGATGAATTTCACATACGATCATGGAATTTATGGGATCTGCAGTTGGGTAACCTTAATATTGCCTGTAAAGAGATGGAGAAGTATAAAATTGACATTCTGGAAATTATAGCGACCATATGGAATAGAGGAGGTCATTTCAAAACACAGGATGGTAAGCTAGTTGTTTACTCAGGGAGGGGGGGGGGTGACTCATAGCTTCATTGGGTAGCTGTGGTACTGAGGAAAATTCAGCCAAGAGCCGTTCCTGGTTATAAACTGTTTGTTTACTCTTGCTCTCCTAATGTATCAGTTGTGATAGTTTGTGCAGACACTCCGTATAGATAGATCTTATGAAGAGAGAGTGAGGACTTCTACATAAACCACCAGATTGTTTCAGACTACCTACCAAAGACTTTTCATCTTAGGGGACTTGAACAAGAGTGGGAAAGAGTATGAGAGTTAGGCCTGAGCATGTCATGTTTGGTCTGGGTGAGCCTGACACCTGTGGTAAAAGACTGGAATTTTCCCATGCCTAAACAGATTATTTATTACCAATATTTGCTCTCAGAAACACCCACCACAGACCTATACTTGACATTTGGCATTCGTAGGTCAAGACACCAAATTGATTACATCTTGGCTGTCCAACAGTGGGAGACAAGAATCTTTGATCTGCATACTTATGCTGTGGCATGGACTATCACTTGGTAAGAGCCACAGTAAGACTGAGACTCCCATACTTTCCAAGTCAGGTCCATACCAGACTCGATGCCATAGTGCAGGGGTTGGCATGCAGCCCAGACCTACATTTTTGGCGGCCCATAAAAGTTTGACAATACTTACATGGCATGTGGCCTGTATGTTGAATTATTTAAATACATTTTATAATATGAATAATAAATTAAAAATAATTTTATACTTATACTTCATGATATCGGCGTGCAACTTGGCTCTACTTAACCATGTGAGTCATCATGAGTGGGGATAATAAAGACAACTTCATCCCACGACAACCGAGATTTTGGCGCACTTTTATAGTCGTATTCCCTGGTCCGTCTTTTAATATAATTCAATAATATCAACTATTATTTTCAAGAGAATATATATTTGTTAAAAAAAATTTCAAAAATGGGTTCAAGAAAACATAAAATTGCAGAAGAAGGTTTAATGATGAATGGAACAGCAAGTACTTCTTTATTGAAAATGGGGGTAAGCCCCTTTGTCTTATTTGTCATAAAAGTGTTGCTATTATGAAAGAATATAATATCAGATGTCATTACGAGAATGTCGCACTTTATCTCGTAATCTCGTACTTTAAATATTTCTGTGTTTTTTAAGATAAATATAATAAAAATTGATAACTTAAGTATTTTTTTCACTCACTATTTTCTCTTAATTAAACGCTTGTGACCCGATTATTAAAAATAAAAAAGTTGAATGTGGCCTGCGAGTGTTAAAAGGTTGCCGACCCCTGCCATAGTGGGTTCACAGAAGAAACATCAAGAAGGTTGGATGATCTTTGAGAGACTAGTAAGGAGAACTCATCTGAAATGATCTGGGAAGGAGTCAGTTATAATACTGGATACAGCCAAGAAGTATCAAGGCCCATTTAGGAGACCATGGATATCAGATTCAATATGTGATCTGATCAAAAAGAGGCAACTGAAAAAGACTCTAGCCACAAGGACTGAAGAATATAAGAGATGACATAGAGAAGTCAGAAAAGCTATCAGGTAGGACAAGGAAAATTTTTTATGCTCATAAATGTGAAGAGAGTTCCATATGAGGAAGCACATTTATAATTGCATGTTTCCTTCAGTTCATGACCTAATGCACAAGTTTATGCCCAAACTGAATGTCATCAAAGAAGAGAATGAAACAGTATGATGGAAGAACTGGAAATTGAAAGCAGATGGAAAGAGTATTGTGAGGAATTGTACATACAGCAGATGATAAGAAACATTTGTAAGAGCCCTCTCACAGGAAAATTTTGATTTGGAACCTACTCCACTTAGGCATGAGGTTAAAAGAGCAGTTAAACAAGTTATAATATATAGACACGTTTACACAAGAATATTATATTTTAATTTGCCAAATATTTTAGTCTGAAAATAACAGACTATCTTCAGTGGCTACGTAGGAACAGTTTTTTTAACAAGGTGGAATACCAACAGTTGATCATTCAATATAGAACGAGCTGCATGATGTTATATCGCTAAGTATTAAAGGGAGGAAAACATTTTTTATCAGAGTAATGATTAAATTAAAGATATTAATTCACAAATTCATATAATAATCTTAATTTATAAATAACATTAGACTAATGTAAGAATTAAAGTCTTAATTAAAAAAATGAAAAAGAAATCTGAAAACGCACCCCAACTCAATGTCACCAGAGTTAAAGATCGGTACTATCAACATAAGAAACCTGAATGGCAAAGAAATGGAGCTAGCTGAGGAATTAGATAAGTACCAGATCGACATAATAGGGGTGACTGAAACAAAAAAGAAAAAAACTGGGGAGATCTTTCTGGGCAATAAATATAAAATGTTATATTCAGGCAATGACAATCAAGGAAAAGGAGTAGCCGTAGTATCCAACAAAAAAATACGAGGCTAATCTTCTTGAATGGCAGTCAGTCTCAAGTAGAGTAATGTGGGCAAATATGAGAATGGGGAACTGGACAATGAGACTTATTTCTGCCTATGGTCCCACAGAACGTTCTACTAAGGTAGGTAGAAGTGGAGGAATTTTTTGAGGCTTTAGAAAAAGCAACTGACACAATGAAAAAGGAAAAGTTGGTCCTTGTTGGGGATCTAAATAGCAGAGTAGGAAATGATTGTCAGACATATAAAAATGTTTTGGTAAGATTTGGGAAAAGCTAATAATAATGGCAAATATTTGTTGGATTTCTGCTCAGAACATGGACTGGTTATTATTAACACCATGTTCCAACATAAAAATGTGCACAAATTCACATGGAGAGAAGAGGCAAAGAATAAGAAAAGTTTCATTGACTATGTTATTGTTGATAGTGATGTTTTCTCCCTGGTGCAGGACACCAGAATGTACAGAGGATTTGAAATTGGAAATGATCACTATTTAGTCTTGAACAGGATAAAATTGAATTTCATATTGAAAAGAATAACAGTAAGACAGTTTTAAAGCGAATAAAAGTAGAGCAGCTCTCAGATGTGAACTGTAGACTAAAATACACAAAGTTTATTGAAAAAAAAATGAAAGAGTTTGAGAACAGGAATCAAACCTTGGAGATTCAGTGGCAAGTCTTGAAGAAAGCCCTGATTGATTCAGCTAGAGAGGCATGTGGTGAAGTTGTCTGCAAGTACAGAAAAATTAGAACTCCATGGTGGACACAGGAAGTTAAAGAGGCAGTGAAGGAAAAGAAAGCATATCAAAAGTTCCTGTCAAATAAGTCAGCTTGTGCTCTTAAAGAATATAGAGACAAATGCAGGAATGCTAAACATTGTAAAACTAGCTAAACAAAAGTCATGGGAGGACTTTGGCAAATATAGAAAATAAATATCAACTAGGTGGCAAAATATTCTGGAGGTTGTTGAAGAAGCTTAGGAATGGAGGGAAGAGTGCTGTAAAGGGAGTTAGAGATGATAAAGGTGACATGAAAATGGAAGAAAAAGATATCCTTGAAGTATGGAGTAATTACTTTGAAAAACTGCTAAAAGAAACAAGCAGTGATGACAGCACAGTGGTAAAAAAAAACACTGACCAGGTATGCAGTCAGGAATACATATCCATACTTGAAGTTGAAAAAGCCATCACAGACTTGAAATGTGGAAAGGCAGCAGAAGTAGATGATATTCGACCAGAAATGCTGAAGTATGGTGGTATAAAACTCTTACAGAGGCTGCACTGCATAGTTCAGAAGGCCTGGACAGAGGGATGTATTCCTGATGATTGGAGTAGAGCTCTCATAGTACCCATATATAAAAAAGGGAAATAAAACTGAATGTGAGAATTACAGAGGTATTACCCTACTAATTGTTCCTGGCAAGATCTATGCAAGTATACTTGAGAAATGGTTGAGAAGAATTGTGGAAGAAAAGCTTGGTGAAGAACAAGCTGGATTCAGGCCAAATAGAGGCTGTCAGGATCAGATCTTCACTTTACGACAAATAGTCAAGAAAGCTTGGGAATGTAACAAAGATCTGTGTTTAAGTTTTGTCGATTTGGAAAAGGCATATGACAAGGTGCCAAGAGAGAAACTATTCAATACGCTACTGTTATATGGTGTCAATGGGGCATTATATCAAGCAATACTTAGTCTTTATTTGTAAATCAGCAGTTAGAATTGAAGGAAGTACAGGAAGATGGTTTAATGTTAAATCTGGTGTGAGACAAGGATGTACGTTATCCCCTCTGTTATTCATTATCTATATGGATCACATTATGAAGGAAAGTGGTATTAAACATGATATCAAAATTGGAGATGTTAATGTCAGCTCTTTGCTTTATGCGGATGATGCTATACTTCTAAATAAATCTGCTATAAGTCTGCAAGATTCTCTGACTAAATTGAGTAATTGTTGTAATAGATATGGTATGAAGGTCAGCAATAAAAAGACAAAGACAATGAAAATATGCAGAATCATTTAAAATGTCATCTGTGTTGTGAAGGGAGAACCTGTGGAACAAGCAAAACATTTCAGCTAATTAGGCATAATTTTTAGTGAAGATGGTAAATTAAATATAGAAATAGACAACAGAATCAGCAAAGCTGGTATCGTGGGAAGTCAATTGAATAAATTCATATGGAATAAGAAAGAAATTAGTCGGAACACTAAATTAGCTGTATACAAGACAGTGTTCAAACCAGTTTTAACTTATGGATCTGCGAGCTCGGTCAGAAGTAAAACACTTGACTAAAGACTAGAGACCACAGATATGAGTCCTGAGAACAGATGTGAACAGATGTCATCATTGGCAATATCATATTAAAAACGAGGATATTAGGAAAGAACTTGACATTGTCAGCATCCAGGAATACGTTAGCAGAGCTAATCTCAGGTGTTATGGTCACTTAAGCAGAATGGGAGATCAAAGATTAGCAAAACAAGTGTTCTCTGCCAGGTTGGCAGGAAAACGACCCAGAGGAAGACCAAGATGTAGGTGGATTGATACGGTACAAAGTGCCTTAGACAATAGAAATATAAGATCTGATAATCTTGGAGTCTCGACAAGTAACAGACTGATATGGAGGAAAATTGTAGGTAGGAAGTTAGTAATGATGTAATTTTTTCATGTAGTACTGTCATATCCTGTACACCCCTTGAGGGTACATGGCAGGAATTTGATGATGATGACAATAATAAAGTCAATGAGACTTTTTTTATTCCTTGCCTCTTCTCTCCATGTGAATTTATGCACATTTTTATGTTGGAACATGGTGTTAGTAATAACCAGTCCATGTCCTGAGCAGAAATCCAACAGGTATTTGCCATTATTATTAGCTTTGCTCTTTTCTCCAAATTTTTCCAAAATATTTTTGTATGTCTCACAATCATTTCCTACTCTTCTATTTAGATCCCCAACAAGGACCAACTCTTCCTATTTCATTGTGTCAGTTGTTTTCTCTAAAGCATCAAAAAATTCCTCCATTTCTACCCCAATTCCCCATTTTAATATTTGCCCACATCACTTTACTTGAGACTGCCTGCTATTCAAGAAGGTTAGCCTCGTATTTTGTGTTGAATACTATGGCTACTCCTTCTTTTCCTTGATTCATTGCCTGAATAGAACATTTTGTATTTATTGCTCAGAAAGATCTCACCAGTTTTTGTCTTTTTTGTTTCATTCATTCCTATTATGTCGATCTGGTTCTTATCTAATTCCTCAGCTAGCTCCATTTCTTTGCCATTCAGGCTTCTTATGTTGATAGTACCAATCTTTAACTCTGGTGATGTTGAGTTGGGATGTGCTTTCAGATTTGTTACAGTAGCTGAATTTTCGCTGTTTGTCCTGGTTCCCTGGCAAAAATAACGGGACCTTGTTTAACCGGGCGACACCCTAGCCGGCATGAAATTTTGTCATGTTGTACCATCATTTTGTATATTGGTTTAAGCAATAAAAATACAATTTGGTCGGCCAAATCCCAATTTGCCAGCCCATCCTCATTCGTTCAGTATCCAGGTAGATACCCAACAGAGTGCACCACGAGAAGGTGAGGATTTGATATTAGGTTAGAAGCCCTGGTTTTTTCTCTGCATTCCTTTAAAGGTTATATGGAGGTCTCCTCTCACTTATACAGCTTTTACCCTCAAGCACCCCACGTAAACATCCTTTACCTTTTAAAATACATTTCTCTACATTGCTAATTACAATAAATAATCATTATATTTATATAATAAAACTGAAACTTATCATTTCCTTTTTGATTTAGTTTTTAAAAATCAGCTGTTGCTAAATTAAAAAAAAAAAAAAAGTAAGATAATCTGATATTGCTAAATGGCAAATATCCTGTGCTATTTATTCCTTATATTTAATTTAGATCATTTTAAAAAAATAGTCACAACTTTAATGCAATATAATTTCTGCACTGCTTTTAAACCTTCCTTTTTCTTTTCTTTTTTTCTTCTTCTTTTTTTTTTTTTTTTTTTTTTTTTTTTTTTTGTGTGTGTACAAAGTTCCTTGTGATTACAACTTATAATGGTCGTATAATGGACAAACTGGGAGATCTGCCTTGAAGAACACAAGAAATGCATCTGTCACCACAACTATGGTCATTTGGGTCTAACTGACCATGAATTTGGATACTCTGTACAAAGTCAAATGGGGAAAAAAAAAACTACTGTGGTTTTCTGCCACAGATACAAACTTGAAAGACAATTTTTTTGGAATCAGCAGCAGATTTAAAAAAAAAACAATCTTACACTTCCCAAGATCTGGGAAACATGAAGTATCAGCCCTTGCACTCAATAGCTACCCAGATGATTGCATGCCCGCTCTTAGGAGTATAGGGTTCTCGTCTAACATCTTTCACTTATTCTGTATGTGTATTACAAATTCTATATTGTATCCCAGATATCTTTCTGACAGAAAAAATATCAAGATTTTAAACCAGTGTTTATTCTTTATGCTCTTTTCTTTCCATTAAACCTAATTGAGTTTAAATTAGCACCTGCTGTAATACACATATGTGTTTCTGTTATATGTTACTATACACTTGAATCACACAAAAAAATCAGACTTTTTGGGTCAATATAGGGTAGAGTACAAAATGAGGAAAAGAGCACTCAGAATATCTAAAGCAGATGTCTGCCACATTGAAAAAAAGATTAGCTTGGCTGAAAATGCAAATAAGAAATCATGACATGTACAGCTTGATCATTAAAATTACAGTTAAAAAAAAAAAAAAAAAAAATCAGAAATTGGTCAGTCTGGAAATGAGCTGTAATTAAATTTAAAACCTTCTAAAATTGTGATAATTCTGCATATCTGCTGAATAAAGATGGCGACCATATGTAATATAATGCCAGAAAAAATCTAAAAAACATTCTTCAATCTAAAATGATAGGGTGACGAAATAAGTTGCTTTCATCAAAATTATGTAGCTTCACCCCCCCCCATACCCCCATTGATTTCACTTGGTAATTATTCCCCCCCCCCCACCACCACCACCATCAACAAAGCTAAGTTTGGTTTGAAGAACTAAGTGTAGAAAACTCCTCTCTTACACAAATATCTCTCCTGCACTCCTATCTTCTAGTCTTTTGCAGAGCCCTTGGGTACATTTTATGTTCATTTTCATTTTGACACTGAATGTTTTTGTTCATGCAGAATAGTTTCATCATTGATCATATTTGTTATCTCCAAGTCAAAGTGTTTAGCCCTGCAATAAACAAAGCAATTCAGAATGGTTTTGCTGCTTATTTTTCACCAATTATCAGTAAAAAAAACTATACTGCTTGTAAAGGGTTAACCATTACACTGACCTCCTTGTGTGCTGAAGATGATGTCAAGAGACTTTTCAGTTTGCTTCAAGGATACAGTTTATTAACTTTCTGTGATACAACACCTTCAATTTTTTTTATAACTCCCATGTCTACTGACTGCATTAAGAATGTGGTATTGGGAGGCAGAAATTCCAGGTGAATGTTTTTTCGGTCTAAATGAGAATGCACTGTACAGTTGGCAAGAGGCAACAAAACTTTCCTTGACCTCCAGAGTAGTTCCATATCTCAAGTTGATAACCATTTTGAAAAATTTCAGAAGTCTTCCATGCATTTTTGTTAACATAGTACAGAACTGGTAAACTCTGCATTCTAAGCCTATTAAATTACTAAGGCTCAATGGTTTCCCTAATAACCAACAGCTTTTGTTAATCAGTTCCTGATATATTTGAACATCATAACACACATAAACCATTGCTTTCTTTGAACCTGACAATGCTTTTTGTTTGTAGGTTCAGGGAACAGTTTCTTGTACAGGATATAACAGTCCTGTCTCATTGGCACTGTAGACATCATCTACATGGAATTTCCTGAGCAAGTTGGGACAGTTTTGTGTACTTCCATTGTTCAGCACTATCCTTCTCACCATGTACTTCTTAGAATTTTATATCATTCCCTAGCTTTCCATCAAGACAGTCATCCATTTGTTGCCTTAAAATCTTTATGACTCAGCTTATTACCTAATTCCTCTACCTAACTTTTCAGCAGTGGACCACTGATATGCACATCTTATCCAGTTACAACAGAGAATCAATGATTGAGGACCTCCTCAATGTCTGGATCTGTGTCTTTACACTTCTGTTTATAGGATTTCCCTTTATTCTTCAAGCAAAGTCCATTCTTCCCCCACTTTATCTTGCTGCTGTATCACATGTGCAACTGTAGATTTTGGAACACTAGTTATCTATGCTAGTCATCACCTTCTAGCAGGTGATGGCTAGGTGGTTGACTTTTGATTTGGTCAAGTATGTCAATTTTGTCAGCTAGTGTCAAATCTCTCCATGATATCTTGGCAAGCCTTTGAAATTTACAAAATAGTAAAACATAATTGCCAGCCTGGTTGGCCGAGTGGTTAGCGTATCTGCTCTCCAACCAAAAGGCTGCGGGTTCAGCACCAGAAGCCTGTTCAGTATTCACATTGTTCAAGGTTTTTCTGCTGTCTTTCTAGCAAAAGGCTATTCAAGGCATGTATTGCAGTGCAGGTATATTTTAAGGTGATTTGCTTTAGTCATCTATGCAGGAACTGTATAAGAAGAATGTCACCAGCAGACCAGCTTCATCTATATGTGATGCTTTGCAGTAGTGCCATCTGATTAAGACAGACTGTGCTATCTATTTTTTGCCCCTAATGTATTGTAAAATCTCTTTTGATGAAAAATAGAAATATTTTTCACCTATATCGATTTTACATGGGCCATTAAAATACATATAATTAGAAATGCATGTAACCTGTTTAATGTATAATTTTGTAATATAAGGTTAAAATAACTGAAGGTAGAACCACAAGCAGTTGTAACTAAAAAGCTCAGACAGGATTAGGCTAGTGAACCGAAGGTCAACAACAGTCTCAAAGGTCACCGGACTATGAGTTTTGTCGCCAAAAACCTACTGTAAGCTTGGGTGATAAGGGCGCTACCAGTAAATCCAGGATTTTTTTTGGATATGATATAAAAGGCAGAGATTGAGGCTTGAGGGCTTTCTCATTTTTTGTGTCTGTGACAGGCTTTTCGAGGATTTACAATCCCGCAAGCAGTAGTTTCTGGAAATCATGGGGAGTTCGCTGGCAGTATTACAAGATATCCTTCCGTGAAATTCCTTGAAGAATATACTGATCCACATGCGTGCTGATTTGTAGCAGCCGACGAAGTCCCTAACGTCGATGAAAAATGCACTAAAGTTACAAGGAAGGAATTTGAAAGATGACAACTACTGGATAGTGCCCGATTACAGCCGTTGCACAAGAAAAAGAAAGGAGCCAGCGCAATTCACCCTTAACCCTTTTGGATTCAGGACTGTACCCGATATAGAGACATGTAAATAGATTGCTTTATGTTAATAGCCTAGATTGTGTGTGCTGACGAAAGATGTTGATTCTGTTTCACTAATGGTATAATGTGTTTGAAGAGGTCAGAAAGACTAATGTCAGTTTGAATGTGTATAATAGAATACCGTAGACTTGTATAGTGTAATTTTTGCCTTATGTTAGTAGTAATGAGAGAAATGTTATGTGTTCTAAAATCCATCCATCTGTTTAATAAGTTGAGTGTAAATAATTTCTTTGTCTAACACTTTAAGTGAATTGTTCTAATGAATGTGTGGAGAAGTAGACACATGATATGTCCTATTCACTTTTGTACATAATTGTCTTATTTAGAATAAACATGTTTGGTTTTGTTAATAACTTGCCTGATCTTTGTTAGCCAGTGCAATGTCTCATAAAAAGAAATCGAACCTGTGTGACCTAAGTGAAGATACAGCCACCGCTGAGTATTTCGGAGTTGCTTGAGATAGAATTGATTTAAGAGTTATTGCACGTGTGCAGCTAAAATATTCCTTTGTATGTAAAGGAAAGATAGAAAATTCTTTTACACGATCCTTAATGGTGCAGTCGTTAAGAAAAATAAATTTTTAAGGATTAATACATTTGAATAATAGCAACATAGATTAAGGATTTGGTCCTTAAGTCTACGAGACTAGTACGTGTGAGACTATACTTTACGGCCTTGAAAAGGGGGGGTTTGACATCTAAGTAGATTACGAAAGGACTAAAGTTAAATAATAGTATAATACGTGAGTTAAGATCAGAGCATATATGCAAATTGTACAAGCTCAAGCAACCAAAAAAATTACGAACTAAGTGGGAAAACACAGAGTAAAAAATAAAGTAATAAACGTAAAAAAAAAACTAAATATTACAAATGGCATAGTTCGACATAAAGATTATAAATAACATTAACAAAAAATTTACAGTATGGTATGGCATTCTTGTAATCTTTTTTGGTTTTAATGGTATTTTTGTGGAGGATCTTGTGAACTGCTTTTTTATTGTAGCCATTTTTCATAAACATTTGGGTAATAATTTCATATTCGTTGTTCTGGGTAATAATTTCATATTCTTTGTTTAGCACCTACTCGTTGGAACAAATTGTTAGGGCTCTATGTTTGAGCAATACCATACATTAGGGGCATATCGAAAAAAAAATAAATACAATAATAAGGCAACCTTCAAACCTCCTGCAAAATTAAGAAATTTACTAAGCTCATCCAAAGATCCTCTTTCATACCTTGCCCACCCAGGAGTTTACAAAATTCAGTGAAACTGCAACTACCTTACATAGGGAAAACAGAGTTAACCATCCCAGTAAGAAAGACAAACATAAATCATCATCATTATCATGCATACCAAGAATTTAGGCCTAGTGTGGCCTGCCAGCCTTAGAAGTCATCATTGAATCTTTTAAGAGGATGTCCTGGTTTTCTTTTTCCTAATGGCTTGTACTTTAACGTTTATGTGATCAAATAGAGTATACTTTACACTTTTTCTCATAAACTTCATTCCTGCTGTTGTTGATCTTTGTCTTTTTGTTTTATTCTCCAGATTTCCCTTCCATACAATAAGACTGGCAGGGCTAATGTATTGTATACTTTAGTCTGGTTTGTTTTTGAACTAGGTTTGGTTTAAATATAGAGTTAATTACACCTGTTATTTTTAAATATTTTGCAAATTTTAGGCTTATATCTTTTTCATTTTCATATGTGATCATACATCCTAGGGTAGTTAAATGAATTCACCTGTTCTAAGATCTTGTTATCTATTACTATTTTAGTTCTTACTAGATCTTGTCATTTAAAGGCCATAGTTTTTTATTTTTCTGTTGATATCATCATACCATAATCGTTGGCTATCTCATTTAGATCTAAAATAGCTTTCTGTAAGTTATTTTCAGAATTTGTAATTATTTGGTTGTTGGCAAAAAGGAGAGTGTTTAAGTTCACAGTAGGAGAAAGTTTAATACCTTGATGGAAATTTTTATTCCATTTTATTATTTCATTTAGGTAAATATTAAAGAGTTGATGAGGGACATCCCTGTTGGACTCCTTGGTTTATCTCTCTCTCTCGTATATGATAGTTCATGATTTAATCTTATTTGTATTTGATTATTTTCATATATACTTGTGATAGCTTTTAGGATATTATTTGGTATTTGTCTTTCTTTTAATATGTTAAATAAAATGCTTCTTTTAACTTTGTCAAATGCTTTTTCAAAGTCAGTAAATGCAATATGTGTTTCTCAGTTATATTCTCTTCTTTTCTCTGTTATTAATTTTAGGCAAAAGGCTGGGTCTTATACATGATCATCCTTTTCTAAATCCATTCTGTACTTCTAAAATAAAGTTTTCAGAATATTTCATTAGTTTGCTATTTAAAATTCTGCCATATATTTTATAACAGGAATTTAGTATATTTATACCTCTATAGTTTTTAGGGTCCTCTCTATTACCTCTTTTAAAGACAGGAATCACAATTGCTTTTTTCCATTCTATTGGGGTATAATAAATTTAGTTTAATCCTTTATCCAAGTGTGAGCAAACAAAGTTTGCGCCTGAAAGTATCTTCAGGACTGGGTTAAGGTGATACAACACCAGAGAATCATAGATCAAATTTGTTTCTAATTTAGAACATGATTTATATAAAATAAGACCCAACGTATGTAAGATTTTGAAACACTTAAAAGCAGATACTAAAGAAAACATAAAATTAAACGCCGAATTGAAATTAGAAGAATTTCTATACAGAATTGTGGACAGATAAATATTTTAAAAAAGACATCTGGCAAACATTTAATGAAAAGGAAATAACTAAAGAATTAGAAATCAGCCTGAAAGAAACAAGAATAAAGGTCGAAACCGGTCTGGGTAGTGGCCCTTCCCTTAATGCATAACATTAGACATATCCGCAAGGAGATGGGTTTTTGCATTATAGGAGATACCAAGATAGGAGTGTTGGTAGCTTGCTCCACCTTTGCAACGAGTTGCCCTGGTGTTGTATCACCTTAACCCAGTCCTGAAGATACTTTCAGGCGCAAACTTTGTTTGCTCACACTTGGATAAAGGATTAAACTAAATTTATTATACTCTAACCAAGTGGAAAATAAACTTTCAACATCTTTCTCTAAATCCAGAGTAATTTATTAAAAAAGGGTGGCACACCAATTGGCAATTCCTATAGGTGGAGATGACCTGCTAATGCTTCTGCCTGATATCTCGACTTGGGCCTGGCTCCCACTGAAGAGACCTCAATAAAGGTCGAAACCGGTCTGGGTAGTGGCCCTTCCCTTAATGCATAACATTAGACATATCCGCAAGGAGATGTGTTTTGCATTATAGGAGATACCAAGATAGGAGTGTTGGTAGCTTGCTCCACCTTTGCAACGAGTTGCCCTGGTGTTATATCACCTTAACCCAGTCCTGAAGATACTTTCAGGCGCAAACTTTGTTTGCTCACACTTGGATAAAGGATTAAACTAAATTTATTATACTCTAACCAAGTGGAAAATAAACTTTCAACATTCTATTGGGGGTTACCAGTTGAATAGATTTTATTTAAAAATAATAGGAGTCTTTCTTTGAATCTTGTTCCTGCATATTTATATAGTTCTGAACCTAGCTTATCTTTTCCAGGTGATTATCCGTTTCTTGTTTCTTTCAGGCTGATTTCTAATTCTTTAGTTATTTCCTTTTCATTAAATGTTTGCCAGATGTCTTTTTTAAAATATTTATCTGTCCACAATTCTGTATAGAAATTTAGAAATTCTTCTAATTTCAATTCGGTGTTTAATTTTATGTTTTCTTTAGTATCTGCATTTAAGTGTTTCAAAATCTTACATACGTTGGGTCTTATTTTATATAAATCATGTTCTAAATTAGAAACAAATTTGATCTATGATTCTCTGTCTTTTCCTGACTTCTCTTTTAGCCGTGGCTCTTATTCTTTTATATTCTATTTCATCTTCTAATCTTTTACTGCTTAACCATTTACGATCGGCTTCTTTTTTCATTTTGATTATTTCTTTGATTTGTATCATCCCATATCTTTAGTATTTTCCTTTTATTGCATTTTTTGGTCCTTTCTAAGCTTTCATTTGCTGCTGCATTTAATATTGTTTTTATATTAAGCCATTCTATTTCTTCATTTTGTTTTATTTTATCTAGATATTGGTTACTTCTTTGTTCATATAGCCATTGTATATTTGTGTCATCTAGTAGTCTAGTTTTAAAAACATTTGTGTATATTTGTTTAAATTTTCTTTCTGTTCTTGTTACTTGTAGCCCATTTAGGTGGTAATCTTAATTTTATTTTAACGAGGAAGTGGTCACTACTTATTTCATATCCTCTGTTAACTCTAATATCTAGTGAAAATTTTGATGTCTTTTCATTTAATATAAAGTAATCTAATATTGATTTCCATCCTCTTGCTGCCCAAGTATATTTATGTATGTCTTTATGTTTATAGAAGGAATTCATTATTTTTAGGTTATTGTAAACTACAAAGTCAATCAACTTTTTACCATTCCTGTTTAGAGTATGTTCTCCATATATTCCTATATTATTATTAATTTTCATGTTTCCAATTCTTGCATTTAAGTCTCCTGCTAAAATTACATAATCATTTTTATTTATTTTATTATATATATTTTGTAGCTGATTATAAAGTTCAATATTATCCTGTTCTCTTTTTTCTTCTGGGGCATATAAACCAATTATTGTTAAGTAACCTCTATTTTTATTCTAGCTTCTATTATTCTTTCATTCCATAATTTATAATGTTTTAACTGTTTTGAAAAGGAGTTATGAGTCCAAATCATGACTCCTGCTTATGCTCTTTAGTCTCTGTCAACTCCACTGTATATCACATTAAAATTTTCAGTTCTTATGGTTCCTTTTTAATTTCTTTTTTGTTTCAGTGATTACTGCTATTTTAAAATTTCTTTCATTTAATATTTGGTGTAATTCTATTTCTTTATATGCTATTCCTCTTACATTCCAGTTTGCTATATGTATTATATTTTGCCGTTTCCATTTTCGTTTTACCTTTTCCATTCCAGGGTCATTTTCCATAGATTCATTCTGATTACATTTTTCTGTCAGCTTAAAAATAGAATTATGTTCTCCATGTCAGGTGACTAGCCTGATGATGGATCGTTCAGTGGTAGGGCTGCTATCTTAAGGCTTCTGAACTAGCCTTCTTCCAAATTTAAACCCATAGGAGGAATAGGGTATATTGAAGGGGAAACAGTAGATTATAGTAGAATAGAGTAGAATTATAGTAAAGGTTTACAGAAGGGACATAGTTATAAGGCCAGAAATGGAAAGACCCAATGGTCCTCGAGTACTCTAATAGCGTAAGAGTCATAAAATAAGAAGAGTTGGCTGGTAAGGCCTTATAGGAAAGATTAAAGCGAGTGGATAAATCCAGCTAGGGGACCATGGGATTGTCACTTCCCTTACAATCAAGATGATTGCCCCATATGGCAAACATAAATGCCACATTAAATTTCTCCACTGTGGTAGAACAGGCCTTTCAGACCATGCACTTCAAAATCAACTGGAATGGCACTCACAGAAGCCTGTGCTGTGAGATGCTGAAAAGTCATCCAAATCTAAACAAGAATGATGGATTAATAATTTCAACAATTTGGAGGACCCATCCTCAACCCATTTAACATCCAGAACCCCAAATAGAACAAAACCTTAATATCAGAGGACTATAGAAATAGTTGAATGTAGTTCTGCTATAATTTTTTTTTTCAATTATTTGTGTATTATTATATTTATGTATAAAAAGTTTATTTTATGAATTAATTTTGTATATATATATTTTATTTAATATTTTTATTTTAATTTAATTTTATTTTTTTCCACCAGAGGTCAAGCTAGAGTAAACACAAAATATTTAGATTTATCTCACTTTTGTGTAGTGTCACCTGGCTTGTGTCCTGTGCATATGTATGAGTTCCTGATGATGATGGCCTCAATACAGAGGTTGAAACATTATTTATTAGTTTTTTAATTATAAGTAAAGTAATTACTCCAACCTCCAACACATGTTTTTGTCTTCATAAGTTCTTCACTATGAATGAAAATGAAGATTTCAAGGATGCAATGGTCAGACAAACTGTAGCAAAAAACCAGGAGGCATCAGAAAACCAGGAAAAGAAAAGTAGGAGAGAGAGCAGAGAGCCTTTGTCTCTTCGGATGACTATGCTGAAAACATCAATTGAATATCCCAAAATCAATTGAATACAATAAACCCTTATGTCTGGCCTATATAAACTATGTAAAAGCATTTGATTCAGTTAAAACATCTGCAACACTAAAATCACTTGAAACCGAGGGAACTGAGAAACCATATATTGAAACACTAAAACATATTTACAACAATGCAACTTTTGTAGTTAAATTATATAAAAACAGTGAAAAGTTCCCAATATAAAAAGGCATCTGGCAAGGCGACACCATATCTCCCAAATTATTTACAGCTGCACTAGAGGAAGTCTTTAGAAGCCTTGATTGGGAAACAAAAGGAATAAACATAAATGGAGAAAGGCTGCATCATCTGAAATTTGCAGATGATATTGTCCTAATAGCAGATAATCTTGAAGATTTGGAAGAAAGGCTAAATCAGCTAAATGAAGCCTCCAAAGTAATTGGATTTAAAAATAGAGAAAAAACAAAAATAATGATGAATAAATACATAAACCATAGAACTGTCAAAGTTGAAAACCATGAAATAGAACAAGTTACTTCATATGTATATTTGGGCCAATTATCCTTTGAGGATTGCCAAAGAAAAGAGATTGAACAAAGAATTCACATTGGATGGATGGCTTATGGGAAAATGAGAGACATATTCAGAAGCGACATCCCTATGAATCTAAAAAGGAAAGCTTTCGACCAGTGCATACTTCCTGTCCTAACATATGGAGGAGAAACATGGACTTTAACGAAGCCCTAAACAAAAAGCTGAGAACAACGCACATCGCATGGAGAGAAGTATGCTAAAAAATAACATTAAGAGATAGGAAGACAAATACCTGGATAAGATCTCAAACAGGTGTCATGGATATTTTAAAATACATTAAACAGGCTAAGTGGAGATGGGCTGGCCATATTGCCAGATGCAGTGACAAGAGATGGATTAGAAAAACAACAGAGTGGAGACCAATGGATGGAGCAAGACAAAGAGGAAGACTGAGAAGAAGGTGGAAGGATGAACTGGAACAAATTGCAGGAATGAGATGGATGGGAGAGGCAGAAAACTGAGTGGTCTGGAAAATCAGGGGAGGAAATCTTTGTCCAGCAGTGGACAGAACCAAAAGGTTGAAGAAGATATATTCAGTTAAATACTGACATTTCTCTTTAGTGGATATCGGCTAATTTGATTTGTTTGATTAATTATGTTTTAATTTGGGAATCTTGGTGGAGAAAGTCTTTCAAAGAATGATGCAGGAAGACTGTATCCAAATCAAGAAAATGGGTTAATAAATTTGATGTTTGATCTTATGTTTATGATAATTTCATACTGCTTATGTGATTATAGGTATGAGGGAAGTAGTGAGATTATTATTTCTGATGTATACTACTTGCAAGGAGTGTACCAGGTCTGATAGTTAAGTACATCTCTCACTGATACTGTCAATCCTGTAGTTATTCCAATATTGGAATTTGACACTTATAGATCTTTTTAGGTTGTCAATACATATATGCACTTTCCCACCAAGATAGGATTGCTTTCATAATGTTTCATATTTCAGTTTTTCAGTCTATCATTTCTTTTTGTTCATTAAGCTTTGACCTTTTGAGATCACAAAACAGTCATCATCATCCTGTGACCACTGAGCAGCACTCCAAACCACTAAATTGCAGATCGAGCTGCTAATGTTTCATAGAGAGACACAGAAAAGATGTTTCCATCAGACAAAACATTTAAAAACATCAGAATGCTATCCATCATTTGGGAATCATTAGAAGTGATGGCTTTGATAGTGGGTATTTTTATTTCTAAATAATATTCCTTTTTCTTACCATCTGACACATTAGAATTGTTTTCATAAATGGCAGATTGCAATAAATACACAGCTGAGGAATTGTTTTCTTTCAAAATCAAAAATGCATTGATAGTTATATGCTTGCATTTGAATACATAATAAAAGCACCAAATTTATTTGTTTAGATTTTCAATCTCAAACTATTTGTTGGCCTTTAAGAAAACCTGTAACAATGCCTTTTGATAGGAGGTATAAAGATTGTGAGGTATAGTAAATATTTTTGTTTACATTTTACGAAAATCATTAAAAAAAACTTATGTATGTAGTTATTTTTAGATTTATTTTACATACAGAGCATTTTTTTTTGCTGAGTTGTAAAGTACATTTTTGACAGCAAAATCTTGCTTTCATTCATCTTTTACCCTACCATAAGTACACAAAATTTGGTATAGCTTGTTCTCTGCTGCTTATCTACAGGTGTAGTCTCTTTTTGCATCCCCAATGCATAACATTCATAATACTGATTTTGAGTCATACCAGAACCAATCTCAAAAAAGACTTACCACAATGTATAGCATTATTCATTCTCCACAAAGGGAGTGAGGTGTAGAATAAAAAGAGGAATTTTTATTATTATTATTTGTGACACCTCCAAGGAGTCTAAAGACTCATCGTGGGAGGACACCTACTGTACAACTCTCCTTCTCCACTACCACACAGAACCTCCACTACCAATCACCTACATCAACACCATCTACTGCCCACAACCACCACAGCTAGTATTTTTTGTCTGCAAATTCTGTGTGTTCTGAAGGGCTGATTTGTCTGTTTGCGGGATGAGTTTCAGGGGGGGGGGAAACCCTGCTACCTCCTTATGAGATCAGCTAACTCACCTTCAATTGAAAAAGTCCATATAAAAATTCCTCCCGTCACGACGGGAATAGAACTTAGACCTTTTCTAATCGAAGGGCGCAACGTACCGTTGTTCTTCCAATTGTGCTACAGAGGCACTTAATGTAAATTAATGTAATTAATGTAAAATCAGCTGTCCTCTCTTTGCGAATAACTTAGCAAGTTGTTCATATGCAAAGCCTTATGCTTGAGTAAAATATGAATGAAATAAGAATATAATTTCTTGTTAAATATATTTTATTTTATATAAAATAAAAAGTGAGGCCAGCACAAAACCAACTGAACGAGCAAGATCTCCTCACCATATCTGTACTGGGCACCCATTAGTATTTTAGAGTCACGCCAGTTAGAACTCAGTTAGTGTTTGCTTCTTGCTGCTTGCATGCATGCATTTGTCTCATGTGCGTTTTAAAATTCCTTAAGTGACTAAGGTGAAATATTGTCTAATAATAAAGAAATAATAATGATAGTTAAAAAAGTTAATTATTATTCCTAGATATCTGTATAAAAGCAGGAAGCTGTGATAATTGGATTGCACATAACTCTAGCAGATTATCTGCAGCGAGCTTTGGTATGCTACATAGAATTTTCTTCAAAATAAGAGTTCCTTATAACATCTTTTGCTATAGTGAAAGTTGATTGTGCATTAATTGTTTAGCTAAATAAGTAGACTGTAGAAAATCACGATTCAGAGATAAACAATAATGAAGTCAGGTGGTTACCAGAATTATGGGAATGGTAAAGCCAGAAAATCAGTGCAATAAGGTGTGACAAGGAAATTATGATCTATAGTATATCATAATGGGGAAATGCACAATTTACTAATCTCTGTCATAGAATTAAATCTCACAAATGCACAATTTTCAGCCATTCTTATGGAAGAAATCATGCAGAATGTAACTTAGAGATGAAATGGAGTTGTTGGTAAGTTCTGTGAGAAATAACAGATTAGGTTTTGCTGCAAGTGGTGGTGCACATCATTTAGGTTCGAATTGAGATCACAAATGCTAATAAACTGGTTGTAAAATTAGTTGTTTTTTTTGTGTAGATTTTTTGTGGACTGAAGTGTACAGAAAAACTCGCTTAATGCATTTAATTAATCCATCAATTAATGCACGCTAAGCGAAATCGTGTTAAGTTTATATAGTAAACAGGAGGAATAATTATAATTCATCGATAAGCGTAAATTTGGAGAAAAAAAAATTACAGTATAAGCTATATTAGAGGATAAAAATCAATTGCTTAAATTTTTATTTAACATCTAAACATTTGAATGAGGGGTGCTTAAGGGTCAAAGCTGTATAACTGAGAGGAGACCTTCACATAGCCTTTAAAGGAATGGGGAGAACTGACCAGGGCTTCTGACCTAATGTCCAATCCTCACCTTCTCGTGGTGCTGTTGTGTCCCAATTTACGATTTCTACTCTAATCTTACAATTTCCTTTTATCTATATTCTTCTAACTTCTATGCCCGAGATTTTACTAAAAACTTACACCAATATCTAAGTTATTGCTCCCTGTAGTACCCCTAATATTTGTATTTATACTGCGCCTTTTGGGATATTTAGTTTAGGATATTACATACATAAACAAGGAGAAAGAACTCAAATATATCTCAAAGTGTAACTATTGCAGTCGTGACACTTAACTCGATTCTCGACTTAAATTTTCCGCGTGACTAAGTACAATATTTTCAAGTGGTTATCAACTGCACCATTTATGTTGTCATAAATAGGGAGAAAGTCAATCTCGAATATATCTCTTAGTATTTAAATATTATTGCAGTCGTGACTCTTAATCTCTTTCCTCAACATTAAATTTCCCGCGTGATTAGGTACGATGATTTTAAGCGGTGCATTGGATTAGCAACATCAGACAACTCTTTTATCATTGAACAAAAGGTTTATTAAGTTTCTAAACATGATACAATTCAAATACTAAACTAAAATACTTAAAGACTAACATTAAATCATTACAAGCAATATGGCTATTTGTGATTATGCCGCCATACACATAAATTCACCTGATGTGAACAAATTAGATCAATTCACACTATCTGATTATTCATACTGAAGTAGATTAACAAATCATTCACTTCACTAACACATACTTGTGACATTTCAATTATTTTATACATTACATTAGGCATTCAATTCTTAGGATACGTAATTACTTAATTCACACTATTCCGTTATACCGTTATTTGCACTAACACACAATTATGTCATTTAAATATCTTGTGCAATATAATAGACATGCAAAAATACCTTAGGACTCTTAACCATTCACAAATCTTTAACACTAGTCAATCTACACATAACACATTCTATCATATACTAAAGTCCTAGTATAACTTCAACAGTTCTGTATTGGAATCTCGATACTTTTCACAGACAAATTTCTAGTTAACATAGGTTATGATTTACAGTACCTTTCTTGAGCTTTTCATGTGGGCCTTTATTCTTTTCCAAACGAACCTCTGGTATAACTTCTCGTAACTCTGGAATACTTTAACACACATATATTTGCTCTACTATCAGCAACGAGGACATCGATCTCTTTACAGCTTTCTGCTTTGCGTAGTTATCACTAGTGTTGAAACGAAGAAGATCCCTCCTTTTCTAGGACTCTATGGCAATTTTTCCTTTGCTTCCTAATCAGGAAAATGGGAATCGAAATCCTGCTCACTTTCGTTTCCGTGTTGTGACGAGGAGATATCACCCCTGTCGCCGATCAGGAAAACCCCATGAACTCCACCGGAACCAAACCCAAACTCCAAGGCCAAAAGCGACTATCCAAAAAAAAGTCCCCTCCAGGGGACTACCAACCCTTTTATAGCTGCTTCCCTAATGGCACCTTTTCTTACTTCCTTTCTCCTCCTTCTACTTGCTTTTTAATCATCGACCAATTAGGGTGGCGTTTTCTCGCCAAACGTCATTTGATCGGCAAGCCCGTTCTCAATGTTTCAATCCGGGGATCGGCCCTAAGCGATAGCTTTGCTTTTCTTGTGCTAGCCTGACTTAATCCCCTTTCAAACTTTTTCTATGAATTCTACTTAATAACTTAATCTCTCACATAACGTATTTTATGACTCACCCATTTCTACTTATTTACTTAACTCTCTCATTTTTAATCGTATTACAATATTAATCTATACTTTCCTTTGTTAGCTGCTTATTTAGTTAGAATTCCTTATTTTAAGTCATATTACAATATTAATACATTCCTTCCTTTATCAGCTACTTTAACAACAACCCTTACTTTTTATACATTTTACTGGATGCAAGAAATTTTCCATTAAATAATTCATTTTTTCATGCAGGGGTTTTAATTTATGATATTTATTCTTCATGTTACACCATGATAGCTGAGAATACTATACTCCTAAGATATCAGGTGTAACAGTGCACCTTGTTGGGTATCTACTTGGATACTGAACGAACGAGGATGGGCTGGCAATTTGGGATTTCGCCAACCAAATTGTATTCTCATTGGTTAAACCAAAATAAAAAAAATGATGGTACAATATGACAAAATTTCATGCCGGCTGGGGCGTCGCCCGGTTAAACAAGGCCCCCATTGTTTTCGCCAGGGAACCAGGGTGAACAGCGAAAAGTCAGCTACTGGAATAAATCTGAAAACAAACCCCAACTCAACATCACCAGAGTTAAAGATCGGTACTATC
Organism: Typopeltis vanoorti; assembly: GCF_054136105.1. Taxonomy (NCBI): domain Eukaryota; kingdom Metazoa; phylum Arthropoda; class Arachnida; order Uropygi; family Thelyphonidae; genus Typopeltis; species Typopeltis vanoorti. The sequence goes on along the minus strand of NC_143573.1, from coordinate 74,095,509 downwards.
AATGTAAGAAGCCTGAATGGCAAAGAAATGGAGCTAGCTGAGGAATTAGATAAGTACCAAATCGACATAATAGGGGTGACTGAAACAAAAAAGACCAAAACTCGCAAGATCTTTCTGAGCAATAAATACAAAATGTTATATTCAGGCAATGACAATCAAGGAAAAGGAGTAGTCATAGTATTCAACACAAAATACGAGGCTAATCTTCTTGAATGGCAGTCAGTCTCAAGTAGAGTAATGTGGGCAAATATGAGAATGGGGAACTGGACAATGAGACTTATTTGTGCCTATGGTCCCACAGAAGGTTCTACTAAGGTAGAAGTGGAGGAATTTTTTGAGGCTTTAGAAAAAGCAACTGACACAATGAAAAATGAAAAGTTGGTCCTTGTTGGGGATCTAAATAGCAGAGTAGGAAATTATTAGATATGTGAAGAGCCAAAGGCTTCAATTCGGCAACATATAACTTGTTTAAGTTAAGGGATATTACATCCCATATAGTTTCTTAGCCGAATAAGAAACTCAAAGAGTTTCATGCCGAATATAGTAGAAACTATATAAAGTTCGGCGATTCCAAGCGTAAGCAAATACCTGGATACTGCAGCACTGATCCCAAAGGGTAGTGCAAGCTGGGGCAACTCGTAGAAGTGGAGCAAGCTCCGATCACTATTCGTGATATTTGCCCATAATGTGAACTTAGGTCGAAACCGGTCTGGGTAGTGACCTTCTCTCATAATGTGAACAAAAATACAGTTCACTAGGAGCTAAGTTCACATTATGGGCAAATATCAAGAATAGTGATCGGAGCTTGCTCCACTTCTACCACGAGTTGCCCCAGCTTGCACTACCCTCTGGGATCAGTGCTGCAGTATCCAGGTATTTGCTTACGCTTGGAATCGCCGAACTTTATATAGTTTCTACTATATTCGGCATGAAACTCTTTGAGTTTCTTATTCGGCTAAGAAACTATATGGGATGTAATATCCCTTAACTTAAACAGAGTAGGAAATGATTGTGAGACATACAAAAATATTTTGGGAAAATTTGGAGAAAAGAGCAAAGCTAATAATAATGGCAAATATCTGTTGGATTTCTGCTCAGGACATGGACTGGTTATTACTAACACCATGTTCCAACATAAAAATGTGCACAAATTCACATGGAGAGAAGAGGCTAGGAATAAGAAAAGTCTCATTGACTATGTTATTGTTGATAGTGATGTTTTCTCCCTGGTGCAGGACACCAGAGTGTACAGAGGATTTGAAATTGGAAGTGATCACTATTTAGTCTTGAGCAGGATAAAATTGAATTTGATATTGAAAAGAATAACATGTAAGAAAGTTTTGAAGCGAATAAAAGTTGAGCAACTCTCAGATGTGAACTGTAGACTAAAATACAGAAAGATTATTGAAGAAAAAATGGAAGAGTTTGAGAACAGGAATCAAACTTTGGAGATTCATTGGCAAACTCTGAAGAAAACATTGATTGATTCTGCCTGAGAGGCATGTGGTGAGGTTGTCTGTAAGGATAAAAAAATCAGAACTCCCTGGTGGACACAGGAAGTTAAAGAGGCAGTGAAGGAAAAGAAGAAAGCATACCAAAAGTTCCTGTCAAATAAGTCAGCTTGTGCTCTTAGAGAATATAGAGACAAATGCAGGAATGCTAAACACTGTGTAAAACTAGCTAAACAAAAGTCATGGGAAGACTTTGGCAATAAATACAAAATGTTATATTCAGGCAATGACAATCAGGGAAAAGGAGTAGCCATAGTATTCAACACAAAATACGAGGCTAATCTTCTTGAATGGCAGTCAGTCTCAAGTAGAGTAATGTGGGCAAATATGAGAATGGGGAACTATTTGAACGAATGAGAATATAGAAAATAAATATCAAGAAGGTGGCAAAATATTCTGGAGGTTGTTGAAGCTTAAGAATGGAAGAAAGAGTGCTGTAAAAGGAATTGGAGATGATAAAGGTGACATGAAAATGGGAGAAAAAGATATCCTTGAAGTATGGAGTAATTACTTTGAAAAACTGCTAAATGAAACAAGCAGTGATGACAGCACAGTGGTAAAAAACACTGACCAGGCATGCAGTTAGGAATACATATCTATACTTGAAGTAGAAAAAGTCATCAAAGGCTTGAAATGCAGAAAGGCAGCAGGAGTAGATGATATATTTGATCCGAAATGCTGAAGTATGGTGGTATAAGAGTCTTACAGTGGCTGCACTGCATAGTTCAGAAAGCCTGGACGGGGGGGAATAATTCCTGATGATTGGAGTAGAGCTCTCATAGTACCCATATATAAAAAGGGAAATAAAACTGCATGTGAGAATTACAGAGGTATTTCCCTACTGAGTGTTCCTGGCAAGATCTATGCAAGTATACTTGAGAAACGGTTGAGAAGAATTGTGGAAGAAAAGCTTGGCGAAGAACAAGCTGGATTCAGGCCAAATAGAGGCTGTCAGGATCAGATCTTCACTTTACGACAAATAGTCGAGAAAGCATGGGAATATAACGAAGATCTGTATTTAAGTTTTGTTGATTTGGAAAAGACATATGACAAGGTGCCAAGAGAGAAGCTATTCAATACGCTGCAGTTATATGGTGTCAATGGGGCATTATATCAAGCAATACTTAGTCTTTATTTGAGTTGTATGTCAGCAGTTAGAATTGAAGGAAGTACAGGAAGATGGTTTAATGTTAAATCTGGTGTGAGACAAGGATGTACATTATCCCCTCTGTTATTCATTATCTATATGGATCACATTATGAAGGAAAGTGGTATTAAACATGATATCAAAATTGGAGATGTTAATGTCGGCTCTTTGCTTTATGCAGATGATGTTATACTTCTAAATAAATCTGCTACAAGTCTGCAAGATTCTCTGACTAAATTGAATAGCTGTTGTAATAGATATGGTACGAAGGTCAGCAATAAAAAGACAAAGACAATGAAAATAGGCACAATCATTGAAAATGTCAACTGTTGTGAATGGAGAACCTGTGGAACAAGTAAAACATTTCGGCTATTTAGGCACGATTTTTACTGAAGATGGTAAATTAAATATAGAAATAGACAACAGAATCAGCAAAGCTGGTATGGTGGGAAGTCAATTGAATAAATTCATATGGAATAAGAGAGAAATTAGTCGGAACACTAAATTAGCTGTATACAAGACAGTGTTCAAACCAGTTTTAACTTATGGATCTGAGAGCTGGGTCAGAAGTAAAACACTTGACCAAAGACTAGAGACCACATATATGAGAGTCCTGAGAAAGATTATAATCATGAACAGATGGAATCAATGGCAGTATCATATTTAAAATGAGGATATTAGGAAAGAACTTGACATTGTTGGCATCCAGGAATGCGTTAGCAGAGCTAATCTCAGGTGGTATGGTCACTTAAACAGAATGGGCGAGGAAAGATTAGCAAAACAAGTGTTCTCTGCCAGGTTGGCAGCAAAACGACCCAGAGGAAGACTAAGATATAGGTGGATTGATACGGTTCAAAGTGCTTTAGATGATAGAAATATAAGATCTGATAATGTTGGAGTCTTGACAAGTAATAGACTGATTTGGAGGAGAATTGTAAATAGGAAGTTAGTAATGATGTAATTTTTTTCATGTAGTACTATCATATCCTGTACACCCCTTGAGGGTACATGGCAGGAATTTGATGATGATGATGACATTTGATTGAGCTACATTTTTACAAAAAAATTTAGTTAAGATCTTTGAATTGTGCTCGACTTTTTTTTCATCTTGTCATGCAATTTGCGATAGCTGACGATCACTTTATTAAGATTTCGGCAGGCTTCGAAGCTTCATTCCATATCATGATCAGCATCAAACAAAATTTCCTTAGCATACTCAGTGTGATTGAAAACTAGATAAGTTCTTTTGCAGTTAGCTTCTTAGTCGTAACATTCTCTTCTTGTCCACACTCCTTATCTTATTCTTCTTCATATGCATGCTGTTCTTCTAGTTGAAGGAGATCATTCTCGCTTAACTATTCTGAATGGGAATCAAGCAAGTTTCTCACTTCTTCTTATCCAGTTCATTAAATCAAAGTTCTTTTCCAATTGTGCTGATTTCTTCAATTATGTTAGATCTTGGATTTTGTGCATGATAAACTAACATAGGCTTCAGTTTAAAGTCAGATTGTGCATTGCCTCCTAATAAAAGCATAAGAACGATCTTTAGATAACTTGTATCCTGGTTGAGATGCTTCACTTTTAGCTAGGAAAGTTTTTGTTGGCATACACTTCCAAAAGAGACCAATTTCGTCTACATTGAATATTTGCTGATCGTCATAATCACCCTCCTGAATTATCCTTTGCAATTCTTCTGGAAATTACAAAGGATAATTCTTGACTGCAGGATCTTTATCAGCATTAGCAGATTCCCCAGTTAATCTTGTATTATGCAGTCCAGTTCGATTTTTAAAACACTCAAACCATACTAAACTCGAAGTAGAGCTTTCACATTGCTCTTGAAATTTGGTCTCTTTCAATGAGTTAAAATATTGAGAGCTTTTGCCTGAATATTCCCTGTATTCTTTTTTGGTTATAATCCTCAATTCAGAGTGATAGCAGATGCTCCATCTTGATCATTAAACGGCTTCTATTTTGGGTAATCTGCATGCTTAAAGAAGCAGTAGTAACTTTTCCTTGTTCTTTGTATTCTTTGCTCTTATTTAATATAGTCCAAACAACTGTAGACTCGCTGTATCCTAGGTCTTGCACAATCATTGTATTACAAGCACCACTTTCATATCTCTTAATGACTCAGCTTTTTCGCTCGCTGCAGATTGGTGACAAAAATTTTACATAATGTAAAAAAATTGCATTAACTGATTAATCATTCACTTAAAGCAGGAAATAATATAATTTCAATTATTTGTGCTAACTGATTATCATGCATATCGTTATTTTTCTGCAATTTAACTGTGATTTTTCTGTACTGTGACTGGATTTGTAATCAAATTCTATTGATTACAAATCCAGTACCCAGTTTTGTTGAAGACAACATATTGCATTGTTCTTTTTCATTGACAAACTCTTGCAGTACACAAATTGGCAAAATGTCCAGAATATTAACTTTCAAAATCAGATTGTGATCTGCTAACAACTTCAGTTGAGTTCTGAGGAACTCTGTTAATTTCAATTGCTAGAAAAACTAAACTCGATCCTCTTATTTATTTTCTCAAAAAATAAAAACTTTCCACTCTTATAATTTAACAACACCGAAAATCCAAAATCTCTGGAAAAAATTAAATTTCGTTCCTTTTGAATAAGTCTGACCTCCCAGGCTTTGTTGCCATGCTATGAACTCTTCAGCATACCAAAAATTAGTTTGCTCTTTCTTTCAAGGCATTACTTTATCTCTGAAGAGCTGTCAACTCTGTAAAAGTAATGAATCCATCCAGTCATTGAACTACTCTCTCATTTTGGGTGGTGCCTCTGAAAGTTCCTTAAAAAAAGCTAGTATGGAAGAGAGTTTATTAATGACCCATCTTTCACTCCACTCTCTTTCAGATCAATATCCAGTTTCTGCTGCTGTATTTTCTATATATTTTTCTTTTTTACCATTCATCCAAATTGGCATAGTTAACCACTCTTTCTGTGTAAACGCATGGAGTGACTGTTTTACATTACTTCACAGTTCAATCACAGAACAAATTTTTCTTCCTCTTCATTCATTCCTTCCTACTGTCTGTGGAAATGATCTTCTCTACTTTGTATTTCCTAAAGAGTATATGTTTTCAAATCTTGTGCTACATTTTTCCTTTCTCGTGAATTTTTTTCCTTCCACAGTAGCAATGTTTTAAAAGTTGAACCCACCTCTCTGGATGAGATTGTCTTTGGAGAGGAAGGGAGGGAGTAAAGTCAGAATCATTGCACAAGTTGGTTGGCATTCTTAGAGATGAACTTTTTTGTCTGGTGTTGAATGATGACTTGTCAACAGCATTTATGATGTGTGAATAAATCTCATTTGATCAAACAAAATGTGGTTTTGTCTGAGACTTTAGTCTTTCTAAATAACAGTGAGAATATATTAGCTCTCATCTTTAACAGTGTTAAAGATGAGAGCTAATATATTCTCAAAGTTTATTAGCTTCAGGAATGAAAATTTTTTTGAAAAAAAAAAAAAAATACTAAGTTGAGTTCCATCAATATTTTGAGACAAAGAATAGAATTTGTTTCTGTAGGTAAGCTTCTTTTTTAGGGGAATTAATTTCTTGAGCTGAAAGATTGTGCTTGTTTGTATGTAATTGTCAAATTTAGAAACAGTTGCATTGCAAAATAGAAGAGGAGGTCCTCCATAATTCCCTTCCCTTTTGCAAATGCAGTAAGTATGACATAGGCATTTGAAAATATATCCACGTTAATGGAAGTAATAAAGTATAAGTTGTGAACTACCAATGAAATATTTGTGGCAATTTAAAAGTACAGTTACTCTCAAAATACTGTTATTGCAAATTCACTTACTGTAACAAACAGCCAATTCCAAAGAAAATTCTCTATAGCAGACACTCCACTAGAAATTATTCTTGTGTTTCCTATAAGTTTGCCATGGTAAGACTTGACTATTAAAAGTGAAAAACTTAAAAATATTCTCACTAACACAAAACCAGGAACCTAGAAATTGTTCAGCTAGTGTTGAAGAATTCATTATAATTTTCAGCTTTATTGAGGCAACAGAAAGCTAAAAATTATAAAGAACTAGTTACATCATTCCACTGTAAGGTACCTTAAGATAAGGACCAGGATGTACCTGAAGATTACCTTCCTTCATTTTTATATCTAGACCTCTTTTCTGAAAAACTTGGTGTGATGAGCCAGATAATTGTTTCCCTCGCATCATGTAATGGAGCAACAATGCCTAAGGAATGCTTGTATGATTTAAAACTGCTGTTGTTTGCAGAGAAGATGCTTACAAAATCAAAGTAGCTATAATCAGGGCTCAACAAATCATGCAAAATCTTACTCACCATGCAACAGATATACTCCCCAAGACCTCCATTTTTTAAGGATTATGTCTCAATAAGTCAGTAGGAGTTCCATAAACCGATTAGTGGGGCTGCATCTGTATTTTTTAAAGTTAAGACTGCTTAAAAAAGTTATTTTATTTACTAAGTAAAAAATATTATATTTTGTAGTCTGCAGGTACTTGCCAGCCGGCAAAATCTACTCGTCACAGACAGGTAGACAAGCTTATTTGTTGAGCCCTGCTTATAATTATGCACTTATTAATTTTCATAAGTGCTTTTTAAGACCTTGTTTTGATACCAGTTACAAAATCCTTGTTCATTAGTGTAATGGACAAAACTGCAGATATCAGACATCAGAACAGTTAATATATGGACTTTTTCAATGTATGTATGCGCTTGATATCAGATAACTAATATTAAATATAATAAAAATTATTCCAATTTCAAACTTAAATAATTGAAATTGGAATAATTTTTTGATTTTTGTAAAAATCAGATATCATACACCTCTGTACAAAAAGAAACCGAACTTTTCGAAAATAGAAGAAACCAGCGATGCCATCTGTTGTATCTTTTTGTTGTCGAAAGCGGCAATCTTCATTAGTGTTGTGTCATCTCTTTATGCCATTTGTTTCATTAGAAGCAGAGTTATAGTGCCAAGGGTGACAGTGCGTTTTGACGAACGGTCAGTCGTCACGATATTCATGCTGTATGTGACGAATTCTCGCTAGCAATCACTTCAAAACTTCAAGATAAACCTCACCATTGACCGTTTGGCCAGGTGGAATGAATTCTTTGTGGATAATGAGGCAACAGAAAGAATCGTAGAAACAAATCAGCATTGTCTTTACTATTGACTTCTCCAAGTGACTTTTTTTCGGATGCCCCCTCTTCTGGTGGTCTCCACTCAGTGCACTGGTGCTTTGTTTCGGGCTCATACTCAAAACACAAGTTTCGTCACCAGCAATGATTGTTTCAAGGAAGTTTGAGTCCTTACAAGTGGTTTTAATGAGGTCCTTTCAGTGTTCAATTCGATACATTTTTTGGTGGTTGGTCAACTTGTGGGGAACGAATCGCGAATTCAATTTACAAAGGCCCAAAGATGAATTGGATCTTCAATCAATCTCACGGACAATTTTGGGTTTTCTTTGATGAAATTACGCACTTTTTGGATGTTAACTTCGCTCAGTCCAGTTTTTGGAACGGCTCAGCTTTTCGTCGTCCTCAAGCGTCTCACGACCACTTTTGAAATTGCTTAAACCACTCGTAAACTTGAGTACAGGATAAGCATTCATCACCATATGCTTTTTGAAGCATTTGATGCATTTTGGTAAAACTTTTACCAAGTTTAACACAAAGTCGATCGCAGCTCTCTGTTTGAAACTTATTTTCTGACCATTCATCAAAACACACTGTCACTCTTGGCATTATAACTCAGCTTCTAATGAAACAAATGTCAATAACAGTTGCACAACACTAATGAAGGTTGCTGTTTTTGACAACAAAGAGATACAACAGGTGGCACCACTAGTTTCTTCTATTTTTGAAAAGTTCACTTTCTTTTTGGATAGATGGTGTATAACCATATGTGGATTATATTATGAAGGGAAGAGGCATTAAACCTGATTTAAATTTGAGATATTAAACTTGTCCATTATAAACATTAGTTATATATCTAAATAAATCCACCACAAGTCTTAGATTCTTGAACTAAATTGAGTAGCACTGGTAATAAATTTGTTATGAAAATAGCAAAAAAAAAAAAAAAAAATATTAAAGTCCCCAAAATAAGAAGAGTATGGAAAACATGAATTGTATTTTCACTGGTGAACCTCTAGAACAAATTAAAAGATTTCAGCTTTTTCATATATAATTTTTTAGGTCAATTTTAGTATATTTTGTACCCATTGGTACAAAAAAAAATTGTATCATTTCAAAGTAGATGTGGAAACAGATAATAGAATGAGAATTCCAGAGTCATTTCTTAGGTTAGAAGTTAATACTGAGGTTAGAAATAAAAAAGTTGTTAAATGTTTGTGTGTTATTTTATTGAGTTTAAATCTCTACTAGTTTCATGTACATTATAGTGTACTTCATCAGGAATGTCAAAAAATTACAACTCAGTTAAGCAACAAGCAAATTATTGGTAATAGTTACAGAATAGTTGAGAGAAAAAAAAAAGTCTAATAAAGATGAGTACATGCAATTCATGTTATATTAAGATGGCTAGCAATGTGATAAGAAGAGTGTTCTAGATCCATGCTTGCCAGGTTTTTGATGAAAGATGGCCAAACTGGATGTAGTCCCATAACCTATTTCCAGTTGCATTGATTTTTTTTAAGCATTTCTGATTACTTTATGAATGCTTTAATGAAGAAATTGTAATCACTGTAGGTCATATTTCTATGGTGCCAAAGTACTTGATGATTTATCTTTGTCATATTTGCTGCTATATTTTCTACATAAACAAGTGGTTTTGTATATTCCTGTTTTTCTGAGCAATAATTGGAGATGGATGGCTTCAGTGGCTGAACTACATTAAAAATCCATAGTGATTGATTAGCCTATATATGGTTCACTTCTGGCATACCATTGAGTTTTAGTAGTTATTATGTGTACATCCAGATATTGTGTGAATTTGGATATTTTACAAAGTTCATTCAATTGCCATCTTATTGGAACTTATATCTCCTGGTAAAAAAGGCAGTAATAATAATAATCAAAGAAGAAAATAATACTCGACATTTCGACCTCTGTATTGAGGTCACCATCAGGAAAACATTTATGCACAGCATACAAGCTACATGACACTACACACAAGTAAGACTTCTGGTGAAAAAAAAAATAAAAATAAATGAAATAAAATTAATAAAATATATACAAAAATATAAATTAACAAAAAATAAATTTTTTATACATATCAGTATAATGATATACAGATGATAGTAAAAAAAATTCAAAATAAAAATAAAATTTTATAGCAGAACTACATTAACCACATCTCTACAGTCTTATATTAAGATTTTCTTGTGTTGGGGCTCTGCCATCTTGTTCTGGATGCTATATAGGTTGCAGATGGTCCTCCAGATTCTCAGAATTACTAATTCTTCATTCTTGTTTAGATTTAGATGCTGTTTCAGCATCTCACAAGCTCTCTTAAAGTTTCTTTCAAATCACATTTTGGTGCAATTTAGGGACATGATGCCTTTTCAGTTGATTCCGTGACATGTTTGAAGTGCATGGTCTGACAGGCCTGTTTTATCGTAGTGGAGGAATTTAATGTGGCATTTATGTTCATTTTTTCTTATTGGAATAGTACACCCTTTATCCCCTATATAGGATAAGTTGCAGGTGGACTAATTTTTGTAATCTCCTGGGTGGGTAAGGTAGGGAAGGGGATCTTTGGATGAGCTGAGTACGCTTCTTAATTTTGCAGGAGGTTTGAAGAGTTTATTCTACATAAGGAAACAGGGTGCACCATTTCAGTAGGAAAACATGAACATAAACGGCACATTAAATTCCTCTGCTATGGTAGAACAGGCCTATCAGACCATGCACTTCAAACATATCACAGAATCAACTGGAAAGTCACCAAGTCCCTACACTGCACCAAAAAGTTTGAAAGAAAATTCAAGGAAGCTTATGATATACTTATTTTGTAAGTATACATGTGTAATTACAAGGATCTGGAGGACTCATCTCCAACTTATATAGCATCCAGAACATGATGGCAGGACTCCAACACAGGAAAACCTTAATGTAAGAGGACTGTAGAGATATTATGTTTAATGCAGCTCTGCTATAAAACTTTATTTTTATTCATTTAGATTTTTCTTTCTTTTAACCTACAGATCTTTTTGTATATATGTTTTTATCATAAATGTGATATAAAGGTGGAAATGGAGAGTTGATTATTACAAGTTATTGTACCCACAATGGTAGTTGAATCAACAAATTTATTATGAGTGCTAAATTTCTTTCAGTCGCACTAAAAGAATGATGTTCTTGAATATGTGCACTGTTTAATTCTAGAAAATATTTATACTTAATTTTTAATGATAAATGGAATTTATTTTTCAAAGCAATGTCTGATTTTGTTACTTAATTTATATTTTTGTGTATATTTTATTTTATTTTATTTTTTTAGCCAGAGGTCAGGTTAGGGTAAACAATTAACAAAGCATTTAGATTTATCTTAGTTTTGTGTAGTGTCATGTGGCTTGTTTCCTCTGCGTGTGTGTGTGTTCCTGATAATGACCTTGATACAGAGGCTGAAACATAGTGTTATTTTCTTAATTATAAGTAAAGTAATTACTCTGACATGCATTTTTGTCTCCATAAATTCTTCACTATGAATTTTGAACATTCTGTTTAAGCAGAACGTACGGTGTTATCATAAGCACATATACCACACTTCATAACTTAAATAGATCGTGAGTGGAACAATTATGATACGAGTGTTTGAGACATGAATGGCAAGGGAGAATAAACTTAGAGGAAGATTAAGATCTAGAAAAAAAAAAGCTAATAGTTTTGAAGACCTATCAAATAGCAGATTAATATGGAATAAAATTCTTGATGGGAAAACTTTAATTATATTGGATTATCAGAGTATTATATATATATACTCTTAAAGTTATACACACATCAGGTGGGATGTATTTTGCTGTTCACTTTTGTTTTTTTCGCTCTGATTTCACAAATATTGATTGAGAGTAATTGAGGACAGAGTTTTCAAGGAATCATTCTACCAAGGAAATTTATTCATAATTTTTCCATCAGTAATTGGAAATCTTTGTGACTGTGCTTTTGTTTACTTTTGAGGTAGTTGCAAAAATTTTGTATTTCTAATGTGAGTTTTTAATGAAGACAAAAGACAGCCCTCTGTTTGAGAAAGGGAAGAGGAAGGCAGACCAGGTGGATTGAATGAAAAGAGGATCAGAACTTGGTTCAGAAAGTTTAGAGTTGAACTCTGTATGAATGCTGATAAGCATCTGCTTGTTCTCTTACTTGATTAGAGAAAATTGATTGGAGGAATGGTAGTAGCCATTTGGGGAAGTAGTAGCACCCATGAAAATCTTTAATAAAAATAAAATAAAATGTGTAATGTTGCTGAAACAGGCCATCTGTGAAAAGGTTATTCTCTGGAAGTTGGTGAGAGGGGTTGTGTCATCTCTTAAGAGGATTACCGTCTTCTGGGTAGCATCAATCATTCTTAGAGGTCTTAGTGCACATCCCAAATGCGAGAATAGTATTCCACGATTGAATAGATTGAGAAGTGCCAGAATTTGTGTAGGTGAGTAATGTTTTGAATGAAAGAAGGCACAAAGTTTTTGGAGGCTATGAATGTGATGAGTGTGTGCCAGGGTTTGGTGTTAGGTGTGAAAGTCAATCCAGGAAGAGAAAATTGATCTTGACTGCAGAATCAAATATTGTCAAAAGTAAGTTGATGAGAAGTAAGATCTTTCTGACAAAAATAAGACTAGGTTGTTTTGGTAGCGTGAATATTCACTGGATTTTCATTACTGCATTTAAGAATGATGAAGAGATTGGTGTTTAAATTAAGCTTGAATTATTCTCTAAATCCAGTGTAATTTAATAATAAGGTGAGACACCTTTTGGCAACTTGTATAGATAAATATGACGTCTCCATTGCTTACACCTTAGTATCACCACCTCTGGGTCTGGATAGTGGCCCTTCCCTTAATGCTTAACATTATACATGTCTGCAAGGAGATGTTCTTTTCAGAATGAGAGATACTAAGACAAGTAGCGATGATAGCTTGGTCCACCTTTGCCATGAGTTTCCTCAGTCCTGAAGATATTCATGTGCTAACTTTGTTTGCTTATACTTGGATAAAGGATTAAACTAAATTATTTATTATTATTATTTTTAAATGCTTTTTTGTGCAGTCTGGAAAACCTCGTTCTAAAGACCAAACATGGAACTTTTTCAAGCCACTTTAGGGCCTCCAATAGGTGGGGAGGTGGTCTCATGCCGTGCAATAAAATTCACCTGCCACCTAAAGACAATCACATACATCCATGCCTACGGTGGGATTAGAGCCCATAGCCAAATTAATTTGTGAGTGGGTATGCTAACCACTGGGCCAACTAGGCCAGCTTGAAAAGTTTCATGTTTGGTCTCTAGAGTAGGCAGTTAGTCTAGTGGCCTATGCGCTTAGCAACTATATGCTTGGGAAAGGAGTGTCCTGGGTTCGATTCCCTTTGCCGATGTGAAGAGCTTATGGATCTTTCTCAGACATAGCCAAGTTAGCCAGTCTTGGGCATAAACAGCAGGGTTTTTCTCCCTAGTTTATCTGGGGTTTTTCTTCCCGTAAGCAGGCAAACTAGCCCTGTGAACACATGCAGCTACGGCCATAGAATATACCGGGAGGCATACGTCTAGTTCCTTATCCTCAGGACGTATGACTTAGAAGAGCTTAAGATAGCTCTTCAACAGGCCAGTAGGCTTAACACGTAGAAGGGAGCAGAAGAAATATATAATTCATTTTTAAAAAATAGGAAAAAATCTTTAGCCCACCCATAGTACTAATGTACGATAGGTTTACAACCTTCCTTCAGTAGGAGTGGTCATGTAGTGTGCCACCCTTATGTTACACATGATTCAAATCAACCCGTCTTCCTCTACAATTTAAGTATAGTGGTTATATATCGCTCTGTATAGTGTATAATTTAACTGCAGCGTTTTGAACAGTTTTTGGCTTGACACTTTACATATGCCTTTTTTATAACACAGACTTCTATTATATTCCCATAATTTCTCATCTGTTTGTCTTGATAATCCTTTTTGACCTGAACTCAGTTCTTAAGTGTGCTTGCATGGATCTTACTATAATGCTGATGCATTACAGTATGATTCATACCTTTAATTTTCTTTTTATAGATTGGTTTTATGAGTGCTCTTCTTTTAAAATCATGCACTGTGGTCACTAAAAGTTTTCTACCTGCATAGTATTTTTGTTAGCATAATTCCTTTTTGCAGTTCACACGTTTGACAGATTCTTCTATTTGCAACACTGAAATCTACTCATGTTGCATTCACTTGAATATTTCCTACTACTGTTCTGTTACTAGCCATCTCATTTATTAAATGTGAACTAATTACTCCTGACGTCCTTATCTTTAGTTTATGGTGATTCTCTGTTGGCCATTCTATATTACAGCAGTATCATGGATTGACAGAAAGTTGAAGAGAAAGAAAAAACTTGTTCACATTGGGTTTGAAGATGTGGGTTGTAAATCTTCAGGAAACGCATATTCAAAAAAAGCAGTAGAAAAGAAGAGAAATTTATACCGTGAAGGAATGCTGAATAGTGCCGCAGGCATTTCATCCAGTTAGTAGAGAGCAGGGTAATTATCAATGATACCAGTAAATAGCAAGCAGTAGAAACTGAATATCTGCTTGAAAATGAATGGAGTGAGATGGTGTGAGATTTTTATGTTGAGTCCATACATGAGAGGTTAATTGATCAGCCTATAGTATGGGTAGTGAGACTGAAATGAAGAAACTCATTTATGTTTGATTTGAAGACCTGTATATTATATTCCTTGGCAATAGCAGGGATAAAGGATGTGGAAAAGAAACTGAATAGAGAGTAGAGGAATTATTGATGGTAGTTCATGTGAACATCTATCATGGAATTATTATAGAAGATGCATATTGCAGAAACCCGATGTCTCAGTGAAAGTGGATGGTGTGAGTTGGTAAGAGATGGGCCATCAATCAATCTGATTGCTCTCCTATATTGAGTCATGTATTTTTAGGAAGCTGTTAGGGGGCACCACCCCAAATGTTGAAAGCAACCTTCAATAGTTGGATGGATTTGTATAAAGCAACTTTTCAGAGGTGAAGTAGTGTCTTGAGCAAAAGAGAAATCCTGGTTTTTTGGAGGCTGAAGAGGCAAGGATTGTGATATGTTTATGCCAGATGAGGCTCGATGCCAGGTTAATTCCAAGGAGAGAAATATTATCTTGTTTAGAGATCTGAGTGTTGTCAAAGTGAATAATGGAAGAAAATGGGCCATTTTAGTAGAAAATAAGCAGAACTATGTTTTGCTAGCAATTGAAATTGACAGGATTATTACTGAGAAAAGTGGAGGTGCTCTGTAAGTTGCAGTGATTTGTTGTAGTGCAAGGTTTGTCAAATGAGATGGATGAGTGCAATGTACTGTTGTCAGCTGGATGTCAACTGTAGCTAGTCATTGATATATACAAGAAGAAGGGTTGATGAGAGAACAGATATTGTGTAACCTAGAGTTAGTTGCATAGTGAGAGGATAAGGAACCATCTACCATCACATGTGTGTGTGTGTGTGTCCAGTCAGAAAGCTGGCAACCCACTTTGCAGAAGTCAAGGGAACGTGCTTAATAGGCATTTGTGCCAGACTTGAGATTTGTTAAACTTTTCCATGGTATTTGGCCAGAGATGGGTGACATGGGATCTGTTGATTGGTGGAGGTGGAAGCTATACCAGCAGTCATTTATTAATGTGTCTTCAGGGTAGTGTAGGAGTTGAGCACTGATGCTTCTCTCCATTACTTTAGAGAGGATTGGGCAATAGTTTGATGGTAGCGATTTGTAACCCTTCTTGGGAATGGAATGAACACAAGCTGTGGGGTAAATACTAATGGAGTATCTGAGCATAAACAAGCAACATAAGACAGGAGTCAGTTCTGGCATGCAAACCTTCAGAATAATTTGAGAAATGGCATGAGGACCAGGAGACTTAGCATAATTTGGACATTATTCTTCTTATCTCTTTCTGGCAAAAGTACAGAGGAAGCATTGAGTATTAGACATTTACCAGGATCAGTTATGTGCATGCATTGGATGGAAAGAATGAAACCAGGAGATTGGCATTTTCTGTGTGTGATGATGCAATAGAGCTGTCTGGGTGTGTTGGGATGGGAAAAGTGTTGGACAAAAATTATGACCAGTTGCTTTGACAGGAGACCAAAATTCCTGGCTGCCATTTGGACAAGATGCAAATTTCTACCTTTTTGTTCTTACAAAGTCTGTTTTGGATGCATTGATAGTTTTCTTGCTGTTTCAGGCTTAGGCATAAAAGCATTAAAGGATGGTGGAATTCTTGTGTGAAAGCCAGTTGTGGCATGGTTGGTTTTTTGCTTGCATATAGCCTTAGCACAGCTTTTGGAGAGCAAAAGGTTAGAGGACCAGTTTAGAGTGGTGTGTGAAATCTTTATTTCCATCCCAGTAAGGATTACTTCAGTGATGTGTTTGGGTGGAAGTCTGAAAAACATTAGTAGTGAATGAGTCATAAAAGTCATCCTGTTCAACATGGTTATAATGCCAAACTTTTAATTGGGAATGGTTATGTAAATGTTGTTCCTAAGGAAGAGGATAAGAACTAGACTGTGGTCTGAATTACTTAAGGGACATACAACATTCACGGTGTACTTTGAAGGATCACTAGTGAAGAACTGAATTAAGGTGTTTGGGGAGTGTTTAGGATGGATTATCTAGTATCCTGGTAAGCATGTGAACAATCTGTGTAACATTGTTACACAGATGGAAAATATTTGCTTGCTTGGTTTGTGCAGCTGAAGGAGTAGAGCCAGTTGATGTTGTGAACATTAACACTTTGAGTCCTGTCGATGTAAATATACATCAAATTGCGTGTGAACCCATAATCCCATCACTGTATATTTACATCGCTAAATAAAAAAATTCCGAAAATAATAATATATGCTTGAAATTCATTATCAGACTGTACTGTAGTTAAATTTGAACCTTCAGCTTCATTATCCATGAGGATGGTTGATCAAAAAAATAAATAAAAAATTTATATTAGTATATTGTAATGCCTGCCCATCGGCTGCTTCACGGTATGATCGCACGTGTTCATGTTATATTACATCGTGCCATCATAACTGTGGCTGCTCCAATCTAAACAATATAAGGGATTCGAAACTCTCTTTTGTGACCTCAAAGATCAGTTTGAATTTCTCTCTCACCATGGACAGACCAGGACTCAGTGGTGCCCAAAGCAGGGTGTAAAACGGTTCTTGAGTGAATGCAAATTAGGATAAATGCTTAAATAAATACTCGATAACGAAGGATCTGAATTAGATGACTGGACAGACAATGATCCAGAACAAGAGGAAGCAGATCTCCCCACAAATGTGAGCTCTGAGTCAAGCGCCACTGACACAGAACTTCGAATGAGGGGATGACCAAATTAAAGGCCATCCAGTGAGTTGTGTTCATGATTGCACGTGAAGTTGTGGCATTTCAAAAACTGAATGGCCTAATTCAATAATGTACCACTCGACTTTTGTGGCCGATAGTGGTGATGTATACCCCTATGTAAAATGATATTTTCATCATAATAATAACACACATAAATTTTATTTATAATTTTCATTATTTATGTAATATCTAAGCAATATTTGGACAGAATTTGTTGAATTTTGAACACTAAAGAAGTAAATATAAGTAGAAACTAATAAAAAATTAACTTTTTATTTTTTTCCAAAACCTTGATTTCTTGCAACCCTTTTCAGGAGCCCATACTAATGTATAACTAAAATTTTTGTTCCAGTTAATTGTCAGAGATGCTAACTAAAAGATAAAAAATAATTATTTGGATATTCCATAGAAATACTGCACAGAAATTTTTTGAATAGAGTTAAAAATGGTCAGGACACATGGTTCTTTAAGTCCCAGTAGGTCTGGGACTCGAGCGTTAAAATCTAGGAGGGTAATTTTGCTGCTAGGAAATTGGGACTGGAGAAAAATCAGCATTTCAGTAGAAGAAAAGTTCAGAGTCGTTGGTGGCATTAGGAGAGCGATAGAGATGGCAGATGAATTTGACTTAATGTGTGTGTGTGTGTGTGTGGAAAGGGGTGGTGAGATTTTCAACCAAAGAATGTCAGTCAGGTGATCGTGGGTTGGATGCTCTCTGGTATGATGTATTAGAGTGAATATATGTGCACACACACAGTCAAAAGGAATCTGAGAGTGTGTATTTCAAAGATTAATCAATCTTATTGTTCTCTTCTTTACTGAATCATCTTTATGAAGCTCTTAAGGACACCAACCTAAAAAACATGAGAACAGTGATTAATAGTTATAATTAGTCAAAGCATTCTTATAAGCTCATTCAAATGTTCATCATTTAAAACAGATCTATATTTAGATTTAATAAATTTAATAGTCGAATATAGCTCTTCACAGGAGTAAGAGGTTCCAAAAATGGAGATCAGTTTTCTGGCACGTTGCTTAAGTGTTAGATACTGTTGGTCCGGAACTGCTTCCAAAACTCAATTTATGGAACATCCACTTTGCTTCACTAGCTTCAGTTCTTTGTTCTCTTGAAGTTCTAAAAGCTCTGGTTCTGCAGCTGCGACATCCATCACAATTGGTTTTGAAGTAGGACAACCACGCTCCGGCACATTTGTCAGGAAAGGATTTTCCAAAAAAAAAAGCGAATGTTGGCTTAAGTTCTCGAAGGTCGCAAAATCGATTATTGAGTTCCTAGGCCAGATCATTTAATTTGCTAACATAAGATCCCATTTCCAATTCCGCTCCTGGCAAATTTATCAGTATTTTCTTCAGACAAACGAAGCAATTGAAAATTTTATTTTCCAAGTCTCTCCGGAAAAGTTGCAGTTTGCTTTGGAATCTTAGCACGGTCTGTGCAAAGTTGGTTATTAGCTTCTCTTTCCCTTGAAGTAAAACATTTGATATCTGCAGATGCTGGAAAACATCGGTGAAAAATGTTGTCTAACAACCACTGAGCGTCTTCGAGAAGGGGAAAATTTCTCCTTCTCTCTCTAAGAAACTGTTTGATTGGGTCTAACAACAACAAAAAATATTGTTTAATATATTGCTAACTGAGAGCCACCTTACTAAGCAAAATCATGATACTTCATTAGGAATCTCGTCACATTTCAACTCATCGAAAAAGTTTTTGAATTGTCAGTGTGTTTTAGCACTTGAATGAATAAAATTGACAATTAAGTTAAGGGATAATAAATCCCTCATTATTTTAAAGCCGAATAAGAAATTCAAAGATCGAAATCTAAGAGTTTCTTATTCAGTTTTAAAATAATGAGGGATTTATTATCCCCTTAACTTAATTTACATCGCCGAAAAAAATAGCCTCTTGGCTCTTTATTGTAAAATTGACAATTCTTAGAACTTCTTCCATTACGTGTTCAAATTTAAAACACTTGGCAACTAGATGATCCCTGTGAATAGTGCAATGTACAGGTAGGAAAGCAGGATATGATTCATCATTCTCAAGGAGTCCCATGAAACCCATAGTTTGCTCCTTCATAGCTGGAGCACCATCAGTTTGAATGCTGGCTACTTTTTCGCACGATACAGAAGCTTTTGTAAGTGCAACATTGAGAGCTTCTTTGATGTCAGAGCCACATGCTATATCTTTCAATGCTATCAAGTCCAATAGCTCTTCCTTGACATCCAGGTCATGAGATACAAATGTAGCTAGTTGTGGTTTGTCCTGAATATCTGTAGATTCATCCAAAGCCAGACTAAATGCAGCACACAGTTTTTCAAGTTATGGTGTATTATAACTGTGTTTTCAAGTTATGGTGTACAGCACTGATAACTGCTTTCAGTTGTATGCCTGAGGACTGGCAGCTGTTCAATCAGTTTGAATAGTTTTTTTATTATTCTGGTTTAAAACTGAAATTATTATTATTTCACACCTCCAGGGAGTCCAAAGACTCATCAAGGGAGGACACCTGCTCTACAACTCTGTCTTGCTCAACCCACCAACTACACTAACGCTACTGCTGACCACTTCCACAGATAATCACAAACATCCATGCCTACGCTGGGATTCAAACCGCAGCCTTTTGACTGGAGAGTGGATACGCTAACCACTCGGCCAACTAGGTCGGCATTATTTGTGCAATATTCTTCTTGAAAAATTCTCTTTCCGTGTACAGAGGTTTTGCTTGTGCAATATTAAACATTAAAATAAAACCTCACTGAACACTATATCCTTCACATTCTCTCCCACTAACTATATCATTTTCTGTTAGCCATTTCTTACTAATGCCAATAACCTTTGACCAGGATGAGCCAACCAATGCCAGAAATTCCTCCTGCTTGTTCCTAATGCTCCTGGCATTAGTGTACATAAAGAGCAAAAGTCCCTTAGGCCCACTGCTATCCTGACACTTTATACTATCTATCACATTCTGGTTTGTTATTGGTACTAACTTAGGATATTATATACATTCTTACACTCAACTGTGTCACTGATGTGTGCATATCAACTCAACAGCATTCCCCCCCCCCCCCCCCCAAAAAAAAGCTATTAGTTTCCCTGATTCTGTACATCTACTTTCATTCAACAGCACTTTTTCCAGTCTCTGAACACCAAATCCATTTAGATGCAAACCATCCTTCTTGTATAAGTTCTTTCGCCTTTCAAACTCACTCCACACATCCACAAACTCCACACCACTCCTCTTGCATAACCTCACATTGAGTCATTTGCTATTATGGCTCTCCTCAGCTCTACTCTCAGTCTGTGGCAACAGACTCACTGTCTTATCTCTTTCACTCTTTTCTTTTGCTACTTCCAGTAATTCTTTCATGTCCTCTCTCATGCCATACTTTTCTCTTTTTAAATCATTCATTCCAGCCACTATGATCATTTCTTTTGCCCTACACTTTTGTGCTCTAATAGCCTCGCTAACATCATTCATTTTCATGCCTGGAAACACTATTTCATCACTCTTGTCAATCACACCTTTTATGATTCAGTCGTACAATACTCGGTCCTTGATTTTTATCTTGATCAAGCCCTCATTTCTCTTATCTCGCACCTCTTTTTTTCTGTTATCAGCTTACCCACTCACCAGGCATTTCTACATTTGTTCCAGCTCCCGCTTTGCCCTGTGTATCATTCCTCACAACTTCGGTACACTATACTTAGTTATTATGGGGTAGGGAAAAGGCATCCAAGAATTACCTGGGCTACTTAAATTGAAGTAACCCAGGTTCTATACTAAACTGAGCTCAGCACTGCAAACTCTTCATTCCTTGTGCTGCATCAGTATTATTATTATGGGCAACTCCAAGTCCTTAGACTCATCGAGGGAGATCCTAAACATCATGGTAAGAACTATTCATCATTCACACAGTAACCCACATCAGAAGGGTAATGAGTGTGGTAAGAAAAGCAAAAAAGGATTACAAAAGAACATTGGCCATGTAGGCTAAACAAAATCCTAAACAGTTTTTTCGATATGTTGCAAGTAAAAGAAAAAATGTATATGGCAGAACGATTTTAAAGAATGCCGATGGTAGGGAGGTAACCGAATCAGTTGATATAGTTGAATTACTGAGTGAGCATTTTGCAAGAGTATATCATCCATATGGTGACATTGCAGAAATGAATGAACCAATAGGGGAGTTGTCGTGAATGAGGTGGAGGTGAGTAGTCTATTGCAAAACCTCAATGTCAATACATCTGTGGGATTGGATGGTATACCAGCTCATGTCATACATGAAGCGGCTAAAGAATTGTCAGTACCCTTGACCATTTTGTTTAATCTGAGTCTTGGGTCTGGGTTAGTCCTGAGGGGATGGAAAGAGGGGGAAATAGTTCCACTGCATAAAGCAGGTTCCAAGACTACTGTTGTAAATTACTGACCGATTATCATATCAGGAATCGTTGTCAAGGTCTTGGAGAAACTAGTCAAGAGAAGAATACAGGATTGGACAGATGAAAATGGGATACTGTATGGGGGGGAAACATGGTTTTGTGAAGGGTAGATCATGCCTCAGTAACTTGCTCACGTTTTATAACACAGTTACGGCTGAACTGGATAAGGGTAATGGGTTTACAGTGATAGTACTGGACCTTGCCAAGGCCTTTGACAAGATACCACATGGAACTCTAATCAGTAAACTGGAGTAGATGGGGATGGATATAGGGTTGGTGAGATGGATAGGAGGGTGGTTGATGGAGAGATACCAGAGAGTGGTTTATTCAGGAGTGGAGTTCAAAAGATGGCTTGTGACTAATGGTGTGCCACAGGGTTCTGTTCTTGGACCACTACTTTTCAATTCATTAACGATATAGGAAAGGATATGAGAGGAAGTGTTCACTTGTTTGCTGATGATGCAAAGTTGGGTAGAGCAATTGTGAGTGCACAGGATGTCAAAATTTTGCAGGATGATTTGGATAGTTTGGAGGACTAAGGAAAATGGATGTCAATTTAATGTGGCAGAGTGTAAGGTTATGCATTTTGGAGTGAAAAGATTAGTAGCAGTATATCACATTGGTGGAACCGTACTCCAGGAGATTGATGAGGCCAGGGATTTGGGTGTGTTGGTGGATAGGGAGTTGAAGTTTAGGGGACACATTGCAAAGGTGGCTAAATCAGCTCATCAAATCACTTGGTTACTGAGAAATACTTTAACAAGCAGAGACAAACAAGTTATTGTTCCTCTATATCGAGCCCTGATAAGACCCCATCTGGACTACTTTGCTCAGATATGTTTTTTCTTGGTGGGGAGGAGGTGGAGAGGATCCAGAGACGAGTGACCAAGATGGTGGCAGGTCTGTGAAATGAACCTTATGAGAACAGATTGAAGATTTGTGGGGTGCAAAAATTGGTTGATAGGCAGAAAAGGGATGATATGATTGAGACATTCAAATTACTGAAGGGTTTCTATAAGATCAATCCAGAAGATATTTTTGAGAATAGGACTGATGGTAGGAGGACTAGGGGCCATACATGGAAGCTGGGCAAGAATGTGGTTAAGAAGGGTGTAAGAGCTAGGTTTTTTACTTGGAGAGTGGTAAATGAGTGGAATAAGCTGCCAGAATCTGTTGTGAGTGCTATGACTGTGAATGAGTTCAAGGCAAGGTATGATAGATACTGTGTGAATGTCGAATAGTTGTTCTTGACGTGATGTTAGGGCCTCCCTCGATGAGTCTGTCGACTCCTTGGAGTTGTCCGAAATTATAATAATAATAATCTATCATACTCTGCTTTGAACTCATTCACAGGCATGGCACCCACAACAGACTCTGGAAGCTTATTCCACTCATTCATCACTCACCAAGTAAAAAACCTAGTTCTAACACCCTTGCTAATCACATTCTTGCTCAATTTCTTTGGATGGCGCCTAGTTCTCCCACCACCAGACCTGTTCCGAAAAATTTCCTCTGAATTAATCTTGTAAAACCTCTCAGTAATTTGAACGTCTCAGTCATATCACCCCTTTTCTACTTATCAACCAATTTCTGTAACCCACAGATCTTCAACCTGTTCTCGTATCATCATTATAGTTGATAAAGATAATGCTACTGTAGAGTATAATTATAAATACAATGTATTTATTTTACTCAGGGATAGATCTGCCTATTGTGCAATCCACAGAGACCTAATTCAAAGCCAGTTAAACATATTACATAAATTATTGGGCCATGTGCATTCCTGTGATATATCCACTGTTGATAAATTGTGGGTTCATCATGCTTTCCCTCCACATGTTAGTGTGAACAGCTTTCAATTGTGTTCAGATGATACAGAATGGCATAACTTCTCCAGAAGACACTGTACCCTTCCTGAAGCACACCAGCAGATATAAGATTCTTTGTTCATGCAGAAAAGTCTACATTTGTCAAATGGGAAGATGTTTTGAAATCACTGAGCAACAATGAATACCCAAGGATAGATAAAACTAGTTTCACTCACCACATTTTTTGCAGAATACCACAAAAGAAATTGGTCATCTGCTTCCATTCAATGTGTGCCTTGAGAGTATGACTTCAGTTGATTCCTCGAAGGCCCTTAACAGCAGGATCTTCTAAATATGGAATGGAAGCAGATAACTGGTATAGTCCTTATCCTTTGATATTGGAAGTCTTAATACACCTACATTAGACCTAACAGACCTCTGTAGCTATCTATTCTAGTATTCACTAAAAAAAAAAAATTGCAACATTTAAATGGCACAAGCATCCCAAATAATTCATGTGGATAATCCATACTGTAACTTTATGGTTTTCAAAAGTAACTATTTTTAGGAGTTCCCAGAATTCTTATTGTACATTTCTCTTATCTTGTTTACTTCCTGAAGATGCTATTAGTGGTAATGCATAAACATGCAGAAGTTTTTTCTTTTTATTAAAAATATAAGAATGAAATTCTGTAAGATAGAAATTTATTACTACTTCATTTGACTCCATTTAATTTTCAGTTAACAAGAGTTTTATGTGCAACTGCAGAACAGGTGAAGACAGCTTTAGGGTGTAGTAGCTTGAAACTGTGTATTGCATGAAATTCTGTAATGGAAAAATGTTAGCAGTGCGGATGGATAAGGCATGTTTGAGGATGCACTATCAGGTTGTATACCAGGCTCAGGAGAATAAACAGCTAGGAATTAGGTAGATGAGTAGCATCATCAAAATGTTGTGCGGAGTATAAAAGAGCTAATGAGTAGAAAGCACAGACAGTAACAGTAATAAGTGATGAGAATGTACAATTGGACCATGATAGGAAATAAGCTGAACAGGCCAATGAAAATCCCAAATAGTTTTTATGATAGAAGGAACTTGTTCAGATTTTGCTTTAAAAACTATGAATTGTAAACAAGAGATGGGAGACTGTTCCGGAGAGCAGCAATAGAAGAGATAAACGAGGAGAGGAAATTTGTAATGTGGGTTTAGAGTTGTAACTGCAAAAGAGTGTTGAGTAGTTGGTGCACTTGTTTCAGTGGATTTAACAGAGGGATGGAGGAATTATTTATGCCACTTCAGATGAACAATTATCATGGAAATATTTTGTAAAAGATACAAACCTCAGAAACTGTGCAGCTGTGTGAGAGTGAGAAATATGGAAATCTTGCAGGATGATTTAAATAGACTGGTGCAATGGGTCAAGGACAACAGTTGTCCTTTGCCCATTGCACCAGTCTATGGGCAAAGGACAATAGTTGTGTGTTTAATACTCCAAAGTATAAGTTTATGCAATTTGGAATTGCGTGGGTAGAATGAAGATTTGTGGATTATAAAATTTAATTCGTAGGCAGAAAAGAGGGGGATATGACAGAAGTTACTAAATAGGCTCAGTAGAGTGATGCAGAAGAAATTTTTCAGTACATAACAAGAAGGTAAATGAGAACAAGGTTCATCCCCTGTAAATTTTGCAAGTTCTAACTTGCACAAGCATGTGAGGGCTATGTGTTTTTGGATTAGAGGGTGATGAGTACTGTAAGTTCAAGGAGAAGTCTTCCACAGTGAGTCTTCAGACGCCATGAAGATGCCCTAGTAATAATAATTATGATTTGTGGATATTCCACAAGAAATAATGTTAACTATGGAACTGTTTTGTTGTTAATATGCGTTTTACAGACTTTTGTTGATTGGAGTCATTTAAAAACAATCTCCCCCCCACACACACACAATATATTTATGTATCTTTTTCATGAAAAAAATATTCATTTGCTTGAATATTGTTCAACAGCAATCTCTAACATGTGGGATTGATGCAAGGATTGTTTCACAAGTTTATTCATTGCCACTGTTAAAAAAAGTTTTGCTTATATTGTGCACAATAAAAAGCTTTTACACATCCTTTGAAGGATATGAAATGACTAAAGAAAAGTTTGCAATCTATTGTTAGCTCATTTGCAAATCTGAAAAGTTTTTAAATTACTATTTCATTAACCAATGAACATACATAATAGTATTTGGAAACTAGTGAAGTTTAACTTGGAGTTTTTTGTTAATAAATTTTCATGCAGACTCAGTGGCACATTAGATATCTGGCAAAAACTTTATTTCAGACTGAATATAGCTTAACATCTTTGATATTGCAATTAAAAAAATAAACAGTATTGATCCAGTGTTTGAGTTTCCATTATTTTGTCATTAGGGTAATTGAGAAGTACACCAATTGCATAGGTAATAAAAATAGTGCAGCATAATTGGGAGTGTACATTATCATTAATTCATATGATTGTGTCAACTCTGTAAGATAAATTCCTTATTGATATAGTTTGTTTCAATATCACTTTTTATGATAGCTTTATTCAAGCTATTTCAGGCCTCGCATTGGTTAAGAAATATGGCCTCTAAAAACCCCAGGCATTCATTTTTATAGGAAAGGTTTGTTTCTGTTACACAAATATGCACCAATAAATGAATAATAGCAAATCTTGTACTTCTTGTTTGTTTGACTAAGGAAAGAATATAGATCATTTAGATCAAAAGTCCAATTAGCATTTTTTTTTATGCTATGCATTATACATTTTAAGAACTATTGACAGAGTGTGAGCTGCATTTGAAATCAAAATTGACAACTAGAGATAATTCCTCCCACACACATTCCAATTTATTCGTGCAGTTTTTTGGCATATGTATCTTTAGACTAAAGAAGTTGGGTTATAAGATACTTGCTTCCCCATTTATTGCTCATACCATGAGAAAGAACCATTGTGGGATAATTCCTTATTTCACCTCCATTTATGTAGCTTGACTCGCATTACAAGAACCATTGGACCTCCTACTTTTGACATATATTTTATGCTTTGAGAAGCTATGTTTGGACTTATCATTTTGACTTTTTGTTTTCTCAATTTCTCTCTGCCTGGTTTTATGTTGTTTGCTTATATTATAAGATCTATCTGCAGTAGTAGTATAATTTTTCCTTTTTGTTTTTGGTCAGAAAAGAGGAAAAGAAAAACTCAGTAGTTTATGTGATCTATGATCAACCACCATGTTATTTATCGATAAAGGAGAGAGATCAGTTGAAAAAAAAAAAAAATCTTAATTTAAGGCTTTTTTTTTTTTTTTAATTATCAAAATTTGTTTTATCAAGATGCCTACGTTTTAAACTGAAATGTATAGTGAGCTAGATCACTGTAGATGATTTTTAATAATAATAATAATTGGTTTTAAGGATGCTATATGAAATTTGAGATATGAAGTGAGAAAGATCAGGTTGACCAAAGATTGTGATCGTTATTTTTGTTTCTTTAAAAAAAAAAAAAAAAAAAAAAAAAAATCAGTAAAGGACTTGAGCAGCATGTAGTGTGATCTGCTAGTCATAGATGAAACAGAATGTGCTTACATATTTAATATGGAAGCATATTCTGCTTACATTCAAACTAAATCTGCTGGATTACTAGGACTACACTTTGCAAACTCCTGGTAATCCAGCAAATTTAGTGACAGTTAATACTAGAATTCTTTACTTAACAGATATCCTTACATTTAGAAAAGGAATTGCATGAAGGTTATTATTTAAAAAGTGAAAAAACTTCAAAATTGGATAAATTTGACCTCGTAAATGGAACCAAAAATGGTAAGTTTTTGTTTTACTATAATTTCATCATTTTATATAGAAAGAATATATTCACAATATCTTGATCATCCTAGATGCAAAATTTAGGTAACTCAAATAAGTGAATCCTCAGTGAACACAAAAATACAGATTCCTTTCAGATATTTTATCAGCGGGAATAAAAGGAATTGCATTTTTGTGTTCACTGAGGATTCACTCATCTCAGTTGGTTATCTCATAAATAGAAGTGTCAGGATATTTCCTCTCAGAAGCTCAGGTTATCTTGCAAGGCAGACAAACTGGCAAGAGAACACATGAGTAACATATAATATATTATTTTTATCTGACACCTCCAGGGACTCGTCGAGGGAGGGCAGCTACTCTACAACTCCATCTCCACCATTCAATCGCCAACTGACTGTAACTACACCAACACCGTCTACCGCCGATCACCAGTAGTATTTCCACAGACAATCGCAAACATCCATGCCCATGGTGGGATTCGAACCACAGCATTTTGGCTGGAGAGCAGATATGCTATCCATTCGGCGAACCAGTATGCTAACTTTATAGCCATAGTTGCTTAATTCCAACTGTTTATCTTGAAAAACAGGTTATAGCTTATGTGTTAATTCTTTCTACATAGATTTTTTTTGAGGATTGGGAGGGGATTGGCTGTTTTCATGCAAGGCTGATTAGTGCTCTGCACATCCTAGATTGCATTTTTTATGCTCGTAACCACTTTTACCAAAAAGTGGTTACGAGCAGTTGCAGTTCTTTTACAGCCCATAGGATAGCATTGTGAGCTGAAATGTTTGAAATTTTCTGTCTACTATGGGAAATAAGCACACATCAGTTAGATTTCAAGGTTTTGAATTAAGAAGGGCTATGATGGTAAACAATTCGATACATAGGCTGTGTAGAAGGAGTAGATGCGAGTTTTTGGATGTATGGAGTGAGTTTGAGAGAAGATTGGAATTGAATAAAGACGGCCCTACGTCTGAATGCATTTGGTATCAGAAATCTTGAAAAACTAATAATTGGTATGTGACCTAACATAGAGAGTCAGGGAAACTAAATTATAAAGGGAGGAATGGTGAGAATATGTGAGTATAAGAGTGACACTGTTATATAACTCTGTTTAATGATGGAAATGTCTTATCGTGGGAATGTTGAAGAGAGAATGATTTAGACTTTGTGTTTGTCTGGTTCGGATCAATTAACCGTGTACGAAGATGTCTACATGTATAAGGCACTAGAGAAGAATAGAGATCTGCAAGTTCCCAACTGTGTCATGCAGACTCTAGACAAGTGAATACAAAAGAACATGCAGATAGATAATTATGTCTGTACACATATGCTAGGAGTATTGGAAACAAAGGGGTAGAGTTTGTTGCCTTGGTCAGTATGTTGGGACCTCAGATTATAGGCATTAGTGAGACCTGATTTTCAGAATCAGACCTAACTGGTTTTGAGCGTAAAGGGTATAGTATTTTTAGGAAGGATGAAGAGGAGAGGAGGAGGAATAATGCAAACGATATCGGATGACTTGAATCCAGTTAGTGTTGAAACCTATGATTGTAATACAGGTATCCCTTGATTAACGCAATTAATTAAACCCTCGATGTTACCGCATATATCAAAATCACGTTAATCAAATATAATACAATCAAATATCAATGCTAAAAATTACAATTCATTCATGATCGATTACTGTATTATTGATTAGTTTTATATGGTACTCTTTTAGAAAAGATGAAAAATGAATGCAAAGTAAATGTTTAATAAATGCTTGTACCTACGTTAGTTACTCCAATTTTTTTTTATCAAAGACGGTTATCAAGAGTCGTTTGAACAGTTTTAGTTTTTTCTTATCAGCATAAATTTTACAATAACAATTTTACAAATTTTACAAAATGACTCTCTAGACCTTGGCGAAAACAAGCATTCTTCGATTAACATCTGGATCCATATCCATTACTTGCTGCTTAAGCGATTCTAAACTGCAAAATATTCCATCCAGTTCTTTGATTGTTATCTCCTTTGGAACTGCATCTTCACATTCCATTTGTTCGTTATCTTCATATGCAATTTTTTGTTCAATTTCAAGAAGATGGTTGTTGCTGAAATGTTTTCAATTTGAATCCAATAATTCTTTAACATCTTCTGCATCAACACCGTCAAAACCAAGATCTTCACCAATTGCAATGATTTCTTCAAACAATGTTGTTCACAGGATTTTGAAAACCACGTAAATGATTAGCACATTCTGGCAAAAGGTTTTTCTAAACAGCTCTCATGCAGCTAGAAGACACTTTGCTGCCACGAGTCATGAATGTTTTCAATTGCGTGTTTAATGTTAAAATTTTTCCAAAATTCTTGGAGCGTAATCTCATTTTCTCCCATTGTTGTTTCTACCCTTTGAGAATGTCTTTTTAAGAAAATAGGCGTTGAAACTTACAATGACATCCATGGGTTGTAGTAATGATGTCGTATTTCGTAAAAAAAAAAAAAAAAAAAAAAAAAAAAAAAAAAAAACTTTCACATCCTCAAACAGATCATTAAGAGAATTTTGATGAAATTCTTTTTTGAATGAAAAAATTTACGAAGAACATAAATTGTAAATACCACAGAACAATTGGAGCTTGTGATACACCCAATCTTAATGCTTAATGGGAGAAATGACGTCGTCATACTCGCCTTTTTTCTCACGGCCAGGAAATGCTCCTCAAGGTTTGCATGTTTTTGCATGGTAAATATAAAGGCGCATATATAAAGGGATTATCGCAATTAATTTCACTGCGTTAATCACATCCCGTGCTAAGCAATGGATACTACCTGTACTAGTAACAGTTTTTCATGTGGCAGTGAGTTTGAAGCTATCTGGTGTGAGGTGGAATCTAACAAGATCAAATACATAATGTTGTTACAGACTTGGTGGATCAGTTGCTAGTTATGAAGAAATACATCACTAAATAAAGACAATGGGCACAAAAAGAGTAATCATAATTAGAGACTTAATTATTCAAATGTTGATTGGATAGCAGTAGAATCTAATGAGAAGAATGAGAAAATGAAAATTTATTGGGCTTGCCCCCCCCCCCCCCCCCACGGATATCATTTTTTCAATGCTTGTGTGTGGGGGAGGAGGATTCGAACATGGTTAAACTTCAGCACAAAATACTTCAAGACAATGGTATATAAAGCTCAAGGAGTATTGAATTTATTGAGCTATTGTGGGACAGCTTCCTAAAGCAGCATGTGACAGAAGGAACTTGAGGTCAAAGAGTGTTGCATTTGATTATACTGTCAGAGGGCGTTTCAGTTAAAGACATAACTTTTCTACCTTAGGTTGGTAACAGCAATCATGCGATACTCACTTGGAAGTGACTAAGTTATTAATGTTACATACTGAACTACAAAGCAGGAAATTATGACCAACTGAGTTCAGTGGAATGGGATCGGTTGCTGGATGCAAAGAATATGAACAGTGAATGGGAAGCATTTAAACAGTACTTAAATGATGCGATATCATAATGTGTCCCAAGAGTTCAAAGAATAAATAGCGTAGGAGTTAAACAGACATATAATCTTATTAAGCAAAAGATTCATAAGAAAAGGATGATGTGGAAGGAATACCATGTGCATAAGGATGATGTCCGTTACGAAAATTATAAGCATCAGGTTAGAATAGTCACAATCGTTGTATAGAAAGTAGAGTCTGAATATGAAAAGAAACTGGCTCTGCGTGCTAAAGACAACCCACAAGAATTCTGTCGATATACTACAAGTAAAAGAAAGAATGAATATGAAAGAATAAATTTTTTAAATGCAGATGGCATGAGGGTTACAGATGCAGAAGAGGTTGTTCAACTAATGAGTGCTCATTTTGTTAAAAGCTATCAACCTGGTGTATGCAATATTGAGCTCACTGCTACCTCTTCACTGGATGAAGAAACTCAAACAATAGGGACTGATGGGACATCAGCATGTGTGCTAAAAGAGTGTTCAGCTGAACTGGCTATTCCTTTGACCAGGCTATTTAATACAAATCTCAGAACTGGGAAGATTTCTGCAGGAATGGAAAGAATGTATGGTAATTCCATTGCAGGTAGTGCAAAAACCGGTGTATCCATCTATCAGCCAATTAGTATCTCAACAGGGGTTGTGAAGATTTTGGAAAAATTAGTTAGGGCTTGCATTCAGAAATGGGTCAACAATCTCTACTTTGCAATGAGCAACACGAGTTTGCTAAGGGAAGGTCATGTTTTAGCAATATGCTCACATTATACAGGGTGTCCCAAAATTCACGCAAGAAGTAATTTTGATAGAAAACACAGGTTTTTAATTAAAAATTGTAATTTCTTATTGATTCATAAAGTATACAGTATAGGGTTATGCATGGAATAGCATATCAGGTAAATGGCCTCCACGGCTTTGCTGGCACATACGCACTCTTTTGTCGAAATTTTCCATGACCGTTTATGCAAATAAAATTGTGGCTGTGGAAATTCAGCCACATTTATGCAAATAAATGTGGCTGAATTTCGTTGAATTTCCTCCTTCAAGGCATGGGTGGTTGTGGGCTTGTTGGCATAAACCTTAGACTTCAAAAAACCCCAAAGAGAAAAAGTCCAACAGTGTTAAGTCACATGATCTGGGCGGCCAATTCTGATCACCAAAACGGGAAATTACACGACAGGAAATGACTCATGCAGTAATTGAATTGTTTCTCGGGCTGTATGGCATGTGGCACCGTCTTATTGAAACCACGTGTCGTCCACATCCATATCTTGCAATTTAGGCACAAAAAACTGGATTATCATGTTGCGATAGCGAGCACCATTAACTGTTATTGCCTTACCAGCCGCATTTTCGAAGAAGAATGGACCGATGATGCCTCCAGCCCAAAATCCGCACCAAACAGTGACATGTTGTGGATGCATTTGTTTCTCAACAATCACTCGTGGATTTTCTGAACCCCAAATGCAACAATTTTGTCGATTGACAAAGCCATCAAGATGAAAATGAGCCTCATAACTGAAGATTATTTTTTTCGAAAAATGAGCATCCACTTGTTGTTGTTCCATAATCCATTCAACGAACTCTCTTCGCTGTGTGTGGTCAGTAGGCTTCAGTTCTTGAGTCAGTTGAACTTTGTAAGCATAAAGATGCAAATCTTTCGTGAGAATACGCTGTAGAGAGCTTCTCGAAATACCCAATTCAAGACCACGGTGCCGAATTGATGTTCCTGGACTCTCAGCAACACTCTCACGAACTGCTTCGATGTTTTAGGTTGAACGACTTGTTGAAGGACGGCCAGAGTGTATAAGATCACTAATTGATCCAGTTTCCTTGAATTTTTTAATTAATCTTTTCACAGTTGATGAAGTTAAATCACTATTCTGACCATATTTTGTATGAAAATTTTGAACTGTAGCTGCCAAACTTTCATTATTTTTAAAATATTGCTCAACAATGAAAATGCGTTGTTCTTTCGTGTAGCGCTCCATTTTTAATAACCCTGAACTGTCAGCACGTTGTCTTTTTTTTCTCGTTGGCAACACTTTACCGCACAAATGGCGTTATATTTAAATCTTGCGTGAATTTTGGGACACCCTGTATAACAATGTTACTATTGAACTAGACAAGGGGAAAGGATACAGCATGGTAGACTGTTGCATTAATTGGAGAATATGGGTTTGGATTATGGAATATTAGTGTGGATAAGAGGATGGCTGACTGACAGATATCAAAAAGGGGTATATGGGGAAAGCATGCGCGTCTGCAAGATTTAAGGTAACCAGCAGTGTACCACAAGGATCAGTGCTTTGTTCAGTGGTATTCAATATGTACATTAATGATATTGGGAAGGATTTGACAAGTGACATATAGCTATTTGCTGATGATGCAAAGATAGATAGGTTAATCAGGAATGCTGCTGATATGTAGCACTTGCTACGATTTGAATAGGCTGGAATTGTGAGCATGGTAAAATGGATATCAGTTTATTATCAGTAAATGTAAAGTCATGCACTTTGACATGAATAGATATCCAATGTCATTATATTGGTGGGATTATGCTAGAAGAAACTGATGTGGCTAGGGATCTTGAAGTGTTAGTAGATAGGAAGTTAAAGTTCAGGAGCAATGCAGCAAAGATTGTGAACACAACTCAAAAGATAATTGAAATGCTGAAACAGATGTTCACATGTAAAGATAAGGATGTCGTTTTGTCTCTTTACATTGATAAGATCACTTGGACTTGAGTGCAGGTTTCAGATTTCCATTGGGATTCTGATGATGGAGAGAGTGCAAAGGAGAGTGTTAAATATGATATCAGGATTGTGGAATACTGATTATGAAGACAGATTGAGAATTTGTAGACTGCAGACACTAACAAATAGGAGAAGGGGGGGGGGGTAATTATGGTTGAGACTTACAAATTTCTGAAAGGGTTGTACAGGATTTTGGTTGATGGAATTTTTCAATTTATGGAGGGTGGGGAAAGGACAAGAGGGCATCCTTGGCAACTAAGAATGAATGCTGCTAAGAAGGGGGTGAGGACTAGATTTTCTCTTATAGGGTGGTGCGTGATTGGAATGGATTGACATTGAATTTTGTGAGTACTAGCAGAAGAACGAATTCAAGAATAAGTATGATAACTGTGTATGTAGTCTCCCTCATTCAGTCTCCGACTCCCTGGAGGTCTTTCTTAATAATAAAATTGATAGTCATCACTACAAATATTGCTATTTGCCAGCCAAATTAGTTCAGTATGAGCATCTCTGTTTCTTTAACAGTATTATGTGGGTTAAATTTCATCGCAACATGAATACCTTTTGGATACATTTTACACATTCTGCTTGGTCTGCAGAGAAAGATTCCCAGAGTATCTGATCCTTGGCCCATCCATTGTGTTTATGTACTACAGATTTAAAATCTTTTGCCAGTGGGATTACCTTCAAAAAAAAAAAATAATAATCACAGAGTTGAGAATGATTAATCTGATATCACATTGAGTAAAGCACACACATTAAATACAAAATATTTACTTTTAGTGGTCATCACTGCTGAACTTTGAGGGTTTTTTTTTTTTTTTTTTAACTGTCTAATGTGTACATTATTAAAGCAACAAAAATCCATGGCGACGTAGTCATTAGAAGGCAACTAGTGGAATATCCAGCTGTTATAACCAAAATAACCAACAATTTCTTAAACATTATTATGTGATCTAATTGCATTATTAATGACCTAGAGCAAGAGTTGATGAGTACAAAAATGGAAACCATCATAATAATATTTGTTATTATAGCATTCTTGTATAGTGATTAATAAATTCTGTGTTATTCTATATCACAAAAGTTGACTCTAGAACCATTTTTGGCATTGTTTCTTCAGAAACCAAAATTGTTTCACTACCGAAAATGGCTCATTCGAAATTGAAGTGACTTAACAAAATTCAGATGATATTCTCAGTATACCAAATTTTATTAACTACCATCCATCCAGACAGTAATTGCAGTAGCAAACAAATTAATCTGAGCACTCATATTTTAAAGTAAAATTTTCCAGCTTTCTCTAATAATTTATGTGTGTCCCTCTGTTCCTAATAAGTTCATTAACTTGCTTTGGCATGGACTCTACCAATATAGAACACATTTTTCTTATTTCTGCATCTCGGAAAACCTTTATAATGGATTGTATTAAGTTATCCCTTTTATCACAACTAAATTTTCTAAACAAATTTAGTTGTGATAAATTTTCTGTCAGAGAGTTATCTAGCCACTGAAGCAGTAGGATGCTGTGGTATTGATTTTTATTAAGCTGGAGCTGCAAAAAAAGAAACAATTGTGGAGGGAATTTGAGGAGAAAGCTGACCTTCAGACACATAACCAGTACAAGGCCAGAAGAGTAACTAGTGTGGTAAAAAAGGCAAAAGTTATGAAAGGAAGTTAGCAATGCATGCTAAAGAGAATCCCAAACATTCCTTTAGATGGGCATCCTTGGCAGCTAAGAATGAATGCTGCTAAGAAGGGGTGAGGACTAGATTTTTCTCTTATAGGGTGGTGCGTGATTGGAATGGATTGACAAACCACATCCAACAAACGAAGAAAGAAAACCTAATTTCCAAATTTCAAAGACTAAAAGAATGACAAAACCAGCCGCCATATTCAAAGTTTGCCACGGTGAACAACAACAACCAACCAGAAGCAAGAAACAACAGGAGCCACCAATCACCCACAGGTATCAATAACATGATTAACCTATCTAACCCCCTCTAAACAAAGACGAAATCTCTATACTTAACAAAGGTTTAAATTTTGCTATAGCACCGAAAACGATAGACAAACTTGAAGTTACTTGTAATATGGAAAGAGGCCTAAGATTCATACCTAATAACATAGCAGACAAAATACGTATAGAAACTGCGAACATTTTAAACCATAACAAAACAATAACAAGCAACATAACTAAACGCGAATTAACAGCGATAAAATCACTTAAAACAAATCCGAACATAGTAATAACCAGAGCCGATAAAGGAAATGCCACTGTCATTTTAAACCGTACCACTTATATAGAAAAAATGAATCTGCTGGTCTCTGAACACATACAAATTAGTTAACTACAACCCAACTAACAGAACAAAAAACAAAACAGAGAATCTACTTAAATCAGTTAGCACATGGCCCGAAGATACAGTCAAAAAACTGTTCCCTCATTACGCACACTCCCCTAGAATTTACGGGCTACCAAAAATTCGCAAAGAAAACACCCCGCTAAGACCTATCATTGAAGGAATTGATAGCCCGACGTATTACTTAGCCAAAAAATTAGCAGCAACACTCAAGGAGCTGGTAGGTCATTCCCCCTCCTATATCAAAAACACACAACACTTCATAAACACCAAAGACATTACATTAGAAAAAGATGATTTATTAGTCAGTCTTGACGTCTCTGCCCTCTTTACGAATGTCCCAATCAATGACACAATCCTTCTCCTACAGAACAAATTCCCTCCAGATATCACGGTGCTTTTTGCACATGTATTATGGTTGGGTTATTTTGTGTGGCAAAACGCCTTCTACTTACAAAAAGGCACAGCCATGGGCTCGCCATTATCCCCCCCCCCCCCCATTGCTAACTTTTACGGAACATTTTGAGCAACTTGCCCTAGATTCCTCCCCTCTAAAACCCAAAGTCTGGCTTAGATACGTTGAGACAATGTTTTCGCAATCTGGTCCCATGGCCGCCAGACATTAGACACGTTCCTTAGCCACCTAAACAAACAACACAAATGCATACAGTTCACATGTGTAGAGGCTTAAGTGCTGTGAGGACATCATGTTGGAGGTTTAATGGATTTTTTACAACACTCACAAAGAATTAAAATAGAATTTAATACCTCCTATATTTCGTCCTAGTCACTAGGACATCTACAGGGATTACAAAAATAATTAATGTAACATATACACAAATGACAAACAATACTAAACCCAACCATATGGGTGACACTCAAGTCCTATCTAGGTAGAGCACCCTCTAAGGGCAGTAGTAGGTGGCCTGGAATGTAAGGTGGGAACTCTGGTGATGAGTGTTTCCCAAATCTTCGGAAGCTTAATGCAACTGTATTTATTGAGATTTGGTTGGTTTTTGAGAGCTGCTGCTGCTGCTTCTAAGAAAAGTCTCTCTTTCTTGAATTTGCTGTGGTGGAGCATGGTGGTTTTCTTCCATGATACCCTGTGGGTGGTGTCCAAAACATGGTCAGCCAAGCCTGAATGGCCATAGTTGTGTTTGAAGATGTAAGACTTGTGTTCCTCTAGACGGATGGATGCTGATCTGCCTGTCTGTCCAAAGTACGCCAGCTTACAGGAACAGGGTACTTTGTAAACTCCAGGCAGAGAGAGAGGAGGGAGCTGATCTTTCGTAGAACGGATAAGGGTAGCAAGTTTGCGGTGGGGCTTATATGCTGTGTGTAGGTTGTACTGTTTTAGTATCTTGGCTATTTTTTCGGATGTGCCACGGATGTAGGGTATGGTGATGGTATTTTTAAATTCTTGTTGATGAGAAGGACGGGGAGTGGGGGAGGAGTTGATTATTTTTTTGATACTGTGATCGCTGTAGCCATTGGAGAGGAAAGTGCTGTGTATGTGGTTAAGCTCAGTAGTGAGGGCGGTTCCACTGGAACAAAGATTGTGGGCTCTCTTGGTAAGAGTTTTAATAATGCCATATTGTTGAGAGGGGTGGTGGTGGGAGAGTTTGTGGATGTATCTGCCTGTGTGTGTGGGTTTTCTGTATATGGTGAAGGTAAGTGTATCATTAGGCAGGCGTGTGACTAAGGTGTCTAGGAAGGGTAAACAATTGTTCTTTTCCTTTTCCATAGTGAACTGGATTCTTGGATGTAGACTATTGAGATGACTGAGGAAGGAGTCTAACGTGTCTGGGCCATGAGGCCAAATAGAGAACACATCATCTACATATCTTAGCCAGATAGAAGGTTTGAGTGGGGCTGAGTCTATGGCTCGTTTTTCAAAATCTTCCATATAGAAATTGGCAAGGGGGGGGGAGAGGGGGGAACCCATGGCAGTTCCCTCTATCCGCTTGTAGATTTTGTTGTTCCAAGAGAAATACCCAGAGTTAATGGCAAAGGAAAAGAGATCTAAGATGTCAGAGGGAAAAACGTTTTCTAAGAGAGATAAGGTGTCAATTAAGGGAATATTGGTAAACAAAGAGGAGATATCAAAGCTTACCAATATGTCTGTCTTATTCAAGGTTAAATTTTCTGTGAGGGCTTTAAAGTGGGTCGAGTTTTTTATATAGGAAGGGGACCTTCCAGTGAGGGGGATCAGAGAGTTGGCCAGCTGTTTAGATAGTCTACAGCTAGGTGCATTGGTGGCATCTACTATAGGCCTGAGTGGGGAATTGGGTTTGTGGATTTTTGGTAACTCCCTGGAGGTGTTACATAATAATAATAAATCGTCGATGACATTGGCAAAGTCTATTTCATAGTAATGTGGGTAATTCTTAATCAATTTTACTTAGAAAAACTCCTCACAACTAGTAACACTTACAGCAGTTGTGAGGAAAATTCGCAGTAGTATTACAATATTTGGAAATTAGTTCTCGAGAGTGTAGTTTAGAATTAATTGCAAAACTTCAAAAAGGTTCAAAGTGCTGCCCGGGGTAGATCCCCCCCCTCCCCCCATCAGCTATGGCTCTGCTCCTGCTTTTCTTTTTCCTATCAGTTTGTACTTTAAGGCTTGTTTTGGTAATCTTTCTGTTTTTCATTCTTTCAACATGTTCCATCCATTTGTTTATATTTTAAAAATTTTTCTATTACTGATTCCTAGTTTAATTCTTTCATAATTTCTTCATTTCTTTTATGATTGAATAGAGTATACTTTGCAGCTTTTGCTCATAAACTTCATTTCAGCTGTTAATAATCTTTGTCTTTTTGTTTTGTTGTCCAGATTTCGCTTCCATGCAATGGGACTGGTAGGGATAACGCATCGTATACTTTTAGTCTGGTTTGTTTTTGAGCTAGATTTGGTTTAAATATAGAGTTAATTGCACCTGTTATTTTAAAATATTTTGCAATTTTTAGGTGTATATCTTTTTCATTTTCATATGTAATCAAGGTAAATTAATTCACCTGTTTCTAAAACCTTGTTATCTATTACTATTTTAGCTCTTACTGGATCTTGTCCTTCAAAGGCCATAGTTTTGATTTTTCTGTTGATATTATCATACCATAATCTTTGGCTATCTCATTTAGATTTAAAGTAGCTTTCTGTAAGTTATCTTCAGAATTTGTAATTATTATTTGGTCATCGGAAAAAAGGGGAGTGTTTAAGTTCACAGTAGGAGAAAGTTTAATACCTTGATGAAAATTTTTATTCCATTTATTATTATTTCATTTAGGTAAATATTAAAAAGTTGCTGAAAGAGGACATCCCTGTCGGAATCCTTGGTTTATCTCTCTTCTATATGATAGTTCATAATTTAGTTATATTTGTATTTGATTATTTTCATATATATTTATTATAGCTTTTAGAATATTATTTGGTATTTGTCTTTCTTTTAATATGTTAAATAAAATGCTTTTAACTTTTTCAAAGTCAATAAATGTAATGTGTTTCTAAATTGTATTTTCTTCTTTTCTCTATTATTAATTTTAGGCAAAAGGCCAAGTCTATACATGATCATCCTTTTTTAAATCCATTCTGTACTTCTAAAATAAAGTTTTCGGAATGTTTGTTTAGTTTGTTATTTAAATTCATAAATATGAATGCTGATCACCGTGTAACCTTAAAAGAAAGAGTTATTGTTTAAATGTTATTAAAATTCTACTATTTGCTTGCTTCTGTTTAGGAGTGCCCCTGTTTAAATGTTATTGGCTTTTTTACTCACGGATTTTTAGGGCATAGTAGATGTATATTTACCAATAAATATGTAGCATAATGGAAGAGAAATTTACACATACCTTTTTCTGGGTGTTGTGCATTTTCTTCTTTCTGCGATGTCCAAACTACTGTGTGTTGGGGGGGGGGATTAGGCAATGTGGGATAATTAAAATAGAAATGGAAAAAACCCAGGTTTTTTTTTAATAATATATATATATATATATATATATATATATATTATTAGGGATGGGTGGAGCGTTTTTTATATTTATATAGGGTGGGAAAGGGTGAAAGGGGTTTAAAACAGCAACTGATTTTTTAGAGGGGGGGGGGTTGATGAGGTGCGGTCCATTTTGACTATGTCTATGCTTGGTCGTCGTCTGAACACATGGAGGAAGTGGATGCTATGTCCTATATTATTTATTGGTAAATAATATAGGACATATATTTATTGGTAAATATACATCTACAGTGCTCTAAAAATCCGTGAGTAAAAAAGCCAATATAATATAAATCTAATAGTTTGTTAAGAGGAGTAACATGGGAGTTTCCCAGAAATAATATCCATAATTCTACTATATATATATATATATATATATATATATATATATATATTTTTTTTTTTTTTTTTGTAACAGGAATTTAGAATACTTATACATATCTCTATAATTTTTAGGGTCATCTGTACTACATTTTTTAAAGATAGTGATCACAGTTGCTTTTTTTTCCATTCTATTGGTGGGTTACTTGATTTTATTTAAAAATAATAGGAGTCTTTCTTTAAACCTTATTCCTGCATAATTATATAATTTTATATTCTTATATTCTCCAGGTGATTTTCCTTTTATTTCTTTCAGGCTAATTTCTAATTCGTTTTTAGTTATTTTCTTTTCATTAAATGTTTGCCAGTTATCCTTTTTAAAATATCTGCCCACAATTCTGTATAGAAATTTAGAAATTCTTCTAATTTCAATTTGATGTTTAATTTTACATTTTCTTTAGTATCTGTACTTAAATGTTTCAAAATCTTATGTACATTAGTTTTTGTTTTATATAAATCATGTTATAAATTAGAAACAAATTTGTTCTATGATTCTCTGTCTTTATTTGACTTCTTTTTTTAGCTATGGCTTTTATTCTTTTATATTCTATTTTATCTACTAATCTTTTACTGCTTAACCATTTATGATATGCTTCTTTTTTTATTTTGATTGTATCATCCCATATCGTCAGTATTTTCCTTTTATTGAATTTTATTTCTTCATTTTGTTTTATTTTATCTAAATATTGGTTAATTCTTTGTTCATCAGC
The DNA here is from genome assembly GCF_054136105.1 of Typopeltis vanoorti. NCBI lineage: Eukaryota > Metazoa > Arthropoda > Arachnida > Uropygi > Thelyphonidae > Typopeltis > Typopeltis vanoorti. Next base: position 74,054,467 of record NC_143573.1, on the reverse strand, counting down.
CTGTCATTTCTGAATCCCAGTTATTTGGGGAGAGAGGGTTGTGGACTTTGCAGTAGCGTTTGATCTGGCAATTGTGAACTCGTTTTTCTACAAGAGGGAAGAACATTTGATAACATTTAGGAGTGGTAACAACAGCTCACAAATTGACTACATTTTGACTAGAAGAAAACATCTTAAGGTTGTGACAAATTGTAAAGTAATTCCAACAGATCAAGTAGCACAACAACACCGACTGCTGTGTGCAGACTTTCAAATAAGTTCGAAGATAAGAACTTCTGGATGCCGTGGAATGAAGACAATTAAATGGTTTCGCTTAAAAGAGGAGAGTGTGAGGAATCGTTTTAGGGAGAGGGTGTTAGAGAGGATTTCGGATGGACTGGAAAGTGTACAGGATTGGTGGAAACATAATTCAAAAGTAATCCTGAGCTGTGCAATCGAGGTGCTTGGTGAGACATCTGGAAAGATTAGAGAGCAGAAGGAGGGTTGGTGGTGGAATAATGATGTACAAATGGCAGTGACAGCTAAGAGGAAGGCAAAGCAGAAGTGGGATGAGTCAAGAGTGGAAGAGGACAGAGAGGTGTACAAAGAGAGAAAGCAAGAAGCCAAGAGAGTTGTGGCACAGGCGAAGGCCATGGCATATCAAGATCTCTATGATCAATTAGAAACAAAGGAAGGACAGAGAAAAATTTACCAGCGAAATGTAGACATAAAGCAGCAAAGGACATCTTACATGTGAGGCAGATCAAAGATGCTGAAGGAAGAGTATTATGGAAGGATGTGGACATAAGAAACAGATGGAAAATATACTTTCAGGGACTTTTGAATGAGGAAAATCCAAGGACTCTCAGAGGAGATGAGCAGCCTTCTGAGGGGATGTGCAGAACATCAGTAGAGTGGAAGTGACGGAGGCCATGAAGAGGATGAAGAATTGAAAATCGGTAGGTCCGACAGAATTCCAGTGGAGGCATGGAAGGCACTGGGGGAAGAGGGAATTGACCTGCTGTGGGACCTGTTCATGAAAGTTTGCCAACAGGAAAATATACCTGAGGAATGGAGGGAGAGTACTCTTGTCCCCATCTACAAGGGTAAAGGGGATGCACAAGACTGTAAAAATTACAGAGGAATAAAGTTGATGTCCCACACGATGAAGATCCTAGAAAGAGTTCTTGATGGTAGATTGAGGAAGGACGTGGAGATTGCAAAGGAACAATTTGGTTTCATGCCTGATAGATCAACAACAGATGCTATCTTTGGGTTACGGCAGATGATGGAAAAATATTGAGAGAAACAAAGGGAGCTACATCTGGTATTTATTGATCTGGAGAAAGCATACGATAGAGTGCCAAGGCAAGAAGTCTGGAGGTGTTTGAGGGAGAAGAAGGTGCCGGAGAAATATGTCAGGTTCGTGCGGGAAATGTACAGAAATGTGAAGACAAGTGTTCAGACCTGTTTGGGACAGACAGAAAGTTTTCAAGTAACAGTTGGCTTGCATCAAGGGTCAGCATTAAGTCCGTTTCTGTTTAATATTGTGATGGAGGTGGTAACAGAGGAGGTGAGAGAAGATGTGCCTTGGACAATGTTGTATGCAGATGACATCTTGTTGTGTGTAGATTCAAGAGAAGAAGCGGGAACTAAACTGGAAAGATGGAGAAAAGTACTGGAAGAGAGAGGTGTGAGACTGAGCAGAAGTAAGACAGAGTATATGTGTTGCGCAGTGGGCGGCAGCCAGGAGACAGATCTGGAGCTGGAAGGAAATGTCATCAGGAAGGTGAGAGACTTTAGATACTTAGGTTCAACAGTGGAAGAAGATGGAGGAGCTGAGAAGGAAGTGGGATGCAGGATACAAGCGGGTTGGAGGAACTGGCTGGAGTGTTATGTGATAAGAGGGTGCCGATCAATCTGAAAGGCAAAATTTATAAGACAGTAGTGAGGCCAGCTATGACATGCTATAGAAACTGTGGCCCTGAGGAAAAATAATATCAGCAGGATGGAAGTAGCAGAGATGAGAATGCTTAGGTGGATGTGTGGTGTGACCAGAAAGGATCGGCTGAGAAATGACTATGTCAGGAGAACAGTGAAAGTTACGAACTTAGGAGCGAAAATACAGGAGGCAAGGTTGAGATGGTTTGGTCATGTGATGAGGAGGGAGGACGAATATGTGGGAAGAAGGGCCATGCAGATGGATGTGCAAGGAAGGCGGAAGCGTGGGTGGCCAAAGAAGAGATGGAGGGAGCTGGTAGAAGAGGACTTGAAGATGAAGAACTTGGATGTGGTGACAGCCCAAGACAGGAAGGTGTGGAAGAGACTCATTACAAACAGTGACCCCACTTAAGTGGGAGAAGCTGCAGAAGAAGTCATTTGGGGGTGGGGGGTTCCACCCCAGTGGCCCTTTTCATGTGAGACACAATTTCATTTTTCGACGATTCTTTGATGTTAACTTAGTAATTTTTATTACTTAATAATTATTTTTTAACAACTATACTTACAACTAAAATAAACATAGTGTTTTAATTTATTTCCCTTTACGTAGTTTTGACTTTTTGTAGTATTTTTGGTGTGAATTAAAAGGGACGGCAAACTCGAGAACCACCCTGGGTGACAAAAGCTCTAGCTATGCCACTGATGCTGGTGTGTTTCTTTGATCACAAGGGGATAGTCCATTATGAATTCATTGAATAGGGACAAATGGTCAGCGAACAATGCTATTTAGAAATGCTGAAACAATTACAAGATTCTGTTCTAAGAAAAAGATGGATGATCCACTTGTGGCCTGCCAAGTGGATCATTCATCGTGACAATGCACCAAGCCATAGTGCGCTCATCTTGAGAGAGTTTGAGAAACTCTCTCAAGATGAGCTTGAGAAAATTGATTACTTGAGATTTCTCAAGTCATCAATTTTGTGGCCAAAAAAAAAATTGATTACTGAATTAGGTCATCCTGCTTATTAACCCGACTTAGCTCTTTGTGATTTTTGGCTGTTTCCAAAATTAAAGACTGCACTAAAAGGGTGAAGATTTTTCTGACATCGCTGATATCCAGCATAATGTGATAAAGAAACTTGAGAGTATTCTGGAAAAAGAGTTCCATGCCTGTTTCCAAAAATGGGAACACCGTCTAACCAGTGTATAAATGCACAGGGGACTACTTCGAAGGCAACAGTAGCCACTAATGTATAGTTCCGAACATAGGTTTTTTAGGCGCATTCCAGGAATTAAATTGTCACACCTAGTATATAGAAGCTAACGACTTCACATCAGTCTGGCTCCACTGATGAGACCTCAATAAAGGTCGAAACAGATCTGGGTATTGACCCTTCCCATTATACATAGCATTATACATAATTTTTTTTGACTGATTCCTGAGTTAATTGATCTTCAGCATGGGCAGGCAGGTTTTTTCTCTTGGAAACTCAAGAAAATCGGCCGTGAAACCCACACTTTTCAGACATTAAAAATATTGTGTTAGGGACCACAAGATGGCAGCAGTTATTCATCTCTTCACTGCATGCCACTTAAATTAGTGATAGCCTTTGGCCAGCTATCTCTGATTGGCCACCAGTGGAGATTGAACTGCCCACTCAGTCTCCAAAAGTTTGATAGGACTAAAATGGCCTCACCTACTCCCTATAATTGAATATAAGGTGTTAGCTGATTTTGATTTGATTTGATTTTTGATAAAATGTTTATAAGTATTGAATGTATACAGGATTTTAGAACCATTCTCTCTTATGTTGTTGAGAGAACGTTCCATTCTTCTTCAATCATTGCAAACCCTGTGGTTGCACAGTTATTGGAAGCTTCAAAATCTTCAATAATCAATGTTGCAAATTTTGATTTTCATGCTATCCATTGGTTTTGATGCTACTGAAAGACAGTCGTGTCATAGCTCATAAGAAAGATCTCACTTCGTTTCCCTTGACACTTGATAATACCACATCTCCAAACAGGATCAGATAACCCTTCTTGGAATGACTTACACGTGTAGCTGCTTCTGGCACAAACACATCTTAGTCATATCTTCTTTCTTTAAGAAACTTGGTATACTTTTCTATCCATGACACTACTTCTCACCTGTATTTCTTACACAACTTCAATGTTGTGAAGTTACTTCACACACAAACTTTCTTCGCTTACATTAATGTTGCAAATTTTGATTTTCATGCTATCCATTGGTTTTTGATTTTACATTACTTCAACCTTGGTATCACTTCTGGGTCTGGCTCACTGATGAGACCTCAATAAATGTCAAGACTGGTCTGATTAGTGACCCTTCCCACAATGCATAGCATTATACATGTCTGTTAGGATATGCGTTTTGCATTATGGAATACTAAGGCAAGTGATGTGAAGTCATCAGCCTCTATATACGAGTTGGCCAGTTGTGAAGTTACTTTAAGTGCAAACTTTGTTTGCTTACACTTGGATAAAGAATTAAACCAAGAATATAATTTCTTTTAACTGTTTGTAAAGGTCACCATTTTCTTCTTCTTTTCCTTCTTCAGGGGACATACACTCCAACAACTGTTAAATTTGCTTTATTTAATTTTAATCACACTTCTAATATTCTTTCATTCCAGTATGTAGAATGAGTTATTTTTGCTTTAATTGATTTATAGATCCAAATCATTATGCCAGCTTTTGCGTGTATTTGTTTGTCTGCTCCACTATGTATGATATAATAATGAATTGTTTCTTTTGTTCCTTTAAGTTTCTTTATTGTTTCTGTAAGAACTGCAGTGTTTATATTTTATTTCATTTAAAGTTTTATCTAATTCTTCTTTGTATGCTATGCTTCTGATGTTCCATGTAGCATATTTCACTGTGTTTTTCTTTTTCCAAAGTTTGTTAACTTTTTCCAGTTTGCAGTCTTTTCCCATGTTTTTCTGTCCAGTTTAGATTTTGTTGAGACTTGAACGCAATGTGTTAACCTACATCAAGTTACTAGCATGACAATAGGTGTTCTAATAGGAGAGCTGCTACCTTAGAGCAACTTTGCTTTTTTTAGTAGGTAGTTGAAACTATAGCTATATGAGTGAAAACTTCATAGATAGTTGTTCTTAATGCAGTTTACTCTGATTTAGCATGCTTATGGGAGTAGTTTGTTATATAGCGAATTTCTTTTAGTAGTGCATTGTCCATATAGAGCTTTACTCGGTAGTTTGTGAATCAGTGTTTGCTACAGTCTGTCAGTTTAGACCAGCCATCTGTTGTATACAAATTTAGAAGCTGGCTCTATTTGGTTAGAAATACAGTGGATCTATGACTGACTATTCCTGCCATGTAATTAGTTGTCATGTTTGCAGTCTGAGATGAAAATATATCCACATATTTTTTCATATTCTGTTGCACTTGGACATGGATAGTGTGCACATAATATCTGTTATTATGGTAAAATACAGTTGTTGCTACTAGAGCCTTATCCCAATAACTTGAAGAATCTCTGTAATGGGATTGTCAGTTACAGCATTTTTGATTGAAAATAATATATAAATTGTGAAATGTTCACTCACAAAGAGATATCAAAGGCTGAAAAGGTTGAATTTTCTGAGTGAGGAAAGGCTAGGGATCATTAGCAAGTGGTGAGGGTGGAAAACCCTCTGGTACAATATATCATGTTATATCTATATAAAAATAACTTATATATATTGTTATTATACTATATAAACTATTAAATATTTTTATTCTAGTCTTGATTTCAGTGTAAAGGAAAAAAAATGAAGTATAGTGTATTTATGCATAAACTTTTTCCCCTCCCTCCACTCATTCATATTTAGCTCTTCACGAGTCAGTTGTAAAGTGATGTGGTAAAAACCAATACTTCAGAAACTGGATAGTGCACATAAAATATTCTCAGTCCACTCTCTGAGAGTGATCAGTTCTGTACTTTTTTGGAAACACACTCCAGAAGACCATGAAAATTATATATCTCAGCACATTTATTTTTACTTATTTTTTTATTAATAAGGGACTGTAAATTCACTTCTGTAAAGGAAACATTTAAGTATAAGAAATTAAAATATTATTCCATCAATCAGAAATGAAATGAGTTCCAGTTTTTTTTCATTCCTAATTCAATGTTTCCAGGATGATGATAAAAATATATATTGTTATTAGCATCTTATTTAACCACAAAAATATTTATTTAACTATAAATATTTTATTTTGTATGTTTTTATAGTTTGAAATTGTTGTCAGCAGATATTTATGAAAACATATTAAGAGCTGCAGTTTTTGATGGATGATTTTTCTCACATAGTATAATTGTATGTTATGATTAGAAAATGCATGAGCATTATAATACAGATAACATGATTTAAAAAAAAAAACATTCAGTTTGTGCACTGTAGTTCCTGAAGTTTAACTTGAATCATGAATTGTTGCTATGTATGATTTTATTTTTTTATTTTTTAATGCAGTTGACTCTCACCATAACAGATATCATTATAACAAACTTGCTCACAATAACAAATTTTCAAAAAGTCCTGGCATAATGCTGTTTTATGGAAAATTCATTATAACAGACTAATTTCTATGTGTTGTTTTAGTGAGAATAAAATTGTAAAGGATTAAATTTTAGAAAATTGTCTTTTTAATTTAAGGAGTAGCTTTTTACAAGCATCTGGCATTAAGATCTCATATGATATATGGTTTTTCTTTAATGTTATTTTAATATTATATTATCTTAATTATATTATCTCTCTCAGTGTGTGTGTGTGTGTGTACACACACACACACACACACACACTGTATATAATATTAATATATATGAGAGAGAGAATAATATGACAGTCATATTACCAACATCTGAAATATGTTAGAATGCTTCAAACACATCTGGCAAGTTGCTGAAATTGTTTAATATGGCTGTGATGCAGTTTATAAAGTTACAAAATTACTAAATGATTATCAGAAAAGTTAGTAAAAATATAGTCATTTCTTACATTGTTAATGAGAGAGAAAAACAAGACTACTTGAACATTTTATCCTTAAATAACAATATGCTTGCTTTGTCAGTAGAATAGAAGGAGAAGAGAAAAGGGGAGAGAGAAACATAAGTAGAAAGACATCGAATAAAGTACTCTTACAGAGGAAAGCAATTAACCTGGAGTGCTGTTAAAACACCTTTACATTCAGAACTTTATTTCATCACTTGTTGTTTTCAAAATGAAGCCTAATATGTATACATAATAATCCCCTGCTAACTTCATAAAATCATTTTTAACGAATTTCTAACATTGGTAGTCTTCAAACAAAATAATACAGAAAATTCAAAATTAGTGATGAAGTTTTATCGCTAAACATCACTGTAACAAAGTGGCCAACCCCTGTATTATATATATATATATATATATATATGTATATGTATATATATATATATATATGTATATGTATATATATATGTATATACACACACACACCATAATCCCTCAGTTAACTGACTGCATTGAAATCACTTTGCTGCTTGGATAATTGAGAGGTCAGTTAACTGAAGGTACAGTTAGTGTTGTATCAGAAGTCATTTTGATCAGTAAGCAGATGAAGATTTGTTTATATGAAGGTCAAATAATTGAGCAATCCCTACACATTGATTTCTCAATTATCCAATCTTCAAATAATCAAAGCCTCAATTAACCAACCTTCCAATGAGTTACTATATGTTGGTTTCTGATACAGCACCATGGAAATGTACCTTCAGTTATCTGATCAGCAAACTCATTTCCTGATATGGTAAGAGGATAATTATTTAACTGTGTTGGAAACATAGTTAAATAATTATAAATAAATAGATAAAGCTCATTTGAAAGAGTTTTATCCATGCCATTTACCAGCTGCATTGCTGTATAGTGGAACATGTGTGCAAATTTGTAGGCACCACAGGTATAGTTTGCTCTGGTGATGAATTTGTTGTAACACAGTGTTTGCTAAGTGGCCAAGTGATATATCTCTTTAGTTCGTGCAGACCCATGTCCTTATTAAAATAGAAAGCCTGGACTGAAGGAACTTCTCTCTAAACCTCTTCTTTTAGATAGGTGCTTACTTTTTTTTGCAATATTTGAGTTCTACAGCTAAAGGGATGAATTGCTGTTTTAGAGGAATATTTAATTTCTCAATATTCTGGTTCTCACAGCATATGTATGTTTGTGTAATATGAATGCCATCTGAAAGAGATTTAAAAAAAAAAAAAAAAAAAAAAGATATAAATATTGGGGCATTATTTCAGACAAAGAAACCTAAATTGCATACTTCAATAGTGAGTCAAAGAGGAGGCCAATCACTATTGAAGTATGCAATAGTGTCAAAGAGGGGCCATTCACTGTTGCATATACAGGGTGTTCGGGATAAATTTGACATATTTATAATTAATTATATTTTTCCGTAAGTTACATGTATTAACACACACTTCTCTTCATTTAAAAGTTTGGACCCTTCTTCATTCATATACAAGATGTCAGAAAGGATGGATAGCTGGAACCCACCTGAATCATGGAAGAGAATAACTTGTATCATGATGATTCGTGCCCGCCATCAAAATAAGGATATTACGACTGCTGCCCAATGCTCCCTGAATACAGTAAAAACAATCAGGCATGAACTAGAGACTTGCAATGGTGACTACGAGGATGTAGCAAGAAGAAAGATCCCTAGCAGACTATCTGATTGCGTTCGTACAGCAGAATTCCTCGCAAATCTGCAGGAACAGGTGTTGAAGAACCCTGGCATTGGAATTCGGGCTTTGTTCGTGGAGTTGCTAACTGTAGTCAAGCCCTGGATAACAAGGGTAGCCAATGGTAGGCCGTATGTATGGCAGCAGGATTCGGCCCCTTGCCACACCTCTGGGAAAAGTCAAAAATGGTTGTCTGAAAATTTCTACGACTTCACCAGTCCAAATGTTTGGCCTCCAAACTCCCCAGACCTTAACCCCATGGATTATTTTGTATGGGGCGCAGTTGAAAAAGACACCAATCGCACTTCCAGTAATACAAAAGCCCAGTTAATGGATAAAATTAAAACAGTTTTTGCGGCCCTTCCCAGGGAGACTGTAGCATCAGCTTGTTCGAGGTTCCGAAGCAGAATTGAAGCTGTGATCGATGCTAATGGTGGTTATTTTGAGTAAATCTTGTTGATAGTATTGTAATTAACTCTGCCTGTAATGTTTTTTTGTCAATTCATTAAATTTAATAGATACAAAGAAGATTTTCTTTTTCCTTACGAAATTGTCAAATTTATCCCGAACACCCTGTACTTCAATAGTGAATGGCCCCTCTTTGATACTGATCATACTGTTTACTATTGTAGTAATACTCTCTATCACAGTTTAGCCATTTTGGACCATTCTTCCTTCACCATAATCATTGTTGGACAATTTGGCCAGGCTCACACCCAACATTGCACTTCAAATTGAGGTGTTCTGTTGGATTGATATTAGGATTCTGTGTAGGACTTTCAAGCTTTTCCAGATCATAATTTCTCTCAAACCTGCAATACAATGTCTTAAAGATATTTTTTATTATATAAAAAAAAAATTCTGTTTTAAATACATAAGTTTCTATGGTTGAGAAGAAGTTCTCTATTGAGATGATGTTCTTAGATAAATAATAAGTGTAATAAAATAAACAAATATAACCATACAATTATGACTTATGAAACTTATAGGGTTTTATTTGTATATTTTATTAAACTCATTATTTATCTAAAATCATTTTGTCTCAATACTGGAAACTTTCTACAGAATATTCTCTTTTGTGCAGTCTATAGTTACTCTCCAGCTGATAAAATCTACTTTCCACACGTGAGTAGGCAAGCTTATTTGTTGAGCTCTGTATGTAAATGTGCATCCATGTGAAAATAAAAATATTAAAAAAAGTCCATAAAATAATTCTAACTCACAAAAGTCAAATATAGATTATTTATTTTATTTATCAATTTTTATATCTTCCATCAGATGTCAGGCCTGCAATAATGATTTGTAAAATTGACTTCTGTTAATTTACCATTATTTGGGATGTTGCTTGGTAATTGTGCATATGTGCCCTTGAGGACTAAGACTAACTTGATTTCAACGGTGAGAATATGAAGAAATTAATAAATATTATTTCACTGAAATAGAAGTTTATCCTTAAAATTGGGTTATTTTCTTTTGGTTTATTAGTCGACCATAAATATTAAAAGATCTACACAACTGTCAAGTTTCACCAGCTATTTTGTCTTTTTCAGACAGAATAGCTGGTGAAACTTGTTGTCTTTGTACCTTTACACAACATCTATGGGTGACCTCTTGTTCTCTTTTAAATACATTTTTTTGTGATTTTTGTTAAGTAATTGTACAATGAAAAACATTCAAATAACCATGCTATTGTTTTGCCAGTTTCTCTTAGATACTGTATATGTCCATAATTTCTTAACACTAGTACCTAATCACTTTTTTTATGCTTTCTGCCAGGTATGTTTATTAGCATTCTAGCATATTCATATTTTACATAATTTATCTAATTAATAAATGATTTAAATAACAAATAGTTTTGTATTTTAAGATGTTTTGGAAAAATAAAAATTCATGTTAGCCTGAAATTAATTGAAACAAATTATGCATTGTTGTGCAGTATGCAAAAATTATTTTATAAGCCTATGATTTATGAGGGCTTATGGGTGTTCTTTTACAAATTCAGCTTTCCATTTTCTTGTCACAGTGTATTGATATGCTTGAACTTAATTGAATCCGTTATTATCAGCATTTGAAAAAAGATAAAGCTATAGAAATTTTAACAAAGTGTTGGATTATGGAAATAATGCTTTAGCCACAGATATAGTGATAAATTTTATCACAGATACAGTGATAAATATGGTAGGATATTCAATGGTGTTTTGTAATTTATACCAAAAATAAATAACTTTTTCACATGTTAAAAATGGTTTTGATAGATGTAAATCTCTCAAAATTCTTTGAATTTAAATATCAAAATACATTGAAATTTTGATACATTACTTATTCTTTCTTAGCAATTTTTTATGATCATTTCTTTAAAATTGTGAGTAAATGAAATCTTGCACAAAAGTTTTATTTTAAATGTCATGTTATAAAACTGTTTTAATCTTTTGGAATGATTTGCTAAGTTAAAAGACACATTGCTGAAGACATGGAAAATTATGCCAAAAAATGAAAAATTCAGTAAAACCAAAATAAGGAAAACTTGTTGCATTATAATGAAGTGTACTAAATAAGAATAATATATCCCATCCTCAGTTTTAACTGATATCCACACATTTCTACAGTATGATATTAGCGCTAGCATTGACACGAATAGCACTTCCACTCTCTATTTGACAGGTAGTCGTGGGATTAAATCCCGTGACCACCATGGCATTGATGTTAGTGAAAATATTTCAGTGAATTTTATTGTCTGGTGTGAGACCAAAGAGAATCTGAAAGAAGTACATGCAAAACATGCAGAAATTTAAAGTAATCACAAAAAAAAAAAAAAAAATCAAATGGACAAAAATCTGTAATTGAAAAGACATTCATGTAGTAGCAGTGCTCAGTGATAATAGAAGCTATATGCACAATAAAAAAAAATATGAAGTTTAATAAATCATAATTAATTGCATAGATCTTTTAGTTTAAGTATCTTAAACTATCATCGTTATTAGAAAGCGAATAATGTGAAATTCAAAAATTACAATACATGCTTGGGGAGTTGCATCTTTTTGCATACAGTTGTGCCCCAGGTTAATATACTATATGGATCTGATATTGGGGTGTGTGTGAGAGAGTATTTAAAAAAAAATTAAACAACACACCTATTGATGGCAGTGTTCCAAATTTTGGGCATAAGTGGTTCATCATGAAAATTGAGGTTAGAACAGTGAATAAGGACCTTAGCACTTTCTTTGAAAAAACATTTGAATTTTTGGTTGCTTCTGTGTAGTAATTTCACTTCATTCCAGAGGATCTTGTGGTTAGTATTAATTGCATGTTCAACAAGGCCAGATTTGTCGGTTTAATAAATTGGTGTGTTTTTAAATGAGTTTTGCAACAGATTGGGTGTTTGTCCAAAGTAGGAAAAATTGCAAATACAAGGAATCTGATATATTCTTTTTGATTTTATAAAATAAGAGAGAGGAGAAGAAGAAGAAACTTAATAGAAATAAATGCAAACTAATTTGATTTTGAAGAATTTCAGCATTAAAAGTTGTGCAAGAAAGTTGACATTAATGGAGAATATTTTCTTTAGTTTCCACAGGAAATTAACTTTTAAAAGCAGTACAAGTTTAGAAAAATTTAGTGAACATCAATCAAAAGCCATATCTTTTCAAATATAGATTCCCTATTTTTTTTTTTCTTTCAAAAAAATATAAGTCCTATCCCTGTTTGTGTCTTATTTCTGATTTTATAAATTCGTATAATTTATTTGGATTTCAATTTGCCTCAATTTTTGGTTTTGGATCTCATGGTTTAATGTTATAAGCTTTTTGCTTAACATATGAATACTTAGCACAGAGCCTATACTGCACCATCAGGTCCTTCTGGGCAATGTATTCTTAATCTATATGTGATACATTAAAACATTATTTACAGAAATCCATGCTCAAAATTATCATGCAAGGAGTATTCATGCATTTGTTAAAGCTTAACATGGTAAAAACTCAACTGTGATTCATAATGTTTTACTAATGTTTGGGGGAGATAGTACAGTGGATGGCAGCACAATATTCCAGTGGGCTTATAATTTCCATGAGAGTGAGACCAGCATTAAAAGGCAGTCTGAGAAGTAGCAGGTCATTAATAGCAATGGATGATGCATCTCTGGTTATCATCAACAGCCCATTGGAAAAACATCAGAACAAAACAATGATGAATTTACAAATAAAATAAACATCTCTACTTTATCTGTTTTCATAATTTTCACTGAAAAACTTTGAATAAGAGAAAAGTTGCTACCATGTAGGTCCCTTATTAGCTAACAGATAAGCAGATGTATCATTATGAGATTGAAGGTGAACAGTTTTTGAACATAAGTTTTATCATAGATAAAATTTGGATATGAGATTTTGAACTAGAACTGGAAAGTCAGTCCTCATGGTGAAAACATCCAACCTCTTCTTCCAAAAAATGTTGATTTCATCAGTTTGAATGATGATAGTATACCTGCAGAATCAACTTAACTGTGGCAGAATATTACAGGAAATTTTTGGAAGATATTTTGTGCCTGAAAATTTGTGACAAAAGATCAAATATTGATAGCAGGACTTCTTATTTAGCTTGACAGTGTAAGGCCATGGTTTCACATGCATTCTGGGATCTTATGGAAAACTATATTTGAAAGTGCTTTCAGCCTTGCCATGAGTCCTTCCTTCGATTTGTTTCCCCAAGTTGAATGAACCACTCCATGGGAAATGCTTCACAACCATTGATGAGCTTTCTTCTGAAGTCACTTGAATTATCAACAAAAAAGGGTTTGCTGACAGGAATAAAAGATATACCCAAATGTTGGGCAGCAGTGATAAGGCACAAAAGATTATAGTGAAGGCCTGTAAATGTATTTTGTTAAGTGAATGATTTTACACAAGAATAGGTGTTTTTATAAGGATTGTACTATATTACAGTAGCTAACAAATAAATCCAAACACTCGCATTTTAAAGAATTTTAATTTTGAAAGAAAATAAGTACTATACAAAAATTAAACTCCAACTTTACCTAATAATTTATGTGCTCCTCTGTTCTTAAGAAATTCATTAATTCACTTAGGCATGGACTCTACCAATGCTTCGTTATTTCTGTATCTCGAAACCAAACTTTTATAATGGATTTTACAAAGGATTACGTTATCCTTTGTATCACAATTTAATTTTCTAAGTCTTTTTCACTATGGCCCACAAATTTTCTATTAGGTTAATGTCAGGAATTCCTGGCCACTGAAACAATATGATGACGTGGTTTTTTTTCGGTCTGATCTGTAGGATTTTTCTTTTCTTTCTTTTCCCAATATGTTTATGTATTCGTCACTTTCATGTCAATAGGCACAAGTGATCCTGGACCATCATGTGTAAAACAACCCCAGAACATCTTTTTAGCTGAGTGTTTAGGAGCTTGTTGAAAGTGGACGGAATAAGTCTTCTCAGCTGCTGATTTGCAAACATAGGGTACTCACTCTCCTTGGACTCAATGACTCTCATCTGAAAATATGAACTTCTACTTCTCAACAGTTCAATCTTTGTACACTTTTGCCCACTAGAGTCTTTTTTTTGCATAGCTTTCATCGACAGTTGTTTCTTTTTTTTGGTCTGTGGACAGTCCTCTCTGCTTTCAAGAATCTTTGACAGACTGTCATGTCAGAAACATTAAGCCCACTAGCTGCCAAGTCTCTATTTAAGCATACAGTAGACAATCTTTGATTCATTTTACTTTTCCTGTCTTGAGTAAGTGTAGTTTTCCTTTTTTGCCCACATTTACCTTTCTCTCAGGAGAAAGGGTACCTGTCTCTCTAAACCTCTTTAAAATTGCATTTAACAATACCCAAACCAACACTACACCCATTGGCAATTTGTCTTTGAGTCATGGATGAGAAAGAGTACATATTTTTGAATGCTTTCTTGGAGATGTATCCATTTTATAGCTACACAAAATGAATACCACTATGAATGTCAAATATTTTTTACACTATTAATAAACATCGTAAAAACAATTAAAACACACAGCACTCAATCAAAATAATGAACTAAAAAACCAAATTATTGTGAACAAACAAAAACCAAAACCGAAAACTTGAAAGTTTGGCTTGTTCAGATTAATTTGTTTGCTACTTTTTATTTATTTAGCATATGGCTCAAACATGAAAAGTTAAATTTCATTAATCCTTAATATATATAAACATAATAATAGATATATATATACTATAATAATACATAATACAGTCATAAAAGAGGCACCCAAGAATAGACTATAACTGTATGACCAGGTTGATTATCCAGTCAACTGCACTTGGTGTAGCGTGGATGAAGTCTGACAGGTTTCCATTGTATGCACATTGGGCACATTCTACAGTAATATGAATAATTGTCTGGTGGAGCGATCCACAGTCGCACCTGGGTGAGGCAATACATGCCACATTTGTAAAGGTGGTCTGCACGTCTGCTATGATTGGTGCGGATTCTGTTAAGGGTTGACTAAGTTTTCCGAGGTAGGTCAAAACCAGAAGGCATCTGTGTTGGGTCCACTAATTCATGGAAGTCTCCCTTGAAGTGTTACGCCAGGACTCTTTCCACTTCTCCTTCATGTTAAAACTTGTCTCTGCAAGATTTTTCGCTGTTAAGATTAGCGGGTGCCTTGACTTTAGCCTATTTATGAGAGTGGTCTGAAAAGTTCTCGGCCTCGCAATGAAAAAACAAATTTATAAATTCAAAATTATTTTTCAACATAATCTCCTTTAAGACTAATATGTTTATTCCAGCGATGCTCCAGCGCCATTATCCCATCCCTGTAGTGGTTCTCAGTAAGACCTGCAAAATACCCCTCTACAGCTGCAGTCACCGCTTGATTCGAAGAAAAATGCTGACCAACGAAGGAGAATGTTAGTTTTGGGAAAAGAGAGAAGTCACGGGAGCCAAATCTGGGGAACAGGGTGGATGTTCCAACAATTCATAGTGCAGATCCCTTAATTTTCCCATTGCCAAATCACCTTTGTGGGCAGGTGCATTGTCCTGATGAAAGATGAATTTTTTTTTCTGCAAACCGGGTCTTTTGTCAAGAATTTTTTCGTCTGTTCTGGTTAAAAGATCGGAATAATATTCCCCAGTTATTGTTTTACCCTTTTCAAGATAATTAATAAACAAAATGCTTTTAGCATGCCAAAACACCAATTCCTTTTCAAGATAATAAACAAAATGCCTTTAGCATCCCCAAACACCAATGCCGTTACTTTCCTGCTGATGGAATAGACTTTGTCTTCTTTTTCGCTGAACAGCCGGCTTCTGTCCACTGTTTTGACTGCTGTTTGAATTTTGGTGTGTAATGGTGAATCCAAGTCTCATCCATAGTAATAAATCGAAGCACGAAATCAGTTTTATTCTTGTTAAAACGCTCCAAGCACTGTTCAGAGATTTTCATGCGAGTGCATTTTTGATCTGCTGTGAGTAAGCGCAGCACCCATTTTGTGCAAAGCTTCATGCAAAATATATCCTACACATTCTTTTGAAATGCCTATGGTCTCAGCAATTTCACGCACTTTGACTCGCCGGTCATCCAATACCATATCATGCACTTGATCAATGATTTCTGGTGTTGTTGCACTTTTTGGACGTCCTTCACGTGGGTCATCTTCAAAGCTGGTACGGCCATGTTTAAACTCGGCAGTCCATTTCTTAATTGTCGAAAACGAAGGACAATTTGTTTTCGACACATTTAAGAATGCCCATAAACTTTTATTAACTTCAAATGAATTTCTGTTGGCATTAAACCTTCTTTTACAAAGAATTTTATAACCATGCGATACTCAATTTTATCCATTTCAAGGGATACAGACAACCCTTTTGCTTCACACAGCTTTATAAAACAAACTGCATGGTAGAATGACTTGCAATTTCACATAGATGCTTATGACAGATGTACCAACTTAGAAAAAAAAATCTTGCCGATAGTGTTGCCATCTATGGTCGAGGCCGAGAACCTTTCAGACCACCCTCGCATTTCTAGAGATGGGATGTCTTTATGGATTGGGAGACCTTGAATTTCCATGATTTTGCTATATCCAGGTAGAAGAAAGTTGGATCCGCAGATGTGTGGAGTTGGATGTTGCTTAACACTGGGAGCCAGTAGGTTGGGGTTGATTTCACAGTTCCAGAAATAAGATGAATAGTGGTAAGATGACCATCAACCAAGTACACATGGGTGCTGTTCAGCCATATGGGGTGAAGCAATATTCAGCTGCAGAGTAAACGAGACCAAGAGCAGTGCAGCAAAACATTGTTGCTGAGTCACCTCAAGTTGTTCCTCATAGTTTTTGCAGTATATTGTTCCGTGTTTTTAGCTTGGATGCTGTGTTAATGAGATGTGGTTTAAAAGATAGTTCTATCCAAAGTGATGCCCAGATATTTTGGGAATCTATTGTAGCGTAGCAATTTGTGGTTGAAGTAGACCGTCAGTTCTTTGTTAGCGTAGTTATTGTTCAGCTGGAAGCATGAAGCTTTTGTTTTGGTAGGATTTGGGCGTAATCTCCATTTGCAGATTATTCATCTAGAACTGCAAGGTCATTTGTTAGTATATCTTCCGTTGTAGTAAAGTTGGTGTGTCTGGTGGCTAGAGCAATGTCATGAGCATAGCAAAACTTCTTGCAGGCTGTATTAGGCAAATCTGCATTGTATAAGTTAAAAGGAGGGGAGCCAGAACTGGCCCTTGTGGTAATCCATTATCCAGTGTTCTTTGTTTACTTTTGTTCTCATCCATACACACTTGGAACAGGCAGTTGCTTAGCATGCTATCAATTAATTTTGCTATTGTTCTGCATGGGACTGCACAGAGTAACTTGCAGATTGCACCTTGCCTCCAGACTGTATCATAAGCTGTGGTAAGGTCTACAAAAGTTAGTCATTTTCAGGCATTGTTGGTAGCCTGCCTCTATATGTGTGGTGAGTGACATAACCCGATCACAGCAACTTCGTTTATGTCTGAATCAGACCTGTTCAACTGGGACTTGTTCTGTTATCTTAAGGGCAATTCTATTGAGGATGAGCCTTTCTAGGAGCTTATAACAGGTGCTAAGCAGGGTGACTGGTTGGTAATTTTCTGGTTTGTTGTTGTTGGTTTTTCCTGGTTTTAAGATGGGGATAATTTTTGTCCTCTTAAACTCTTCCGGAAGTCTACCAGTCTGGAGGATGTCAGAGAAGAAGCAAGCCAACCACTGTCGAGCTTTTTGGCCTGACTTCAACAGGAAATCAGGATCAATTCCATCGAAACCTGGAGCCTTGCCTGGTTTTATATCTATTAGAGCAGTGTTAATATCTTCAAGAGTGAAAGGTCATGAATATAGAGGGTCTGGTGGTTTATTATTTTTCAAATATGTAAGTTCTCTTTTTATTTGGAGAGTGTGTTGCTTGTCCTTGGCAGTATATCTTGATGTTTTGACAATATGTGATAAATATTGGTTAGGAGAAATAGCTGATTGTTCCTGGACAGGCAGGGTGCTACTACCTAGTTATCTTAGAAGGCTCCATGCTTTTCTACCGGAGTGCCAAAAATCGAGTCTTTCTACTGTCTCGGTCCATTTCATCTGTTGGTTGGTGTCAAGGCTGTGAATGAGTTCATCTGCAATGTTAGGTTCACCACACTAGATATTCTTGATACAGGTTATTACTATCATCGTCCCATTTGCAGGCTGTATGAAGACCATACCAAGCTTCTTGGTATGGTCTTCTTACCTACAGCTAAAACAGCTCCCATGAATCTCTTGTAATTATTGCTTGTTGGAGGAATCCAACGGACATATTTGTCAAGATAGGCAGCAAATGTATGCCAGTGAGCTTTCTGGAAGTTCCAGCAGGGATGTTGAATGGATCTGACAAGGGGTACCTGCAGACCTACTTCTAATATAATGGGTCTATGTTAGCTTCGCAGAAAGTTGGAGAGAACTCTTCTCGATTGTTCTCTCCATTGTTGTCTTGAGGGAGGAAGCGGAGGTCGGGATTGTACTCCCTGTTCCAAGCTGCTGACCTGAAGGAAGATCTGTCTTTTGCATCAAAAATTAGGTGCATGTTGTGAATTTCTGCCCATTCAGTCAAAGTCGCTCCGCATTCATTGTTGGAAGCATATTTCCATAGCGTGTGATGGCTGTTGAAGTCACCTATATGCATTGCAGGGTGGTTGTGCACTGGTAGAACTTGTGGAGGCCACAAGAGGAGGGGGGGGTATACATGTTGGTAATGGTTATGTTCCCTATTATGGTTGTTATCAGATGCATGCCCTCAACAATGTTGGTTGTAATGAGTTGGAAATCTTCTAGGATACTATGTACATAGGTGGCAAGGCCATGTGCATGATGGTAAGTGGCTCCAATGATAATGTAACCAGGAATTAGACCCCTGCAGTGGAGCTAGTCCTCATCCTTACAGTGAGTCTCTTGAACAAGAACAACGTCGACATTGTTGCCATATAAAATATTTGAAAGGTACTCACATTTTGCCCTACATATACCCTGAATGTTAATTTGGCAAATTCAGACAACAGATCCAATATTTCTAGTCATCTTACCTTTTAAGAGAGCTAATTTGTGTGTTTGAGTTCATGTGTGCAATAACCAGGGGATCAAGAAGATAGTCTGGTTGCCAAGTCGCTCTAGCTAATTATCCAGGGTACACCACGAGGAGGCGAGCTAGAATTGCACCCCTCACTATTATTCGCTACTGTATAATGTTAAGTAGCCAAAGGAAAGTGAGCTTGATCATGTGTGCTGAACAATCAAATCATATGTCAGAAATATATGCTATAGATTCCATTTTAGTCAAAACTACCCTTAATTAGCTACATATGCATGAAATGATTAGTTTATAATTTATTTAAAAATATAAATAAAGTTACTACAGGCATTGTAACTTTGTTCTGTTGCTTGAACATGTGATTGTATTTCATATAAATCCTGTGGTTGGATCATTTTAGAGTCCTTTTAATTTTATGCATACTTTATATCTATTCCGCTTGCTGTATTAGAATAGACTATGTGGCCATGCTGCCTAAAAATTTCAGCAAGTCAGAGCTAAGAATCTCTCCATTCCCAGCTGTTAAAACATTTATTTATATTAGATTGTTATGTTAACATTGAATATTCTAGCAAATAGTTTTATTTCACCCCCTCCCTTTCATACTATAAACAATTTCATGTTTATAGTATGAAATTGTCTCTGGTTTAATAACTTTTTTTTAAATTTAATTTAAATAATCTCCTTTAAGAAAAATATGTGGATATCATTTAAACTGTGTGCATTTCTTTTTAATGCTTTATTGTAATTATGAATCTTTGCTAATTATTCCATAAATTAATAAAATGCTTCAATTCAGGGATCTATAAATTATTTTAATTAGATATTTTAGTCTGCTGTAATATGCATTCACAAATAATTGCTAGAGATATGTTTATAAACTATTTTATGGAAAGGCAAAAATAAATGCAAAATAGTGGTGGTTATTAAAAATATTGCCTCTGAAACTGTTTACAGTGGTTTTGTAATTAACTTATTTGTTATAACAATAGATCATTTTATTAGTAAATGAAATTATGACCATCCTTATTCAAGATCATCATCATCATCTTCCTTATACCCTCTTTTACCTTGCGGTGTCGAGGGTCCATTGATCATCGGACCTCACTCCGTTTACAGGATAAGGTCAGCCTTATGCCCCGGTGTATCCTATGGCCTGTAGTGTTGATCTCAAGGCCAGTTTGCCTGTTTTGTGGGATGAAAAACCCCAGAATAAACTAGGGAAAAAACCCTGCTGTCCACGCCCAAGACTGGCTAACTTGGCTATGGCTGAGGAAGATCCTTCAGCTCTTCACGTCACCGACGGGAATCGAACCTAGGACACTCCTTCCCCAGGCATATGGTTGCGAAGCGCATAGCCACTAGGCTAACCGCGCGGACCCTTATTCAAGATAATGTCACTAATTAAACATTCCAGGATTTTTTTTTTTTTTTAACTACCTTCATATTCTCTATTCAGCATACTGCTGCACAAAATCTTTACATATGATAATAAACTTCTGTGGAATACTCTATAGATTTGTAGCAGACATATATATCTGCTACATACTCTTATGGAATAGAATAGAATTCATTTAATTTTAGTAGCTTAAAGCACCTTTTCATCAGAAAAAAGGTTTCAGGCAGCAAATTTCATATTTAAAATTTTTCCAGCAGTAATTTGCATTGCACGAATTACTTTTTTGTGCTGTCATATGTTTGATGCTCCCTGTAATAATAGTAATCAAAAGACATGCATTTTATATGGTAGGTGTATTTGACTCCATTAAATTTAAAAAACATTACTATTATTATTCAGTACCTCCACAGAGTCGCAAGACATATTGTGGGATAGTTAACTTAGACATCACAAAGTTTATCGTACCGTTTGTTAAACTCATTCACCATTCGTTCTCTTGCCACCCTATCAGAGAATGCATTCCATGGTTCAGCCACTGGCTCATGACTTCTTTTTGCAACTCCCAGAGATGGCCTCCCCTGTCCATGTTCCTTCCTCTTGTTCTACCATATAAAAGAACTCCCACTGTCAACCCTGTAACTTCCTCTCAATCGGTTAAATGTCTGTCATATCACTTCTCCTTCTATTTACCAACCTTTACAGTCCACATTCCCTCAGTCTGTCCTCATCATAACTAACATTGTACAGTACTGATACCGTTTTTGTATTCTGCCTTTGACTCTTTCCAAGTTAATTTATCCCCTTCAAACCCTTGTGAACCAAATCTTGAGCACAGATGTGATCTGATTGGAATTATCATAATTTATCTGAAATGTTAATCTCTAAGGGACCTTATTTTTTCTCTCTCTCTCTCAAAGACAAAAGCTAGTCAGGAAATTTTTTTTTCTTATAATTATAAAAAAAAAAAAATCTGCTAGGAAATTATTTCCAAATTTACTTATTTATTTTCAAATCAAATAGATAACTATCTTGGTTAAAATGTGTTCTATAAAATTAGTTCGGTAGAAATAAAGGGAACAATTCAGGATGATTTTTTTTTTCTTTCTAATGAAATTTTTTAGGTATTTTGGATTTAAATGGTGTTGAAGCTGATAAAATAAGGCTGAGCTATTAAAAATGCAAGAATATCCCCTCATGAATACCCATTTTTGCTTTTGTATGTGTCAATGTTTTTGTCATTTCAAAATATCCATATTGTGTAGCTTCTGTGATGCTTTTTTGCAATTCATTCAGTGAAAGAAGAGATAAAGTTTGAGATTATCTGAGGTATAAATGTCTTTTTTTTCTGACTTGGTTTTTCATTCTGTAAAAGAATATTTTATTATTGTCATCTTTCACTATAGTGAACATGTAGGAACCACAGAATATTTTGCTATAATGAATTTTCTATAGAATAGTATTTTTGTGCTTAATAAGAATTCAGCTAGGAATTTTTGGTTGTAGCATTTGTTTCACTGTTCACCATAGAGGCAACTGTAGGCTAATAATAAAAATTCATTCAGAGGATTCATATTTAGCAAACATGAGTTTCTCTTTTGTTAAATGTGAATGAACTTAAGCATAATGTATGACAGTAAAAAAGTTTTTCTTGCAAGTGTTATGAGAGAAAATTTTTAATATGAAGGTTAAAATAAATTAAAGTGATAAATATGTTTCAAGAGAATATCATTGTAGCATTTTCCAAAGATAAATTTATTTTAATGTAAACTAGGTAAAGGACTTCAACAGGAATAAAGATATTACTTTCATAAGTAATTGTTATCAATGATCTTTCTTCAAAAGAAGAAAAATGCATTTTTCAAATTTTACTTTTAGAGCATATAATCTTGCAAAATGTGATATCTGGTTGTTAAAGGTTCCTTAATCCGGCACTGGTGAGATGGGAAAATGTAACAAAAGTGGTAAGGTGTAGTGTATTATAGAAATTCGTATCTTTTAAATCAATATTAGATTACTTATTGTTTAAGATTCTTCCTCACAGTCTTGTTCTGTATCAGACTCATGGTTACTGACTAATTCTAAATCAATTTCACTATCATCATCTCCGCTAAATGGCTCCTCGTCTTTCAAAGCGTCATCTATAAGTTGATGTAACCTCTGTTCTTCCTGCTCTTAACTCATCTGGTAGAAAAAAAGATTATTCTCAAAATACCCTCTAAATATTTAAGAAAACGTATTTGCTTATTTAGTATGTAAAAATATATAGAAGACACAGCAGTAACGATAATATTTTAGTAGAATATACATGAAAACAACTTGCATTTCGGAAGTAAATATAATCACACTTTTGGTAAGGTGGGGCCTGGTGCACCCCAGCACACTTTACACCTCTGCACACTAAACTTGCTCGCGTGCAACAGCCTGTCATCTATGGCGTCGAGTAGCAGGTTATGAGAGGGGAAACTATACCGAGACATGACTCACTGCCAAGCGTTGTTAAAAAGTTAGTCAATTTAAAATCTTTGGGGTCTGTGACACCCCACCTTACTAACGCCGGGTTAATTTAATATATCTGACATTGAGAGTTATACTGCTTAGTAGTAAAAAAAAGTTAAAATGATAGAGCCTGAAAGAGCAAGTTTTGTTAATATAATTAGACATGTTTTAGCTTTGGTTAAAAGCCCATTTCACTATTGCAGCTGACTTCATAAGCTAGGCTTTGAATGGTACATGTCGTCTGCAATGGAATGCTGTCTACTACTATGTAATAACACATTTGACTCATAAAGATTCTTAAAGTGTATGATGTAAAGAATGTTTATAAGTTTTTTTTTTTTTTCAATTGAAGGTGAGTTGGCGGAGTTGTTTCTTTCAAAAACTGTTTTTTTGAGAATACACAATGACGTAATATACCAATATTAGAACCTTGGTTGCTTCCTCCATAAATGGAGCCAAGTCCAGCTATTGTAATAGAGGATGTGCTAATTAAACTCAAATACCAACTCATTATAAAGTTAGGCATGGTATATGAAAAAGTTTGTTGCAGTAGGGAAAATCTTTTGGCCTTTGGCTTAATTGCATATTAAGAACATTTAACCAACTTAGTTAAAATAGTGGGGAGCTTCGTGAAAATCTGTTAGACCTATGAAGTATGAGAAGACCATTGTACAAATAATTCTGTTTTCAATATGTAGACTTTTGTTTGGTTATAAATTCAGAATATTTATTCTCGAATCAGCTTACTCTACTGCTTTTCTTTCTAGAATAGACTCTCACTATACAGTTAAATGCTCCATTCTTTGATTTGAGAAACAGAAGTATGTGTCTATTTTTCCAAGATATTTTATTTTCTGTTGTCACAATTTAAATAGGAAAATGGGAGATATTTACTGTTTTATTTATTGATTGGCCCAGGTGTATTAATAACCAATTTTATGAAAAAATGTAAAAGTTTTTCTTGATGTACTAGCAATTTTTTAATGATAAGTCATGTAAGTTCATTTTGTACTTTTTTTTGAGAGAGAAATGGGTTTTAAGATGTGAATATTTTAAAATGCCTGTGATATGTACATACAGTCTGGTGTACACATATAATACTTATTTATAAAAGAAAATAAACTAATTGTATAATTATATTCTGAATTGATAACATTATTTCTTAAGAATAGCTAATCTGTAATGTGTAGTATTACAACTCTGTAAAAAGCTTATTCATGTTCATGATTTCGCCATGATCCAGACATTGTGATGGTGGAGTGATTAGGCAATAATCTATCTTGCTGTTCAGTTGCATTATTTATAAATTGCTCAGTTATGGAAGTAAAATGCTTATTACTGTTCTCCATCATAATGGTGTATTCCATATATATAGAGACAGCTTATTTTTAAAGAAATTTGAACAATGTCTGTATATTTTATCATTACTCAGGTTGATTTTTTATTATTACTGTTATGATTCAGGACCTCCATGGAGTCACAAGACTCATCATAGGAGGCCTATCCTAGAAAACACAATCATACCACACCTTAAACTCATTCACTGTTCATGCTCTCATCACTCTATCAGACAATGCATTCCACAGTTCAACCACCCTCTATGCAAAGAAACCACTCCTCACCCTCTTCTTCACAACTTCCTTTCTGAAGTTGGCCTCTTGTTCCATGAAATGAAAGAAGTAAAATTGTATACTCTACTACTGTATAAACTTGTATACAGTTAACTAGTATAACTGTATACTAGTTACAGAGTTGACAATAGGAAGTTGCCAACTCTGTAACTGCCTCTCAACAGTTTAAATGACTCAATCATATCACCTTCTTTTATCTGCCAAACTTTGCAGTCCATCCTCATAACTAGCATTGTACAGTCTTGATATCATCTTTGTTATCTGCCTCCACGCTCTTTCCAAGGTTCATTTATCCCCTTCAAATACGGGATCCAGGTGTGGGCCAGATCAGAGCTTTATAGAATGGAATGACAACTCTTTTATCTCTGCTTGTCAGCATCCTTCTCAGTATTGCAGCAATCCTCTTGGTTACCTTTGCTAACTTTGAAATATGTTCCCTGAATTTCAGGTTTCTATCAATCAACACCACCAGATCCCTTGCCTCCCCAACTTCCTCCAGTACAGAGTATGCAGCCTCCCATCGATATATCCCAAACTTGAAGACTTTGCATTTAGCTGAATTAAACTGCCACATTCGTTTGCCCATCTGTCCATCTTATTCAAATCCTCGTGATGGGCTACAACATCTGCAAACAACTGATTATCCCTCTGCAATCCATTGACAATGTCATTGATATAAAGGTTAAACAAAACAGGTTCCAATACTGAGCTCTGTGGGATCTCACTTGTAATCTTCTACTTCCTTGATACTGCTTCCTCATATACAACTCTGATACCTATCAGACACTAGTCCTCAATACAGTTCACTAACCTGACATCCAAATCCATGTGCTGCAACTTACATATCAGATTATTTATCATGTGGCACCCTGTCAAATGCATTTGTAAAATCCAAAAAAATTACAGAATATGCCTTTCCCTCATCAACTGCTCTTGTCACTTTATTATAAAAGACAATCCTAAAAAAAAAGAGTGCCTCTTAATAAATCCATGCTGACTCTCACAGATAACATTATCCTCATCAACCCAATGCTGTAAATGATCCATCACTAATTTCGCCAAAATCTTGAACAACTACGGATGAAATACAAACTGGTGTATAGTTCGACACTTCAGTTCTACTACACCCTTCTACAATGCCGCTATCTTGCCCTCCTGCCACTCCTTGGCCTTTCCCATGGCCAGACTCTCATTGAAATGCCAGATCAACTGAGCTGTCAGTTATTTAATACATTCTCTCAAAACCCATAATGAAATCTCATCCATTCCCATTGTTTTATTGACATCCAGAGTACTGAATATTTGAAACACACTCTCTTCTTGCACTTCTAAACCTTGAACCAGCCCATCCGTCTAATATTACAGTCTACTTCTCTAAGGTGAAATATCCCAATAAAGTGTTCATTGAACAACTCCACTATTCTTCAGTCACTTTACTCCCTTTTTTATTCCGCAATCATTCTTCTGCAGTCATTCCTCTTCTTACTGGCTACATAATGAAAAAATTCCTTTGAATTTCAAGGTCAATCTCTTCTCATATCCATTTTTTTTTTTTGCTTTACCTACCATATTAGTCACTCTTCTAGCCAGAGTCTTATATTCTTCATGCATCTGCTCTGCACTCCACTCTCTCTCCTTATATCTCTTCCATAACCTCTTTTTCACCTGCAGTTCCCATTTGATACTGTTTGTCATCTGCACCAAATTGTGTTTTCTTTTTCATTTGCAGATACAACTTGCTATTGCTGCTAATAAATATTCCTTCATCAGTTCCCAAGCACTAATGATATCTTGCCTTTCCAATTTCTCCATCCATGGAACTGCCTCAAGCTGATTTCTAAGATT
This sequence comes from Typopeltis vanoorti, assembly GCF_054136105.1. NCBI lineage: Eukaryota > Metazoa > Arthropoda > Arachnida > Uropygi > Thelyphonidae > Typopeltis > Typopeltis vanoorti. The sequence continues at coordinate 74,027,853 of NC_143573.1, read as the reverse complement.
ATTATAATCACCTGCCTTATAATTCCACATAAATTCCTTTCTCTTTGATACCCTGTGTGTGTGTTCATCCTTCAAGTCAAAACTACATGGTCATTCTCTTCAACTGGTGGCAGAGATGCCATCTCATTTATAATAAGATCTTCTAATGCTATGACAAAATCCAAAACTCTTGAACCTCATGTTCCTTTTACTATATGTTGCCTAAGACATTTGTCTTTCAAAAATTCCAGAAATTCCATTCCCTTTATCTACATGCCATTTTCTCTTCCCAGTTTATACTGCTGTAGTTAATATCTCCTATAATGATAATTCTTTTTTGCACTTGCCAAGCTCAACTGCTTAAACATCTCCTGCTGTTCAACCTCTATGCTTTCTGGCTTATAGCAACACCTCATTAAATATCCTGTCCTGCCCACCACCATCTTGCACCAGATGCTCTCAAAACCATTAGTACCATTGCTGTCCAAATTCTCCACTCTGGGAGAATCACTTATCATAAGCTCTACTCCACTACTGTGTTTGTCCTTTCTCTCCTGCCAAAAAATGCTATACCCTGCTACTTCTATTCCTGTCAGTATATTATCTTCTGTCAACTATGTTTCAGTGATCCCAGTTATCTTTAGACAGGCTGAAGTTATCAGTGCCACCAATTCATCTTCTTTATTCTGGATACTCCTGGCATTTGTATAAAAAATCATCAAGGCACTGTCACTCTTTCTATACCTATCATTATCCCCACACCAGACTCCACTGGATTCAGCATTACACGATGTATCCCCCCTCCCTCTTCTTCCAAGTGACTATTCCACAAGAGGCCACCCCTGCTATCATCGATCTTCATAATTCTTGTTACCCTGCATCGATCCCCTGACATGATTGGAGAACAACATTCTCTCCTTCCTTGTTGAAATGCAAGCCTTCTCTTGCATACAGCTCCTTTCTGTCCTCTAATGCCCTCTCTCTCTCTGTTAATTATGCTTAGCAAGCATTACCTTATGTATCACTTCTTATATGTTTATATGGTTTTTTCAGAATATTTATTAAAAAAAATTAAGAATATTTTATTCAACAGTGAGAACATTATCATCCTAGAAAAGTGAAAGTGAGCACTAAGTCATAATCATAACGATAAATCTTAATATGCAAAGAATGCATTAGATCCTTAATCAGTGCATAAGAATCTAGTGCATTCTTTGCATATAAGATTTGTTACAGAAATAAATGTGTTTATTTTAAATAGTACAAAAATATAATCAACAAAATGTTGATAGTAAGCTAAGAACAGCCTCCTAAAAATTTACATCAGCAAACAATTCACTTAAAGCAATGAGTAGTATAGATATTTAATGAGTAGATATGGTCAACTTCCATAAATGTCTGTTATTAATGGGAGTTCAGCACACTTGGTTTCTTTAATAATAATCAGTTAATTTCAGAGAAATTAACTGATTAGAAAGAGAACTTTAGTCTAGTCATCCATCTGGTTGATAATCCAGAAACAAAACAAAACAAAAAATAGTTAATTTGAGTGATCATTAAAACAGTGTTTCTTGACCTTTATTGAACTTCTGTATGAAACAGTTAACATGATGATATTCTCTATCTCAAAGCAAAAATCTAAGATTTCAAATATCCTTTGTAGAATGAAGATTTCCTGAGCTAAAACATGCATGTTGGTTGTGCACATCATAATTTAAGCGTAACTTTTTAGCCAATTGAACAAATTGATTCCTGCATAGTGAAGTTTGTTTAAACAAGCATAAAATAAGATTCCCAGTAAATGTGTGTAAGTGTTCTGGTTGTAAGTAAGTTGTAAGTTGTAAGTGTAAGTTGTTCTATGCTTTCAAAGAAGCACACAACCCTGTTTTTGAGACATCCCAACAAAGATGCAGAATTTATCCAAATTTTAAGAGTAGTAAATTTTACCTTTTAGTCTAGCTCTATTAAAGCAGTTCTTTATCCTCTGCACTAAACAGCAAGTCATTAAAAACTTTTCACCTCTTTTGAAAGCAAAAACACGTGGGAAGTACATTACGTTATTCCACAAGAATATTTCTTCATCAAGTTAGAAAATTTAAGTTTCTTTATGTATTCTGTATGACAAATGTTGACAAGTTTAATCACCAAAATAAACCAATCAAATGCAAAAGGAGGAAAATGCAAATGATGGGGAGATTGAAAGTAAGGGGGGTGAGGGTGAACATGAGAATGATGAGAGAGTCATGAAAGAGATAACATGCATGTTGGTTATGCACATCATAATTTAAGCTTAACTTTTTACTTAACTACACAGGACAAAACATGAGATACAATGGTGGGAAGAACATCTGGTGAGTGATGTGGCAGAGAAGCACAAGAAGAGAGAGGTGATAAAGGAGAACAGGACAAATGAATCAGAAGAGTAAGAGAGTAAAGATTAATAAGTCTTCTGCCATGGTGTGAAAAAGATGAGATAGGTCATGATTTAAAATGAATCAGTGGGTAAGTTGTTCAGGAAGAATGGACTGGGGTTTGTGGATGTGTGGAATGAATTCATAGATGAAAAGACTTATGCAAGGATGGTTTGCATTTAAAGGGATTTAGAGTTAGGTGTCTTGAGAAAGTATTCAAATGCAATAGCAAGGAAACTGTTTTAGGGGAGAAACAAGGCTAGACAGAGAGAGTGTGTGTGGCATTGATTATGGAGGATGGTTTTTGCTAATGACAGCAGAAGAATTTGACTCTAAAAGAGCAGGAAGATGAGGATGTAAAGAACAGTCAAATATATAGTTGATTACTGCTGATGCTGGTGGGGGGCTAATGGAATGGCATGCATTGGCAAATTAGTATAATTGAGTGCACAACAGAGGAATTCTTGGGAAGGAAATGATTGCAGGAAAGGAAATAGAATTTATACAGTTGCTAAGAAATAATTACTTCACTGCATGTTATGAAGGGAAAGACAAAAAGTGCTTATGTGATGATAGAATCAGAGAACATGTCATTAACTAATATAGCAACATTGCTTCCATTTGAGAGAGTGATCATGTGGTCTTGAAGTGAGATATTGCTAGGGAAGAAATTTTTACTTGAGAAGTGGGGGATATGTGTGGAATTACAGAGCAGGTGATTATGACAAACTGAGGAGCCAGCTTAGAACAGTGCATGGGAGATGGTCAAGGAGTGTTTGAAAAAAGCAGTATATTGTATACCCAGAGTTACAAGGATAAACCATGCTGGAGTTAGCCAGATAAATAGCATCATTAAGCATGAATTGTAGGAAAAGAAAAATTGTGGAGGATATGTGAAGAGAAAGGTGATCAGCAGCCAAAAGAGTTTTTTAGCTATGTGATGAGTAAAAGGAAGAACAGCTGTGAAAAAATAACTAATGAGTGCTGATGGTAGGGGTGTAACAGAAGCAAACAAAATTTGGCAAGGATACTACAATGCCTGATGTGACATTGACTGCTGTGAGAGTACAAGGAGATACATGGGTGGTGCTTAGGGTATTGTAGAACCGTAATGCAGATATGTCCATGGATTAGATGAGATATTAGCCTGTGTATTATGAGAAAGTGTAAGGAATGAACAGCTCCCCCTAAGCTTGTTTCAGCTCTGGGAAGTTGCTAAGAGAGAGAGAGAAAAAAAAAAAGAGGGCAGAATAGTTCTTTTGCATAGAACCTCCAAGACAAAGGCAGGAAATTTCTGACCAATCAGTATCTCAGAATGATGGTTAAGGTATTGGACAAGGTAAAAGGTAGAATTCAGGAATGAGCAGATAGGAATATGATACTACATGCCAGTGGTGGCGAAGCTTTTTATGTCCACGTGCCAAAAGTTTACAAATCTAGTTGCAGACAAGCCGGGCACGTCAGCAACTAATTAATTAACATTAATTAATACAAAATTAATTGCAGAATTTTATTGAGACAAGTTTAAAAATCAACATAGAATTTCATAATAATGAACACATAATTTGACATACACATTGTCGTATACAAATCAATATTAACCTTTTATTAATTTATCAATATATCGATTTATTAATGAGATTTTTGCTGTTGTACATTAGATGCCAAATGCTTTATATTAGGTTCATATTTTGTCACTTTTAGTAATACACATGTGGAAATAGATTCATCAGTCATTCTATTTCTTAAACTGTCTTTTATAAAATTCGTTTCAAAAAATAATGACTCACAAGCACATGTAGAGGAGAAAATTGATAATATATCCATCGCTAGTTTTTTAAACAACAAAAGGTTTCAGGAATGGCATTCCAGGTTTTCAATATTTCCTCTTCTGCATTCTTTTTAATTGCGCCCAATAATCGATCATTTTCCATTATTTCCAAGTCATTTCTAAAATCGACAAACTTTTGTTTCCATATAGAACTAGACTGAAAATCGATTAATTGCATTTCTATATCTTCCAAATATAGCCACTCGAAAATCTCCAAATTGAGTTTATCTGCTATGTTGTGTCCGGATGCAAAATAAATTTTGATGTCTCTGCAAATTGAACTGCGTAAATCTTGGAGACAATTCGTTGATTATCGACTGAATAACTGTAGAAAACTCTTTTGTCAATTTAACTTGATCTGATTTTTCATGGGATTCTAGATCTGCAAAGACATTTTTTGTATTTGGAAAATATCGGAAGGGATTGGAAATGACATCACGATTAAAAATTGGTAATTTAGCTTCGAATGCTTTGATTAAATCAAACATGACAATCATTGTCTTGTTAACACCTTACAGTTTAACATTGAATTCATTTAAATGTAAACACAAATCAGTAAAAAACATTAATTTCGAAAGCCATTCGACGTTCATTAATTGATTATATTTTTCAATGATTTTCTCATTATGTAAAAAAGTGACTTCATCTAAACACTCAACAAACCTTTGAAGAACTTTCCCACGACTTAACTATCGGATGTTGTTGTACATAAGTAAACCATTGTACACCCGAGTTTACCTCACTTAATAATTTTATAAATTTTCGTTTATTTAAAGCGCGTGCCGATATAAAATTGACAATTTTGTTACAATGCTCATAATATCTTCCAGTGGCTTGAAACTAGCCGTTGTGCATAAAACCTGCAGATGTATAATACAATGAAAACCCAGAACTGAATGTCCAATATATATTTGGTAAATAAATTGACGAACCCATTTCCCTCTCCAGTCATACTGCGAGCACTCAGTAGTTACTGGTACAATTTTGGAGGGATCTATATCTCTTTCAGTAAGTGCATTTACAACTGCATTGCAAATATCTGTTCCTTTTGTTGTTGTTCCTAATGTTAAACTTATCAATTCTTCTTTGATGTTATTCCCAACACAACGAATAAAATTGCTAAACGAGCTGATCCAGTTATGTCAGTGCTTTCATCAAGACAAAGAGAAATTAAACCAGAAGATTTTATATCTGTTTTATGCTGATGAGTTATATTTTTAGCCATTTCTATCTTTTCTTTTATTATTTGAATAATTTTTTCCTTGTTTTCAAAATCTTCAAAGAACTGGTGCGCATTTTAACCATGCTTCTTTTATATATTCTCCATCACTAAAAGGTTTCCCGTGTTTAGCAATTACATGTGAGGCAAAAAACTAGCAACAGTTATATTTGAACGACTACCGATAAATTTCATTAGGATTGTTGACTGGATATTCCTATTTTTAATTGCTTGAACAAATTCTTTCTGTTCATCCTTGCTTTTCTCGAGGAGCGATTTATGGTTTGTCTCATAATGCCGTTTAACTGACGACGTTCTGCACGCAACTGTCCCGAAACATAAAATGCATATTGCTTTGTCTTTATTAATCATGCCATGCTCTTCAGTCCACCAGCTTTGGAGCTCTCTGTTGCTCGACTGTGATAATTTTCGTTTTTTATTTTTGCCAGCCATGTTCGGTAGAACTGTAACAAAATAATTCACAACTTAAATGCATTTTTTATAGTTTCAAAAAAATCAACATTTTATTATATGCCTAAATTAAATTATCTTTATAATTCCCATTTACAGTAGCAAAAACAAAACAGTGCACATACGCAACAATAATGCACCTGCCGCTGCTTATTTCTCCCTACTGGCGGATGCGCGGTGCGAAATGCATAATGAATGCACGTGCGATTAGAAAAGGGAAAAGTCAGGGAATTCTAAGGATCGGTCGTTCTTGATTCTTTTTCTATAGACTGTATTTTTATTTATTCTTACTGTATTAGAGGACTCAGTCCCAACAGACTTGCTCGTAAATACCGTTCCCATATTTTTAAAGTTCATACATTAAACTAACATAAGTATTAATATTATATAAATTAAGTGGAAGATAAATCCAACATTATTTCAAAGCCGACTACAGTAACTATAGAATTTTCGTGGGAAATTTGGCGAGTGTATTCCCATAAGATCTCTGGTCAAATTTCGCAAGAAACATCTATAGTTTCTGTAGTCTGCTTTCAAATAATGTTGGATTTAATATCCACTTAATTTATATAATTTTGTATTGCCGATGTGAAGCTTTTTGGCTATTTATTTTAGTAAATAAGTATTAATAATTAATTATGGCATAATCATAAAGAGTATTAATACACTTAATGTATACGGTGTAGCATGTCAACAAATATAAAAGTATGCATTTAAATTTATTATCAATCACAGAACTAATGCTACAATATTGTAGTTTCCTCAGGCCAACATCATTAAATTAACTTCTGGTAAGTTTCATTAACATATCCCATTGTGATCACCAAAAATTTATAATATTATTCAGTATTAAAATTGATTATTGCATTATTAAATTGATTTAATGATGTTGGTTTGAAAAAAAAAAAAAATGGCAGTGAGAAAATTATTTATGCATTGTAACTCACCATAGAAGTGAGCAGAGCAGGGGAAGCAGCAGAAGGATGTCGACTTGTCGGCGAACGCTTACTGTCGAATATAACTTGCCCTTGCGTATAACTGGCACCCCTGATTTCACTTTACGAAAAAAAGGCATTAAAAGGTTTTGCATATATACCTCCCACACAAAAAAACAACACGCCCTCCCCAACAGCCATTATATACTGTAGATGCAAGGGAAAAAAATAGTTTTATTGTATCCCTGAATAAGGTACAGAGGCTTTTGCAGTCTGTGTAATATATGTAATATATTTCTCAACAAATAGTGCAATTAGAGACAGCTGGAATAAAAACGGCGCTAACTAATGAATCGCATTTCCCCTCTCACAGAAACTATGCTGTATAGGCAAGCAAAACCATATGTTGCACCGGAAACACAGTATCTAACTAAAACTATTGTCCAATTTTTCAATTACATGAAATAAGTGTTTGTTCGATTGCATTTGAAATTCTCAATATCATTATGACAGATCAGAGGCTAACTTCAAATAAAATTCTACCACGAATTGAAACATGCCATATAATGCTTGTGTGAGTTCCCCTTTCAGCTCAAACGCAAACAAGGCAATAAAAAAACCAATGATGCATTGAAACTTTGTGTGAGTTGAGCTCGCCGTAATGAGAAGTTCTGTCTCTGTCGGAACGATAAACGATCACATGTAAATCGTTGACATGCCAGCAAAATTCTCGGGTGTGCCATAGGTTTGCTACCACTGCTCTATGGGAAATAACATTGTTTGTATAAGATACACAAAAACATTGTTTTTACATAATTTCCATTTTTATAATAAATGACAGTTAAGTTGGATAAAGGAAATGGCCACATAGTGACATTGGGCTTTTTAGAGACATTCTACAGGAGGGTTTCCCAAACTTTTCCGACGACAGAAAACTTCACAAATCCTGAAATTTGCACAGAACACCTTGGTTATTTTGTAATGTATTAATTGTTAATTTAACTGATTTTTATTATTAATTAATAATTGATCAATTAATAATTAAATATAAACATCAAATTAATTTGTGCTGATTTTTATTGACATTCGGATCACCAAAAATTTATAATAATATAAGTACTTACGAGTGAATGCAGACTTTTTCTCCTGTGTGCTGGTAGTTTTCCCCTTTTGTACATCCTGGATTGCTTTGTAGGCTGGTGGTGGATGACTCGCTATCTGTTGCATCACAAGCATCTTCAATAAGAGATTTCTTAATACCAAAATTAAACAAAGTCCCTTGTCTCTTATTCATATATAAATTTAAATCTGTAGGCCTATTACTTTTAAAAAAAAGCATGGCACTACGGTTTCGAAACAAGCACTTTCACTGTACAATACGAACTTGCGAAGAAAGTATTCAGTATTACTAGATTTGAGAACTGGATACAGACTACCTTGATCTTCAATTTCAGTGGAAAAATTTTCTTTATACTTCCGTGCTGATTGGTCACTAACATTTGCAACAGATGTTATTTCATTCGGTTTTGAGAACAGAGGATACATACGCCGTCCATTGTTGTAATGGGCTTGCAGGCAATTTTTATGATCATCATAAACAGCGGTATTCTCTGTCCCGATTGTTGAAAGATTTCTGTGTGTTTATCAGGGCTTTTCAACTGAAGGTGAGTTAGCTGGTTTCATATGGAGGTAGTAGGCTTTTTCCTCCTGGTAACTCTGGTTTATTATTATTATTCGTGAACTCCAAGGAGTCTGAAGACTCATCGCAGGAGGACACCCCACTGTACAACTTTCCATCTCCACCACTACACCAAACCTCTACTACCCATTGACTACATCAGCGCCATCTACCGCCACCACCACAACAAGTATTTTCTGTATGTAAATTGCGTGTTCTGTAGGGCTGATTTGTCTATATGTGGGATGAAAAACCCTGCTGCCTCTGTACGAGATCGGCTAACTCATCTTTAATTGAAAAAGGCCATATAAAGATTCATCCTGTCACAACAGGAATCGAACTTAGGTCTTTTTCTAATTGAAGGGTGCAATGTACCGTCATTCTTCCGATTGCGCTACAGAGGCCCTGCAAAGGCAGGCAAACTGGCCATTAGAACACACAATGAACTTACATAATACTGGCCTCATAGCCTGAGTTGCTTCAGCCATAAATCTAAATCAACCAAACCGAGGTAGAATATTCACCTCTGCACTCCCTCCTAAGTTTTCTTATTACCAGCATAGCCAGGTGACCAGATCAGTGCACAGAAATCCAGATGTTGCTTGATTAATCAAGTGCCTTATACAATTGAACTAATCACCTCCCTGTCCATACTTGTCAGGGTTTTTCGTATTAGAGCAGCAGATTTTTGAGTAATCCTTACAACTTTCTTGATGTGGTCCTTTAACTACAGTTCCCTTGTCCACCAAGATCCCCAAATTCTTTGCTTCCTCCATCTTCTGAAGCAATATGATAACACCTCATTCCATTTTCTTTATACCAAACGACATTGAAGTGATGTTCCCATTCTTAAGCCCAAACACCAAACGGTTCTGTAACTGCTTGTGTTTGTGTGTGTCATTGATAATTAAGGGAAGTGGGGAGCAGAACAGCTAAGCAGTCCTTGTAAAATTGTGCTGGCCCAAATCAGGTTCTATCCTGAAATAGCAACTGGCCTGCTATATATTAATATAAACACTGCTTTTTAACTCAGTTTATGCTTTAATGGAATTCACTGTAGATCAATGATTCCCCATTATTTTCAACCCCCAGAACTCTAGTGACCTTTCTAAAAGTTGTATGGCCCAATCCAATTAATTCTCTCTCTCTTTCTCTCTTATTAATATATGTCCAAAGAAGAAAACTATCAAAATTAATATATAATTATATAAATTAATATACATATGTTAATAAGTAATTTTTGCCAAAACTTAAAACACTTAAAACTTTTATTATATTTAACCAAAAAGTATATTTTTAATAATAATCAACATACAATTTTAATCTAATGCTGGTGCTTCATGCTTCTTAATATTTATTCACAGTCAAACTGTCAATAAACATATTCTTAATTCTTTAATGGATAGCAGCCTTTCCCTCTTCTTATTTTTAATATTTGTTAGTGGAAAATTACAGCAATATTATCATAATAGTCTTTCCAATCTTGGGCATTTTTGGCAACATATACCTAAAAACAATTTGTCGTTGTAATTTTATATGTAAAATTCGATTGTTTCTTAAATTCTTCATATTGCTGATTGAAATTACCTTTACAAATGAATATCTCGTCATTATCAATTTCCTGATATGAATGCCCAAGGTGGGGGGGGGGTCAGGTTACTATGACAGCACTACATGATTAAGTTTATATTATTATTAATCTCCTATCAACAATTTTCCTCCAAGTCAATCTGTTACTTGTGAGCACTCTAATATTTTCATATCTAACATTTCATGCTTCTAAGGCACTTCTGACTGAATCAATCCACCTAGACCTTGGTCCTTCTCTGAGTCTCTTTCTTGGCATTAAAACCGTTTTGCTAACCTTTCTTCCCTCATTCTATTTAAGTGACTGTATGGCCACTTAAATAGATTAGATTAGCTCTGCTGACACATTTTTGAATGCTAATAACATCAAATTCCTTTCTAATATCTTCATTTTTAATATGATTCTACCATTGATGCCATCCGTTCACTCCCCTAATTTTTCTCATAATCTTCATATCTCTGGTCTTTGATCAAGTGCTTTATTTCTAACTCAACTCTCAGATTCCTAACTTAAAACTGGTTTGAACACTGTCGTGTATTCTGCTAGTTTGGTGTTTTGGCTAATTAATCTCTTATTCAATATAAATTTATTCAGCTAGCTACCCACCATACCAGCTTTGCTTATTCTGTTGTCTATTTCCAGATTAATCTGCCATCTTCACTAAAAACTGTGCCTAAATAGCTAAAACATTTTACTTGTTCTATAAGATCTCCATTCAAAATGCAGCTGAAGTTTTCTCTGCTCCTGTCTATTTTCATAATTTTGGTCTTTTTATTGCTGATTTTCATGCCAAATTTGTTACAGCTGTTATTCATTTTAATTAGTGAATCCTGTAGACTTGTACAACAGGTGTTTATGAGTATAACATCATCTGCATAAAGCAAAGAGCTAATTTGACATCTCCAATTCTAACATCAGGCCTAATGCCACTTTCTTTCATAATGTGGTCCATATAGATGATGAATAAGAGTGGAAATAATGGCATCCTTGTCTTATCCCTGATTTTACATCAAACCATCTTCTTGTATTTCCTTCAATTCTATTCAATTATCTTCAAATAACTAACTGCTGACTGACAACTTAAATATAGACTGTATTACTCTGTATAATATTCCATTCATCCCATATATGTGGGCACCTCATCATATTTATACAGTGGTATAGTTAGATTTTGCAAAGGCCTTTGATAAATTGTCACACAAATTGGTAACTAAATTGGGGGAAAAAAAAAAAAATATATATATATATATATATATATACACACACATCTTGCGGTGTTGAGGGTTTGTTAATCATCGGACCTCAAATGGGTTAGTGAGTTGTATAGGTGATAGGCTCTCATTCACTAGTGCTGTGTTGCAGGAATCATTATTGTGTAAGTTGTATATTATATTGGAACTGGTTTAACTGGAGATACACAACTGTTTTTGCAGATGATGCAAAATTAAGAGAGAATAACGAGTAAACAAATATTCTGTCGTATAAAAGGATCTGAATAGACTATGAGTAAGTAAGTGAATGGAGCTACTAGTTCAGTGTGGTAAAGTTTTGAAATTTTGAATGAATTGGAGATGAGAAATTCATGGGTAGCGGTGAACAGAGATCTAAAGTTTTGGGATTGAGTGGTGAAATTGTCACATTGGATTATGGTAATAATGAGAATGACCTTGATATGGAAGGAAGTTATGGTATCATTGTATAAGACCTTATTCAGGCCTCATGGATTGTTGTGTGCAGATTTGGTAACCAGTTTTCACAGGGATTGGATATATTGGAAAGGGTGAGAAAGTGTCAGTTGCATAGCTTCATGAATAAAAGGAAGAAAGGAGAGGATATAATTGAGATTTTGCATAGAATGGAGGGAGATGGGAATAGAACAAATAATCCTTGGAAAGTGTGAATAGTCAGTGAGGAACACATTCTTTGTATAGAAAGCAGTCAGTGAGTGGAATGATTGTGTGAGTGTGCAAACCTTGAATAAATTTCAGGCACAGTTTAATGAACTTGGTGACAGTAGAGACATTTTGCTATGAGTCTTTTGGGTCTATAGAAGTCCAGTGCTATAATAACTATACTTTTTTTTATTATGCTGGAGATTCTTGTGCTTTTCATTCTACCTGTGATGCATTGCTTCTAGGGAACTAGATAGCAAGGCTGCTGCTCTTAGCATACAGGGCATTACTGTAATATCTGTTACAGGGCATTTTTATCCCTCTAATATCTGCCTAAAATCTACTATCATGATGACTACTGTGTAGTAACTATATTATTAAATTATGTAGATTATGCATTTTTTCATTAAGTTGATATACAGATTTTAGTTGTGAAATGCACTTTTCTTTTCTTTTTTTATTTGTGAAAGAATAGAGTATTATTTATTTCAGTACACATGTATCATGGGAAAAATGTAATCGCTTTTTTACGTTGTATACATAATTTCCGCTGTTACCTACGTATGGTTCACAAGGGATTTCCATCATGTGGTGCAGGTTTTTTTTTTTTTTTTTTTTTTTTTTTTTTTTTTTTTTTTCCTTCAGCTAGATGATTTTAGATTTCTGATTTTGCAATACCATTCCTTGATTCTTGCTATCAGTTTCCTTCACACAGCACTGATATGCTATGGGTCTCTCAGTCTTTCATATGTGGGAGTGGTGGTAAATCAGTTTCCTTCACACAGCACTGATATGCTATGGGTCTCTCAGTCTTTCGTATGTGGGAGTGGTGGTTAAAAAAAAAAAAAAAAAAGGCTTTTATAGATATTTTTAAAATATAGCATATAGATTTTGTATTCCATGATGTTAATATTATACCAAGTGTGTGTGTGTGTATGTCCTTTTCCTATATAGTGCATTTGTGAATTGTGAAGTGAATCATTTGGTGGTATCTACAGGCTTTTTTAAGATTGTTCTACAGTTCAACCTGTTTAATCTGAAATTTCCCAGGATATTTTGTAGAAAGTTTATAATATGAGTCATACTGGAAACTATATAATAATATAATGGGAGAGTTTATGCTTTAATATTAGGACATACGGACATTCCACAAGTTGTTTGTGGAATGTCCGTATGGATCATTTGCACATCTTTAGAACATTTAAATGAAATCAACAAAAGATTAGATAATTACTGGTGTAAAGTCTTCTAAGCTGGTTTGCTAATACGTTGCTCTATTAAGTCATAGAGTTTTTAGAAGACTAAAAACTATGACTTAATACAGTCATAGCTATTCAAATTATGGCTTAATTCTGTATAAAGTGAAGAGCTGAGATTAATGTCTCCAATTTTGATATCAGACCTTAATGCCATGTTTCTTTGTGATGTGATATGTATAGGTGATGAATAAGAGTGGAGATAGTGTGCACATGTCTTAAACCTGATTTTACATCAAACCATCTTCATGTCTTTCCTAATTACCACTTAAATTCAAATTACTTACCATAAAACTTAAATCCAAATTAATGTTATATACTCCTAATTTTCTCAATTATATTTCCAATTAAAAATCTGATTCTGATCCCTGATTGGGCCTAAACCTAGCTTGTTCTTCAAGTTTCTCTTCCACTATTTTACTTAGCCTTTTCTCAAGTATGTTTACATAAATCTTACCTGGAAAAATAAAAAAATATATATTTCTACTCTATAATATAAAATAAGGCTTTTTTGTAATGTTTTTGTGTCATGTTTTGAAGCTCAGGGGCTACCCTGAGTGTCGAGTCTTCAAAATTCGAGTCATCAGAATTCAAGGAGAACAGGCCTACCAGTCTGGAATTCAGGGGGTTGGGTGTGGGCCCCCCCCCCCTCGAGTCTTCAAATTTTGAGTCATAAGAATTCAAGGAAAACCAGCCTACCAGTCCGGAACTCTGGGGGTTGGGCGGCAAAAACTCGGAGGGGGGGGGGGGGGGCAGAACCCCCTTTCAAGTTATCAAAATTCGACTCATCAGAATTCAAGGAGAACCGGCCTACCAGTCCAGAACTCGGGGGGGTTGGGCGTTGTAGGCATCAGGGGGGCGAGCCCCCCTAGTATATATATAATTAACTTAAACAAGAACAGAAAAAAATAATATCACATACTTGTCAATGAATGGTGCCACAGTTTGCAAAAATTGATCAAGTTGTGAAACTTTGCTACGGAGAGAGTGATGCTAATAGAAAGAAACAGCGAAGAGGAAATAACATTGGAAACAAAATATGAGATCATAAGCAAACATGCGGCCGGGAATGACTTTGAAGATTAAAGATGATTGTGCAAAATAGTTTTTAGTTTTAGCTTTATGGATCTCACTAGTTGAAGTCCAAAACAGTGGGCTTCACCTAGTGAGGAAGCTGATAAAGTATTAGAAAAAACTAGTGTCTGAATAAGCTTTTAAAAAGGCTAATTATTTGTCTAAATCAGCACTAAAAACATTTTTTTTCCTCATTAAAGGCCCAAAGAAATTTAAATCACACTGCACCACAGCACAACATGATGGAAATCCCTTGTGAACCATACGTAGGTAACAGCGGAAATTATGTATACAATGTAAAAAAGCAATTACATTTTTCCCGTGATACATGTGTACCGAAAATTCTATATTTTCACAAGTGCATTTCACAACTAGCATCATGTTTATACTACCAAACAGCAATGTTCTTGTTTGCTGATGTAATGCATTGTCATTGCTGATGAACTTTGGGCCATATTTGGTTATATAGTGTGGCCAGTTTATACATAAGAGATTGTTGAAATTACAGCACACTAATACAATATGTAAGCAGGAATTAAGAGAGAGTGAAACACTATTAGTAGGAGAAACAGTTTGAATGAAAAAGGAAATGCTCATATATTAACAAGCATAATAGAGAGCAGAGGAATGATAGATGCCAATTCAATTGTGCAGTGCCTTTTCAAGTACTTGTAGAAAAGTCATGAAGGCTGAAACTATCTGTAAGATAATGGTTGAAAGGAGTCAGTGAGGAATCATTAGCCAGCTACATTTCCCTATGTACAGCTTCAAGAATTTTTAGGGAAGTCCATGGTAAAATGCCCCACTGTCCCAAAAAACTTGTCTATAGGACATTTTGCCATAGCATAATAAGATTGAATTGATTTGAGATTTGTACAGAGTTAGTAGCTATGTGGGCAAAAAGTAACAGCTTGAGAAGAAAATAATACTTATTTTTAGAGGGTTAAGAAAGCAATTGGTGTTATGTGTGCTGGTGCTAGCAAAGACTAGTTGGAGCATCTCAATCTGATCCTGTCTGGTGATGACCATACAGGTATCCCTTGATATATGCGATTAATTAATCATCGATGGACACCACATATAGCAAAACCGCATTATTCAATGTTAAGAATTAATTGGAATAATTATAATGAATCCTGCAAAATATAAAAATGTAAACATTTATTTTTTAAGGTGACATGTATTTATATATTTTATTTATACATATTTGTTACATTAAAACTTATCTAAATACTTATTTTTTATAAAAAAAACACTGTTCAATTTACATTATCTAACGTAAATTGAACAGTGGCAGCTTTTTTTTTTCTCCTTCATGATTTTGCGATAACAATCAATTTGTTTATCTAAACTGTGACTAACATTCATGCTTCTCTCTACATTTGGATCTATCTCTAGTATAAGTTCTTTTGCCTTCTCAATTGTCCTAAACAATTCTTCAAGTTCTTTGATAGTGATTTCTTTAGATACATCTTCCATTTCTTCACTTTCCTTTTCTTATGCCTGTTGATGTTTGATTCCAAGAAGATCTTAGGTCTTTCGAATGCGATTCCAATAATTCCCGAATATTTTCTGAATCGACATTCTCAAAGCCAAGAGCACTTCCAATCAAAACAATATTATCGATAACTTCACTGACGGTATTAATAGAACTATCAAAATTATTTGCAGATTCAGGCAAAAGATTCTTCCAGACTGCTCTCATACAGTTGGCTGTCACTTCTTCCCAAGACTCGTGAATGTTTATAACTGCTTGTTTAATATTGTATTTTTTTCAAAATTCCTCTAGAGTGATTGGATCATCTCCAGTTGTAGCTTGAATTGCCTGGGCAAAAGTTCTTGTAATATAGTAAGCCTTAAATGCAGAAATGACTCCCTGGTCTCCATAGGCTGTATCAAAGATGTCGTATTCAGTGGTAAAAATACAACCTGCACATTACTATTTAAATCATTAAGTGAGGCGGGATGTCCAGGGGCATTATCCAATACTAAAAGAACTTTGAAAGCTAAATTATTTTCATTCCGGTATTTTTCAACTGCGGAACAAAAATGCGAAGTGAACCATTCTTCAAACAACTGTTTGGTAAGCCATGTCTTTTTATTTGATTCCCATATTACTGGAAGGGATTGTTTGTTACAGCCTTTAAAAGCCCTTGTGTTCATTGTTCGATAATTAGCATTGGCTTTAATTTGAAATCACTTTCGGCATTACCTCAAAGTAAAAGTGTTAAGCAATCTTTGGATGCTTTATAACCAGATGTGGTTTGTTCTTTTGCTAAAAATGTTTTTGTTGGCATTTTCTTCCAAAACAAGCCAGTTTCATCTACGTTGAATATTTGATGAACGTCGTACCCATTTTCTTTGATTATTTTCTTTAATTCAGCTGGATATCTGGCTGCAACATCTTTATCAGCACTTGCTGCTTCACCTGTTAATTTTACATTTTTCATTCCAGATCGAGATTTGAAATTTTCTAACCAGCCTTTGCATGCAGAAAATGTCGCAGTCACATCTTGATATTTGTTTTCTTTAGTGTAGAAAAAAGGCTTAAAGCCTTGAGCCTAAGATTATTGCTGTCGATGGGAATACGCTTCTGATTACAATCTTCTAGCTAAAGAAATAGTAAATCTTCCATTTTGATCATTAATGGACTTCTATTCCTAGTACACTGCGTACTCAAAGATGCAGATGCCATTTTTCCTTGTTCGCGGTACTCTGTCACTTTATTTAAAATGGCTCGTGTAGTTGATTCACCAAAGCCTAGAGCTCTTCTGATGTTTGCTTTGCTTTCTCCATTATCAAACCTTTTAATAATGTCAATTTTAGTATCCAAGGTAATTAGTTTTCGTGTATTACTCTTTTTCGAGGCCATGGTTATGAAAGGTAATGCTTTACATAATTTGAAAATTACGTGGTATGCGGATAGGCCGTAAGCATACACTGTAATACACACACACACTGCTGATAAATTGAAGCACTGAGACTGAGGCCGAGAGTGAGTTACTAGCGTTGGAGCACGACTCGTACCACGTGATCTAATTGGTTTCATTGACCAAGTCCAACGCTTCGCTTATTTTCGAACTTTTTGGGCCGCACTAATCACATTTGTTACTGCATATATCAAGTTTATGGTCACAATAATTTTTTGTGCTAATCAAAGCTGCATATATCAAGGTATACCTGTATTATGAAGAACAAGGGAAGATTTTGATCCTTTCTGTATTGAAAAAAAAAAAAAAATCATGCCCATGTTTTGGTAATGTTCAAAAAACTACTAAGTTATTCTCGTCCCCCAATCCCAATTAAAGAATAGCATGAATGTCATCATCAAATTCTTGCCATGTACCCTCAAGGGTGTACAGCAGTTTCTCAACGTTTCTTGGATCTTGCCTCACCTCAATGTCTCAAAGATCTTGATTCCCCACCTCAACATCTCAAAGATTATGATGCTCCCCTCTAGCATAATAGTCAGCGAAGTTCTGAAAAAGTATAATATAAATATGTACATGTACAATTTCTAATTGCCCTCCTGTGGGGCGTATGTCCCACATTGAGAAACACTGGTGTACAGGATATGATAGTACTATGTGAAAAATTTACTTCATTACTAACTTACTATCCACAATTTTCCCCCAAATCAGTCTGTTACCTGTCAAGACTCCAACATTATCAGATCTTATATTTCTATCTTCTAAGCCACTTTTTACCGTATCAATCCACCTATATCTTCACCTTCCTCTGGGTCTTTTTCCTGCCAACCTGGCAGAGAACACGTGTTTTGCTAATCTTTCCTCGCCCATTCTGTTTAAGTGACCATACAACCTGAGATTAGCTCTGCTAACACATTCTGGATGCTGACAATCTCAGGTTCTTTCCTAATATCCTCATTTTTAATATGATATTGCCATTGATGCCATCTGTTCATATCCCTAATCTTTATCAGGACTCTCATATCTGCGGTCTCTAGTCTTTGGACAAGTATTTTACTTCTGACCCAGCTCTCAGATCCATAAGTTAAAATTGGTTTAAACACTATCTTGTATACAGCTAATTTAGTGTTTTGACTAATTTCTCTCTTATTCCATATAAATTTATTCAGTTAACTTCTTACCATATCAGCTTTGTTGATTCTATTATCTATTTCCATATTTAATTTACCATCTTCACTAAAAATTGTACCTAAGTAGCTGAATTGTTTTACTTGTTCTGTAGGTTCTCCATTCACAATGCAGTTGATATTTTCATTGTCTTTGTCTTGTTATTGCTGACCTTCATACCATATCTATTACAACACTTATTCAGTTCAGTCAGGGAATCTTGCAGACTTGCAGCGGATTTATTTAGAAGTATAACATAGTCACATAAAGCAAAGAGCTGACATTAATATCTCCAATTTTGATATCAGGTTTAATGCCACTTTTCTTCGTAATGTGATCTATATGGATCACATTACGAAGGATTAACATCAAACCATCTTCCTGTACTTCAAATCTAACTGCTGACTTACAACTCAAATAAAGACCAAGTATTGCTTGATATAATGCTCCACTGACACCATATAACTGTAACGTTTTGAAAGCTTCTCTCTTGGCACCTTGTTATATGTCTTTTCCAGATCTATAAAACTTAAATACAGATTTTTGTTATATTTCCATGATTTCTCAACTATTTGTCGTAAAGTGAAAATCTGATCCTTACAGCCTTTATTTGGCCTAAATTCAGCTTGTTCTTCACCAAGTTTTTCTTCCACAATTCTTCTCAACCGTTTCTCAAGTATAAACCTTACCAGGAACACTCAGTAGAGAAATATCTTTGTAATTCTCACATTCAGTTTTATTTCCCTTTTTATATATGGGTACTATGAGAGCTCTACTCCAATCATCCAGAATTTGTCCCTTCGAGGCCTTCTGAACCATGCAGTGCAGCCACTGTAAGATTTTTATACCTCCATACTTGAGCATTTCTGGTCAAATATCATCTACTCCTGCTGCCTTTCTACATTTCAGGCCTTTGGCTTTTTCTTCAAGTATGGATATATATTCCTGACTGCATCCCTGTTGAGTGTTTTTTTACCACTGTGGGATCATTGCTTGTTTCATTTAACAATTTTCATACTTCAAGGATATTTTTTCTCCAGTTTTCATTTCACCTTGCTGTAAAAGCAAGGTGAAATGAAATCTTTCCTCCATTTCTGAGCTTCTTCAACAACCTCCAGAATATCTTGCCACCTTCATGATATTTATTTTCTATGCTCTTACCAACTTCTTCCCATGACTTTTGTTTAGCTAGTTTTACACAGTGTTTAGCTTTCTTACATTTGTCTCTGTATTCTCTAAGAGCACAAGCTGATTTATTTGCTAGGAACATTTGATATGTTTTCTTCTTTTCCTTCACTGCCTCTTTAACTTCCTGTGTCCACCATGGAGTTCTGATTTTTCTATCCTTGCAGACAACCTCACCACATGCCTCTGGCTGAATCAGCCAATGTTCTCTTCAGGGCTTGGCCAGTGAATCTCCAAGGTTTGGTTCCTGTTCTCAAACTCTTTCATTTTTTCTTCAATAATGTTTGTGTATTTTAGTCTACAGTTTACATCTGAGAGCTGCTCAACTTTTAGTTTCTTTAAAACTTTTTTACATTTTCTTTTTTTCAGTATGAAATTCAATTTTATCCTGCTCAAGACTAAATGGTGATCATTTCCTTTTCTTATTCCTTGCCTCTTCTCTCCATGTGAATTTGTGCACATTTTTATGTTGGAACATTCCGTTAGTAATAACCAGACCATGTCCTGAGCAGAAATCCAACAGGTATTTGCCATTATTATTTGCTTTGCTCTTTTCTCCAAATTTTCCCCAAATATTTTTGAATGTGTGACAATCACTTCCTACTCTGCTATATAGATATATATCTGCTATATCGTCGCTTGGTGTCGCACGGATTAGATCGTCGGCTTGTCGTGAGCTCCTGGAAAGATCAGTATTATTTTGTGTTAACATTAGATATTTTACCAGAATTTTAAGTAGTATTGTTTGCTTTTTGATTCTTGGTGTGTCTGTGCAATTTTTGCGTGTTTTCTGTTATTTTAATTATTATTTTTAAGAAAAGATAGCGTACACATGGCACCGATAAAGAAAAAAATGGCGGCCAGGTCGCCATGCTTGCTTAAGAGTTTTGATGTAAAAGAATTTATGCAATGTGCTGTCTGTGAGATGTATGCCTTGCGAAGAGCGGTAGGAGTCTGGTTAGAAAGTGATAGTGGAGTTAATATGTGTAGAAAGTGTAAAGAGAATGAAGACTTCAAGCGTGTTTCGTGTATCGAGACTGATATCGTTAACGGTAGTCAGAATGTAGAAAATGGCGGTGTACTAGAGAATTGCGTGGTAGTGCCAGATATGTGTGAGAGCGTCGCTGAAAGTGTAAATGAAGGTAGAAACACCGAAGGAATGGATGATTTGATCGATAATGAAAATGGTGAGATAATTGCGAGTAGCGAAATTGCCCGTTTACATGGCGCGATACACAGAGCCAAACGACAACTGGAGCGTATGCAAAAATGTGTGTTGAACGTACCGACAAATAACCGGCGGAAGTCTGTGACGGCAAAAAATAGAATGTACGTAAACGTCAATAAAATGAAGGAGCGAGTGCTGTATGGGGATTCGCTATTAAGAGGCGTAATAATTGAGAGTTTAACGAAGTCGTACCAGCCGGGTGCGAACATAAAGGACATCAGCGAATCTATTCGACTGCAAAAACAGAGGGTGAAAGAGATGATAATAGTGGCAGGAACGAATGATTTGAAAGAGGACAAAATGGAAATGATAGAGGATGTGAGGGAGTTGTTTGAGGTAGCAAAAGAGAAGAGTGAGAGAGTTAGGATGGTGAGTATCTTACCGCGGTATGACAGCGAAGTGTTTAGAAGGAGGGCCATAATTGCCAATGACTTTATGCGTGGGTTATGCATGGAGAGTGGTGTGGAATTTGTGGATGTGTGGAATGAGTTCGATGGGCGAAAGGACTTATATAAGATGGATGGGTTACATTTGAATGGAGTTGGTGTACGGAGACTTGAAAGAGTGTTGATGAATGATGTGGAAGTGGATGTACAGACTCAGGGAAACTAGATTTATTAAGAGGGGGGGGAGTAGATATGCAGACTTTAGGGGGGGCAGTTAAGTGTATGAATGAGTATATTACGCCCGGGCGAGTACGACGGACAACAAATCAGAATGGGATAATTAGTATAAGGAATCAAAGTAGGGATGGGACAAATGGGCTTCTGCGATTCATGTACACTAATGCCAGGAGTATTAGGAACAAGAAGGAAGAGTTTTTGGCCATGGTTGGCACTTCCAGGCCACAGGTTGTCGGTATTAGTGAAACATGGCTGACAGAAGATGATAAAGCTAGTGGGATTGAATGCGATGGGTATAGCGTGTTCAGGAGTGACAGGGTGAATAAAAAGGGGGGAGGAGTGTTATTGATGATAGCTGATGAGCTTCAGCCAAGGAGTATAGAAGTTGAACTGCAGGATGGGGAAAAAAGCACATTTGAGGCTGTTTGGTGTGAGATACAATCTAGCAGAACAAAATATACAATTGGGTGCTGCTATAGACCGGGTGATGGAGTGGATGGTGGGAATAGTATGCATAAGCAAATAGAAGAAATGAATGGAAGGAGGGTAATTATTATGGGTGATTTCAATTATGGTAACATTGACTGGAAAGAGGAGAGGGCACATGGGAGGAAGGAATTGGATTTTATGCAGTTATTAAGGGACAACTATCTACGGCAACATGTATTGGAAAATACCAGGGGGCAGAGAGTGCTGGACCTAGTAATTGCAACTGAGAATGTAGCTGTAACGAACATGACCATGTTGCCACCAATTGGTGAGAGTGACCATAAGGTCATGACTTGGGAGGTGGCTAAAGGAGTCGAATTTACAATTAAGACAGGGTATATGTGGAATTACCGGGCTGGTAAGTATGACAAGCTTAGGTGTGTGCTTGGCTCAATGCCATGGCATGTAAAACTGCAAGGGCTGGATGTTGATGGTGCATGGGAGGTGGTTAAGAACTGTTTGCAGGAGGCAATGGTTGACTGTATACCAAGAGTCCGAATAATAAATCAGGTAGGGGTTAAATGGATGAATAACACTATTAAGCTTGAGCTGCAAAAAAAGAAACAATTGTGGAGGGAATTTAAGGAGAAGGGTGACCATCAGGTGCATGAACAGTATAAAGCTCAGGCCAGGATGGTAACAAGGGTGGTAAGAAAAGCAAAAGCAGATTACGAAAGGAAATTGGCCATGCAGGCTAAAGAGAATCCCAAACAGTTTTTTCAATATGTTGCAAGTAAAAGGAAAAATGCTCATGGTAGAATGATCTTAAAAAATGCTGAGGGTAGGGAGGTAACTGAATCAGTCGATGTTGTGGAATTACTGAGCGAGCACTTTGCAAGAGTATATCATCCAGGTGGTGGCTTTGCGGAAATGGAGGAACCAACAGCTTATACTGGAATTGTGATGAATGAGGTAGAGGTAACTAGTCTATTACAGAACCTCAATGTCAATACATCTGTGGGATTGGATGGTATACCAGCTCGTGTCGTACGTGAAGCGGCCAAAGAATTGTCAGTGCCCTTGACCATTATGTTTAATTTGAGCCTCAGGACTGGGTCAGTCCCAAGGGGGTGGAAAGAGGGGAAAATAGTTCCACTGCACAAAGGTGGTTCCAAGGCTGCTGTTGAAAATTACCGGCCAATCAGCATAACAGGAATCATTATCAAGGTCTTAGAGAAAATAGTCAAGAGGAAAATACAAGATTGGATAGAAGAAAATGGGATACTGTATCGGGGACAGCATGGTTTTGTGAAGGGTAGGTCATGCCTCAGTAACTTGCTCACGTATTATAACACAGTGACGGCTGAACTGGATAAGGGTAATGGGTTTACAGTGATTCTGCTGGACCTTGCTAAGGCCTTTGACAGGATACCACATGGAATTCTAATCAGTAAATTGCAGCATATGGGAATGGACATAGGGTTGGTGAGATGGATAGGAGGGTGGTTGACGGAGAGATATCAGAGAGTGGTTTACTCAGGAGTAGAGTCCACTAGACGGCCTGTGACTAGTGGTGTACCACAAGGATCTGTTCTTGGACCACTGCTGTTTAATTTGTTCATAAATGATATAGGAAAGGATCTGAGAGGAACAGTTCATTTGTTTGCGGATGATGCGAAGTTGGGTAGGGCAATAGTGAATGCAGATGACGTCAAAATTTTGCAGGATGATTTGGATAGATTGGAGGTCTGGGCTAGGGAGAATGGATGTCAATTTAATGTGGCAAAATGTAAGGTTATGCATTTTGGGGTGAAAAGATGGGAGGCAGTTTACTGCATTGGTGGAACCGTGCTCCAGGAAATTGATGAGGCACGAGATTTAGGAGTGTTGGTGGATAAGGAATTGAAATTTAGGGGACACATTGCAAAAGTGGCCAAATCAGCTCATCAAATCACTTGGTTGCTGAAGAATACGTTGACAAGCAGAGACAAGCAGGTTATTGTTCCTCTGTATCGAGCCTTGATAAGACCTCATCTCGACTACTGTGCTCAGATTTGGTCACCTAGGTTTCTTCTTGATGGGGAGGAGGTGGAGAGGATCCAGAGGCGAGTGACCAAGATGATAGCAGGTCTGTGGAATGAACCGTATGAGAACAGGTTGAGGATTTGTGGGTTGCAAAAATTGGTTGATAGGCGGAGGAGGGGAGATATGATTGAGACATTCAAATTACTGAAGGGTTTCTATAAAATTAATTCAGAAGATATTTTTGAGAACAGGGCTGGTTGTGGGAGGACTAGGGGACATCCATGGAAACTGGGCAAAAGTGTGGTTAGTAAAGGTGTTAGAGCTGGGTTCTTTACTTTTAGAGTAGTGAATGAGTGGAATGCGCTCCCTGAGTCTGTGGTGGATGCTGTGACAGTGAATGAGTTTAAGGCGAGGTATGATAGATACTGTATGAATGTCGAATAGTTGTGATGAAAATGATTTGGGGCCTCCCTCGATGAGTCTAATGACTCCCTGGAGTTGCCCGTAATAATAATAATAATAATAGATCCCCAACGAGGTCTAACTTTTCCTTTTTCATTGTGTCAATTGCTAAAGCCTCAAAAAATCCTCCACTTCTACCTTAGTAGAACCTTCTGTCGGACCATAGGCACAAATAAGTCTCATTGTCCAGTTCTGCATTCTGATATTTGCTCACATCACTCTACTTAAGACTCCCTTCCATTTAAGAAGATTAGCCTCTTATTTAGTGTTGAATACCATGGCTACTACTTCTTTTCTTTGATTGTCATTGCCTGAATATAACATTTTGTATTTATTGCTCAGAAAGATCTCACCAGTTTTTGCCTTTTTTTTGTTTCAGTCATCCCTATTATGTCAATCTGGTTTGAATCTAATTCCTTTTTTCCATTTATCCATTTTTGTATAAACACCTGGTTTTTTTTTTTTTTTTTTTTTTTTTTTTTTTTAGTATGGATCTGGTTGTTCAGGTGATACTATAATAAGATCAGAACTACAGTTTTTTTTTTCCTGGTTTCTTCTGCAGCATTAGTACTAGCCTGCCAGAAGACTGTGATAGGTTCAGTTCTAATCACTGATCAGACAATCTTTTTTTGACTTTTTCCTAAGTTAGTCACTGTTTGCTGCAAGTATGTAGGATTTTTCCTCCCAGAAACTCAGAAAAGTTGATTGTAGAACTCATGCTGACAGTAATATACCAGTTGGGGTTTGGGAATATGAGATGGTAGAAATTGTGTCTGTACTCCTGCCCTGAAGTCTTGTAATTGTTGGTAATTCCAGAAACTATTTCAACAAAGTTAGCTAACCAAAAGCATTTTGCTCACTCTCTTTGGAAATGAGAGTTACTAGTACATTTATGTTATTTTTCCTAAAGACATGTTACTTAATAAGTAAATTAATGTTTCAATTTGTGATCTTGAAATCATAAATTATCATAATGAAAAAATTTACACCTCAGTTTTTGCTTGTATAGACTGCACAAAACCATTAGGTTTCCCTTGTCTGGTCTAGATTTTATAAAGCATAAATGTTCAAAAAAATTAGTTTCCAAGACTTATTATTTTATCAAAAGTACTTACTCCTTACTGCATCAATTTTTCTAATCTAGACTGTGCTTTTATATTGCCCTTTTTACTTCTAGTACTACCTGTTTTGGTAATCCCCAGTGGGTAGGAGGAAGGAACAATCCTTCCTAAGCAGTCAAATGTATTAATCATTTTGCCATTGTTGTTATAATGTAAAATAGTATTTCTCAATTTTTCTCGCAATAAGGACCTTTATTGTGTGAATTTCAGAGAGGAGAAAGAACTAATTACAGGAAAATTTCTAGATAGTTGCAATACTCATTATTAATGTAAACTGTACCACCAATTTGATGTCTATGTCATTCTTTATGTTACATATAACAATGTACTCTTATTAAGTGGATATGACAAGCCACTGTCATCTTACTTAAAATGATAGTAGACTTTAGTGAACTTATATTTACATAAAATCTTAATAAGAACTACAATGACTGAATTATACTTAGTTTCAATAATAATCATTCCTTTGTTTTAATGATATTAGGTGTTTTAGAATTAGTTCTGTTTTCTGAATATTGATATCTTTAATGCGCTAACAACTTTAATACAAAGGCTATATAGCTAGCTCCTAAGAAAGACCCTAAAGTTTCTAGTGAACACATCTTTCTTTTGAATACCAATTTCATCCATGTAATGATGTTATTAACAGTTACCAAACAAGCATTCACAAGCCTTACGGAGATGAATGTTGCTATTCTATCAGTGCAGAATTCAAAAGCAGAACAAAATTTTAAAATTTCTCCACATCAGTAAAACCACAATAGTAATTACTGGGTTGATTGATGAAGTAATATTGAATTCAGATTATAGGTAATCTATAATAGTCAGTGTGCCACAATCATTTCAGTAAAACAGTGTGTTTACCTGCCCTTTAATGTTTTTTGCTACAAGTAATTTTTTTTAATTATGTGCAACTCTAAAGATGATGTTATTAAAACAATCAAAATGGTTTATTATATCATTGCATTCATAAGATTTTTATATAATGATAAAATAACATTCAAAAGGTAGGAAGAAACGTGGAACCAGGCCAAAGAAATGCAGCTCTGTGCCCAGAAGGAGATCAAATGACTTTGTTGGAGGGGACAGTAGTAAGAAATAGCATAATTATATAAGTCTCTTTATTATAGTATTTTGTACTGGATCTTCTTTTCTTTGGGGAGGGGAATTAGAGGTGGGTATGAAACAATTTCATACCCCTAGATATTAATGAGGTAGAATGAATAACATTTCACTATGTTTTACAAGAAATGCTAAAGCAAGGATTTCCAGCTCTGGCTTGCTAATAATTTTTATCTACCTCTGAGGATATACTGAAAAATTGGTTTTGTTAAATTAGCAGAAGAGTAGTCATATCTGGTAGATAATGCCAATGTCTTACTCACCCATGTAGACTGCACAAGAAATAACACACAAAACTTGTCCTGCCTAGTTGGCCAAATAAATAGTGTACCTACTCTCTCACTAATAGGCATTGGATTCATATTTCAGACATGGTTGCTGGTGAATGTCTTTAGCCAGTAGATGAATTTTGTTGCCTGGTTTTATCCTGCTGGAAGCCTGAAGCGGCTTAAAAATTTGTTTGGTTTCTAGAGTAGAATATTCAGATTATCTAACTGTTATTCCCACCCATGGACACATTAATATTCTATAGATTTCCATTTAAAAAAATGTGTTGCTGTTAAGGCATATAATTGAGTTATTGTATAGAATAACTAGATAATCTATAGAATAATGATTCTATAGAGTTAACGTTTAGCTTATAATTTTCGTTTCTTTGCTTTCCTGATTGTACCCTGATGAAGCCGACAGCACAAGCCGGTGAAACTAGTTGGTAATTAAATTAGTTATTCACCTACACTTGACCAATATCTAAATAATAGTTAATTTTCATTAATCTTTGTGGTCAAGAATTAACAATTTCTAATGATTTGTTTTAGTTAGAGTATGAAATAAGAATTTTATTTCTAGGTAATTTATGAAATACCATGGTTTTAAGTTAAAGTACATAACAGTAAATACTGGTTAGCAACTGCAGTGTAGCACTGTTGGAACAACAGGAGGATATTGCACCCTTTGACTCAAAGTCCTGAGTTCAATTCTCATCATGATGCGAGGAATTTTTATATGGGCGTTTTCAGTTGAAGGCGAGATAGCCTCTTTCATCATATGGGGGGGGTAACATGGTTTTTTCACCTTGAAAAGCAGAACACATGCAATTTACAAACAAAATACTATCAGTGAATGGTTGATTGCATTGTGTGTGGACAGGGGATCAAGTAGAGAGTGGCAGGGGCACTTCGTGCATAGGCACTGCGGAACTGCAGCACCCCCAATTTTTCTCGATATATAAATGTATTTATTAATTTATTTATATTTGCTTGTAATATTTAATTTTATCATCAACAATCCTATAGAATTCTCTTATTTTGTATAAAAAAATAATAAAAATCCATCTTGTAGCACTTAGGAGGGCGAAGGATGCTAGCAGCACTGTGTTTACCACAGTGTCATATTGCTACGCACACAAGCATATGCACGTCATAGTGAAATGTGAGCTATTAGTGTAACAGCACTATCCGTCGTGCAGTTCCACTTGTTTATATGCAGTTTGCGCCGGTAGTAGTGTTCGTAGCACTTAATGTGTTTACTCAGTCTCTTTAAATATTTGGACATTACAATTAAAGACATAACATGTGTTATAGTTTTTATTTTAGAACGTTATTGGGGTTATGATAATGGATTTTATTTTTAAGTAATTTTGAATTATACTAAACTGTATAATTTTATCGATAATAAACAATATTTTTTCATGTTTAATTTTTTTTTAAATTTTTACCATAATTTTGATATTTTATCCAAACATATATACACTGCACTTACAGTGTGTATGTATATTTCGAAAGTTTCAGCACCCCCACAATTTCAAACCACAAGCAGCCACTGGACAGTGGGTGATGGAGTGGAATGACATTGAGTTCTTGGATTCCTTGGAGGTATCACATAATAATAATGGTCCATTATATTTTTCAAATAAAGAATATTATTTTCACTGTCTTAAAATTATAAGTAAAGTGAATAAATGAAGAATGTAATAGTAAAAATAATGTGTTAATGTAAATAGTGTGAAAATAGGCATTTATTTATTTGCACATGTTGAACTATAATGTCATTTCAAATTGCGCAAAACATTTCACATATAATTGGTTTGTATAGTGACGTCTCTGCTTACATACACATTTCACTGTACCAGTTGTGTTATCATTGGCAGCACTTCTAAAGGAGAAATAAGTTGTGTTTTTTTTTTTTTTTCATCACAAATA
Source organism: Typopeltis vanoorti (assembly GCF_054136105.1). Lineage (NCBI taxonomy): Eukaryota > Metazoa > Arthropoda > Arachnida > Uropygi > Thelyphonidae > Typopeltis > Typopeltis vanoorti. The sequence goes on along the minus strand of NC_143573.1, from coordinate 73,999,026 downwards.
TCGAACTGTGAACTTGAGCATAATTGTTTTATAATTCTATTCCTGGTGCCTAGTTATAAAAACCATCCTGTCTTTTTTTTTTTGTTATTCCCAAGTATAATAGCTAATACGGAGCAAACATCACCTTTTCCATGGTCTACTTCAGGAATGTTAATATGCACAGTAGAATCAATATAAGTTTTAAGATATCTAGTGTTGAAAGTGAACTTGAACCCTCTTTGGCCTGTTCTCATTCTTTTAAAATAGTTTCTTCTTTCATTGCACAAAATACATTATCTGTTTGAGCCAAACATGTCAGATTCATTATCTACATGCAATTTACGAATTACTTGCACTAGACATTTGCACTCATTGCAGATGTATGCTGGCATTCATTATTTTAAACATACTACACATTTCGTTTTGTTAGTACTTTCATCAGTTTCCATTTCTACATTTACATTTTTATTTCTATCTGCTGTAGAAATTTCAAATTTTTCTTCTTGGGGATTTTTAAATTGGAAAAATTATTTTTAATAGGAATGCTTTCCAAGCTTTGTTTAAATCTTTATCTTTTATACTCCCAATATATCTTAAGGTAATACTGAAATAGATAAACCTGCCTTTGGTGCAGCACCAAACATTGCTTCATATGGAGTCCTTTTAATACCTGAGTGATATGATTATTTATATATTTATTTTATTTATTTATTGGCTCATAAATTAGATGAATGACAATACTCTAGTCCACTTACTTGTGGTATTATTCTTCATCCATGGTTTTATTATATTTTCAGTATCTTGATTTGCTCTTTTCACACCATCCTAACTTTGATTGTGCCTTGGTTTGTCATGTATACATGAAAACCTGACCATATATTTTTCCAAGTGTCTATTACTCAACAGGGCTCAACTATCATATCAGTGACAGTGATTCAAATGTGGCAAGAAACTGTTTAACTAGCCTTTCAGAGCTTGACACATCCACGATTGTTAGTTTATATCCAAGAGTAAATTTTGGTTATTACTCTATATACTATACTTACTGCACTGTATATATTTATATCATAATCATCATCAGTTTCCTGATATAGCCTCAAGGGTTGTTCAGGCTACCATGACAGTACTACATGATTAAGTTTACATTATTATTTGTTTGCTGATGATGCAAAATTAGTTAGAGTAAGATAATCAAGACGATGTGGAGAGGTTGTAGGATGATTTAAATAGGCTGTCAGTATGGGCAAAAGATAATGGGTGTCAGTTTAATGTAGAGACATGTAAAGTTATGTATTTTGGGATATACAAGCCATGTATCACATTGATGGCAGTGTACTCCAGGAGATAGATGAGTTAGAGATTTAGGGGTGGTGGTAGACAGAGAGTTAAAGTTTAGAGAACATATTGCTAAGGTAGCCCATAAGATTACTTGGCCATTAAAGAACACATTAACAAGAAGAGATAAGGAAATTGTTATTCCTCTTTATAAGGCCTTGATATGCCAGCATCTGGATTGCTGTGCTCAAGTCTGGTCTCCTCAGTGAGAGGATTCAGAAGCAAGTGACCAACAAGTTGCTTAAAGGGTTTTATAGGATAGATGCAGGAGAAATGTTTCAGCATTTGGCTAGAGGGACCAGAACAAGGGGTCATCCCTGGAAGTTGAATAAAGGTATGGTTAATAGGGGTGTGAGGACTAGATTTTTTGCTTGGAGAGTTGTGAATGAGTGGAATGGGTTGCCAGAATCAGTTGCGAGTACTTTGTCTGTTAATGGGTTCGAGGAGAGGTATGATAGATTATGTGGATAGATTGGGTCTCCCAAAATGAGTCTTTGGACTCCATGGAGGCACCCATATAATAATAATAATAATATTAATTAACCTCCTATCCACAATTTTCCTCCAAATCAGTTTATTACTTGTCAGCACTTCAATATTGTCGTACTTAACATTTCATGCTTCTAAGGTACTTTCAATCCACCTAGACCTTGTCTTCTCTGGGTCTCTTTCCAGCCGAAGACGTCTGTTTTGCTAACGTTTCCTCACTCATTCTATATAAGTTGCGATATCACCTTAGATTAGCTCTGCTTACACATTCTTGAATGCTCGCAATATCTAGTTCCTTTCTAATATCTTAATTTTTAATGTGATTCTGCAATTAATGCCATCTGTTCACTCCCCTATTTTCTTTTTTTTTTTTTTTTTTTTTTTTTTTTTTAACCAGAAACCTCATATCTGTGGTCTCTAGTGAGTGCTTTATTTCTAATCCAACTCTGAGATCCATAACTTAAAACTGGTTCACCACTGTTTTGTATACTGCCAGTTTGGTATTTTGGTTAATTTCGCTCTTATTTCATATAAATTTATTCAGCTGGATAGCCACCATACCATATTGTCTATTTCCAGATATGACTTGCCATCTTCACGAAAATCTGTGCCTATGTGCCTAAATAGCTGAAATATTTTACTAGTTCTGTAGGCTCTCCATTCAGAATGCAGTTGATGTATTTAATGTTTCTGCTTATTTTCAAAGTTTTGGTCTTTTTATTGCTGCTTTTCTTGCCAAATTTGTTACTGCTGCTATTCAATTTAGTTGGAGAATCCTGGACACTTGTATTAGATGTGTACAATATCAACATAAATTAAAAGCTAAGTTTGACATTTCCAATTCTAATATCTGGTGTAGTGGCACTTTCTGTCATAATACAATCCATATAGTTTATGTTAAAAAAGTGGACATAATGTGCATCCTTGTCTCTTAATTTGCATCCTTACTCTTAATTTTACATCAAACCATCTTCCTGTATTTCCTTCAATTCTACAACATAAATATAGACTATGTATTGCTCTGCATAATGTTCCATTTACCCCATATAATTATAGTGTTTTGAAAAGCTTTTCTCTGGGCACCTTGTCATATTCTCATGATTTCACTATTTGTCTTAAAGTGAAAACTTCTATTTGGCCTCCCAGCTTGTTCTTCTCCAAGTTTCTGTTCCACAATCTTTCTCAACATCTTTTCAGGTGTGCCGGTATAAATGTTACCTGGAACACTTAGTAGAGAAATTCCTTTGTAATTCTTACATTATTTTATTCCCTTTTTTATAGATGGGAACTATTAAAGCTCTACTCCAGTCATCTATAATTCGCCCTTCTGACCAGGTTGCTGCTTTTCTTGCCAAATTTGCATAATTCAGCCCTCTGAATTATGCAGTGTAGCCTGACTTTTATACCTCCATACTTAAGCATTTCTGGTCAAATACCATCTACTCCAGCTGCTTTTCCTCATTTCAAGTTTTTGATGGCTTTTTCTATCTCAAGTATTGATATATATATACTCCTCTTTGCATTCCTCTTTAAAAAAAGGTTCTGTCACAAATATGTTTTATATGTTTTTTGTGTATGTATATATATGTATATGCAGTGGTGTAGCTAGAGCTTTGGCCGCCCGGGGTGGTCCCTGAGTTTGTCGCCCCTCTCAGTACACACCAAAAATACTACAAAAAGTCAAAACGACGTATAGGGAAATAAATTAAAACACTGTTTATTTTTGAAGTAAAGCTTTAATTTCAACATTCTAAAATGTTATTTTTCTTGCTTTTCTGTTAGCAAAATCATCGATTACATTGGCGAAGTCTATTTCATAATAATGTAGGTAATTCTTAATCAATTTTATTTAGAAAAACTCCTCTCACAACTAGCAACACTTACAGCAATTGTGAGGAAAATTTGCAGTAGTATTACAATATTTGGAAATGAGTTCTCGAGACTGAATTTTAGAATAAACTGCAAAAGTTCAAAAAGGCTCAAAGTGTCACTCGGGGTGGACCGCCCCTCCCTAGCCATGCCTCTGTGTGTGTGTGTGTATATATATATATATATATAGCAAACACTGACGTACAGAATGATAAAAGGTTTATAAAATCAAACCATCTAAGATATGAGTACATAAAATGTATTCTAATATTTATAAGCCAAAGAAGATTAAACTTATTAATCAAATCTCTATTTATGTAAACAAATATTTTATTTCCTTTGAAATGAGTAGGTTATTGTAAGTGTAGTAGATAGTAACTTGAAATACAGGTAGCTGAATACTTTGAACTAGCTTTTATTAATTTTATGTTATTCCTTCGAATAGGAAACTGTATTTTTGAATATAATGACAGAGGAAATTGATTCAAACTCCTGCACTATTTTGTAACTTCCTACATTGGTATTCCATATTGAATTCTTGTTTTTACAATCAAGAAGAATTGCACATGCACAGAAATTAAATTTGTAGTCTGATGATTAACATCTTTACTTGATAACATTTAAAACGTTTGAGGGAAGCCAAAAACTGAAGATATTACAAAAAAGAGGAAGAGGGCAGACTAGTCCATTGAGTTTTTTTTGAAACTCCTAAAATAAGGCAGGTGAGAAGTTTTATTTAAATGTCTTTTTTTTTTTTTTATAATTTTTAGAAAATGGAGGAGAGATTATGGAAATCTGATATACATAAGATTGTTGTCTTATAAGAAGCATTCTCTATGAGGAACTTTGATAAGTTAAATGGTATGATTTTTTAAAAAAATAAATAAATAATCACAAAATTTTATTGAAATTTTGCAAGGCATCCTTAGCAGATTTAAAAAACTTCTGTCCATTTCCTCATAGAAAATTTTCAGCTTCAAGGAAAATGAATCCAGCTGTAGAGGAAAATAATATCCCCATTAAACTTACTAAAGGGGGGGGGGGGTTACATTGTTTAAATTGAGTGAAAGCTTTCTTTCTGTGTATTTATTTTTTCCCAGCTTCTTCAGGTGTTTGCTACTTGCTCTTAAATATAACACCTACCACCAGAACATGAGTGAAAGGAATCTAGGACAGATGACCTATTTCTGTGTCAGCCCAGTGTTTCATCAGTCTGATGTTTCTTTGACCCTTTGGTTTGGTTCATCATTTTCCTGGATATTCTATCATATGTCTTAAGCTTGCCAAGAAATTATATTCTTGCTTCATCCTTCATCACTTCATCCAAGTGCAAACAAACAAAGCTTGTGCGTGAAGTACCTTCATGACTAGGCTACTTGTATATAGAGGCTGATGACTTCACATTATTTGCCTTAATATCTCACAGTGCAAAGTATGCATCCTTTTAGGTGTGCATAATGCTATGCATTATGGAAAGGATCACCACCGAGACTGGTTTTGATCTTTATTGAGGTCAAAACCAGTCTCGGTTTGTCCCCTGCACTTTACTGTTAAAGTGCAGGGGAATACCTCATCAAAATCTCATTGGTAGGTCTACTCAGTGATGGGCAAAAACTTACCACCAAGCAGAACCACTCTACTTCCCAGAATCAAACTCCAAGATGAACATTATTGTCATCAGTGGGATGACACTGATGGCAATAAACTCAGAAGAGATACCAAGGTTCAAATAATGCAGAAGTCATGTATTGCCTATATACAAATAACAGTTATTATCCAAATGTAGGCAAGACTTTTTAAGTGAAGTATCTTCGTGACTAGGCTACTTATATATAAAAGCTGAACTTTTTACATCTGTCCCTAATCCAGAGAATTTTAATAATAAAGTGATATATGTTTCTGTTACTTGTATGTGGGAAATATATGATTCCTGCATTAATTCAACCTTGGCATCTCTCTTGGTGTGGCACTCACTGATGAGACCTCAATAAAAGTTGAAGCTGGTCTGGGTAGTTATGTTCCATAATGCATAATGTTATACACACCTAAAAGGATGTGTGCTTTGCATTAAGTCATCAGCTCTATATACAAGTAGCCTAGTCGTGAAGATGCTTCACATGCAAAGTTCGTTTGCCTACACTTGGATAATGGATAAAAGAATATAATTTCTTGACAAGTTTAATTTCATATGTATCCAAGTGAAAACAATTTCTACATCTATCTCTAATCCAGACAATTTTAATAATATGGTGATACAGTTTTTGCTACTTGTACATGAAAAAAATGAGTTCTGAGTAGCTCCCACTGATGGTGAGTTTGCTTCCTGGGGAGTGGAGCCACCACTGAGTTTCCTGCTCTGGAGTATTCAGGTCAGTAGTGGTCCTGTCAGGTCACTCAATGAAATTTAGAGTGATTTTGCAGATTACTCACAGTTTTTGTAGAGAAGTACCCCCCCCCCCCACCTTCCCACACACATACACCTTAACAGTACCTCAGTAAAAGTCAAAACCAATCCGGGTATAACCCTTTCCATAATGCATAGCATTATGCACACCCAAAAGGATGTGTGTTTTGCATTATGGGATCAGACCCTATATAGAAGTAGCCTAGTTGAGAAGGTACTTCACATACAAACTTTGCTTGCTTATGTTTGGATAAAGGATGAAACAAGAATATAATTTCTTGACAAATTTAATTTAATCTGTCATATGCCATTCATTCAAATGCTCTTTCCATTTGGTTTTTTTTTTTTTTTTTGCATTTTTCTGTTGTTTCCATTTTGGTGCAGTTCTTTCAAGTATATCTTCATTTCTGCTGCCGTGATTCTTTTCTTATCTCTTTCTGTCATTATCTATGCTTCACTGCCATATAATAATGCTGGTTTTGATAAAATATAATACATTGTTAGTCTGCTTCTTTTTTTTTTTTGGTGGCTATTGCTAGCTTTCATGTTTTATTATTCCATTTACTTTGGATAATTTGTTAATTTTGTTAGAAAAGTCTAAATTTTTAAAGTAATTTAAAATGATTCAGTTGTTCTACTATTTTAATTCTGATAGGCTTTTTTTTTCCTTTGAATGCCATTGTTTTTTAGTTTTTGCTTGAGAGATTGCTATATTCTCGTAGACAGGCTTACACATTGGTTATACATTACTAAATCATAAGGAATTGACAACGTAGATACGAATATAAATTAAATTACACTTTAATAAATATTTCCGATATTTTGGCAACGTCACGTTGCCGTCTTGAAAAGGAACTTACAAAAAAGGCATGTGCACGTAGGCACCACAACACAGTAACTGAGAATGAAGTGATGAAGCTATTGTTCTCCTAAAAGTCCTGATAGTGCCCTCTAGCGGGCAAAGTAGGTGTTTTTGGCCGTTGGGCTGAAGGTCTGCTGATGTAAGCCTCCCAAATTTGGGGCAGTCTCATACAACTAAATTTGTTGAGGTTTGGAGAGTTTGTAGGGCTGAGGCTGATTCCATAAATAGTCTTTCGAATTTGTATTTGCTGCGGTGTATTACTGTAGCTTTCTTCCATCGTATTCTGTGGCGTGTATCCAGAGCATGGTCTGCAAGACCAGAATGGCTGTACTTGTGAAAACGGATGTAGTCCTTGTGTTCAGAAATTCTGATATTCGCTGTCCTGCCTGTTTGGCCAAAGTAAGACAGTTTACAACTACAAGGGACCTGGTATACACCAGGTAGGTCTAAGGGAAGTGGTTGGTATTTAGTGGAGCAGATAAGGGATGCCAATTTCCCTGTGTGTGTGGGGGGGGTAGGTTTTAATATTTTTTGGATTTTTTTGGGGGGGGTAGCCATTGGCTGTGAAAGTGTTGAAGATGTGATTTAGTTAAGTGTTTAGGGCCATGTCGTTAGAACAGATTAGTTTAGCCCTGTTGTATAGTGTTTTCACCATTCCATAGTGTTGTGAGGGGAGGGGGGAAATTGTTGGTGAATGTACCTGCCTGTATGGGTGGGTTTTCTATAAACTGAGAAAACCAAGGTTCCATCAGGCTGGCGAGTGAGTGGTGTATCTAGGAAAGGGAGGCTGTTGTTTTCCTCTTTTTCCAGGGTGAACCTGATTCTGGGGTGTTGGTTATTTAAGTGTGTTGAGAAGGAGAGGAGTGTATCAGAGCCATGTGGCCAAATAGCGAACACATCATCAAAGTAGTGAAGCCATATGGTTGGTTTTTGTGGGGCAGAGGCTAAGGCTTTTTCTTCAAAGGTCTCCATAAAGAAATTGGCCAAGGGTGGGGAGAGTGGTGAACCCAATGCTGTCCCCTCTGTTTGTAGAATTTTCCCTGCCAAACGAAATAGCCTGAGTTCATTGTGAACTGAAATAGGGTTAAGATATCGGGAGAAAATTTAGCTTGGATTAGCTCTAAAGTTTCCTTCAGTGGGACATTTGTGAATAAGGAGGAGACGTCAAAGCTGACCATTATGTCAGTATGTTGGAGTATAAGGTTTTCTATGCTGGCTTTGAAGTGGGCTGAGTTTTTTTTATGTGTGATGGTGTGTTGCCAGTATAGTGTGTGAGCGCTTTGGCCAAATGTTTAGCTAATTTGTATGTGGAGGAATCAATGCCGACCACCACCACTAGTATTTTCACACAAACAATCACAAAAATCCATCCCCATGGCAGGATTCGAACCTGCAGTCTTTTGGCTGGAGAGTGGATATGCTAACCACTCAGCCAACCAGGCTACCATATACTGTGCAGACTTGCTTGCTCATTGTTGCAGCCAAAAAATGAAGTAGGCATGCAATAAGTTAGCTATTAGTTTTAAGAGAGTGCTGCAAAAATTTATACTTAGGAAGTTGTTTTTAAGACAATAGTATCAGTTTACCATAGTCACTGTTCCAGAAATCAGCCATTTCAGGGGGGGGGTAATCTAGAATTTAGATATTTGAAATTGGACAAACTTGCATTTTTAAATATTCAAAGTTAGCAGACAGGCATTACCAATTTTCTTTTTAATTAGGGGGAAAAAGATAAAACGTTAATTATTACACTGGTTTTACCAATAATTCATTGATATTGTGATTCAGAAAACTATATACACGTAAGTTTAATAAATATAATGTATTAAAATCCTCTGTTAATGTTCTCATAAAAAAAATTAGTAATGTGTAGGATCTAACCTGAGTTGAAACTAGTATGAGTATGTGAATACTAATAGAAATGCAAAATTCATTCTTTTCATTGTAGATTGTGCACTTAAAAGGACCTATGTATGGGATATTTCACACATTTGTTCAAGATGAAATTTTCTTTTATTCTTCTTTCTGGTAGTGTCTGTTCTTTTAACCTCTCCGTATATATAATTTAGCATACTCTTCTTGAACAATAGCTTATAGCTTTAATTTATATACATTTCATAGTGAAGAGAATTATCATTCAATAGTGAAATCTTTGATATGTGTATGACCAGCCTTTACAATTAGTGTATTTTGATATTCATGAAGAAATGTCTAATTCTATCTATTAAAATCATATGCACACATACACACAAAATTGATATGAATGTGAAACTATCACAGAAGATGAATTAGTATTTGGAAAATAGTAAAGAATAGAAACCAAACCAGGATCCTAAATAGCAAGTAATCGTACTAGAAAGATAATCGTACTAGAAAGATAAAAATCAAAGACTGACCAGCAGCTTTAGAGGAACATTTTTCTTGTAATTATATTTCTAATTTAGATATAACCAATTTAGAAATGTTGGATGATCTAGTCTCTAAAAGGGAACAGCAAATGCATTAACTTTATTGACAACGTTAATCAAACTGTTTGTAGGTATTTAATCAACCAAACATTTCTACTACATTAAACAGAATTTCTGATGTCTCCTACTACTGTTTACCTCAGCAACATATCATTGCTTACTCTGTCCACCATCTCATGTTTGCTTTATTTTTTCTGCATAATTAATTGTTAGATCTGAAACATAACTATAGCTCTGTTTAATTTTTGTTTCACTTCATTTTAGTGCAAATAATTGTTTAATAATTTTGCAGATGAAAAGGCAACAGAGGCATATTATAGTTAAATAACATAATTTTAATGAAGCCAACTTTTTAGCAATGTTATTTTACAATACTTAAGAGTTAACCATGGACTCTCATCATGTTAATCATTTTTATCTAATCTGAAGTTGTTGTGCACTTATTCTTTCACAAGCAAACAAATTTATTTGTACAGTTTTTATTATTTGTGAGAGATTCAATGATATTCAATTCCATATATTGTGTTGTATATAAAAATGTGATATATTTCATCATCAGGGAGTTTTATCACTGCTCACTAAATTGTCTAGCTAATGGTTGCATTTTGCATTCATATTCCACTGTATATTACTACAATAAGATAATGATCAGAAATGTGATAGTGTACATTTGTCTTTCTGTTGAGTCCACATGCTGATATTTATTCATGTTTTTTTCTGTAAACAGTTATAACTGTGTATTTGAAACAAAGTAAATGTAAGATGTGCATTTGCAAAATAGTTTTTTCATAGGAAAAAAAAAAAAAAATATATATATATATATATTCTCAGGGTAAAAGAACATTAAAAAGATTTATTCTCTTATCACAATATTTGTAATCTATGTCATTCCTATTGTTCTCATAGTTGCAGACATCAGAAAAGTCCATAAATTTAAATGAACTGATTGGTATTAATTTGCAGATGTATATCATGAGTTATGTATAACTGTTTGCTTTTTTTTCCAGTTTATTTTCAAAATAAATAAATAAATTTGTTCATTTGTAAAGCCCAAAATTTTAATGCTACTAAATCAGTTTGATTGTAAAATGTTTCTGTCCCTTATTTAAAAAAAAGAAAAAGAAAAATTCAATTAGGCTGACATAATGTTGTGTGCATGAAACAACTGGACGATTACTGTTTTGATGCAGAATTCCAAACAGACTCATATACAGTGATCTCTCTCAATTATACAACCTTCAATTATCTGACACCTGAATGGGCAAGTGTCAGATGATTTCTGGTACAAACCAAGTAATTATACCTTCACTTCAAGTAAATTATACCTTCACTTTTGAAGATTTAATTTACAGCAGAATGTTTGAAATTTTTAAAGGTTAAATGTAGACTGTACATTTTATAGCTAGAACCATGGTTAGGGTATATGCCCCTCCCTTGGCAAACACTATTTTGCTTCCCCTAAATTCAGTAAAATGTGTAATTAAACAAATTGTTTTTATGGTTGTGATACAATCTTGCTGCCCTCCAGATGTGCCACTCCTAAACGTTAGTTGCTTAGTGAGTTACAATGGCCCTGTTTATATCCCATCATCATTGTTGTTGAGTTGATTGGTTAATTATGGTCTCATCATCCTTAAATTTGAATTCAAACCACATTTTGGGTGGCTTAAGAGTCAAACCCAAATAACTGAGGAGACCTCCACATTGACTTTCAGGAATGCAGAAAACCAACTGGGACTTCTGACCTAATGTCCAATCCCCACCTTCACGTGGTGCACTCCATTAGTAGGTATTTAATGGGTACCGAACAAACAAGGATGGGCTGGTAATTTGGGATTTAGCCAACCAAAAACCGTACTCTCTATTGACTTAAACAACAAATGCATATGTAAAAATATATATATAGCTATATCAAGTCTAAATATTTTTACATAAGGCTTACCAAGGTCGAGCCCAGTAAGACCTGTAACTTGTAAATAGTTGTATGTAATATGTAAATAATCCCAATGGGAATTTGTATGTGCTCTATGTCAAATAAGGGAATATTCTAGAAGGTATAGTATTAAGGCAATATCTTGCCAATAGTAAAGCAGTATATTTTAAGAGCTTTGTAAAGAAGTCAAACTTTGTGCGTGTTCTACATGGGAAGCTCAAGGTCAGTTCTAGGTAGACCGACAAAAGCTTCAAACGAATGTCCGCTGCCAGAGCGAATAGGATTTAGGGAGTGTAGGAGAAAAACAAAGGAAGGATCAGTCAGAGAAAAGGATCAAGGGATTTCACCAAAATGTTCGGGGGTTCACATATCTCCGCACAAGGATTCGGAAGAGACCGAATAAAAGGCGTGGGCGAAAAGATCGCATGATCAGTTCGAGAAATTTTCGTCAAGGATCCAGAGGTTGTAATCGCGAAGTTGCCAGCGATCATCGATCAGATGTACGCCATCGGGAATGCGACTTTAAGGGAAAGTATGCCAGAGATCTGAAAGAAAGATGATGAGCCGATCCACCCGGCAAAACTGATAGTCGATGACGAATTGACGAGTCTTCGCCGGGAGCTGTTGTCAGAGGGAAGAAATTGCTCCGTTGATCCAATGCACATGCAAGCATTCCACAAGCCAATCATCTTTGCCCGAAGTGTGGCAGGACAGAGTATCCTAGAGACATCAGTAGACCTAACGCTGGCGTAAAGATGGATTGAAAAACCTGACATGGGAAAAAAAAGGGAAAAGAAGTCCAGCCAAGTACACAGCGGGTAGCAGCTATAAAAGTGAGTTGACCCGTTTGTTAAATTTTCTTGAGCTTTTAAGAGGAAGAACTTATTAATGGACTATAAGTAGAAGCTGATCTAAATAGGCAAATCTAACAGTTAAAGATTATAAAGTAACTAAGTGTCAGGAATTTGTAGGTTGAAATAAGTCATAGTGTAACTGTTTGCTGAATTGGTGAAACTTGCCTATAGAATATTCCCAGCATAGAAAGAAAAGAGCAATTGTGTGTAAAAGATATTGTTTATGTGTTCGATGAGTAAGAGTTAACATTTAAGTAAATAAGTACCATTGCTCAGTATAAGTGAATTATGTGATATGATTTGTGTGAGAAAATGCAGGAACTTAACTAGTCTATTTATGCAGATTTGAATTGTGATGTTTCCTTTTATTATTGAAAATGCAGTGTAAAAATATGTCTAAAATTTTGTTGTTTAAATATTAATAGAATGTTGCCTGATAATTTAATTCTTTGATGCACTGTTCAAAAAAAAAAAAAAAAAAAAAAAAAAAAACGCGCTTGTGACCTGGGAAGATAGATAATTAATACTAGAATTAGATAAAGGGATAGTCGTGACTGTATATAAGAGTAAGGAATGATATCTACCGAAAGTAGTAATATTTAATGCCATAAAAGGATTTCCTGAGGTGTAGTCACTAATTCAAATAAATATCTAGAGATCCTTGGTATAATAAAATAGGAATACTGGAGGTAAAGATAAGGAATAGGAGGATATAAGTTTAAAGTTAATAGAGTTGTATAAGGGAAAGAGATAAGTTAAAGAAGTGGGTAGTGACGATAAGAGATAAGATATATAAAATAGAAAAGAGATATAATAAGAATAAAATAAAGGATATCAAGATAGAGTAAAAACAAATTAGTTTACACATATGAGGGTACAACATGATGTGATTTCATGCTGGCTGGAGTGTCACCTAGTCAAACAAAGTCCCACTGTTTTTGTCAAGGAACCTGAGCAAGCAGTGAAAAGTCATCTACTGGGGGACAAACTCCAACTCAACAAACACTACATCAGAAGAACTGAAAATAGGAACCATCAATATAAGGAATATTAACAGAAAGAAAATCAAACTTGTAGAAAAATTGGAAAAGTACCATGTGGACATAATTGGCATTACTGAGATGAAGACAAAAACAAGTTAGATCTTATAAATAATAAGTATACAATGTTATTTTCAGGCAAAAATGATCAAAGAAAGGAAGGAGTAGTGATACCGTTCAACACCAAACATGAAGATAAACTTCTTGATTGGAAAGCAGTTTCAAGTAGAGTTACATGGTCAAACTTCAAAATGGAGAAATGGACAATGAAATTTATTTGTGCCTATGGTGCCACAGAAAGTTCTTCTAAGGAAGACTTGAAGAATTTGAACTATTGAAGAATTTTTTGATTCATTACAACAGACAACTGACATAAAGAAAATGTGAAAAGTGGTTCTTGGAGATCTAAACAGCAGAGTATTGTAACACAATGCTGTCTGCTGTGTTATTGTAATAAAGGGTGTTGTTTTCCTATACTTGTATTGTAATATCTTTATTCTCTTATATCTCTATTCTTTAGCTTTATCTTTATTCTATATTACTAATTAGCTGTGCGCACTTTCTCTCTCTCGTAACCTTTCTCATTTACTCTACTGCGTATTATGTTTATCCACCTTCTGTATTTATTAGTCGCATGCCTATGAACACGGAAAAATTTGTCAGACTATGCCATCAGTATATCAAATATTCGGCATAATACTCGATAAAACTTCCGGTAGATCTCTCTCTCTCTTACTAGCATAACTTCCTTCAACAAAGTTTGCATAAACAGTCGTGGTTCTTAAGTAATAAAACTGCGCTTTTAATTCCTTAGTTGTTTCCCGCTCACAAGTCCGATTTATTTAGGAACAGTGCAGTTGTAAAATAAAGGATCAGGCAGCACTCTTTTAACAAATAATTAAAACACATTTATTTACATTAATATGAAATATACATGAATCAAACGACAGGGAGATTGCTTTCTCTACCCATCTATAAAATCTTTAGCATAAAATTAGAACCCTTTCTCTTCAACACTAAATAATCTCTTTAACTCTAAAACTTATTTACTCTCTGCTTACAAATTCAACTTATTAAACTTCTAGGTTACTTGCAAAGAAGTTATTTTTACAAATTAGATGTCAACTTCTAACATGCCAATTGACTCTCTTATGGATACTTCTAATTACTATTAAACTAATTCTTAGCAGTCCATATACAACATATCTCCTAGATTATAAGAGAAAATATACAAAGAGAAGTAACTTGCAGAGGCTCTGTATCACGCATTCAGTCGAGAGTCTTTTACTAAAGTCTTTATGGCTTTTCTTTCATCTTGAGTTTCAGGCTTGCTTCAGGAGTATCTTGCTACAGCGGTATCACTTCGGGATATTAGCGGGCTTTTTGACTGCAATCTGTGGTACTCGAATTGCACATTTACAAGAGGTTTCAGCATACGGGTAAATTCTCCTCTGGATCTTTACTTCGGGAACTTCTGTTTCTAATTGCCGCCACCTCTGCTACTAATCGCCGATGACTGTAACTGTCTATGACTGATCTGGCTCTCTTTGGTAACAGTGCTTCGCCTTTTGCTCTCTCGGCACCTGGATCTCGGCTCTCCTCTTTAGTAACTGGGGTCTTGCCTCACCTCTTTTCTCTGCCACCACTGCTCTGGTTCGGACTCCGCTTATGGTCTGCAGTTCGCCTCCTCTCTACTGACAACTGGAAGCCCCTTGTGCTGGGCTCAGTCCCCTTTTATTTTGCGATCTCGGGTCCTTGCATTAAGGGTAGTAAACCCCGAAGAATTTGGCATAACTCTTTCATCTTCTTTTAAGTTCAACTGCTCTTTGTTCTCATCCATGCACCCTTTTGACCGTAAGTTGCCGGCCAGCGAAAAGTTGTTTGAACCTTTTAGACTGACTTTGGAGGTGTTTATGCGTAGAGCTTGTAAGCACTTTCTCATACGCACAAAAATCGTAAACAACCTTTCTTATGCCCTCATAGAGAGCTATTACACAACATTCCGGTAGCAAAACATTGCCTTTGTTTTTAACACTCTAAAATATTTCTTGTTAAAGGAGTATATACAGCTAATTTCCAAAGGGTTGTTTACAATAATATCTAGCACAAAATATACAGAGACAAACAAGGTTAATTTTACAATACTCTCATGGGTCTTGACCTCTGTAAAAAATCGATGTAAAGCGCTTTGGTATTTTTACGCTACATAGAGTTTTTACAGTATGAAATGAATCCCATCAGGCATATAGGAACATTTTGGGAAAATTTGGAGAAAAGGTCAAAGCTGATAATAAGTATTTACTGGACTTATGCTCAGGTTACGGACTAGTCATTACTAATACCATGTTTCAACATAAAGATGTGAACAAGTTCAAATTGAAAGAAGACACAAGAAAGAAATGCCTAGTTGACTACATCATTGTTAATAGTGATATCGTTATGCTGGTTCAGGATACAAGAGTACAGAAGATTTGAAATTGGAAGTGATCAATACTTGGTACTGAGCAGAATAAAAATGGATATCACATTGAAAAGAACTAAAAAAAAAAAGTTTTAATCAGAATTAAAGTTGAGAAGCTTTTATAGGTAATTTCAATACAAACATATTGAAGAGAAAAACATTGAAAACAAAAACAAACCTTGGAGTCTCACTGGCAAACTCTAAAGGAGACATTGATTCAGGCAGGTACGTGGTAAAGTTGTTTGCAAGGATAGAAAAATAAGAACATCATGCTGGACACGAGAAGTTAAAGATGCAGTCCTAGAAAAGAAGAAAGCATACCAAAAGTTCTTAGCAAATAAGTCAGCACATGCCTTAAAAGAATACAGACAAAGATGTAAGAGCTAAGCTATAGTTCAGCCACAGATGAGAGAACCCTCTACACTTCTACACATGACAGAAGGCGAATCCATTCGAATAATACTGTAATCAATTCGTTTCGTGGATAAGTGTTTACTACATGTGCACATTGGAAAATTAGCTTTTCTTTTATGAACATTCTAGTTTTTAAAGTGGAAACTATTTTGCTTGTATAACAGTTGAAAAATTGTACGTATAAAGCATGTGATTTCACATATTGTTGATGAATTCTTACATCCCTAATTCTTTTCTCCTCTTCAACATGAATTGACTCTTCTTGGCACTCTGCCAGCTACGGTTCTCTCAAATGTGGGCAGACTATGTATGTATGTGTAAAAGTAGCTAAGGAAAATAAATATGGCAAAATGTTCTAGAGCAGCGCTTCCCAAATGGTGGGTCATGATCCAGCACCAGGTCACGAAAGCTAAATGCCGGATAGCCAAAAAAAATAGAAAACCTAGGTGTTTCGTTTTGGGATTTTCTTTTTTTCATGAAACTCTAAAATACAAGAAAATAGTGTTTAATTGGGACTAATGAATAAATAATTTAATCAATAGAGACGAAAAACGTGCTCTGTCCGAGTCGCCATTTCACAGTCTCTTTGTTCGCGGTAAAGTAGCTCAACTAATGGCGAGACTGCGCAGCGGCAACGGCGCCACCAGCCGAATCATTTGGTGATTCGGCTGGTGGCGTGTAAAACTGACATTTGTTTTACTCGCCCACCACATACTCACTCTGCTTGTTCAGTTTGAGTTAAGCATCGAGAGAGAGCGTATTTTTTTGTATTTACTGATTATGTGTTCCTTGTCCAGTGAGCACAGGAGTGAGAAGTAGGTTAACCTACTTCTCACTCCTGTGCTCACACCCTCCTTATACAGTTTCCAGGAATGGCCTCTTGTTCTACTCCCTCACCAATTGTATGAACAATCTCCATATCAACCTGATAACACCCCTAACTTATATGTCTCAATTGTATTCCCTCCCCGTCCTTCTATTCACGAGGCTTTGCAATTTACATTCTTTCAATATGTCTTCATACTCCACATTCCAAAGACCACTGACCATGTTTGTGCATCTTCTCTGGATCCTTTTAAACACATCCTCGTCACCATGAAACCCCGGTAATATGCATTACTGTACTCTGTGTACAGTAATGCATATGAGGGCCTGATGAAGGTCTTATACAGTGGTATCATAACCTCTTTATTTCTGCATGTCAAGGTTCTACGCATCATTGCCATTATCCGATGTGACATCTTCACAACTTGTGCAATGTGGATCCTGAATTTCATTTCCTTGTCCACCACCACTTCCAGATCTCTCATCTCCTCTACTTTCTTTAAAGTTTCCCCACCAAGTGTATAATTTGCATTCCATTATTGCTTACCAAATTTCAAAACCTTACACTTTGCAACATGGAACTGAAAGTTCTGCTTACCTGCCCACTTATGCAATCTATTAAAGTCCTCTTGTAGACCACTTACATTTGCTTGACTCTGCATTGCTCTTCCCAATTTTCTCATCTGCAAAAAGCTACATATCACCAGTTAAACCCATCCCAATATCATTAATATACAAAATGAACAACAGTGGTGCCAAAACTGACACCTACAGCACACACACACACCACTAGTGACCTTCCTCTTTTGGAGACTGCATCCCCCCCCCCATATATAAGTTTCTGATACCCATCTGACAGCTAGTCACTGATCCAACTCAGATATCTTTTATCCAGTTCCATCCATTTCAACTTTTTTAACAGCTTGTCATGTGGCAGTCTATTAGAAGCTTTTTTGCAAAATCTAAGTGTACCGCTGTATATGCATTTCCCTTGTCCAAGACATTTGTCACCTTGCTATAGTACATAAGTAAGTTAGTAAAACATGATCTTCCTTTAACAAACCCATGCTGACAACCACAGAGAATGCTGATGTTATCAACCCATTTCTGTATCCTGGTTGTGATCAATCTCTCTAGGTACATTCACTACAACTCCAGATATAAAAATTGGCCTATAATTTTAGCCGCAGCCTTATCCCACCTTTATGCAGTGGAACAATTTTACCGTCTTTCTATTCCCTTGGAAACTGTGCTGTTGTAAGACTTATTAAACAGAAATGCCAATACCACTGTCAATTCCCTTAAGATGCATGGTGATATGTCATCAGATCCTCACAATTAAGCCATCTTCTCCTATGTCCTCTACACTTAAGCTTCTCATGATTTTGCCCTGACGAGGATGAAACACCCTTATAAATTGATTGCTGAATACCTCAACAATGACTTCTGCAGCAGTTACCATTCTACTATTTTCATCCATTAACATCATCTTACCATAATCATTCTTCCTTCTACTTGCCACATATCTAAAAAAACTCTCTAGGGTTTTTCTTGGCCTGGCTTGCTAATTTCTGTTCATAATGCATTTTTGTTATCTTTACTGAGTCACTCTCCTGGCTTGTTCCTTATACTCTTCATGTAACTGATTATTACCATTATTCTTCTTGTACTGCCTCCTTCTTCTTCCAGATTTCATGCTTAATCTCCTCATTCATTTATTTGATCCCTACCTTATTCAGCCTTTTGACCTGCAGAATACAGTAGAAAACAAATTAAACCGAACATTCAGAATTTTTGTCTACTTTTTGGTTTTTGTTTCAGTTCACAATAAGTTTGGTTTTGGTTTTAGTTCACTATTTTGGTGGAATGCTGTGTTTTTTTTTTAACTGTTTTTAATTCTCCCAGTTGGAGAGGGATCATGTGGTTTTGACTTGGAAGATGAATAGACATGCAGGAGTATCAAAGGAAAGGGAATGTACATGAAATTATAAGGCGGGTGATTATAATAATCATAGATATCAATTTGGGCAGTTCCATGGAGGGCAGATTTGGAAGACCAGGATATCATTAGTGCTTAGGAAATTGTGAAGGAATATTTGTTAGTAGCAATAGTAAGCTGTATTCCACAAGTGAAGAAGCAGACACAATTTGGTGTAAAGTGGATGACAAACAATATCAAACAGGAACTGTAGGTGAAAAAGAGATTAAGGAAGAGATATAAGGAGAGGGGGTGGAGAGCAGATGCATGAAGAATATAAGACTTAGGAGAGGAGAGTGACTAGTATGGTGAGGAAAGCAAAACTGGAATATCAGAAGAGATTGGCACTAAGATCCAAAGAAAATCCTAGGGAATTTTTTAGCTATGTGGCCAGTAGGAGGAGAAATGATTGTGGAAGAATGACATTGTGGGGTAAAAATGGGAATAAAGTGACTGATGCAGAGGACATAGTGGAGTTGTTCAATGGACACCATGTTGGAGTATTTCATCCTGGAGAAGTAGGTTTTAATATTAGAGGGATAGGGCAGATTCGGGGTTTAGAGGTGCAAGAGGTGAGTGTGTTCCAAATACTGAGTACTCTGGATGTCAGTAAAGCTTTTGGACTGGATAGTATTTCACCACGGATTTTGAGAGAATGTGCTAAAGAACTGACAGCTCTGTTGACCTGGCTTTTCAATGAAAGTCTGGCTGTGGGAAAGGTACCCAAGGAATGGAAGGAAGGTAAGATAGTGCCATTGCATAAGGGTGGTAGCAGACTGGAAGTGTCTAATTATAGGCCAATTTGTGTGTCATCAGTAGTTGTTAAGGTCTTGGAGAAATTAGTGAGGACTATATACAGTGTTGGGCAGATGAGGGTAATGTTATCTGTGAGAATCAACATGGATTTGTTAAGGGGTATTCTTACTTTAGTAATATGATTGCCTTTTATAATAACGTGCAGTTGATGAGGGAAAGTCATATACTGTCATTTTTTGGGATTTTGCAAAGGCATTTGACAGGGTGCCACATGATAAGCTGATATTTAAGTTGCAGCACAAGGGTTTAGATGTTGGGTTAGTCAACTGGATTCAGGATTGGCTGTTTGATAGGTATCAGAGAGTTGTGTATGGTGGAGCAATTTCAAGGAAGCAGAAGGTTACAAGTGGGTTTCCACAGAGCTCAGTACTGGGACCTGTATTGTTTAATCTGTATATCAATGGCATTGTTAATGGACTGCAAGGAGATATTCAGTTGTTTGCAGATGATGTAAAGCTGGAAGGGGTTATTAGTAGTAGTGCAGATGTGGCATCCTTGCAAGAGGAATTTGAATAAACTAGACAGATGAGAAAAATGAATGGGGGGGGGTGTCAGTTTAATACAGCAAAATGTAAAGCCTTGAAGTTTGAGATACATCAATGGGAGGCTGCATATTCGATTGGAGTAGCTGTACTGGAGGAAAATTGGGGAGACGAGATCTGGGGGTGATGATTGATAGAAAACTGAAATTCAGGGAGCATATTGCAAAGGTGGTGAAGGTTGACCTACAGAAATAAAAGAGTTATCATTCTGTTGTATAAGACCCTGATCAGACTATTGTTCTCAAATTTGGTCCACAGGATTTGAAGGGGATAAATTAACTGTGGAAAGGTACAGAGGCAGATAACAAAGATGGTTTCAGGACTGTACAACATTAGTTATGAGGATCAGCTGAAGGAATGTGGACTGCAGAGTTTGGTGGATAGAAGAAGGTGATGATATGATTGAGACTTTTAAACTGTTGAGAGGCAGTTACAGGGTGGACACTAGGGAGTTCTTTCACTTGGTGGAACAGTGGGAAGAGCGATGACAAAGGGCCATCCCTGGAGGTTGCAGAGGGTGAGGAGTGGTTTCTTTGCATGGAGGGTGGTTCAACCGTGGAATGCATTGCCTGATAGTGGTGAGAGCAAGAACGCAATGAGTTTAAGGAGTGGTATGATGGACTTTTGTGTTTTCTAGGAAGGACCTCCCACGATGAGTCTCTTGGCTCCATGGAGACCTGAATAATAATAATAATAATTGTCTCTACAGTGTTTGTTAATAATGTAAACAAGTTGTCATTCATAGTATTTTTTTTTATTTGTTTTGTGTAGCTATAAAACTGATACATCTCCAAGGAAGTATTCAAAAATATGTTTTTGAGTATGCTGAGAAAGAGTGCATACTCAAAGACAAATTGCCAGTGAGTGTGGTGTTGGTTTGAGTAATGTTAATGCAGTTTTAAAGAGGTTTAGGGAGACAGGTACCTTTTCTTCTGACACAAAAG
This sequence comes from Typopeltis vanoorti, assembly GCF_054136105.1. NCBI lineage: Eukaryota > Metazoa > Arthropoda > Arachnida > Uropygi > Thelyphonidae > Typopeltis > Typopeltis vanoorti. Next base: position 73,977,813 of record NC_143573.1, on the reverse strand, counting down.
GAAAATGTGTGGAAAAAAAGGAAAACTAAACTTACTATCGCTCAAGATCATTTACTAGTTGAAAAGCAAAATGAATCCAAGATTGTGTGCTGTTGACTTAAATAGAAACTTAGTAGCTAGTAGGATTAATGTTTCTGACGTGATAGTCTGTCGAAGACTGTTGGAAGCAGGAAGGACTGCCCACAGACCAAAAAAAAAAGAAACAACTGTTGACGAAGGCTATGCAGAAAAAGAGGCTTCAGTGGGCAAAAGTATACAAAGATCGGACTCTTGTGAAGTGGAAGAAGGTCATATTCTCAGATGAGAGCCATTTCTTTATCCAAGGAGAGTGAGTACCTTATGTGTGCAAATTAGCAGTTGAGAAGATTTGTGGCCCACCTTCAACAAGCTCCTAAACACCCAGCTAAAATGATGTTCTAGGGTTGTTTTACACATGATGGTCCACGATCACTTGTGTCTATGATGAAAAGTGACATTACATAAAAATATTGGAGAAAAGAGTGGTCGCACAGAACCTAAAAGACAAAGAACTCATCTTCCAACAGGATCTTGCTCCATAATCCACACTTCAAAAAAAAAAAAAAAAGTGAAAGTGTTCCTCGAAAATCACAACATCCAGTTGCTTCATTGGCCAGGTTGCTCTCCTGACATTTACCCAATAGAATATTTGTGGGCCATAGTGAGAAAGAGACTTTGAAAATTAAATTGTGATACAAATGGTAACAATACAATCCATTATAAAAGTATGGTTTCAAGATACAGAAATAAGAAAAATGTGTTCTACATTGGTAGAGTCCATGCCCAATGAACTTATTTGGAACAGAGAAGAACATTATATGAAGTTGGAGTATAATTTTTGCACTTCTTTTTCTTTAAAATATGAGTGTTCGTATTAATTTGTTCACTACTGTATCTCATATTGATGTTATGTATTTCTTTCTCAGTTCCCAAGCAGCATTTATTTCCTTACTGCTCAACTCCTCATTCTACTATACCTCTAAGATGAAGTAAAAGTGCAAATCAGCAGTGCCCGTAAGGGCCTAACCTTCTCATAACCACCAGCCTTGTACTTTCACATACAATAGCCAACAAATTAATCTGAACACTCACATTTTAAAGAGAAATTTTCATTTCTCAAGAAAAAGAATGCAAAAATTAAACTCCAACTTTACTTAATAATTTATATGTGCTTCCAAATAAGTTCATTAGTTACCTGCTCTACCAACATAGAATATATTTTTCTTATTTCTGTATCTCGAAACCATACTTTTATAATGGATTGTGTTATGTTGGTTTTTTTCTTTTGCTATGGCCCACAGATATTCTATTGGGTTAATGTCAGGAGAGTTACCTGGCCACTGAAGCAATTGGATGTTCTGATTTTTGAAGAACTTTCACTTTTTTTGAAGTGTGGGATGAAGTGAGATCCTGTTGGAAGATGAGTTTTTTTGAGAGTCCTGTACGACCATTCTTTTCTCCAATATTTTTATGTAATGTCACTTTTCATCATGGGCACAAGTGATCCTGGACCATCATGTGTAAAATAACTCCAGAACATCACTTTAGCTGGATGTTTAGGAGCTTGTTGAAGGTGGCAGGAGAAGCGTTCTCAGCCACTGATTTGCAAAGATAGTGTACTCTCTCTGCTTGGACAAAGAAATGGTTCTCATCTGAGAATATGACCTTCTTCCACTTCACAAGAGTCTAATCTTTATACACTTTTGCCCACTGGAGCCTCTTTCTCTGCATATCTTCATCAACAGTTGTTTCTTTTTTGGTTTGTGGGTAGTCCTCCCTGCTTCCAACAATCTTCGACGGTCTGTCATGTCAGAAACATTAATCTCACTAGCTGCCAAGTCTCTATTTAAGTCTTCAGCAGACAATCTTGGATTCATTTTGCTTTTCGTAACTAGTAAACGATCATGAGGAAGTGTAGTTTTCCTTTTTCACACATTTTCTTTTCTGTAAAGAGAAAAGGTATCTGTCTCCCTAAATCTCTTTAAAATCACATTAACAGTATCCAAACCAACACTGCTCTCATTGGCAGTTTGTTTTTGAATCGTGGATGTGTGTTGAGAAAGAGTGCATATTTTTGAATGCTTTTTTTTTGCAGATGTATCCATTTTATAGCTACACAAATTAAATAAAGTACTATGAATGTGAACTTGTTTACACTATTAGAAATGCACAGCACTATTAATAAACATTGTAGGGACATTTAAAACATTAGAACATCAAAATCTAAAATAGTAAACCAAATGACGAAAATTCAGCTTGTTCAGATTAATTTGTTCACTATTGCATATCCTTTCCTCACAGATGTCTGCATATGGCTAGCCACAACTGAGGTGATCATCACTTCATCATTCTTACCAACTGGAGGAAAGTGAAAAATGCCACAATTACACCCTCTGATAAAATCAGAGATAAGATCAGATCTAAAACTATCGATCCTTGCATGATCTCCTTTACATGCTGAATGAGATAGTTGTCTCTCAAGAACTCCAATTCATTTTCCTTATTCCCAAATGCTATCTCTTCATTCCAATCTATACTGCCATAATTAAAATTATCCATAATAATCACTTTTTCTTTCTTCACTAACTCAAGTTGCTTATATGTTTCTTCATCACCACCCTCCACATTCCCTGGTCTACATCAACATCCAACTAAATATGTCTTCCTGTCAACCTCCACCTCACAGCACACTACCTCTCTATCCTTGTGAAAAACACTACTCTTCCATTTTTATTTCTGTTAGGATATCATCCCTCATTTAATCATGTTTTATTCTAATGATTTTGGGATGAATAAACTCAATCACTGAAACTATTTCATCTCACTTATTTCTAATACTTATGGCATTTGTAAATAAACACAGCAGTTCGATTTTAGGTCTATAACCAGTCCTGCCTAAGCCACCTTTACCAATCACCTTTATCACCACTTACCAAACATATATCAGCTCATTCTCAACTTCCCTACTCACATCCCAATCTATTCCATTTCTGTGCTGATCATCCCCATACATACATTCACTGCTACTTCCAACATCCACTCTTCCAACATTATTGTCATATCTCGTCAATACACTGACAACTTTTCCCATTATACTGTTATCTTTCATTCTCCTCAATAATTTCCTGATATTCTTACGTCAAAGAATATAACAAGGATCTATATTTAAGTTTTATAGATCTTGAAAAGACATAGCTTTTCAATGGAAAGCTTTTCAAAAACGCTATAATTATATGGGGTGAATCGAACATTACACAGAGCAGAACATAGTCTATATTTAAGTTGTCAGTCAGCAGTTAGAATTAAAGGTAATACAGGAAGATGATTTGATGTAAAATCAGGAGTAAGACAAGGATGCACGTTATCTGCACTCTTATTCATCTATATCAGCGTTTCTCAACCTTTCTAAGCCCAAGGACCAGTAAAATGCCTAAAACAATTCTACAGACCACTAAGTTACAGGGGCGCAGCTAGGGGGGGGGGGGATTCTTCACCGCGCGGCACGTTTTTGGTGTTTAAGAAATCTTGCCATACTGTCTATAAACAGCAACTGCATGATGAAATAGACTTCGACAATGTCATCTACGATTTTGTGAACAGAAAAGCAAGAAAAATAACATTTTAGAATGTTGGAATTAAAGTTTTACTTCAAAAATAAATACTGTTTTTAATTTATTTCTCTATACGTCATTTTGATTTTTTTTAATTTTTTTGAAAAACTTGTGTAGGAATTACCAACATTTCGGAAAAACTGTGCCATTTATAACATAAATCTAAAAGCATGTTTTGAATACATAATTAAATTGGAAGTAAACGATTAAAAGTGTATCATCATTGAACAAAGTTTTAATTTTTATTAAACAAATAAATGATATGATATAATTATGTTACTACTTACTTTTAATGAGATTGTTGAACTCCTCGCCCTTGCAGAGTTGTTGGTTATCTGGCTCAATATTGGTCAACTTCAGTCGAAGATTGGCGCGCGCACACACACTAAGATTGATTTCTGTATTTTGTTTTTATTTGAAGGAGTGATGAAAATCCTTTCTCACAAAGATAGGTTGTAGAAAACTGCATGATGATTTTTAATGCTTCTTCTGATAATTCTGGAAATTCACTTGTCACTGAAGGCGAGATCCAAAATCGAGCCAAACCATGATCATGGAATTGCATTTTAAGTCCACTGTCACTTGAAAGCTCAATTAACTGTTCTTTTTTCGATAATGAAAGGTCGTTCTTGTGACTGCAAGCCTGAAATGGATCACGAACCCACAGAAATTTCTTATAAAAGTTATTCGGAAAATATGTTTCGAAATTCTGTTTCAGAGTTTTGAGGTGGTCACAAACCCTTTCCAGAAATTCCGAATCAACAAAAATATCGTTTTCCACTAAAAAGGATTCCAATGTTGGAAAAGGTGCAAATTATCTGTCTTTTACATAATTAATCCATATCCATAAAACCTGTTTTTTCTTGAATGCCTTTATTTTGTTGTAGGCATCAAGAACAGTTAGAGAATTTTCCTGAAGGGAGAGATTTAGTTTATTTAATTTTGAAAAAATGTCTGAAAATTAGGATAGTGTTGATAACCATGCTTCATCAACAAGGAGTGATGCAAAATCACAGTTATGTTCATTTACAAATAATAAAAACTTTGTGCCTTAATTGAAATAACCTTGTTAGTACTTTGCCCCTGGAGAGCCAGTGAAAAGTTGTATATATTCACCGCCCATTTCATTGCAGAGTACTGAAAATAACCTGTTATTTAACGGTCGAGCTTTAATAAAATTAACTAGCTTTACAGCATTGTATAGCACACCTTTAAATTCTGGTGGCATTCTTTTGGAAGCTAATACTTCCTTATGTATGAAACAATGTACCCAATTCATATCCGGAGCTACTTCCTAGATCATAGAGAGCTCCATCTGAACAGAAGCCTATGCATTTTTCCCACTGGATCCCTTTGTGTATTATGTAATTATTGAGAGTGTGAAATATTTCTTCTCCAGTTGTTCAGGATGGCAAAGTTCTACAAAACAGAATATCATCATGAATGTTGTTATCATGCGCATATCTTATGTAGCATATTAACTGTGCATCATTTGTAACATCAGTCGTCTAGTCTATTTGTAACGCATAATAAGGGCTCTTCTTAACTCTTGATTAACGGAGATTCTACGTCACCTGCCATATCATTAATTCTGCGACAGGCAGTGCCATTTGAAAGAGGAATCAAATCAACATCTTTTAGTAACTTGTTGTCAAACAGTTTTTACCACATCTTTTATAGCTGGAAGTAGCAAATTTTCCCCCATAGAATGAGGTTTCCCTGATTTCGCTATGCACAAACTTAAGAGATAGGATGCTTCCAGTGCCTTGCTATTAATGGAACCCATGGCCGAAACTATATCTTTCCCATGATTTAATGTCCCTACTAAGTGTCGCTGAAAAATTTCAATTGGCTTATTTTTCACATCACATGTTTAATTTCTAAATGTTGTCGGAGTTTCGCAGGTTTCTTGCACTTGTTTGACAACACTTTGTAACGCAAAACACATTGAGGTTTCTATTCACTTTCATCTCCACACCAAGTAAACCCAAATTCCAAATATGAACTGTTATATTTCCTACTGTATTTTTTCTTTGAACTGCTTATTTCTTCTACTTTAATAGTATCAGATTTACTCACCGTTACAACACATGTATCACAATTAGGGTTAGCATCACCTGTTTAATTGCTCTTCTTTTCAAAGTCCTAGTTCTAAGCCACTTTTCCATTATTAAAAAATGTTTTCAAAAAATATATAAATACTGGGGTTAACTCATAACACACTTTGTCCAAGTATCACATAGCACTTCTGAAGATATACTGAACCTTGGTTGAAGGAGGGAAACCTTCAATAATAATCAATAAACAACAAGCATTTGATTAAAATGTGGATAACACATGTTCATTTCAAATCTGGCAAAACAGCAAAGGAAGGCACAAGCAATAAAACTATATTGTTGTTCACTTCACCCTCTCTTTTATTATTCGTCATTCTGCCGCTACAAATTTAGCAGCAGAATGACGAATAATGAAAGAGGGGTGAAGTGAACAACAATATAGTTTTATTGCTTCTGCCTTTGAACATTCTGATGCTATATTTTTTTTTTTTTTTGAGTCTCCGTTTGATTTCAATAATTTTTACTTACTTATTCAATTTTAATTTTTGTTTGGATAATTAAAAAATATATATTTATTTAATTAATTTAAGTCTGTATGCGGACCACAGGTTGAGAAACCGTGATCTATATCGATCACATTATGAAAGAAAGTAGCATTAGGCCTGATATTTGAATTGGAGATGTCAAACTAAACTGCATAATAACAGCTATAAGAAATTTGGCATGAAAATCGACAATAAAAAGACCAAACTATGAAAATAGGTGGGAGCATAGAAAACTTCAGCAGCATTTTGAATGGAGATCCTAAAGAACAAGTAAAATATTTTAGCTATTTGAGCACAGTTTTTAGTGAAGATGACAAGTTAAATATGGAAACAGACAACAGAATAATTGAAGCTGGTGTGGTGGTTAGCTAGCTGTATATGGATTAAGAGAGAAATTAGCTAAACCAAACTAGTAGTATTGAAAACTGTTCAAACCAGTTGTAAATTATGAATCTGAGAGTTGGGTTAGAAATAAAGCACCCAATCAAAGACTAGAGACCCCAGATATGAGGTGATGAAAAAAATCAGGGGAGTGAACAGATGGTATCAATTGCAAAATCATATTAAAAATGAAGATATTGGAAAGGAACTTGACATTGTCAGCATTCGAGAATGTGTAAGCAGAGGAGCTAATCTAAGGTTTTATGGCTACTTGCATTGGTGAGGAAAGGTTAGCAAAACAGGTGTGTGATGACAAGATGGGAGGAAAAAGATCCAGAGGAAGACCAAGGTCTAGGTAGATTGATTCAGTCAGAAGTATCTTAGAAGCATGAAATGTTAGATATGACAATGATAGAGTGCTCACAAGTAATAAATTGGTTTGGAGGAAAATTGTTGATAGGAGATTAATAATAATATAAACTCAGTCATGTAGTGTTATTGTAGTTACCTGTAGTAACCATCAGAAATTTATGATGACCTCATTTTGTATGGTTTGTAGAGATTAGAAAGGCCTATTTTTCTCAAATTCAGTGTGTGTTTGTGTTCATTTCAAATTAAAATTAAAACTCTAGGCTAACAAATGCTCAACAATAGGATTGAAGCAGTTGTAAGAATTCTACATTCTTTGTAACACTGGACTACCATCTTCTAACCAAGATGTTTACTACTTGTATAAATGTATTCTAGCCATTAGTAATGTGATGATTCTAGATACAGGAAAATCTCGCTTAATGCGAATTCAATATGCACGATAATAAGTTAGTGCGATTGAGTGAAATGATAACATTTCCTGTTTAAGCAAGTGATTAATCAGTTAATGCAACTTTTTATGTTATGCAAAATTTTACATTACGCGAAAACTTTTGTCGCCAATCTGCAGCGAGCGGAAAAGCTGGAAGTCATTAAGAGACATGAAAGTGGTGCTAGTAATACAATGATTGTGTGAAACCTGAGATACAAGATGGCACTGAACCTTTACTAGATTTGTGCCATCTTGTATTCCTACAGTTTGGGCTATATTAAATAAGTCTACAGTTTGGATTATATTAAATAAGAGCAAAGAATACAACGAACAAGAAAAAGCTACTGCTTCTCTAAATATGCAGATAAACCAAAATAGAAGCCATTGAATGATCGAGATGGAATGTCTTGTATCATTCTGGATTGAGGATTGTAACCAAAAAATAATACCTCTTAGTACAGGGAATATTCAGGCAAAAGCTCTCAATATATTTTTATCTCATTTTGAAAGAGACCAGATTTCAAGAGGAATGTGAAAGCAAGCTTAGGATGGTTTAACCATTTTAAAAATCAAACTGGACTGCATAAAGTAAGAGTAACTGGGGAATCTGAGTGCTGATAAAGATTCTGCAGCCAAGTTTCCTGAAGCATTGCAAAGGATAATTCAGGAGGGTGATTATGATGATCAGCAAATATTCAACGTCGACGAAATTTTGTCTCTTTTGGAAGCGTATGCCAACAAAAACATCTCAACCATAATACAAAGTATCTGAAGATCATCTTACCCCATTGGTTCCCATGGGGTACATGCTGAGCTGTTCAGGGGTACATGAAAAATAATCAGTAATGGCGGAAAAACCTCATTTCCACTATTTTACATTAAGATAGACACTGAATAAAAGTGTCAGTATTTAAAAACAGCTATCTTAAAAATAAGGATTACAATTTATGGAAATGGGTTTAAAAGGGATATGCAAGTGGAAAAAGGTTGGGAACCACTTACACTATTAGGAGGCAGTGAAGAAGACAACTTTAAACTCAAGCATATATTAGTTTATCATGTGCAAAATCCAAGATCTAACACTGTTGAAGAAATTGGCACAATTCGAAAAGAACTTAGATTTAATGAACTAGATAATGAAGATGTGAGAAACTTGCTTGATTCCCATTCAGAACATTTAAGCTAAAATGATTTCCTTCAACTAAAAGAACAGTGTACATATGAAGAAGAAAAATATAAGGAATGTGAACAAGAAGAGAATGTTATGACTAAGAAGCTAACTGCAAAAGAACTTGAGCTAGTTTTCAAACACATTGAGTATGCTAAGGAAATTTTGTTTGATGCTGATCCTGATATGGAACGAAACTTCAAAGTCCACCGTAATCTTGATAAAGCAACTGCCAGCTATTGCAAATTGCATAACAAGATTTTCATCTTGTCAAGCATGATTGAAACATCTTTACTTAATTTTTTTTTGTAAAAAAGTAACTCAATCAAATGTTTAGACATTAAATAAAAATGTAAGTACTGTAATTGATTTTTATTAACTTTGATGAATTTATCTAATATAGTATAGTGTAATTTTTTTTCCAAAATTTACACTAACTGATGGATGAATTATAATTATTCCTATTGTTTATTGTATTCGCTTAACACACATTAATTGATGGATTAATTAATCGTGTTAAGCAAGGTTTTCCTGTATTCAGTTTGCTCAACTATGTTGTAATACATTTTTTATATTTCCCATGAGAGAGAGCAGCTAGAGTCAGCAGTAGAATTTGTCATGAAGAAATGTACTTGAGGTTGTGTTCAAATATACAAGTTCTGGTTTGGTCATTCACTGTGGCATTGCTTCCTCTCTTCATATTTTCTCACCAGTCCCAGAATGTTCCCAGCAGTGCATTTCCTTCCTCTTCAAGATCTTTTATACTCATAAAAGGATAACTCTCTCAATTTTACTGCAAATAGTATGCATTCCTGTCTTTATTTCTTGCATGATTTCACTTCATGGCATCTTACTTTAGAATGATACCTGGATCTCAAAAACAAGGTTAGACTTCTCTTCTGAAGCTGATTTACAGCTGTCACTTTTTTTTTTTTTTTAATGGTACAGGCACAGGTCTGTGGCTGTTTCATTCTTCAGAAAACAGTGTCCTTTTCTGCTCAATATACTACTACTTGCAAGTTTGGGTAGTGCACCAAATATCTTCCTGCAAATGTATGATGCTATCCAGAAAAGAGTAAATGTGGTTGAGATTTCTGTCTCTTTCCATTTCATTCCAGTTGCTTTATCATGGACAACTATTTTTTCCCTTGCGGCCTCTTCTGTAGACATTTTCATGAACAGTATTTTACTGAACTGACTGTATCATTTACCCACTTTCTTCTATGATTATTGGTATGGTAGGCATTCATTTGCTATCCACTTTCAAACCTGCTGACTAACTTCTCTTCTTCTTCTTTCAAATTGTTTACCTGTATTCTTTAGTGCAGCCTTCTTCATATTGCCTTCCCCAAAGACAGCCTGTGGCTGTTCATGAAACACAGATTTCTATCTTCTTAGTCCTTGAACACCCACTTTCCCTCCTCCCCCTTCCACAGTACTATTCTAAGGTTTTGTTGCTTGTCATATATGTGGTTGATTTATGCACAGTAATTTCTCAATTATCCAACACAGTAGGAAATCAGTATGTAAGTTTGATAATTGAAGCATTTACTAATTGTAGGTTCAATTACAAGGGGGGGGGGGGGGATCTGGAAAATTCTGATAAACAGAACATAAATGATATTAAAGCAACTGATATAACCACAAGAAAGAAGGTATCTTAAAACCCTTTAAACTCCCCCCCCCCCTCCATGTTTCATCATATTCTAATAATTTGTTCTTTTTCTTTTATGGTATATAAGAAGACATAAAATTAATGTTTGTTCTAGATATTTATCAGAGCTTTCCAGACCCCCCCCCCCCCCCATACATGGTGCTGTACTAGAAGTCAGTTGATATACTGACCCATCAAAGGGTCATTTTTTTTTGCCATGTTTTATCCATTTATATCTATATAAATGGATAAAACATTTATATATATTTTTGTAATTTTAATTATTTTTATATACTGTAGTCCAGAAACCCTGCTCTAGAGACCAAACATGGAATTTTTTCAAGCCTCCAGTAAGCAGGGTGATAGTCTCACATCAGGTAATGAAATTCATCTCCTACCTGAAGACAATCACAAACATCCATGCCTATGGTGAGATTTGAACTTGCAACCTGTTGGTTGGAGAGAAGGTATACTAACCATTTGGCCAACCAAGGCAGCAATTTAATTGAGGTTTGGTTATTTGAAGGTTGTATAATTGAGAGATATTACTGTATTATATTAAATACTTCCAGGTGATAACTTGGATGTTAAGGTCAAAATGTCAAGTAACTACATTTAATTAGTTATTAATGAAATATAATAGTCTCCATAAGTATTCATATTGAACAAAGTAATGACATTCCCACAGTTACAATTTAAAATTGTAACCTAAGGATTACAGAATTTGCTTAGCTCTCATTCCAGCAACATTCAGAGATAAATCAAAAAGTGAAAGCATTGTACTTTTTTTAAAAAAAAAGTAAACCCTGGGTGGCAGATAGGGAGCCAACTGTGTGTGTGTGCGCGCACATATGGTGGGGGGGGTCCGAATATACTGAATAAGGAATCATGGACCAACAGGGCCATAAGGGGCAATCATCTTGATTATAAAGGAAGCAGCACTCCCATGGACCCCTAGCTGGATCTATCCTCTTTGTCTACTTTGAGGAAGATCCACTTATCTTTCCTATAAGGCCTTATCAACCAACTCTTCTTATTTTATGACCCTTATGCTATTAGAGTACTCGAGGGCCATGGGGTCTTTTCATTTCTGGCCTTACAACTATGCCCTCTCTATAAACCTTACTATAATGTAGTTTTTGTGTTTTTGGTGTGTATAACTTATTATTTGATAAAACACGTTGCAATAATTATGGCACCTGTACGAAGGAAAATGGCGGCCAGTAATGATGGTTCGCCATCGTTATCAAAGAACAGTAGTATAAAAGAAATGAGTCAGTGTACTAGCTGTGAAATGTACGCTTTACGGAGTGCAGTCGGAGTATGGATAGATGATAATAAAGGATTGAATGTGTGTAGAAAATGTAGAGAGAATGAGGAATTGAAGTGTATTTCGGATCGTGAGTGTGATATTTTTGTCGAAATTCAGAATGAAGAAAATAGCGATATGAGAAGAAACGGCAAGGGTGTACATGAGAATAATGAGAGTGTGAATGTAGAAAGTGTGAATGATAGTATTAATGGTTTCTCAGAGAATAAAAAAGATGAGATAGATGCATTGAATGAGATCGCGTTGTTGAATGGTGCGATAGAAAGGGCAAAACAGCAGCTAGAGTGCATGAACAAAAGTCGACTGAATGAACCAACCAATAATAAAAGGTATGACAGGAAAAATAGGCGTATGAATGTGAACATGAACAAAATGAAGGATAGATTGCTGTATGGAGACTCGTTAGTACGAGGTGTGTTAGTAGAGGATTTCACAAAATCGTACCAACCTGATGCGACCATAAAGGATGTAACTGAGTCTATTAGAGAGCAAAAGGAAAGGGTGAAAGAAATGATTGTTGTGGCACGTACGAATGATTTGAAAGGAGATAAAATGGAAATGATAGAAGACCTGAATGAATTGTTTGAGGTAGCAAAAGAAAAGAGTGAGAGAGTTAGAATGATTAGTCTTTTGCCACGGTATGACAGTGAAATGTTTAAAAGGAGGGCCATAATTGCGAATGACTTTATGCGTGGGTTATGTATGATGAGTGGTGTGGAATTTGTGGACATGTGGAGTGAGTTTGATGGGCGAAAGGATCTATATAAGATGGATGGCTTGCATTTGAATGGTTATGGTGTAAGAAGACTTGAGAAAGTGTTGCTGAATGTAGTGGATGTGCAAATTCAGGGAAACTATATTCGTTAAGGGGGGGGGAGTAGATATACAGTCCTTAGGGAGGCAGTTGAATGTAAGAATGAATATAATATGCTAGAGCAAATAAGGACAACAAACCAGAGTGGGATAGTTAATATAAGGCATCAAGGTAGGGTTGGGGCTAATGGGGGTCTTAAATTCATGTACACTAATACTAGGAGTATTAGGAACAAGAAGGAAGAGTTTTTGGCCATGGTTGGCACTTCCAGACCACAGGTTATTGGTATTAGTGAAACATGGCTGACTGTGGATGATATAGCTAGTGGGATTGAATGTGATGGGTATAGTGTGTTCAGGAATGACAGAGAGAATAAAATGGGGGGAGGAGTATTGTTGATGATAGCTGATGAGCTACAGCCAAGGAGAATAGAAGTTGAATTGCAGGATAGAGAAAAGAGCACATTTGAGGCCATTTGGTGTGAGATTGTGGCTAGCAGAACTAAATATACAATTGGGTGCTGCCATAGACCAGGTGATGGAAAAGATGGTGGTGACAGTATGCACAAGCAAATAGAAGAAATTAGTGGAAGGAGGGTGATTATTATGAGAGATTTCAACTATGGTCGCATTGATTGGAGTGAGGAGAGGACACACGGGAGGAAGGAATTGGATTTTATGCAGTTATTAAGGGATAACTGCAACAGCATGTAATGGAAAATACTAGGGGTCAGAGAGTGCTTGATCTAGTAATTACATCTGAGGATTTGGCTGTAACAAATATGACCACATTGCCACCAATCGGTGAGAATTATCATAGGGTCTTGACTTGGGAGGTGGCTAAATGTGTAGAATTTTCAATTAAGACAGGGTACATGTGGAATTATCGGGCTGGAAAGTATGACAAGCTTAGGAGTTTGATTGGCTCAGTGCCATGGAATGTACAACTGCAAGGACTAGAAGTTGATAGTGCATGGGAGGTGGTTAAGAAGTGCTTTCATGAAGCAATGGCTGACTGTATACCTAGAGTCCGAATAATAAATCAAGTAGGGGTTAAATGGATGAATAACACCATTAAGCTTGAGCTGCAAAAAAAGAAACAACTATGGAGGGAATTTAAGGAGAAAGGTGACCGGCAGGCACATGAACGGTATAAAGCTCAGGCCAGAAGGGTGACAAGTGTAGTAAGAAAAGCAAAAATGGATTACGAAAGAACATTGGCCATGCAGGCTAAAGAGAATCCTAAACAGTTTTTTAGATATGTAGCAAGTAAAAGGAAAAATGTACATGGCGGAATGATTTTAAAGAATGCCGATGGTAGGGAGGTAACTGAATCAGTTGAGATAGCTGAGTTACTGAGTGAGCACTTTGCAAGAATATATCATCCAGGTGGTGACATTGCAGAAACGAATAAACCAGTAGATTATACGGGAATTGTGGTGAATGAAGTGGAGGTGAGTAGTCTATTGCATAACCTCAATGTCAATACATCTGTGGGGTTGGATGGTATACCAGCTTGTGTAGTACGAGAAGCAGCTAATGAATTGTCAGTACCCTTGACCATTTTGTTTAATTTGAGTCTCGGGTCTGGGTTAGTCCCGAGCGGGTGGAAAGAGGGGAAAATTGTTCCACTGCATAAAGGTGGTTCCAAGACCGCTGTTGTAAATTACCGACCGATTAGTATATCAGGAATCATTGTCAAGGTCTTAGAGAAATTAGTCAAGAAAAGAATACAGGATTGGATAGATGAAAATGGGATATTGTATGGGGGACAACATGGTTTTGTGAAGGGTTGATCATGCCTCAGTAACTTGCTCACGTTTTATAACACAGTGACAGCTGAACTGGATAGGGGTAATGGGTTTACAGTGATAGTACTGGACCTTGCCAAGGCCTTTGACAGGATACCACATGGAACCCTAATCAGTAAACTGGAGCAGATGGGGATAGATATAGGGTTGGTGAGATGGATAGGAGGGTAGTTGAAGGAGAGATACCAGAGAGTGGTTTATTCAGGAGTGGAGTCTAAAAGACGGCTTGTGACTAGTGGAGTGCCACAGGGCTCTGTTCTTGGACCACTGCTTTTCAATTTGTTCATCAATGATATTGGAAAGGATTTGAGAGGAAGTGTTCACTTGTTTGCTGATGATGCAAAGTTGGGTAGAGCAATTGTGAGTGCACAGGATGTCAAAATTTTACAGGATGATTTGGATAGTTTGGAGGACTGGGCTAGGAAAAATGGATGTCAGTTTAATGTGGCAAAGTGTAAGGTTATGCACTTTGGGGTGAAAAGAATAGCAGCAGTATATTGCATAGGTGGAACCGTACTCCAGGAGATTGATGAGGCCAGGGATTTTGGAGTGCTGGTGGATAGAGAGTTGAAGTTTAGGGGGCACATTGCAAAAGTAACTAAAACAGCTCACCAAATCACTTGGCTTATGAAAAATACTTTAACATGCAGAGAGAAGCAAGTTGTTGTTCCTCTGTATCAAGCCTTGATAAGACCCCATCTGGACTTCTGTGCCCAGTTATGGGCACCAGGGTTTCTTCGTGATGGGGAGGAAGTGGAGAGGATCCAGAGACGAGTGACCAAGATGATAGCAGGTCTGTGGAATGAACCTTATGAGAATAGGTTGAGGATTTGTGCATTGCAGAAATTGGATGATAGGCGAAGGAGGGGTGATATGATTGAGACATTCAAATTACTGAAGGGTTTCTATAAGATTGATCCAGAAGATATTTTTGAAAATATGACTGGTGGTGGGAGGACTAGGGGCCATGCATGGAAGCTGGGCAAGAGCGTGGTTGACAAGGGTGTTAGAGCTAGATTTTTTACTTCGAGAGTGGTGAATGAGTGGAATAAGCTTCCAGAGTCTGTTGTGGGTGCTACGACCGTGAATGAGTTCAAGGCAAGATATGATAGATACTGTGAATGTTGAATAGTTGTTCTTGACATGATGTTAGGGCCTCCCTCGATGAGTCTGTCGACTCCTTGGAGTTTCCCGGAACAATAATAATAATTCTTCTATAATCTACTCTCCCCTCCCCCCCTTCAATATACCCTATTCCTCCTAGAGGTTTAAATTCGGAAGAAGGCTAGTTCAGAAGCCTTAAGGTAGCAGCCCTACCACTGAACTATTCCGTCTTCAGGCTAGTCCCCTGACATGGAGAACATAATTCTACCTGTAAGCTGGCAGAAAAAGATAATCGGATTGAATCTATGGGAAACGACCCTGGAATGGAAAAGGTAAAACAAAAATGGAAATGACAAAATATAATACACATAACAAACTGGAATGTAAGAGGAATAGCATATAAAGAAATAGAATTAGACCAACTATTAAATGAAAGAAATTTTAAAATAGCATTAATCACTGAAACAAAAAAAAAAAAATTAAAAGGAACTACGAGAACCGAATATTTTAATGTGATATACAGTGGAGTCGACAGAGATCAAAGAGCACAAGCAGGACATGATTTGGATTCATAACTCCCTTTCAAAACAGTTAAAACATTATAAATTATGGAATGAAAGAATAATAGAAGCTAGAATAAAAATAGATAGATGCTATTTAAGAAGGAAGAGAACAGGATAATATTGATTTTTATAATTAGGTACAAAACATATATAATAAAATAAATAAAAATGATTATGTAATATTAGCAGGAGACTTAAATGCAAGAATTGGAAACACGAAAATTAATAATAATATAGGAATACATGGAGAACATACTCTAAACAGGAATGGCAAAAAAATTGATTGACTTTGTAGTTTATAACCTAAAAATAATGAATTCCTTCTATAAACATAAAGACATACATAAATATACTTGGGCAGCAAGAGGATGGAAATCAATATTAGATTACTTTATATTAAATGAAAAGATTTTCACTAGATATTAGAGTTCACAGATGATATGAAATAAGCAGTGACCACTTCCTTGTTAAAATAAAATTAAGATTACCACCTAAATGGCTACAAGTAACAAGAACAGAAAGAAAAATTGAAACATTTGTTTATAAAACTAGACTATTGAATGACACAAATGTACAATGGCTGTATGAACAAAGAATTAACCAATATCTAGATAAAATAAAACAAAATGAAGAAATAGAATGGCTTAATATAAAAATGATACTAAATGCAGCAGCAAATGAAAGCTTAGGAAAGATCAAAAAATTCAAGAAAAGGAAAAAACTGAAGATCTGGGATGATACAATCAAAATGAAAAAAGAAGCCTATCGCAAATGGTTAAGCAGTAAAAGATTAGAAGATGAAATAGAATATAAAAGAATAAAAGCCATAGCTAAAAGAGAAGTCAGAAAAAGACAGAGAATCATGGAACAAATTTGTTTCTAATTTAGAACATGATTTATGTAAAATAAGACCTAATGTTATCTGTGAGAGTCAACATGGATTTGTGAAAGGGCGCTCTTGTTTTAGCAATATGCTAGCCTTTTATAATAAAGTTACAAGAACATTAGATGAGGGAAAGGCATATACTGCAATTTTCTTAGTATTTCAGCATGGATTTTGAGAGAATGTGCTAAAGAACTGACAGCTCTGTTGACCTGGCTTTTCAATGAAAGTCTGGCTGTGGGAAAGGTACCCAAGGAATGGAAGGAAGGTAAGATAGTGCCATTGCATAAGGGTGGTAGCAGACTGGAAGTGTCTAATTATAGGCCAATTTGTGTGTCATCAGTAGTTAAGGTCTTGGAGAAATTAGTGAGGATTATATACAGTGTTGGGCAGATGAGGGTAATGTTATCTGTGAGAATCAACATGGATTTGTTAAGGGGCATTCTTGCTTTAGTAATATGATTGCCTTTTATAATAACGTGCAGTTGATGAGGGAAAGTCATATACTGCCATTTTTGGGATTTTGCAAAGGCATTTGACGGTGTGCCACATGATAAGCTGATATTTAAGTTGCAGCACAAGGGTTTAGATGTCGGGTTAGTCAACTGGATTCAGGATTGGCTATTTGATAGGTATCGGAGAGTTGTGTATGGTGGAGCAGTTTCAAGGAGGCAGAGGGTTACAAGTGGGGTCCCACAGGGCTCAGTACTAGGACCTATATTGTTTAACCTTTATATCAATGACATTGCCAGTGGACTGCAAGGGGATATTCAGTTGTTTGCGGATGATGTAAAGCTGGGAAGGATTATTAGTAATAGTGCAGATGTGGTAGCTCTGCAAGAGGATTTGAATAAGCTAGACAGATGGGCAAATGAATGGGGGTGTCAGTTTAATGCAGCAAAATGTAAGGTCTTGAGGTTTGGGAAACATCGATGGGATGCTGCATACTCTATGGGAGGAGTTATACTGGAGGAAGTAGGGGAGACGAGATCTGGTGTTGATGATTGATAGAAACCCAAAATTTAGGGGATATATTGCAAAGGTGGTGAAAGTAACAGAGGATTGCTGCAATTATGAGAAGGACACTGACCTGCAGAGATAAAAGGGTTATCATTCCATTGTATAAGTCTCTGCTCAGACCACATTTAGACTATTGTTCTCAGATTTGGTCCCCAGGATTTGAAGGGGATAAATTAACTGTGGAAAGGGTACATACACAGATGACAAAGATGGTTTCAGGACTGTACAATTTTGGTTATGAGGATCGGCTGAGGGAATGTGGACTGCAGAGTTTGGTGGATAGAAGAAGGAGAGGTGATATAATTGAGACTTTTAAACTGTTGAGAGGTGGTTACAGGGTTGAAACTGGGAGTTCTTTCGCTTGGTTGAACAGTGGGAAGGAGTGATGACAAGAGGCCATCCCTGGACGTTATGAAAGGAAAGTGTGAGCAAGAGGGTGAAGAGTGGTTTCTTTGCGTGGAGAGTTGTTCAACCGTGGAATGCATTGCCTGATGGAGTGGTGAGAGCGAGAACGGTCAATGTTTTAAGGAGTGGTATGATAGACTTTGTGTCTCTTAAGGGGGACCTCTCCTTGATGAATCTTGACAGACTTCTTTATGTTCTTAGGAAGGGCCTCCCACGATGAGTCTTTTGACTCAATGGAGGCCTGAATAATAATTTTAAAAATATTTTAAAAAAGACAACTGACAAACAATTAACAAAAATGAAAAGGAAATAACTAAAGAAGAATTAGCAATCAGCCTGAAAGAAACAAAAAACGGAAAATCATCTGGAGAAGATGAGTTAGGTTCAGAACTATATAAATATGCACGAACAAGATTCAAAGAAAGACTTATTATTTTTAAATAAATTTTATTCAACTGGTATCTCCCCAATAGAATGGAAAAAAGCAACTGTGATTCCTATCTTTAAAAAAGGTAATATAGATGACCCTAAAAACTATAGAGGTATCAGTATACTAAATTCCTGTTACAAAATATATAGCAGAATCTTAAATAGCTAACTAATGAAATATTCCAAAAACTTTATTTTAGAAGTACAGAATGGATTTACAAAAGGATGATCATGTATAGACCCTTTTGCCTAAAATTAATAATGGAGAAAAGAAGAGTACACAATTTAGAAATACATAGTGCATTTATTGACTTAGAAAAAGCATTTGACAAAGTTAAA
Organism: Typopeltis vanoorti; assembly: GCF_054136105.1. Classification (NCBI taxonomy): domain Eukaryota; kingdom Metazoa; phylum Arthropoda; class Arachnida; order Uropygi; family Thelyphonidae; genus Typopeltis; species Typopeltis vanoorti. Next base: position 73,958,880 of record NC_143573.1, on the reverse strand, counting down.
AGAAACATATTATTATTATTATTGTTCCGGGCAACTCCAAGGAGTCGACAGACTCATCGAAGGAAGCCCTAACATCATGCCAAGAACAACTATTGGACATTGACACAGTATCTATCATACCTTGCCTTGAACTCATTCACGGTCATAGCACCCACAACAGACTCTGGAAGCTTATTCCACTCATTCACTACTCTCCAAGTAAAAAACCTAGCTCTAACACTCTTGTCAACCACGCTCTTGCCAGCTTCCATTCATGGCCCCTAGTCCTCCCACCACCAGTCATATTTTCAAAAATATCTTCTGGATCAATCTTATAGAAACCCTTCAGTAATTTGAATGTCTCAATCATATCACCCCTCCTTCGCCTATCGACCAATTTCTGCAACCCACAAATATTCAACCTATTCTTATAAGGTTCATTCCACAGACATGCTATCATCTTGGTCACTCGTCTCTGGATCCTCTCCACTTCCTCCCCATCACGAAGAAACCCTGGTGCCCATAACTGAGCACAGTAGTCCAGATGGGGTCTTATCAAGGCTCGATACAGAGGAACAACAACTTGTTTGTCTCTGCATGTTAAAGTATTTTTCAGAAGCCAAGTGATTTGGTGAGCTGTTTTAGTCACTTTTGCAATGTGCCCCCTAAACTTCAATTCCCTATCCACCAACACTCCCAAATCCCTAGCCTCATCAATCTCCTGGAGTACGGTTCCACCAATGCGATATACTGCTGCTATTCTTTTCACCCCAAAGTGCATAACCTTACACTTTGGCACATTAAATTGACATCCATTTTTCCTAGCCCAGTCCTCCAAACTATCCAAATCATCCTGTAAAATTTTGACATCCTGTGCACTCATAATTGCTCTACCCAACTTTGCATCATCAGCAAACAAGTGAACACTTCCTCTCAAATCCTTTCCTATATCATTGATGAACAAATTGAAAAGCAGTGGTCCAAGAACAGAGCCCTGTGGCACTCCACTAGTCACAAGCCGTCTTTTAGACTCCACTCCTGAATAAACCACTCTCTGGTATCTCTCCTTCAACTACCCTCCTATCCATCTCACCAACCCTATATCTATCCCCATCTGCTCCAGTTTACTGATTAGGGTTCTATGTGGTATCCTATCAAAAGTCTTGGCAAGGTCCAGTAGTATTACTGTAAACCCATTACCCCTATCCAGTTCAGCCGTCACTGTGTTATAAAACGTGAGCAAGTTACTGAGGCATGATCAACCCTTCACAAAACCATGTTGTCCACCATACAATATCCCATTTTCATCTATCCAATCCTGTATTTCTTTTCTTGACTAATTTCTCTAAGACCTTGACAATGATTCCTGATATGCTAATCGGTCGGTAATTTACAACAGCAGTCTTGGAAAAACCTTTATGCAGTGGAACTATTTTCCCCTCTTTCCACCCCCTCAGGACTAACCCAGACCCAAGACTCAAATTAAACAAAATGGTCAAAGGTACTGACAATTCTTGAGCTGCTTCTCGTACAACACGAGCTGGTATACCATCCAATCCCACAGATGTATTGACATTGAGGTTATGCAATAGACTACTCACCTCCACTTCATTCACCACAATTCCCGTATAATCTACTGGTACATTCGTTTCTGCAATGTCGCCACCTGGATGATATATTCTTGCAAAGTGCTCACTCAGTAACTCAACTATATCAACTGATTCAGTTACCTCCCTACCATTGGCATTCTTTAAAATCATTCTGCCATGTACATTTTTCCTTTTACTTGCTACATATCTAAAAACCTGTTTAGGATTCTCTTTAGCCTTCATGATCAATGTTCTTTTGTAATCCTTTTTTGCTTTTCTTACCACACTCGTTACCCTTCTGGCCTGCGCTTTATACCGTTCATGTGTCTGCCGGTCACCTTTCTCCTTAAATTCCCTCCATAGTTGTTTCTTTTTTTGCAGCTCAAGCTTAATGGTGTTATTCATCCATTTAACCCCTACTTGGTTTATTATTCGGACTCTAGGTATACAGTCAGCCATTGCTTCATGCAAACCCTTTTAACTACCTCCATGCACTATCGACTTCTAGTCCTTGCAGTTGTACTTGCCATGGTACTGAACCAATCAAACTCCTAAGCTTGTCATACTTTCCAGGCTGATAATTCCACATGTACCCTGTCTTAATTGAAAATTCTACACCTTTAGCCACCTTCCAAGTTAAGACCCTATGATCACTCTCACCGATTGGCGGCAATGTGGTCATATTTGTTACAGCCAAATCCTCAGATGTAATTACTAGGTCAAGCACTCTCTGACCCCTAGTATTTTCCATTACATGCTGTCACAGATAGTTATCCCTTAATAACCGCATAAAATCCAATTTCTCCTGTGTGTCCTCTCCTCACTCCAATCAATGTGACCATAGTTAAAATCTCCCATAATAATCACCCTCCTTCCACTCATTTCTTCTATTTGCTTGTGCATACTGTCACCACCATCTTTTCCATCATCTGGTCTATAGCAGCACCCAATTGTATATTTGGTTCTGCTAGCCACAATCTCACACGAAATGGCCTCAAATGTGCTCTTTCTCTATCCTGCAATTCAACTTCTATTCTCCTTGACTGCAGCTCATCAGCTATCATCAACAATACTCCTCCCCCCATTTTATTCTCCTGTCATTCCTGAACACTCTATACCCACCACATTCAATCTCACTAGCTATATCATCTACAGTCAGCCATGTTTCACTAATACCAATAACCTGTGGTCTGGAATTGCCAACCATGGCCAAAACTGTTCCTTCTTGTTCCTAATACTCCTAGCATTAGTGTACATGAATTTAAGACCCCCATTAGCCCCAACCCTACCTTGATGCCTTATATCCCACTCTAATTTGTTGTCCTTATTTGCTCTGCATATTATATTCATTCTTACATTCAACTGCCTCCCTAAGGACTGTATATTTACTCCCCCCCCCTTAATAAATCTAGTTTCCCTGAATTTGCACATCCACCACATTCAGCAACACTTTCTCAAGTCTTCTTACACCATAACCATTCAAATGCAAGCCATCCATCTTATATAGATCCTTTCGCCCATTGAACTCACTCCACACGTCCACAAATTCCACACCACTTGTCATACATAACCCACACATAAAGTCATTCGCAATTATGGCCCTCCTTTTAAACATTTCCTGTCATACCGTGGCAAAAGACTAATCATTCTAACTCTCTCACTCTTTTCTTTTGGTACCTCAAACAATTCATTCAGGTCTTCTATCATTTCCATTTTGTCACCTTTCAAATCATTCGTACCTGCCACAACAATCATTTCTTTCACCCTTTCCTTTTGCTCTCTAATAGACTCAGTTACATCCTTTATGGTCGCACCAGGTTGGTACGATTTTGTCAAATCCTCTACTATCACACCTCGTACTAACGAGTCTCCATACAGCACTCTATCCTTCGTTTTGTTTATGTTCACACTCATACGTATATTTTTCCTGTCATACTTTTTATTATTGACTGGTTCATTCAGTCAACTTTTGTTCATACACTCTATCTGCTGTTTTGCCCTTTGTAACGTACCATTCAACAACGCGATCTCACTCATTGCGTCTATCTCATCTTTTTTATTCTCAGTAAAACCATTAATACTATCATTCACACTTTCTACATTCACACTCTCACAATTCTCTGGTACAACCTCGCCGTTTCTTGTCATATCCCTATTTTCTTCATTCTGAAGTTTAACAAAAATATCACACCCACGATCCGAAATACTCTTCAATTTCTCATTCTCCATACATTTTCTACACACATTCACTCCTTTATTATCATCTAACCACACTCCGACTGCACTCCGCAAAGCGTACATTTCACAGCTAGTACACTGAATCATCTCATTTATACTACTGTTCTTTAATAAAGATGGCGAACCATCATTACTGGCTGCCATTTTCCTTCGTACTGGAGCCATACTTACTTGCAACATATTTTATCAAATTATAAATTATAACACACTAAAAACACACAAAAAGATGCGCTAAGAGATGCCAAGGCAAACAAAACTACGCAATATTAAGTAAATTTATCAACGATAACTGAGAATAATACTTATCTTATCCGGAGCTTTCACGAACACTACACATTACGAATCCCTCTAGCGGCGACAGCCCCAATAAAATATGTTATAAAGACACACAAAATACTCTAAAAACACAAAAATCGTTCTAATATACTATAAAACCAATTTCCTAAGGAAAAACACACAAAAAACACCAAAAATCACCAATTTTACACGAGCGCTAAATTACACCGACCACTCACCATATAACCACAAACCAAAATTCCCAATTATTCAACATATTAAAAGAAAGACAAATACCAAATAATATCCTAAAAGCTATCACAAGTATATATGAAAATATCAAATCAAAAAAAATCAACTAACGCATTTTTATTCCCGTATATACGGGAGTAGGCGAGGCCATTTAGCCCTATCTAAGTTTTTGGAGACTGAGTGGGCAGTTCAATCTCCACTGGTACCCAATCAGAGACAGATGGCCCAAGGCTATCACTAATTAAGCGGTACGCAGTGAAGAGAGACGGCTCAAATGTGCCGCCATCTCGTGGTCCCTAACCCTAATACAATATATTTAATGTCTGAAATAATGTGGGTTCTATGGTCGATTTTCTTGAGTTTACAGGACGAAAAACCCGAGTTTCCGGGAGGAAAAACCTGCTTGCCCGTGCCAGAGATCGACTAACTCGGGAGCCGGTCGAAAAAAGGCTTAGAAAAATTTCCTCTAGTCGCCGACTAGACTCGAAACCAAGTCTTCCTTCGTGCGGCCAAGCGCTGCGGTGTGCAAACGCCACATCCGCTGAGCTACACAGGCTCTTATATGAAAATAATCAAATACAAATAAGATTAAACCATGAGCTATTGTATACGAGAGAGAGAAACCAAGTGGTCCGACAGGGATGTCCCCTCTCAGCAACTCTTTTTAATATCTACTTGAATGAAATAATAATAAAATGAAATAAAAATTTACATCAAGGAATTAAACTTTCTCCTACACTAAACTTAAATACTCTCCTCTTTGGCGATGACCAAATGATAATTACAAATTCTGAAGATAACTTACAGAAAGCTATTTTAGATCTAAATGAGATAGCCAAAGATTATGGTATGATAATATCAACAGAAAAATCAAAAACTATGGCCTTTAAAGGACAAGATCCAGCAAGAACTAAAATAGTAATAGATAACAAGATCTTAGAACAGGTGAATTCATTTAACTACCTAGGATGTATGATCACATATGAAAATGAAAAAGATATAAACATAAAAATATTTAAAAATAAGAGGTGTAATTAACTCTATATTTAAACCAAACCTAGTTCAAAAACAAACCAGACTAAAAGTATGCAATACATTAGCCCTACCAGTCTTAATGTATGGAAGCGAAATCTGGACAATAAAACAAAAAGACGAACAAAGATTAATAACAGCAGAAATGAAGTTTAGGAGAAACACTGCAAAGTATACCCTATTTGATCACAAAAGAAATTATGAAAGAATTAAACCAAAAACCAGTAATAGAAAAAAATTAAAAAAATATAAACATAAATGGATGAAACACATTCAAAGAATGAAAACAAAGATTACCAAAACAAGCCATTAGGAAAAAGAAAACCAGGACGCCCTCTTAAACGATTCAACAATGACTTCTAAGGCCGGAACAGGCCATGCTAGGCCTAAATCCTTGATATGCATGAAGATGATGAATAATCACTTAAGCCTAGGCCTGGATACAAGGTGAGGAAGGAATTGTTTCATTTACATTAACACCTTGCCTCGATCATTTTGTGATAACAGTCCTCTGTATTAATAATGCAGATATCTAATATTGTTCTCTTTTGAACATTTTCTCATTTCTTATGCTTCTCTTTAATGCACACTTTCGCTCTACTGTGCAGATGTTCTTCCATTTGTCCTGAGTACTTGATGTCTCTTTTGCTACAGAAACCTCAATCTGATAGCACGTTGTTCTTCAATGATACAGCTGGAAAATCCAGTCTAGTATGTTTGTTTCTCAGCTATAAAATACTTAATCTAGCAGCTGAAAAGATGTTTTGAGTGTTTTGAAATATTTATAACCTCGACATGATGTATTATTCTTATGTGCTCAACTATATTATTATCTTGTATATTCTTATATTCTTTATTTTTCCCTCTTATTTCTATACAAAAGATGTTAGTTGTTATAAAAGGAGTGTACTGTGCTAGTTCATGGTTGAGCTGACATTTTGGATAGGAGATGCCAATTTCAGTATTCTAGAACTTTATTTCATCTCCCATATGAGTGTAGCCTGTTGAGATCAGATTACTGGCTTCATAGAAACCTATTTAATGTGGTTAATCTTATCCAGTTAGTCTTCTGTTTGTCAATAGTGTGTATTCTCAGGCCAGTTTGTGTGCCTTGTGGAATAAAAAATTAGTTTTTGGAAGGGAATAACCCTGCCACCTCCATATGAGACTGGCTAACTCACCTTCACATGAAAAGTTCTTATAGAGTTCCTTCACATCTTAGAAGAGATTTGAACCTAAGGATTGATGTTTATTCAGCTGGTGTGTGTGTAAGAAGGTAAGGATTGTGGACATTAAATAAGCACTTGGAATTTAGAAACCACACTGAGTACAAAAGTATATTATTATAATAGTCATGGGCAAACAAACAGCGAGTAGTTTCACTGTTTAAGGCCTCAATAAGGCTTTTTTTTTTTTATGTGTATCTTATGTTTATTTTGTGTGCATTTTTTTTTCTCTGTCTCCTTTCCTCTATCAATCCCATACACAAGAAATTGCAAAACCTGTTGCATGCTCTTTGTGGGTAAGTGATGAAGAATTAAAAAGGAATCTATATGTTTTGGACTACTAAAGGTTGTTGTATTTTAGTAGAAATTATGTTGGGCATAAAGGTAGAATGTATGAAAGAGGAAGACAAGAAGTTGGTCCGATATAGCTGGAGTGAATGGACGTAGCCCAGCAGCTGCTTGTGTGTTGTTAATGGGTTTGGAGGAATGGTGTTTGCCAGTTCAAGGGAAACAATGGGATATAGTGACTGGAGTGAGTCTTTGAGATTAGGGTCACAAATTTAACTGAATTTCTGAACAAGTTTTTTTAAGGGAGGCATTTGATGTATCATCCCATACACCCAAGAGATTTGGGTTTATACAGTGAGAAATGTCTTGGGCAGAAAAGGACAGTTTTTTTTGTAGGCAAGAGATGTCAGTCCATGGAGAAAGATCTGGTCTTATGTGGAAATTTTAGTATTATCAAAAGTGAGGAGAGATAAAGCATGGTCTTTCTTGCATGAAATAAGGAAAAATTGTTTTGGTGGATTGAAGTTAAGATTTTCCTTGTCTCATTGAAATAGAGCAAGGGGATCAATGATTAAGCTATTAATTATGGAAGGTCTTGTATCTTGGAATATATGGGCATTGCAGTGTTCGTTAAATGAAAAGAATGAATGAAGAGCATGAGTGAAAAATATAGAGCCCTGGTGTATTCTATTATCAGTGGAAAAATCTGAAGAATGAAACATGTCTACCATGTGTAGACCAAAAGATGAAATTGGCAATCCACTTGCAAAGAGTAAACCCAAGCCTGTAATTTGGTGAGCAGGCTTTTACTACAGATCTGATCAAAAGGCTTGGAAATATCTACATCTCCAGCAGACATATGGGTTTATAAAATTTTGTCTAGCTTGGTTCTCTCATTCAACAGCAGATCCTTTTGCCATCTAATGAGATGCACTGCACGGACATCTGTTGTGCAGTGAAAGTTGCAGAATCCATACTGCCATCAGTGATTAACTGGTGGAATTATAGGTAGCAAAGCAATTATGTGTTAAATTTTTCCATTATGTTTGATAGAATTGGTGACCACAATTGGGGTGATATGTGGCTGGTTTTCTCCTTTTTTTTCAGGATTGGTTTTAATGTGGGCTTGTTTCCACGCTAAAAAGGAGATGCATATGAAAAATTATAAAATGTGATCAATGGCGTTAGTTCAGGAGCATGAGTTTTAAGTACAACTGCAGGTATTCCATTAGGATCTGAAGACTTGAGGATATCCAAGCTGTTAAATGCTATCTTATTGATGAATGACAAGAGGAGGCATGCAGTAAGCAGTTCTTTGTAATGTCAGAAGTACTTGCCTTGTTCACTGGTTCATGAGTTGGAAGAGAAGCATGATGTTATACTGAAACTATCTGCATGTGACAGAGGCAGAAGCATGGATCAACAGAAGTTGCACCTGATAGTTTTGGTGAGAAACCAGAATGCTAAACTGTCATTTCAGCAGGAAGAAAGTTTTTTTTTTTTTCTCTCACTTAACAAAAATTCAGCTTTGAATTGGTCAGTGGTCTTTTTTTGCAGCTGTTGAATGTTATTGTATTGTAGCCTGAGTGGGATGCTGGAGTTTTGGTCTCTCTAGCCATTTGTAATATGTAGAATTCTTTTCTCGAACTGCTTTGGTACACTTGCTAGAGAAGCATGGTTAAGATATTTACTAAAATAAACAAAAGGCTTCACTTCGGCGATGCAAATCTATAAAAATTAAGTGGATATTAAATCCAGCATTATTTCAAAGCCGAATATAGAAACTATAAAAGTTTTGTATGAAATTTGACCAGAGAGCTTACAGGAATACACTTGCTGGTATTTACGAGCTGCCCTAGCCGGACCTTATAGGAGACATGATGGCGTCCATATATTCGCCTCCTATTGGTCTATTTTGATAAAGGAGATAAATTTCACTGGTCTGACAGCTGTTTTAAACTGGTTGGTTTTCATCAGAGACCAGGCAGAAACCTTAAGAGAGCAAACTCTCTTAGAATAGTTTCTGTATTTGGCTTTAGATAATTGTGTAGATTTTGGGGCAAAAAGGGGGATGAATGCCTCCTTTATTTCAGTTATTCAGTTGAAGCAGAGTGGATTTCTACTCCTTTCCTCAAGGAAAGGAGTAGAAATCACACTGGTTATCTCATCTGGCACTATTACAATGCCAGGTGATAAAGCATATGAGGCTCAAATTTGACTGCAAAAGGAAATTTTGATAAGGTTGTGACCTAAATTATCAAGAAGATAGCTGGTTAAGAAGAGATCCAGGATATTGGGAGAGTAGAATGGATTAAGTATTTGGGTTGCTGACAGCAATAGTTTGGCATCCCTGTCAGTTTCTTTGGTGGAATTATTGAAGGGTAACCATTTTGAGTTGCAAACATTGAACTCCCCAATAAAGATGACTAAATGATCCTGCTTCTCAGTCACTGAAAAAGTCTGAGTGGACAGTAACCTGAATTGGAAAAGCAACATAGGTAACAAATAAATGTAACGGAATGCAAGGAAATTTTTAACCCCAGCATTTTAAAGAGGATTTGTCATCCAGCAGATGGGTGGAATTAGTGAGCATTGAAGAGGGAAGATGCACAAAAACTCTAAATATGTACCATCGGAGCTCTAAATGTCAAATGCAGGGCAGTGTTAATGGTTTATTATTAATTACATGGCCATAGCTTTCATAGTAATTCTCTGTGTAGAAATAAGTGATCTAGAAGGAAGAGTTGATAGAGGAAGATATGCCAAAATATTGATTTCAGAATACCTGAATTGAGTATTTTAGCAGTCACTTTAGAATACTTGGGGAATCACACACTGCAATACAATTATGTTGTGAATCCTGATGTCTGGACTACCGCATTGTTTGAATGAAATTCAGTGCTATAATATTGATTCCAGTGGTATGTGATAAAATGCCAGATTGGAACGATTCATAGAAATGTAAATCAGTGCAATGACAATAGGGAAGCAGAAATGGTAGCATCTATTGCCAATGGTTAGCAAAGAGATGATTATCATTTTTGTCATTAATACCTTTGAAATTATAATGAAGTGGGATGAGTAACAATGCCAGTTGAGTAGCATAAAGTTAGCAGATGATTAGCACTGTGGCAAAGTATGAAAGAATGGATCCTATTAAGGAAATATGGGTGCATTTCAATTGTTTTCAATAAATATGCTCTTTCGACTAAGGATGCATATTCACAAAAGAAAAACAGTAAAACTACAGTAATCAACTGTGATTAGTGCTTAGCATTGCAGTGGCACTACATTTAGTTTCTTTTCATTTCCTTATTGTCCACAGCCAACAAGCTTGGTTGAAGCTTCATTGCAAGTGTTTTTTTGTTGGTTATAAATTTATTCTTGTGTATCATTTTAAGATTATTATTAGTATGGGAAATAGTTTTTAGCAAACTGAGATAAGCCACTTCATCATAATGGCAGCTGCTTCATTATCTCTTCTTGCAGGCCATTTTAGATAGTTTGTTTCATTCCATTGTCCATCAAATCAATCTAATCAACAATATCCAGATGCCTACCCATCCCAACTCTCACTCTAATATGAAATCCATTAATATGGAGTGGGTCTATCCTTTGTTGCTATAATAGTCCTCAATCTTCTGGGAAATGTACCACCAGATTTTGTTAGGGTAATTTCCTTCTATTCTTCCAAAGAGCATTAGTGAGGCAGGGAGATTCGTCCCACAGGTGTTCCATGGGATCGAGATATCGAGATCAAGGCTCTGTAAAGACCAGTGAAGTTATTCAACATCAAATCATTCCTACACAGACCTTGACGAACTTGCCATAAAGCTAGAAGCACAGAATTGCCTAGAATGTAATTATAGGCAACATCCTTAAGATTTACGTCATTCAAACTAGGGGCTCAACCCGAACCATAAGAAACAGCTCCACACCATGGTGCCTTCTCCACCAAACTTCAGAGTTGGAAAAATGCATTCGGGCAGGTAGCGTTCTCGTAGTATTCGTCAAACCCTGACTTGCTCGTAGGACTGCCAGGTGGTGAAGCGTATTCGTAACTCCAGAGAATGCGTTTCGAGAGTCCATGGCAGTGAGCTTTATATCACACCGCCTGGTGCTTGGTATTACCCGTACTGATATGTGTGACAGCGCATCCATGAAAATCCATGTTCCTCAGCTCCGACGAACAGTTGTGGTGCTGTCGTTCTTGCAGGGGCATTTTGGAACTCACTAGCGAAAGTTTCAGACGATTTTTTGTGGCCTACCAGGTCGCAATTTTGCTGCTGTTTAACTGGGTGTTTTCATTTTACAATAACATCACTTACAGTTGATTGGAGCAACTGCATTTGAAAGATTTCCCGAACTCAGTTGTTGCAAAACCGGCATCCTGTAAGTGCAACATCAAAAGTCACTAAGCAGTTCGGTACAGTCTATTTTAATGTTTCTCTTCTAAAGATTGCAAGACCCTGTGCTTCCTTTCATATCTGTATGATCCATGATGGAAATGTTAATAAGATGTAGAACTTACTTTCGCTGCAAATAACTGCAGCAATCATATGGGGCCTACTTTCCAGAAGCGTACGATAGTGATCAATGGAAATTTTGGACCATTTTAACTAGGCATATGAGGTCCTGGAAAACTGTGAGGCGAATGTCTCTTAATCTCACTCGACACTCAAGTTCATCTCACAGATGTTCAATAGGGTTGAGATCAGGGATCTGTGCAGGCCAGTCAAGCGTGACGTTCATGTCCACCATGTCCGACGCAGTTACCGCAGCAGCCGTATGACATGGTGCATTATCCTGCTGAATGAGACAATGGCATTTCCGTACAACCGCCACAAAGTAAGAAGCATTGCACTGTCCAGAATATACTCTATGCTACACTGCTGTTCTGACATAGTAACATGCATGCCCAAAGCATCCAGCTACTTGCATTGTATACCACTATAATTTTATGAGTTTCGGTGTCAGTTTTCTAATAATATATTCTAGACTTGTGAATCTATTACTGTTTATGAAATACATCATTTTATTATTGGTAGAAAATCTGCCAGGCATACTGCATTTATATACATAAAAGAGCCTGTGTAGCTCAGTGGATGTGGCGTTTGCACACCACCGCGCTAGGCCGCACGAAGGAAGTCTTGGTTTCGAGTCTAGTCGGCGACTAGAGGAAATTTTTCTAAGCCTTTTTTCGACCGGTTCCCGAGTTAGTCGATCTCTGGCACGGGCAAGCAGGTTTTTCCTCCCGGAAACTCGGGTTTTTCGTCCTGTAAACTCAAGAAAATCGACCGTAGAACCCACATTATTTCAGACATTAAATATATTGTGTTAGGGTTAGAGACCACGAGATGGCGGCACATTTGAGCCGTCTCTCTTCACTGCGTACCGCTTAATTAGTGATAGCCTTGGGCCATCTGTCTCTGATTGGGTACCAGTGGAGATTGAACTGCCCACTCAGTCTCCAAAAAGTTAGATAGGGCTAAATGGCCTCGCCTACTCCCGTATATACGGGAATAAAAAGGCGTTAGCTGATTTTTTCAAAGGAACTTCAAAATTCAAATGTGTGATTGGCAGAAGTGTAAGAAAGGGATGCTGCCTGTCACCGACGCTCTTCAATATATTTGCAGAAGAAATTATAAAAGAAGCATTTTATGAAGAGGAAAGAGGAATCACTATTGGAGGAAGAACAATACAAAATATTAGATTTGCAGATGATCAAGCAATATTAGCTAATACCGAAGATGAACTACAGCACCTAATGCAAAAATTTGAAAATATATGCAAGAAATATGCTATGAAAATTAGCGCAAAGAAAACAAAAGTGATGAGTCTCCAGGAAACCAGGAAGTATCAAGGTGATGATGAATGGAGAAAGTGTAGAGCAAGTAAGACAATACAAATACCTTGATAGTATAATACAAGAAAATGTGACATGGAGATAAAAGAAAATTAACAAAGGAAAATATGCCTTTTATAGCAAGAAAAATTTGTTTATTAATAAAATGAATTAAAATCTAAAGAAAAGGCTAATTAAGTGCTATATTTGGAGTATGATCTTATATGGGTCAGAACACATGGACAATTAGGAAGAAAGAAGCTAAAATGTTGGTGGCATTTGAAATGTGGTTATGGAGAAGAATGGAGAAAATAAAGTGGACTGAAAAAGTCACCAATGAAGAAGTATTACAAAGAGTTGAAGAAGAAAGGAATTTACTAAAGACCATAAGAAGAAGAAAGCATAACTGGATAGGACATGTATTAAGAGGAGACAGCCTACTGAAAAGAATGTTAGAAGGGAAAATTGAAGGAAAGTGACCAAGAGGAAGAAGACGACTAATGATGCTTGATGATATAATGGGAACAAGAAGATATCAGGAAATGAAGGAGGGAGACAGAGGAAATTGGGAGAAGAGAATCTGCTGAGTTATACCATTGGACCTGTCAAGAGACAGAACACTAATGATGATGATGATAATCAAAGGAAGGCACGTATGCAATGCAGTCTACAGTATCAACAGACTACAGAATTGGGACAAGCATAAGAATTAAATAATTGGAAAGTGTATTGTTAAGAAGTCATATTGTGATGATCCTTCACAGCACCGACAGTTATCTGTGTGGGGTATTTTGACGATTGCTGCTAATCAGTCCACGCAAGTCATCGAGATTGCAGTTAAGAGAGTGGAGATGTCTTTGGTGATGGCTGCTGTGTAGATATGATTTTGACAGCAGATCATATACCAATCAAGTGTCAATGACCTGATTAAGGGTGTTTCCAACAATTCCTTAAATTATGATCTTTTGACGAACTATTGTATCAGTGATGATGTGATGATAATATCGTACTCAGCATACCTCAATAAGAATTCCATTTGAGTTCGATTTTCTACCGTCTGCCTACCCAACAGTTCCATGCCAATATGTTCATATCCATCTTCTTCAGGCATTGAAGTCATTAAAACCAATTCTCTGGTATGAAGTATTAACCCTTTAACTGCTGATTTGATATTCTACTGACATTGTCCCATGTGCTGAATTAATTTTGCAAAAAAAAAAATATAAATAAAATCAATTAAAATTCTTACAAGTAAGAAGTCCGGACAGCATCATACATTCTTGATATACACTTGTTCACTCACAAAAATGGTGATAATAATGTTTTATAAAATTGGCATAATCTGCAAGTGGTGGCCACTTGAGGGCGTCATTTTTTCCGCGCTCGAGTTAAAGAAGTTAATGGGCTAACAACATAGCGTGCACTTTTCTATATAAATCTTCAGCATCTACTGTAGGGACACAGCCATTTATAACTAAACGAAACTCACGAAACTAGTTAATTTCAGTTGTTGCTTAAGATAAATCACTGACAAATTCATTTTTAATAGCAAAATCAATACCTTGAATCCGTTTTTCTTCTGCTGCTGTTCCTTTCCACAAGGAGGTAAATCCTCCACCATTCTTTTCCAGAAGTCCATCTCGAGTGCACAGTTCCTGGGGAAGGGGTATAGCTATACCAATGTGAAGCCTCTTCATTCCCAAGTGATAAAAGCAGTCTTTCAGATTGGTTCATGGTATGGTTGTCCATAAGAATCGAACCGTTCAAAATTGCAAAGCAAATCCATTATTTTCGATTGCTAAATGGTAATCCTGCTATAAGCTGTCATTCAGTCAGAAGCTAATAAGATACTATATTTTAAGGACAGTTCCATGATCCTGATCTACTTCTTTTCCCCAAGTGGAATGAGTAGAATGGGTCCTGAAAAGGGCTTTTCAGTCAGGTGCCACTTCGAAAATCAGTTTTGAAGTTTGACAACTGACACAAATGCCCGCTGCCTGCATGCTACTGCATGCTTGATTAAGAGCGAGTATCCTTGTATACATCACCAACCATTTGACATGTCGTTACTGACATGTCAAATGGTTGGTGATGTATGCACAAGTGAAAACACCTGTGTAGTCAGTAGGACATCTCCGTATCCAATTTGATTTGATTTTCAGACATTGAAGATTATGCAGCAAAATCTACTTTAACTGCATCAACCCATTAAAAAGATCCATCCTTTTAATTGTGGCTAGTCCACCGCATTGTTAAATCGCATATACAGCTATACTGTAATATACGGCTTGGAAAGAAGTCAACGGACGCCTCTCCCATTGGGTAAGGTGAATCGTGCCATGTAACGAGTCACGTGTTTGTAGTCATAAATTGGAATATGATGCTCCCAAGTCAAGATTACAGCCGATGAAAATTGCGGTATCGATCGAGTTAGGATTTTGATAGTTGATATAAAATGTGATTTAAGGAATATTGACTAGTTAATTTACTAGTAGTAAATAGTTTTACTACTATATATCAATCGGTTTATTTTTTTTCAAAGAGGTCTTTTATATACACCAAAGAAATCAGTTACGTAGGTAAGTCAACAAATTTCAAAACAAGGGCGATACGCTAGGCCTACTGCCATTAGTATCGCCATTGTTTCATTCACTTCATTAGAAACTGTCTACTTATTGTGGAAAGGGAAAATATGTCCTGCTCTACAGAACAAGGCTTGGGTCTAACCATGGATGCATCGTAACAATAACTTAATTTTAAACAGCTTCTGGCACTGAAAAGTCAAACGGCTATATTTTCTGGCGAAGTTAATTAAATTAAGGGGATGAAAATCCCTTCTTCGGCATGAAACTCGTAGATCGTAGTTTTCGATCTTAGAGTTTCGCATACTGGCTGTAATAAAATAAGGGATTTTTATCCCCTTAATTTAAGCTTCTGGCAATATTTAAACATGTAGGCAATCTGTTCACACAAAATGGCCAGGAAAAGTTGTAGTTCAGTTCATGAAATAAAAGAAGTTGATACAGATGACTCTCAACTCTTAGAACTTCTTCAAGACAGCGCTAGCGAAACAGCAACAACTGCTGAGGATAATCTCCTTACAGACCACACTGATTATCAGGAGGTTTGCGCTGCCAAAAAACGCAAAACTGCAGCCTCTGAACCACTCAAGGTCGATGAAATGGAAGAAGATGGCTGTGCCGGACTCTCCTACCTCCTCAAGGGAAAAGATACCCCCGATTATTCTGCATGAAAAGAATAAATGGATGTCGCTAAGGACTACGATGCACAACTTACAGATCTCATACAGCCAAGCGAAGAATGTCACAGACGGTATTAAAATCCAACCCAGAACAGCGATGGATTACCGACGGTTAACCTCTGAATTGAATACCAGAGGTATTCAGTACCACATCTTTTCACTAGGATCAGAAAAAAACCTCAAGGTAGTGATTAGAGCAGTATCTGAAGATGTTTCCACAGAAATCACTGCAGATCTACACCAGCAAGATTTACCACCCATAAAGGTCAGCAGAATGACCAGGAGAGACAGGACTCCAATGCCACTGGTATTAGTAGAGATCAGTCAAACCTACAAGCACATATATGATCTGACGTCCATCTGTGGACTGAGAGTTACTATGGAGCCATTGAGGAAAAGGGCTTCAACAGGGCAATGCCAGAAGTTTAGTCATGCCCAGAAAATGTGCAAGGCTGAATTTAAATGCTTAAAATGTGGGGTCAGCCACCCAACAAATACATTCTCTAAGCCAAAATCAACCTTTGCCAAATGTGCCAGCTGTGGCGGTCCTCACACTGCTAACTACAGAGGATGCACGCACAATCCAAGAAATAGAAAATCAGAAGAAGGAACATACTCTTCCTCTTTGAGCACACTTACGTTAAAGACTACTTCACAGCCTCCTAAAGATCAACATAAAGGGTCAGAAGCCCATCTTCTGAAGTCAGAGGCCCCTAAAAGAACAACTCAGCAACAACAGTCTAGGACATATGCGGATGTAACTTGCCATAAACAGACATCCCTGGAACAGCCAACATCACATCCAAATCTGGCAGCTATCATTACCTCTTCCTTGGCAAATATGTTGTTGGATTTTAGCAGATCCAACCCCTCACCATGCTCTACAAATAGATTTCTAAAGGACACACGTCATTATCTCAGCGCTCACTCATGAACAGATATAAAATAAAACTAGCTAAAGATTCTTTACAGATCATAGCATGGAATGAGAACGGATTAAGAGAATCCTGGAGCTCCGGGAGTTCTCCCAAAGGCGTCAGCCGAATATACTCTTGATAAGTGAAACCCATCTCCGACCATCAGATAATCCCAAAATAAATGAATACCAGATGCACAGAACAGACAGATTATCCTGCAGAGGAGGCGGCCCTGCTATTTACATTAAAAATTACATCAATCATCACTCTATAAATGTTCCATCCACCATTAATCTTGAGATTACAGGCATAGAAATTCCCACGTGCACGGTGGGCAAACTAAAGATTTTCGCATCACATAATCCTCCGCGAAAAACATTACTGTTTTCAGATCTGAACGCTGTACTGATCAATCAACAGGGAGCCTGTCATCATGGCTAGCGACTTAACCGCCAAGCATCCTATCTAGAATAGCCGTTCCACAAATAAAAATGGTCACATCCTTGCTAACTATTCTGGATCCAATAATGCAGTTGTGGCAGGCCCCACAGCGCCTACCCATCACAACATTTACGGTCGGGCTGATGTACTAGACATAACTATCCTACAGAATGTAAGACTCCAGTACAGTGTAGTGACTCTAAATGATCTTTCATCAGACCACAATCCCATTCTATTAAAACTGGGAAACGAAGAAAACATGTCTCCTCTCCCACTCATATATACTTTGGGATAAGCTATCCAAGGTATTCCCAAAATATATCGGTCCTGTACCATTGATTAAATCCACAGAGGAAATTGAAACAGCTATAAAAGATCTAACTAAACAAATCAACACTGCCATTGCAGCAGTAACTATTTCCAGAACTATCCCCATATCTAACCACTTGCCAGAAGACATTATGAATTTGATCAGAGAAAAGAACAGAGCAAGAAAAAGATATCACAACATGCGAGCACCTCAAGATAAAAGAATCTTGAACAGATTCAGCTCTGCAGTTAAAGATGCCCTCACAGCGCACAGAAATCAAATTTGAGAAGAAAAATTGAATTCTATCTCCCCTGACAATCACTCCATATGGAATCTTATCAAGAATAAAAACAAACCTCTTCCTCCTCTCCAAACAGATACTGGCCTTATCCATACCGACGCAGACAAAGCCGAGGCAATAGTAACATTTTTAGAAAAGCAATGCAAACCCTCATATGACAAACTCGACTTCAATCACATATACAAGGTCCATCGACATGTCAGATCTTCGCTCAAACTTTCTGTCACATGCCCTAGTCAAATTGCACCCACATCACCTGTAGAATTATACGACATAATCAAGAAGCTTAAAAACAAAAAGGCTCCTGGACATGATGGTATCACAAACAGGGTGATAAAACTACTATCCCGCACAGTTATTGTGCATGTGACTAAATTATAAACTCCATCTTACACTACAAATATTTTCCTTCCCACTGGAAACTAGCATATGTAATCCCAACCCATAAACCTGGAAAAAGACCCGCGATCACCTCAAGACTACAGACCAATTAGCCTCATCAAAATTGCCGAGAAAGTCATTCTCATTAGACTCCAAGAACTATTCCCAAACTAAAACTTCTTTCTGAGGAGCAATTTGGTTTCCGACAATTTCACAGTATTACACAATAAGTATACAGATTAGTAGAATATGTCACCACGGGATTTAACTGGCATCAATGCACTGGGGCTGTTTTCCTTGACATAGCCAGTGCATTCGACAAAGTCTGGCACTACGGCTTGCTATATAAAATGATCACATCTGGAATACCATTGGAAGTGGTTCATCTGATCAGATCATACCTCTATGATAGGCACATGCAAGTTAAGTTAAATGGCACACTCTCCATACAAAAACGCATTTGGCTGGTGTCCCACAAGGATATCACTACCGCCACCGACTCTTTTCTCCATTTATATGTGTGATATTCCGCACAACCCACTGTCATCTATCAAAGCCTTATATGCAGATGATACAGCGATATTAGCCAGATCTTTAAAACTGCACCTAGCAATAAAAAAAAACTGCAGGAAAATCTACTGATAATTGGATTATTTCAATTATCAATATTTCAACAAATGGTGACTCAAAATAAATCTTCAGAAAAGCGTAACCATTCTGTTCGCCAGAAGATCAATGCTTCCTATTGGACGCGTTCTCCTGTTTAACATAGAAATCCCCTGGCAGTCTGAGATCAAATATCCTGGCATATTGTTGGACAGAAAATTGACTTTCAGCTCCATATCAAGTCTCAATGTCTAAAGACATCAAAAATCATTGCACAGCTCTATCCTCTAATAAACAGAAACACCCGAAATTAAGCACCAGAATCAAGCTATTTATATATAAATTGATGATTCGTCTTATACTCATCTACGCTTCTCCGGCTTGGAGTCATACTGCTAATACTAATATCCTCAAACTACAACGTATGCAGAATAAATGTCTCAGAATAATCCTGAACGCACCATGGTTCATACGCACTGTGCAACTTCACCGAGACACAGAAGTCCCCTATATTTATACTTTCATGCAGACTCTAGCAACTAAGTTCTTTTCAATAGCATCTGTGTATCCTAATAATCTAATTCAACTAGCTGCAAATTACGATGCAACAGATTACACCAAGTACAAAAGACCAAAAGCTATTTTAAACTGCAACCTCAATGATTAATCCTCAGGCCCACTCAGGGCGAGCAACAGGCTCATTAATATCTTCCCTCTCGCAGTTTTCCTCATCAGATAGCGGGGAATATGTAAAGCATCTGCTTCACCCTTTAAGCTAATAAAGTTGAAAGTTGAACTCCCAAGTCAGTGCGACTGTGTGCTGAGAGAAGGAAATAGTGGCGTTTGAAAGAGGCATTGTGATAAAATGCCATGTTTCAGAATGTTATTTGTTTGGCAAATTGTTGACAAATTGGACCAACCCAGGTCAACAATCAGTTATACTACGCTGAGATGGTAGCGTAGTATAACTGATTCAACCTACGTGACCGTAAAGTGCTATGAAGGATAATATGTAAAAACTGCCATTCGTCGGCCGACACGTTGAATGCAGAATTCGGAGCTTCGACTGGAACACGAATCTGCACAAAAACATTCAGGACCGAGGCTCACAACATGGGTTTCCATGATGGTTTGTGTCATGTGGTACACGAACCAACATGCAAAGTCGTGTTCAGTAGTGTGCGAAGAGCGTGTACAGTGGGTCATGGAAACTTGGAAAGCAGTGGTATGGAGCGAGGAATCCCGCTACACTCTGCTGAGCAGATGGACGTGTGTGTGTGTGTGTGGTAGATGCCCGGTGACCGTCTCTTACCACAGCGCATAACCGCAACTATGAAATTCGGAGGCAGCGGTGTGATGGTATGGTCCTGGTTTGGTTTCGGAGCCCTATTTGTGGTACCACGAACACTGAACTCCAGGAGGTATCTGAACATTCTGCAATGCTTTCTACTTTGTGGCGTTTCTAGAACTGACCATTGTCTCTTTCAGAAGGACAATGAACATTATCATAAGGCTGCAGCTTCTGTAATAACTGCGTGTTTTGTGGACATGAACGTCACCAAACTTGACCGGCCTCCACAGAACCTTGCTGAATATCTGCGGGATAAACTGGATCATGGGGAGAAGTCAAGGGACGTCCGCCCCATAGCAGTGCAGGACCTCCTTACATGCCTACAGAAAGAAAGCCTAAAATTCCCGTTGACTGCTATTGTACGCTTGTCGTAAGTATTCGCCGTAGGATTGCTACAATCATCGCAGCGAAAGGCGGTCCTACATTTTATTAAGTTGGGCACATTGGCCATTTTTCCTCACAATATGGTGTCAGTTGACTTCTTTGCAAGCAGTGTATACTATATACCATACGAATTAGACTATTTCTCTTCCCTTAAGTAGGACATATAATCTTTTATTACAATAAAATGACTGATGGACACTGCAGATGAATTTCTACTGACAATGAATTTTTGTTATTCATTCCATATGAGTGAACAACGGTATAAAAATATTTTAAAACAATTAAAATTATGTCCCATTGCACATAATATTATATCCAAGCCCTTTCTCCAACATGTATGCTAAAGCAATATAGATAGAAATGCATGTCTATTCAACGGCTGAAGTGAAAAACCCATTTCCTCATTAGCCCGAACTGCATCAGCCTGTACCTGCTATAAAAAAAGTAAGTAAAAAAAAATCCAAGGGCAGACATTGTAAGGGTCTGCCCAATTTGTGTTAGTCTTTTACTCCAATTTTTGGATGGCCAAAACAAATCCTCTATGCCACGAATGCTAACAGTATGCTTCCTCTGATATTTTGTCAGAAGGATAATAGAATAGAAAAACACTGAAGTCTTGATATCAATAACTCCCCTGATTTAGACAGCATCCTTTCAGTTATGCTAAAAACTTGTGTTATAGAATTAATACATAGCCTGTACCAGCCATCATCCTCAACTCATCTGCCATCTACGCAAGAGTATGGAAGCACGACTTTATGCAGCTTGTTCCTAAAGAGCGAGATAAGAGTCATCCGCCAGACTACTGTAACATCCTGTTAGTTCAATATTCAGGAAAGTAATGGAGAACGTCATCAACGGTCAACTTCACTACTTGAAGAAAAACAAGTTAATTAGTGATTACCAATACTTATTCCTCCAACAGCAGTTCTACTAGCTAACCATATCAACCTTTAGAAAGAAGAAATGGAAAGGTCTAGAGAAACGCACGTGCTTGCTTTTGGTACTTCCAAGAAAAATTATGGAACCAGGTTTTGAGGCCTTCTTACATACGACCTATGAATGAGCATCTGCAATGATCCTAATTCATAAGTAGTATAGAAATAGAAGACACGACACAACATAAATAAAAAAATAATAATTTTAATTAGGAAAAGATTTTTGGAAACTTTTATATGTTTTATTCCTTTTTCTTTGGGGGGGATGCCCCCCTCCCAGGGTCGCCACCGTACTCATCAAATACTTTCTCTCACTAACTTCAAATCCTGTCTATCGTTTAGTGATCAATACACTTCATTCCTAGTGTATGAATGAAGTGTATTGATTCATACACTTCTGAAAGATGATCTTTCAGAAGTGTATGAATTTTTTTCTTTTCTTCGTTAACTTTCACATCTAGCTGATCCTTGCATAAAATAATCAGATAAATACCCTTCTAAACCGCCTCCAAAAAGTTTGGTTTCTCTTTCGTTCAAAACACTGCTTCTCTCATATTGAATCTCTAATATTTTTAAAAATCTCATATCTACGTAACCCTAGAATATTGTTTGCACATTTGGGAGTGGTGCACACCTCCCTAAGAATGCTCAACTGTAACCAGGCAATCCGAGTAACAGATGGTCTCTCTCTTTCTCATAGACTTTTTTCTGCATTTATGTCCTATTTACATGGATTTTCAAGGGTGCTGATCAAACTGAGTGGGCACCAACATTCCCTTTTCCTCAGGCCTAATTTTTCTTCTAATCATATAAGGACATGAGCATCCATATGCAATTCATCTACATACTACTAAACCAATTTTCATTCTTTTCCTTCATGCCATCTACCTCTACTCTTCTGAAAAGCCTCCTTCCCATGCCATTGGGAAGGAGGTTTTCCCCCCATGAATACAATCCCAGCTCCTCAATACAGAGATTTCTTAACAGATTCATTCTCTCTCTCTCTCTCTCTCTAAATACTTGCGTAAGCTTGTGTTATAGGTTTCGCGACCTCGCGTGTGTGGGATTAATATAAAATGTGTGTGTGTGTGTGAGGTGCACATCTAATAGCAACATCACCGATATTATAATTTTGGATTTCTTCCCGTTAAAGACTCTCCTTATTGTTTCCTAGCTTCACTAGATTCCTAAAATTAAACACAATATACTAATGCTTCATGAAAAGGATACTTTTCGACGCGTAAACACTGCATCACATTCGAGTTAATAACTCGGGTGTGCGGTCACAAATACATATTCCTTTGAGAGTCATTTGAACAGACGTACAGATGGCACAGCGTGTCAAATTTTAGCGGTATAGTGGTTTAAACCGCCCAGAACGTGAGGCAGGGAGTGCGCTGAGACAATAGCTCACCAGAAATCAGTGGCTATGATTGGTTATTGTGTCAAGCAATCCAACTGAGCATTGACATTTGTCATGAGTTGCTGTTGTATTCCGAGTTTTTTTTTTTTTTTTTGATTGCGTAAAGTGTGAACTGACGGGTTTAGAACACCTATATAGACAAGTAATTTTCTTTAAATAATTCATAACTTGTTTCCAATTATTTTCATATTTTCAATAAGAAATAATGTTGAACATCTACTGAATGGCCCGTTTGCTGTCAGAGCTTTCGCAGATTGTATGATAATAGCCGAAGGAGGTTAGAACTTGTGTATAAATAAGAAAAACTAGTTACTTCAGCCTTTCTCCTTTCCCCGATTATTGTTTTACCCTTTTCAAGATAATTAATAAGCAAAATGCCTTTAGCATCCCAAAACACCGACGCCATGACCTTTCCTGCTGATGAAACCGACTTTGTCTTCTTTGGCGCTGAACAACCGACTTCTGTCCACTATTTTGACCGTTGTTTGGATTCTGGTGTGTAATGGTGAATCCAAGTCTCATCCATAGTAATAAATCGACTCCAAAATCAGTTTTATTCTTGTTAAAACTCTCCAAGCACTGGTCAGAAATTTTTACAGAACCAAGCATTATTCAAGATGGGTGCACCCATCTTGCGCAAAGCTTTTTCATTTGCAATTCTTCATGCAAAATATATCCTACACGTTATTTTGAAATGCCTATAGTCTCAGCAATTTCACGCACTTTGACTCGCCGGTCATCCAGTACCATATCGTGCACTTCACAATGATTTCTGGTGTTGTTACACTTTTTAGACATCCTTCACGTGGATCATCTTCAAGGCTGGCATACGGCCACGTTTAAACTCGGCAGCCAATTCCTTAATTGTCGAAAACGAAGGAAAAGATTGCCCGTAAACTTTTATGAACCTCGAATGAATTTCTTTTGGCGTTAAACCTTCTTTTACAAAGAATTTTATAACCGCACGATACTCAATTTTATCCATTTCAAGGGATACAGACAACACGCTTGCTCCAGACAGCTGTATAAAACAAACTACTTGATAGAATGTGCAATTTCACATGGATGCTTGTGACAGATGTGTCAACGTAGATGAAAAAAATCTTCCGGATAGTGTTGTTATCATTGGTCGAAGCCGAGAATATTTCAGACCACCCTCGTAAGCCATACAAAAGCACATCCAACCTAAATGGGCACACGACGCCACTGATATATATGGCTCACCTGCAAAACATTGCCTTCTCTGACAATAAAACCAACTTCGAGCCTTAACACAAGTGCGAAATCGTCCATGGGCATCATCACGATAGGTGAGAATAAGATCTTCGACCACTTCCATCAACACTGGAATAAAAGGGACCAATTCCTGAGCGAGTGAGACAACAGCATCACAGTTCATTTTGCAATCTAGCAGGCGATATTACCAAACTGATCCTGAAATTAAGGTTTCAATTTTTCTTGAATTCGTTAAGGATTATTATATGATGTAGTTATTATTATTATTAGACACCTCCAGGGAGTCCAAAGACTCATCGAGGGAGGGCACCTGCTCTACAACTGACCGCCACTATACCAACGCCATCTATCGCATAATATTATATCTATAATATGATGCGATCGCTGTACAAAGACATATTTTTGAATGAAGATATTTAAATACCTGTAAATTAATGCATGTTGCTCTTTGTTTCGAAAAATAGCATTGTGTGTGTGCAAGCGCGCGCATTACACTCAAGAAAGGTTGTAAATTTATTGTGTATTTAACACAATGCATAGGCTAGATGTTAGACAATTGTTTTGGTTAGGTTATTTTGGATTTACAGTCCGTGCAACTCAGGCTATGAGGCCTGTGTTATGTCTGTACATGTATTCTTAATGGTTGGTTAGTCTGTTTTGCTGGGTGAAAAACTCGTTTTTTACCCCGAGGGCTGTTAACTCACCTTCAGTTGAAAAGTCCTGATAAAAATTCTACGTACCCTAGACAGGATTCTTAGCCAATTGGGGAATCTTATATATATATATACACTATATTGACAAAAGTATTTGGACACCTTACATGTCATGCAAATATTCGGGGAGTGTCTGCGTAAATCTGGTAATAAAAGACGGGATGTGCTGCATGTTTTACACTATACTCGATATCAAGATGGCATGTTCGGCTGAACTAACAGAATTCCAACGTGGGGTGGTAGTTGGGTGTCACATTAGTGGTCTTTCTGTCCATGACATTGCTACCCGTCCTAGTATATCGAAATCCATCGTTGCTTATGTTTCGTAGATAGAAAGTTGATGGTCAGGAAAACGCCCTGGTAGGTCACTGACCGAGATCGACGAGCTCAGTCTCGGAATGTTCGAGCATCCCGCACGTCATCAGTGGCTGACCTCGCAGTCAACCCGAAAAATACTACAGGGACTTCTATCATCACTAGAACTTTCCACAGCGAGGTGCATGCCTTAAGTTACCACGGTAGAGATGCTACGAACAAGCTACACATCACTCCCTCTCAACGCCAAACGACGACTGCTTCCAAATGTTTCACTCTGATGG
The DNA here is from genome assembly GCF_054136105.1 of Typopeltis vanoorti. Taxonomy (NCBI): domain Eukaryota; kingdom Metazoa; phylum Arthropoda; class Arachnida; order Uropygi; family Thelyphonidae; genus Typopeltis; species Typopeltis vanoorti. Next base: position 73,933,293 of record NC_143573.1, on the reverse strand, counting down.
TCGTATTTGAATATGGAGATACCCGGGGAACAGTTCCTGCAGGACAGCATCATTTCAACTATCAAGTTTGTTTGAGGCTCGGCAATGGTATGAGGGTGTTTCAGTTGAATAGAACTTGGTCCATTGGGACGTGCCCAAAACCATGACGGCTGATGGCTACCTGGACATCCTGGATAACTCCATGCTTTTGACGTTGTGGAAATACTTCAGCAGTGACCCTTGCATGTTTGAGTACAACAGTGCCCCATGCCATTCTGCACTCCGTTTCCGAGACTGGTTTCCACAAAACTACGTTAAGTGTTGGACAGGCCGGCTCAGAGCCAGACCTCAATCCCATCGAACATCTTTGGGAAGAATTAGAACGCCAAATTCGCTCCAGACCACAACGGCCGTCATAAGCATCAACAATAGGGGAGCTTTGCGCGAAGAATGGAAGAACATTCCTGTTGCGACGTATCAGAAATTGGTTGAAAGCATTCACCGAAGGGTAATTGCTGTCATTTAGGCCGTCCCACTCAATACCAGATGTAATTAAAATCCATTTTTTTTACCACAACTAGGTGTCCAAATACTTTTGTTAACGTAGTGTGTGTGTGTGTGTGTGTTATAGTTTATACAACAAGAGCGAATGTCTGATTGCCTCCAGAAGAATGAAAGTCTATACTGAACTCGCGTTGTAGAAAGAATTTTGTTCAGTGTCCCAGGGAAAAAAAAAACAGCTTTTAAAATGAACCTTGAAACCAGTACCTGAATATTGATCAAAACCAATTTTCAGAAATCTTTACTTGGAAAAGCAGAAAGGATTATTGCTTAAAGTACGGTCAAGCCATTCTGATTTGAAATAATGAATTGGTATTTAAATTTACTACATGATATATCTTAATTTTATTGCTTGATGCTCTCAAATCGCCTCTTAAAGGCTTGTGTAGTCTCGTTGTAATTTCACTAGTTACACAGATGAAAGGCAATTATAAGTTATGAGAACAAATATTGTCTCAACGTCAGTCGATATGTCTACTGACGTGTGCATGCAGTTTTACATGGCAAAAATGCTTGGCCAGGAAAAGGAAGCAAAGCCTACAGTTATAAAGGAAGCTACTCTTGGCTATTGTTATTCAGAATCAAAGCAGAAACAAATAAGAAATGAGGCACGTGCATTATGTCTGTTCATTGCTTTCTTAGAACTGAGGGAAGGGGGGGGGTCATCTCAACCAAAGTATGCATAAGACGATCCAAGCTAAGAACTGAGTGAATAAGGTGCCACGGAAGTCTCCATATGGAATGTATCTACCAGGAATTTAAAGTCTATAGCTGAGTTCATGTTAGCATAGTGCAAAATCTAAAGAGCATCAGTTTTCAGTTTCTCTAGAAAGGAAGCCGCACACATAAGCCGAACAGCAACCATGGTAGACAATACGACACTTTACTGATGTGTAATCAGGTCCAACAAATCTGTATCCATTTTCGATGGGATAAGCGATGCAAGTGTGGATGCAGCAAATGCTTGCGAACGGTTTTTTCCTTAATTGCAGAGTGAAATGCCATATTAATGAATAAAAAAATTCATGCATAAATTACCCAAACAAATTACTTTTCATTATATACATGCCAAGAACAGCTTTTGACATGCTTCCTTAATGTTGCCATAAAAACAGAAGAATTCTGAACAGTTTTGACACCACCAAATCTTCTAGTCCTGATTGATGGTATCGCCCAGTTGTGTTCTAGAATAAAAGCTCACATATGTTGTGTACAGTCTATCATGCCCGTAAGACATATACGCTACAGAATGGAAGCCTACAACTTGTTCCAAACAGGGAGATAAAAGTCAGTCATCAATCACTCTGTACTCTCACTTGGAGTCTCTCGAAAATAATGGACAGCAACGACCACTGATAATGTGAAATGGTCTGAAGTAGTTTGAAAAGCTTCATGTTTGGTTTGTAGAGCAGGATTTACAGATTATGTAAAAACAAAACTTTAGCTCACCTATTCCATTAATATACTATAGGTTTACAAACATTCGAGGGCAGGAGTGACAAAAAAAGCCAACTTTATTTCTTTGAAACTTACCAATTAAAACTTGATCACGGGTAGATTCTTACAAAATTCACTCAGGACCTTCTAGCCACAACATAGAAAAGTTTGAATAAGTTCGCATATTTTCGGTTGAAATTTTTAGAACATACGAGTATGATCGAGATTTACACAGAGATCTTTATTACAATATAATTTTCTAGTTTGTCTTAAGTTGTTTGCAGTTGGATCGAGGTTTTAGCCGTTCGCTGAGCTTCATAGCGGATGGTTTCCTCTTTTCAGATGCATACTTTTCAAGACCTTCCACGGTCAATGCCTTAAACAGTGACCTTCTTATCAACATACAGTTAAGTAAAGACAACCTTGTGAACTTCACTTCTATCAACACATAACCCTGTCGTATTTTTCACAAGAAATATCTCACTATCTGTAATCTTACTAAACCTGTGTATCTTTGATAATAGCATCCTTTTCCAATAAAAAACATTTTCTTACCTCAATGGGCTCTAGTCTTATACAAATCCCAAATCCGCCGAACTTTACAATACTGTTCTCGGATTTGGAGTGGTTTACCAAATCAAAAAACCTCTCAAATGTTTGATGCCAGAAAAGAGCAATCCCGTTAAACACTTTCTCATAGGGATTTTTTCTGCTTTGTGCCTATTCTATATCAACAAAAGATAATGGGGTATCATCAGCAGTCAATTTTATTTTATTTTATTTTTATTTTATTTTATTTTTTTTTTTGCAAACTGGGGACCACCAATTAATTTGTGATCATTGTAGGAATATTTTCCCACAATTTGGACAGAGGTATGGAGAGAGATATTTTCATACAGCAACAATTTGTGAAAGTAGCAGTAGCTTAGCATTTACTCTAAATCACTAGTTCCAGTTTATCACGAATCATCTCATTATAATTCGTACATGGTTTGCTGTCTTATTCCTTTCCTCGTTAAGGATTGGTCCTTGTCAATCCCAATTCTCCTGCTGATTCCATTCCAAATTAAGCTATTTGTTCTCCATATCGTATAGTGGATCTATATTTCGTCACAAGGATCTATGCGCCTCAGGAAGACGTCCTTACTTCTCACAATATCGGTTTAAAAGATGTTACAAACCTCCAAACATTTTTCCTTTGTTCATCCGCAATTTGTTTGAGAACGTACACAAGCGTTATATAATGCAAGTGAAGTGTATTGTAAATGACTTCATCCAAAGAATCGAGAGCCTAATAGGCAATTAGTTTTCTAATTCGCTGACAGTTACCTTCCTATTGTTAATAAGCACGTAGGCCTTTTCTTCGATGTCCACGCACTTTTTCTGTTACTGTTGATGTAGACGGAACCGTGATCATCTTCGTCAGAGACACTTTTCCAGCTGTGTGTACTATTATACATTTTGCTGAATCCAAAGACACTCATTGTTCTATGGTGTGTCTTCAATGAATTTTCATACAGAGATAGTAGAGTTTTTTCCGCGAAATAAACTAGTAAATCCAACCAATCGGTTGGATTTGCAGCCAACGCAACTGAGGCTATAGTTACTTCGGGTGTAATTGGGCCTTTACACACGTAATATACTGACTTTATGGCTTAGATTTTCCTCTTTTTTTTTTCTTTTTTTTTTTTTTAACTCAAATGCTTTCTCTACTTGCATCTAAAGAAATGCGAATCACTACTGACGTTCTTTGGCACTTTTAGTTTGCATAACGGCTGTGTTAATGCATCTGTTTCAGCGATTGAACTCAGGCGTTAAGGTCAAGCACCTGAATTAAATAGTAATGAAGTATCGTGTTCATGGTTTAGAGTGCATTCAGTAATAACGGGACTATCGGAAAACATGTAAAACTACAGTGAATACTTTCTGCCTTATCCTTTTCTTCCCAGTTATGAAACTGCCTTTATTATTTATAAACCTTGCAGTCATCAATTACATATACATGGAGAAATGTCCAAATATCTTTAAGACAGTTCGTGTCCACTGAATTCTGCTGAACCTGAATTGGTATTTTACAAATCTAATTTGATAATAAATGTGGGACTTTTGAAGATAGGTCTGTTGATAGGTGACTATTTTCTGCCACATTGCTTATGTCTCAGCTGCTCCAATTATTTTAAAGAACGTTTTAATGGCAGCTTATTTTAATAGATCCCTACCATATTTTTTTCTATAAAATATTTATTAAGGATTAAGAGAAGAAAGGTGACTATGTTCTAATAACGAAAATAAGATGATTACATAATCCACAGAAAACCTGCAGAAATAAATAGATGAAATATTCAATGGTGAATATCTCACTTAATTTATTTCTATTTAAGCTTAAAGCTACAAAACTCTCTATATTCATCATCTATTCCTAAGTTCATTAATTATAATCATAACAAATATTGAATTAAATATCTTTTGTTACAAGTATGAGAAAAGGCTTCCATTCCTCTATTTCAATTCTTAAATATTCATTCTTGGTACCTACAGTGAACATACTAAGGTCACTACTTAACTCCATTCGTGTTCTATACTGCGCATGAAAAATAAAAGCACATTTACTTGGTTGCTATTGTTTACTACATAAATATCGACACCTGGTGGTCTGCAAATGAACATTTCACTGTTTACGTCATCTAGTTTTGTGTCGAGCTTCAAAAGCTTACCTGGTTTTAGCTGTGGCCTACTCGATAGGTATTCGAACTGCGCATGCGCTCGCTAATCGATCAATACTACTACATCTATCCCATTTCTGGGTCCATAGCCGAACACGAACGCCATCATCATCAGCAGCAAAGCGCGCGCACCCTCACCAGAAAGTACCCGGATTTGTTAGCAGCTCGACCGTCTGCCTCTGGTCTAACATGGCGAACCCAAGAAGGATATTACGGTCGCCGGAATGTACACGGACGCTGAAATAACGTTAGTGCTTCGTATTTAGTGTGTTCGGAGGATATCTTAGTGGGCTACGATGTCATCTCATCGCTCCACGCCCCCGGACATCCATCACTACCAGTACGTGGGGCCATACAGGCTGGAGAAGACCCTAGGAAAGGGACAGACAGGTAGGCCTAACTTCCGTTGGTCAAATGCGGCGCGCGCCTGAATGCACTACCTTCGGCGTAGGGTTTATGGGAACGTAACGTCATATTTTCTGATTGTATGTGTGCAAACGGATTCCTTGAAATTTATTTTATAAGTTCAGAAATAAATTTTACATCTATAACGAGTAGTTATGCATCCATATAGAAGAAAATTAGCAGCGAAGATTTACTTACAACGAAAACAAACTAGATAGATTACTGCCGTCTAAGGAATGCTAGAATCAAATACTGCAGCATAACAATATGCATGCTAATTAATGTTTATCAAGTATATTTACATACGATATTTCCCATCGTATGTAAATATACTTGATAAACTATAACCAGTTAAGTTTTTATAGTCTGAAGCCTCGTTTTAAGATATTAGTTTCATGATAACATGCGAAGTACATAAAGTTTTTGAATGCAGTTTTTTGCATATATTTGAATTAAAGAATATATTTATATTTAATGATTATTTTCATTATATATAAATGATCGCAGGCAATATTCAACCAAATGAGGTGTGTATAATCTACAACCATATAATATATGGTTGTAGCTATATTAAGTGTATATATATATAATTTGAAGAATTCTCCATTTCATGAATTTGAATTTTATTGTCATAACAAAAGTGTTAATTTTGGTATTAGTATGACGAAACTTGTACTTTTGTTCTTGCTGCCACCAGTATGAAAAAGAGACCATTTTTTTAATGAAATAAAGACATGATATTAATAATTTTAAAGTTGGTTCGTAATTAATCGATATTTACATTTTGCATAAAAAGATTCCCTAAAATTGATAAACATGTAAATGTTTTTGATTAGTTTATAACGTTGTGATGAAAATCACTTCAACTGGATTTTTTCATCTGATATTTCATTTGAAAATATCCATTAAAATTTCTAATAATAAAGCCAGCTTTCAAATGATAACTGTGCAATTTAAGCTGGCTGATCAATGACTGTATTTTCTCTGCAATATTTTTTTTAAATCCAAAATTGACATTTTCACTCTATAATTAAATATGGTGTATACATTATTAATTGATCCACATCAATACATCAATCAAGATCTGTGCTTCATCTCAAAATTCTATATTAAGTATTACTTATCATTCCTCAGGAAATTCTAAATTTTTACTAATTTAAAATATATGCATTATTAGCATGGAGATATTTTCCCCTTAGAATACCGTTTCTCATCACAGCAGAAGTACCTTCCAGCTACGCGTAACTATTGTACAGCTTGTCTTCTATATAGCAGGGCCCAAGGACGCGCAGTGATGTAGCCAATTAGTTCTTGAAATACTTAAATGAGACTTGTAGGTTTTATTTATTTATTATAATCACATAGAAGAAAAGTTCTAAGGTTATTGGACATTTGAAATATGGATGGGATAAAAGTTAGAAATACTTTTTTTTTATCAAGCCGCTTAATGTCTCTAAATAATCAGGGTGGTGATCTTGTACCACTTACAGGACCATATGCAAACATCCATAGCTAGATTAGAATCTACAACCATGTTGGAAAGCAGAAGCCACTGACTTAGCTAAGCGGATCAGGTTATTTATTTTACCAACTTATTTATTAAAATTATCTTTCGTATACTTAAGTATAAAGAGCTAATAAGCTTCATTTCGGCAATGAAACTCTCTGATTCCAATCTTTGAGTTTCTTATTCGGTTTTAAAACTATGTGGGATTTAATATCCCCTTAATTTAAGTAATTATCTTTCGTATGTTTTCTTATTTCATAATGTCAAAATTGATTTTAAATATTAAAGTTATAGAAATTACTTTAACCAATGGAAAAATTACACGTACTTCTAAATTTAAGTAATTACATAGTAGTAAGAATGCAAAACCCAATAGCATGAAATTCCTAAATAAATATAAAATATAATTTAAAATATAATATTTAAAGTATTCGGCAAGACTGACATGCCAAGTGCCAAGTTGGTGATAAGGGTAGCTGGACAGATAAAATTCGTAATAAAGGATGCATGCGATTTTTAGACTTTACTCAGCAAAACAAGATATAACTATCTTCTTCAATTATTTAAAGATAAATGTGATTTTGTAGTTTTCTTTAAAAAAAAAAGTATGCATCTCGTGTCCACACGAACTGCTGTTTCGAAATTAAAAAATAAATAAATAAATAAATCGTTCAACTCAACCATTTTATTTGATTCAAATAATTCAAATCTAATTCAAAATATATTTAAATGCTCATCACTGACTTTCTTTATTCGCCTGAGTTTCAGTCGCTTCAATAGGCTATACCTGAGAGGGAAAAAATTAAAGAAAAATCCTTACCAGACCACGCTACTATAGGTTTACAATCTTTCGTGATTCGTGGTTGGATGAAAAAAAGGTGGGCTCCGTTTTAATATAGTAAAAAATTTCCGATTCGTTTTTTTCTCCATGAGAATGCTCTTAACTGTTTCTGTATTATTAACATTCAGATTTATCAGAATGACTTCGGAATATTCCGAATACATTTTTATGCTGCATTTAGGTTATTAAGTTAATAAACTGCAAATTTATTATTAATAACAGCTATTTCACCAAACCTCGTAGCTTTTCATCTTTATTTTCATTCTAAAAACATTTTTCTCTCTTTCCAGGATAGAATAACCTCTCGTGAAATTGAATACCTTTCAGTTAATATGCTTTTATTATAAATTGCAGAAAATAGTCGAAATTAAAATGTACTGCTTTCTGCCGTATATAAATAACTAACTGTAATGAAAATGCAAAACCCAATGCGGTATTGCTGTAATATATTCTGTAAATACATCTGTAATATATTCTGTGAATTTTCAGTATGAATATCAATAGTGGTATAAGTGGGATTTTTGCGCCCCAGTAAGCTTTTGAATATTTAATATTTTTCATATTAAATTTAATTCCATATATCATTTCGGCAAATTACATGTGTAAATAGACAATAGAATTAACAAAGCTGATATAGTAGGAAGCCAACTGAATACATTTATATGGAATATGAGAGAAATTAGTCACAACACTAAATTAGTAATATACAAGACAGTGTTACAATCAGTTTTGACTTCTGGATATGAGGAATAGGTCAGAAATAAAACACGTGATCTACGACTGAAGACCATAGATATCAGAATTGTGAGAAAAATTGGGGAGTGGGTGAACTAATAACATTAATGGCAGAATCGTGTTAAAACGAGAATATTAGGAAAGAATTTGACATTGTCAGAATTTGGAAATGTGTTAGCTGAACTAATCTCAGGTGATGAAACTTCACTTAAACAGAATGAGAGAGGAGAAATTATCAAAACAGGTGTTTGATGCCAGGATTATGTAATAAAGACTCAGAGGAAGACCACAATCTAGATGCCTCGATAAAGTAAGAAGTGCCTTAGAAGATGGAAATATAAGCTCTGACAATATTGGAATCCTGACAGATAACAGCTTAATTTGGAGGAAAATTTTTACTACAGAAATGTAACATTCTGTACAACCCCCCATGAGGGTACATATCAGGAATATGAGGATGATGATAATAAGCTCCTAATGGTCCAAGTCCACCTAAGCTTTCTGCCTGCTGTGTATGCTCAGCTGCACTGGGCTACTTATTATTTTGAAGATTCCATGCAGTAACGCTTGTAATGACACATTTGATGTTTTTTTTAAGTAGAAGTTAATTACATATACATGAGACATCCTATTTGATCATTTTGAATATAGAGGTTATAAAGCTGTTTTCTGTTTCCAAATATTACCTGAAGACTAGACTGACAGATCTGATTTCTTCTAAATTTACAGTCTTAATAATTCTACGAAGTTTATCACTGCAAAATTATTCGATACCGTAACTTAACTTTCGATCGGAAGCTATATTGGATGAGAAGGAAATAAAATACTTTGAATAAGTTAAATTAAAAATAAATAAATAAAATAAAATTTACACACACACGTTAAGAAAAAGATGAATTCATATTACAAAATGGCACTGCAGAAATATTGGAGTTTTAGCTCTACACGTTGAAGATACTCAAGTGTAATTGGTACATCCATGTACAACTGGGCAATCTTGTCAGAAAATTGGAAGATGACATCGGTGTTTACTAGTGTAAGATGCCCACCACTTTATGATACGGAAGCATCATTACATTAATCGAATTTCAATGCAATGTCCTTCATCATTACCATTTCAAGATTTTACGCCCAATTACCTGTTCTTATCTCATTCCTCAGATGTCCTGTAAAACATTTTAGATTGCAGCCGCTCACGGGAATTAAAAGGCTGTAAAAAATCTTATGCTGTGTTGTTGGTTTTCTACAAGATGGAAGTTCACAGTCCAGATTCCCCATGTACAGCTTCATTTTTGTTAAAAGGCACTGCATACAGGCGGTGTCCTTTTAATTATCTGTAGAATTTAGCAAATGTGCAATTCATTGTTTCATATCTATTCATATGCATTCACCCGAAGTTGTTATAATGGTGAAGTTTCACTTTACGCTTTCTCATTGGTTTTCTTTAAGAAATCTCAAAAGGTAAACCAAAAGTTGGCTGAAGAACTGTGCTCTTCTTTAAATAGTCAGTTTACTGACTGTAAATTTGAACTCGTGTTTATGTATGTATGTGTATATATATATATATATATATATATATACGATATAAAAATTCGTTTAGTTTTACTTTTCCGTGTATCTCGATACTTCCGTTAACTATAAATTACATTTTATATTATATCTTATTCTTCTTTTAGTTTTCTTAATTTGATCGGTTATAAAATCACTTCCTTAATTTAAAACGGAATAGCTGAAAAATAATCAGGGCCCTGTCAGCACCCTTAGAACCCTTTTTCATGGTCAGGGTGCTGAAAGTTTTGTTAAATACCCGCAGTGCCCCATTATTAGGGGATATCTTTCCACAAAGAGCCAGTACATGAAATCTTTGCACTTCGTTTCGGAAATAATGTGGATGTAGGACCACATTAAATACATGAATTTCGAACCTAAACGACACCTCTTCCACATGTGTCCATTTCCGAAAAACATCAATATATAGAATATAAAAAACATCCAGTGTTAAGCAGAGAATTCGATTTTATCGGGAGGAACAGTACAATGGAAATATGAAACTTTACAGAGATGAGCCATCTGGTGTTGAATATTTTTATATGCACACGAACTCCAAGTAATCGTAGATGCTTTCGCCCTTAGGCTCTAAGTACTGATTATTTTTCAGCCATTCCCTTTTTAAAATAAGGGAGTGATTTTATAACATCGGTCAAATTAAGATAACTAAAAAAAAGGGTAAGATATAATATAAAATTAAATTTATAGTTAACGAAAGTATCAAGATACACGGAAAAGTAAAACAGTGAAAGAATTTTTATATCGTATACATAAACACGAGTTCAAATTTACGGTCGGTGGACTGACTATTTAAAGAAGAGCACTTAGTTCTTCAGAGTTTTACTACAGTAATGAGAACCACAGAAATGTAACCTGGACGCAAGATAGTTTAAATAATATTCAGCTAACAAAACTCTCAGATAACACATAATGGTATACTATAACAAATAATATCACGCATTCTTGTGAGGGAAAATATGTTATGTTTTAAAATTTCTACTAAAATGTTTAGTGTCATAATGAATGACAAGTTCGATTAGTAGATTTTCAGTTAAAACATCTGAAAATTCGATAAGCATAAGCACGATATGCAAGGATTAGCAGAAAGTTATTTGCATCCATATTTCGAAGAGATCCCGATACAAAATATCTAAGTATCTAGAGGTTTCAGAGAGGTTCGAAGTCTTGGAAACGAAATTCTTTAAAGGCTCAGCATCCACCATGTTTAAAGAATTGTTTCGACAAAGTAGGCAGAATAAACAAAATAAAAATGTAATATAAATGCATTTTAAAATACGATATATATTTTATATTAATAACTTAATCAGAAATCATCGGAGAGCATCATAAAATAAAATATGAAGTGATCTGATTTCAAATAATATTTAAAACAAAATTGAGATGACATTGCAGATTTAGTATAGTTCCTAAATACAATTTTTTTAAAATTTATCCAGCCAGTGGCTTAGGTCTACCGGGGAAAGGGACGGACAAAGGACTTGAATAATGCTTAATCTTGAAAAAGCACCTAAAAACTGGAAAACTGTCTCGCTACAGACTGATGTATTCAAACCGTATTCGCCCCAACACTCCATTTTTGTATTATAAGCAGATTCTTATATCATAGTAAAACAATGTAGATTTACATTGAGTTAGATTTGCATTAGGAACACCCCCCTTCTCCGATTTACATATTCAGCCCGATAACGGAGCACTACATGATATCAACGTCACGTGCGGATACTATAAATAGGCACACGTATCTCTGCACGTAATCAGTAAACATTTGCCAGTAATGGGAAAACGTGGCGACGTAAACCGATTTGACCGCAGCCAGATATTTAGGTCCCGGATGGAAGGTGCCTGTATTTCGAAAACAGCCGCACTTGTTGATTTTTTCCGTGCTACTGTATCAAGGGTGTACCAGGACTGGATTAACCATGAACAGATCCAGCAGAGAAGGGTCTGCCACGCGTGGTTGATCCTGGAGATGAGCATCGGGTGTCACTACTGGTATCTCAGCAACAACGTGCAAGTGTCACACAGCTCACTCACCATTACAACATTGGAGCAGTTCGACCATTTCCATATGCACGATGCGCCGTACCTTGCTTCGCCTGGGGGTTCCACAGGCAGATACCAATAAGGATATCGATGATAAGGGCCAGGCATCGCAACCAACGCCTCTCATGGGCCAAGAAACATCGGCAATGGACCCTCGACAGATAGAAAAAGGTCATCTGGAATGATGAGTTCCGTTTCCTGCTGCTCCATGCTGATGGTCGGTTCACATTTGGCGTAAACAGCATGAAGCCCTATCCCCTGGTTGCACGGTTGGGGTTCAGAAGACCGGTGGAGGTGGTAGTATGGTTGGGGTACTTTTTCCTGGCACGCCGTAGGTCCGTTGGTTATCATCCCACAAACACTGAATGGGGAATGCTACAGTGACCTGTTAATTGGCTATCTCAATCCATATCTACAGAAAGTCTACCCGACGACAGTGCCATCTTTCAACAGATCAACGCACCTTGTCATCGAGCTCGTACAACTACTGAGTGGTTGGAGGATTCGCCACATTGTCTTGGCCCCCAAATCCCCTCTGACTAACCCGGTTAAGCGTGTGGGCTATGCTAGAACGGGGTGAGAACTGCTGATCCTCTTCCACGGAATAAGCGTGAACTGACGGAGTTGTTGCAGCGGACATGGGTCGAGTTAGGCATGGGGGATGTTCGACACCTTGTAGAATCTGTTCCTGGTCATCTGTGAACCGTGACTGCACAGAGAGGTAGACTAACGCGTTATTAGGTGGATGTTTCTAATGCAAAGCGAACTCAGTGTATGTATATATAAATTAATGAATGTTTATTTTCTGGTAATTACGTCTTTTTTTTCAACAAGTTTTCTACGTTACTGTAATTCCATTATATGTAGATGTTTTTATTTAAGACATTTCCAATCATTTTCCGTATCCTGAGCATGAGCCACACAGTAGCAACGTTGAAAGCCGACAATAGTTACAAGACTATAACAGTACAGATCATTTTTCCAAGTTGCCATATATTGTTTTTATAACGTACATTAGCTATTAGCGAATAACCCAGTCTTCAATTATAGACATGCACTGACAGAGAAACCACTGAAAATACTGTCAAAAACTTTATTCTAACAGTTTTTAAATAACCATTTCACTCACAAAAGGTTAGAAACATCGTGCATGATAGCTGCTGTGTGCTATAGGTCCTATAACTCGAGGCTGTCTCTCTCTCTCGACACTAAACTTGCGTTTCATTCACTTAGGTCCTCCGATAAGCAAGGTGATGGTCCCATATAGACAAGGCGATATCACAAACAGGTCACTGTGGAATTTGAATCCATAATCTCGCCTCTGCGTAAAGGAAATGCAAACCACCCTCAACCAAAATGCAACATGATGCACTTGCCTAACAAGGCAGATCATTTTCACGACACAAAAAGCACACATTTTCCGCGAAAAAAAAAATATTTATTCCATATAATATTAGTCTCTAACTGCAACAGGATCTTAAGTAATCAAGCTTCGATGTATACGTTTCCGTTGCCAAGAAATAATACTAAGTAATACTCAATTCCTTAGAGACATTATGATAGAGAAACATTATTATTAGAAATTGTGGAATTTCTGATATATATGTGAGAATAATTATAAAGAAATGCATAAAGTATAAGTTTTGTTATTGCACAGCATGGTTTCAGATTAGGACTACTGTGAGAAATATTTGCGTAATGAGAAGGGCTGTAAGTATAAAGAGAGGAATAAAGTGGAATCTCATATCACAGCTGGGTGGTGATCTGGATTATGCAGTTGGCATAGTTTAATATCATGAAGATACACTGATATACCAACAAAATCAGAAGAATTGTATGAGATACATGAAAAAGTTGGACTTAAATATAAATAAAACGAAAGTCCTTAAATTGAAAAACAAATATACCATAAAGAAATTAAAAACTAACATGCAGAAGTTAAGAATTTTACATACTTGGGATGTTGATACCGAAAGTAGAACTGACAACAAAGATTGGCGAAAGAAATTCGTGGTTTCTGAAAATGAAATAATAAATGGAAATCATCCAAATATAATATATCAAAATAAAGTTCTTCAATAACAATATAAAGGCCATATTATGTGGATCACATAAAATGACAAAGCAACAGGAAGCCCAATTACATAGTTTTCAAATAAAGTGTTTGTTTGATACGTTAAAAATATTTTGGTCGCAACGTGTAACAAATTATCAGTTATACAAACGGATGAAGCAAAAACGTATTGCTATTAAAATAAAACGTAGATGAAAATGGATTGGATGTGTACCGAGAATGGACACGGAAAAATTCCAAAGGGTAGCTTTGACACGGAAGGAAAAAAGAGAAGAAATGAACTAACTTAGCAAAGAATAAAAGGAAAAGAAAGAAGATGACTAGTTAGAAGAAACGTAGAGAAGCAGAATTAATTGCAAAGGACAGGGGTCTACGGAGGATGGATCTCGGCTTTATGCGCCACGGGCAAGAAAAGAGTAAGCAGGTAGACACTTGACCCAGTCATTCTCGCAAACTAAGTTCAGTGAAGATATTTTTGTTACCCGGGAGGCACAACCTACGCTGCTACCTTTTAAGGAATATCTTAATAATCAGGTACTGCTAATTCTAAGAATTAGCAGTACCTATCTTTCAATGCCCCCAAGGGCATTGAAAGATAGAGATGTAAAGTAACATATTTTTATATATAGTACTGCTCGTCAAACAGTATTATTAACAAAACGTTTATTTTAAATTCCTTTACTATTATGTATATGTGATTAATTTTGAAACTACTATTTTCAGGTATTTTATTTAGTAGTCCAAAATTTGGACTATCATCATTATAACCAAGTAAACCGATTCTTTTTAAGAGAAAATTTAATATTTAAGCCTTTTCACTAATGAAGCAAAGTCAATATTAATTCAAATGTAAATTACTTTTTTACATTATGAGTCAAAACTTACGATCTAGAACTTATATTATGTACTAATTTCTATTAAATAACTAATTTCATAAATTTAAATTCTTTAGCATAGCATAACTTCGGGAGGTCGACATATCTCGTTATAAGTGTGCATCCACTCTCCATTGTTTATGTTTTACTACTGCACAATAATCATACCCACCATAGCAGGAATATCAAACATCTGAAATATCAAACAAGTAGAATGACTCAGAGAGAGGGGGGGGGAAGTCCTTAACTTGGGCGCGGCCAGTAGGGTTTTTTTCCGCCAGTCGATCTGGCGTTTTTTATCCCGCAAGCAGGCAAACCGGCCCCGTGAACACACACGGATCTACAGCCATAAATACTTAACCCCCCATGAGGGGGCTCAACTCTCCCCAATAGGGACGGGGGAGAAAAAGGGAGGAAACTCCATACGAATAAAAAAAAAATATATGGCATGAAGAACTTTCAGGGAACTCTTAGGGAATCATACCAGAAATGAGATCAATATTCTCCAGTTGGTCGAGTCTGCCACTATTATAGTTAGCAGCTTGGAGAGAAATAGAAAACCTGATTTCTTGAATTCTCAAGAAGCTATCTTTATACTTATGCAAGAAAGATTAAAAGTTAAAATTATTTAGACGAAAGAAGTATTGGTTTAGGTGGCTGAGCAAACTGAATCTTAATTTTGAAACAAACAAACTTTGATCACACCACATTATAGATATTTGTGAAAATTTGAGACAATTTTCACTGCCCAGTATGAGGTAGCTGCCCTGATTATTGGCAGGGGGGGGTCTGAAATGGCTAGGGAAAAAAGTATGACTACCGGATTACTTAACGCTTAATCTACCTATAGTACAGTACTAAACTAGTAAAGAACTATAGTTTTCCTGCCTTTCGTGAGTGTAATTATCATGAAAAATGCATCTTATCTAGAAAAAATTTTGATATTATCAAAGATAATTGAGGAAGAATTCTTTTTAATATCTATTTGTGAGTTAGTCGAATAATAACAGAGAAGATAAATAATTATGATCATTATCAGAACTGGGAATCGAATTTGCAAATCACCAGAATAGGTTATTTTTATACAGAAAGATGAAGGGAAGAGAATGAACAAACCCTACATTAGTTGAGACGTTTCAAGAAGATCCGTTCATCACATGACGTGAGAGACCAGAAAGAAAGTACAGTTGCAAAAGTTAAGACATACCATAAGATGGGTTTTATTGAAAAGATCTTCAAGCCAACCTATCAAATGTTTTCGAGATAAATAACAATTATTTGACTTTCTGAAAGTTTTTTCACAGTATTCGTCCAAAGGAGGAAGCGCAGCAAGAAGAGTCTATGTGCAACTACACAAGTGATAAATCTGTAGTGATCATTTATTAATTCAGAAGTTCCTAGTAGTGAAGTGTAACTGTGTACATAGCCCTTGATTTCAGAAAACTGCGAAGAAAGAGCTATGTAATCAAATGGCAATTTCACCGTCAATAGTGTTGATCACAAAGGGAAAAACAATCTTTCGGAATTCGATAAAGGACTTATTGTGGGTGCCCATCTGGCTGGAGCTACGATTCTGAAAAACAACAGACCTGACCGGTTTCTCAAAAGGGGAGATATCTTGGGTGTTTAATCAATGTAAAAATAAACCAGTTGATTGTCTAAGAGGCATAACTGTGGTCCTAAGACAAGTCTGTAAGGAACGAGATTGCCTTGTCTGGGCAAGCAGAACTTGTATTAAATTTAATTCCCGAAACATTTAATGATGACTGCTCCCAACCCATAATCTCACCGAACTATGCAGGGAATTGAAGAGAATCGGTATTAGTATTTGCATGCCTATGCGGAAACCACTGATTTCCGCGAAGTTTCTAATGCAGTGGCCTGTAGATGTAGATACTCCGGAAACCATGCTCTGAAGACGAAACATGGAGCTTTTGAAGAACATTTTGCTTCCAGTTAACATGGTCGTGGTCTTTTACCAGACAAAAACAACCATCTGCTACCTAAAGGC
Source organism: Typopeltis vanoorti (assembly GCF_054136105.1). Taxonomy (NCBI): domain Eukaryota; kingdom Metazoa; phylum Arthropoda; class Arachnida; order Uropygi; family Thelyphonidae; genus Typopeltis; species Typopeltis vanoorti. The sequence goes on along the minus strand of NC_143573.1, from coordinate 73,916,533 downwards.
ATTCGCAAATATCCATGCCACGGTGGGATTTGAATCCACTAGCTCGGATGACATTCTCTACCATGTGAAATGATATAGGATGCCTAAGTTATTGATGCAGAGTTAAAAGAAAAGGATAGATCGTTACTTTATCTATACACGAGAAGTTGCAATAGGCCTGTCTATACTCAAAGAAGTGAAAACAGTAAACTCCATATTATGGTCCTGTTAAAGTTTCCTATTTTGGGCCTTTTGAAAGCAGAAACATGTATCAGATTGTTTTTTTGTTGTTGTTGTTGTTTGCTATTGTTACAAATTTGCAACACTTTCTACCTTTAATACAGGCAATTAAGGAAACCGGAGAATTAGATGAAAAGCAAGATATATGATGCTTCGTTATCTTGGCATCGTTTGGAGAACAAAGCTTAGAAGGGCGAGAATTTGAAGAGAAATATTTCAGTGATGCAATCAGGACGAATACTCTAAACATAAGATTAAAATGAATCTTGCCAAGAATGGTTGGTTGTTTAAATTACGCCAAGGCAACTAACTCTGATGTGAGTATTACGTCATAAACTGGGTATGTGGTCTTTGAACCGTTCATATTTATGCGAAGGTTGAAAAAACTTGCACTTTCATATGACGCCGGATTAGGTGCTTGTAGTTGAAATGCCTTATAAATGTTCCCTACAACGAGAATCGAAACCCAGGTCTTTCCGATCAAAGGGCAACGTTGATAACTACTGCGCTACACTACAGACGGTACTGGATTCTTTGTTAAGCCATATACAATTCGCCCAACTCATTAACAATTAAGCTGATTAATAAATAATTTATTAATCAGCTTAATTGTTCTAACATTGATACCTATTGCCACCCCAGTAGCCGATTAGAGAAAGCTCATAGATGACAGACAATTGCAAGGTCTTCGACATTATAACTCCTGGAATTGACAAATTTAAAGGTGGGTGGCAGAAGCAGGTGATCATAAGAATAACTAGATCTGAAATAAAATATTAGATTTTCATGTATACAGTAGTGTGCTTAGGGGTTTTCCCTCATTGTGAAATGCTCAATTTGTACAATATCACTTTATCCCTCGGAACTTTCACCAAAATGTTTCGTATGCATGGAAGAAGTTCATGGAAGAAGTATAACTGATTCCGGATAAATAACGAAATTTATAAAATAAAGACGTGCTATTAAAATTAACACTAGTAATTTAAAAAAGAAGAAGAATACCATAAATAAACAAAAATGAGACTATTGATATTAAGCAGCATTACTGCAGATGCAGCGATTTACTTCACAAAAATGTGACAGTTTATAACAAACAGTGAATTACTAGACTTCAGTTTAAACTTTTGAGATATTGAAGAATATTTTCCTTCATTCTACGAACTATATTAATTAATTCATTAAATTTGAATATCAAACACATAGATTTTGTTCTAACAGAAAGAGTAAAAATATGGAGCGAGAAAACGTATTGTGAATCCAGATAGTATCTCTCAATCGACTATTATAACAAGGTTTCCCCGCTGACTCTAATGTTCGCTCGTTACTGTTTAAAGAATGACACGGAATTATAACATAACGCATAACACAATCTGGGTGTATCGTTGTTGCCATGGAGATAGTATCGATGTATCCCGCTCTTCGTAATTTGGTTTTCGCCAAGACGAAAGTGCCATTTGGACACTCAACTGTGATACAAACCAACGCCTGTCATTTTGTAAGAAAAAAGTGGTCGTGTGGGGACAAGAACACTGGTCATATGATAGATCGATCATCACTGTTTTTCCAGATGTGAGGAATAAATATTACCGATGATTTTGTCCATTATGATCTTTAAAAATTGGACTCCAATTTTTGTGAAACTTCAAAAACTTTTAATTACCTGTTACACACACTCTCTCTCTCTCTCTCTCTGAGAGTGTATTCTTAAAGTTAAATCTTAAGGTAGTATAGTATATGTTATATTCATTATTATCCTGTAAAAAGGTTTCATTTTCTATGGAGCTTCTGTAACTGATTTCCATGGAAATCGATTCGAAGTTTCGTAAATACATTTGAATAAATTTATTAAATTTTAGTTAATAAATTTTCCACTTAGGAAAAATTCACTATATATATATATATATATAGAGAGAGAGAGAGAGAGAGAGGGGGGGGGGGGACGATATATATATATATAAAGAATTGAATGACAAAAACCGAGAAAAAGGGAAAAAGGTTTAATAGTATCACACGACCTAGTTTCGGCTTTTTACAGCCTTCTTCAGGTGTTTTTATAAAAGAAAAAACCTTAAACATTGAAGATAAAAACTGTGAATAGCACAGGAAAGTCACTATATATATTTAACGTGAAAATGTTGTAGTTAACGTATTCAAAGTAGTTCCTTCGTTGGTCACATTGTTGGGTGAGTGTGTGCGTATGGCATCTCGTGAGCGCCAGTATTTGATCACAGCAGAATGGTAGTCTGGGAAGTTATAGCTTAAATTATTATTTAAATGTACAGGGTTGAGGATGATTTCTATAGATTCTACAATTTTTCTCTCCAATTCGTCATGGCAACGGAAAATGTTGTTAGATCTATCCCAAATTATTGTATGACCATGGTTTTTATCATCAGAATCGGCCGAAAAAAGGACATGGCTGGATAAAGCACTGGCACGTGTTCTCTTGTAAGCGATGTCCCTCCTGTGTTCCTCTTCAATATGCTCCTGTGCTTCAATAGACTTATCCGTCTGGCCAAAGTAAGGGATGTCGCAGTCACACCATATCTTATACACACCGGGATATTTTAGATTGTGATGGCTAGGCTTTGGACGGCTCACTAGGGAGCGGAGTAAATAAAGTTCTAATGTTATATCTTTTGAGAACCTTGGCTAATTTTTGAGAAACTGTGCTTATGTATGGAATAGATATATTGCCTTTAACATTATTAATTTCTTGAGTATGGCGACTAGGAGGATTAAAAAGGAATTTTTTAGTAATTTTTTGAGAATAACTATTCAGTCTGAAGATAGATGTAACAAAATTGATTTCTTTACGAAGTTCATCAGGGTCGTCAACAAGAGAGCGAGCTCTATGTGCCAAAGTAGAAATAATTCCAAGTTTCTGAGGAGGGAAATGATGGGACTGACTATGGAGATATCTATTGGTGTGTGTAGGTTTTCTGCATATCGAAATTATAAGTTTTTCAGAAGAACGGGTTAGTTTCACGTCAAAGAAAGCCAGGGAGCCATTAGTTTCAAACTCAGCCGTGAATTGGATATTCGGATGTTGACTATTGAGATGTTCAAGGAAATCCAGGAGAGAATCACGTCCATGGCTCCAAATGAGGAAAATGTCGTCCACATATGGACATATGTCTCACTAAGTTTTTTAAAATGTCTAGAACATAAAATAGGCTTCGGGTTCTTCTAAAAGCCATCCGTCTCTAAGAATAGGTAGCTCCCTGATTAGGGATCATGGCGAATTAATGCAGCCAACACGCCACTCCACGGCTGTATTCCCAAAGGGAGAGTATTTATGGCTGTAGATCTGTGCATTTAAAGAGACGGTTCGCCTATTTCGAGGGTTAAAAAATTCAGGGGAAAACTCTACACCTCCGTATGAGACCGGCTAATTCAACATTTGATTGAAAATGGCCAGATAAAGGTTTCTAACGTCACAGACTGGGTTCGAACAAGTGTCTCACAAGCTTTGGCTTACTTCACACAGATTTTACTTCACACTTACTTATACCGATACGCTTCACTAAATATGCATCTTGGTAGTTTAATTTGATACGATTTTTGTTCCACCAACCGCAACAAACTTGTACTGAACTTCGCTGGAAAGGTTTTGTCGAATCCTTCAGAATCTTCTGTATGCTCACTTTAGCTCTCGAATCCTCAGCATTGCGTACCCTCACTGACATCATAGGTGTTTCATTCATTAAACAGAGCAGTCATAAGAGCGGCGCCATTATTCCAAACTCAGCATTGCTGCAGTATATGAATGAAAGTTTGCTAGAAGTCATGGGAATGTTAAATCCCATTCGAATATTTGCATTACTTGATGGATTTTCTTGGTTCTTCAAAAATTAATTCACATATCAACTGTTAGAACAGTACAACATAGACAGCTTCTTTGCTCTCCAACCAAAAGGCTAGTCAATTCTCATTCTGTGGCATGGATGTTTGTAAAAGCGGTAGCGATACGGAAGCAAATTCCATTTCCACCGGGCTACACAAACACCCTCATTGTTTTAAGAATATTGTTAAATATCGAGGTAAATGGATAAAACATAAGAAATTCATAAATGGAATATTAATAAAACATTTACAGAAGTAATTAGACACTTTGCGCTGCTTTGCAAACTTTAAAGAGACTGATTCATTACGCATTATAACACAAGCTTGTTTTGCATTTTAATGAAAAGTTTTGTTGCATGAAAAATGCACAAAATAACGCAAATGAAACCTTCAAATGACATCTGAAGCGATGGAATGGAAATACAACGTACACCCACCAATAGTTTTGTATCTTCGATGTTTTCACTAATATTGAAGAACGCGTAAAAGATATATTATTCTATCTCTTTCTGGCAGGTTACCTCTCACTGTTCCCACTTCAAATCTTCATCTCTCTCTCTCTCTCTCCCCATTCTTAAATATCAAGTTCCAGATCAGTCTCCAAGAGTCAAACACTTTGCACAACTACACATTTTTGATAATACCCAAATCACTGTATAGCATCCTGAAATCTCTGGACCTCGAATCATTTTAATCATTGACCTTTATTATCATAAGTTAGGATTAATTTTGAAATATATTTACAAAAAAAAAAAATAAATAAATAAAATACAAATTTACACTTTCTTCTGCGGTTTGGAATACTAATGGAGTTTAGAATTGATTCTTCTGAACTCCATTGTTTATTATTATTATTATTTGCTATGTAAATCACACCCACCAAAAGGTAGTAGACATTGTAGTACTGCGATGGTTATGTACTTTTTTCTCGACAATTATTGAAGTCATCCACTGGTTCCATGAGTAGATAAATGAGGACAGGGTCATTCGTGTTTGATGGTTTTCTTTCCGTGTCCACTATTCTTTCTCTTATTAGAAAAGTTCTAGGCTTTTAGGATTCAAGGTGTTATCAGAACGAAGACTGTTCATCACGTAATAACAAAATTCATGACAAAACTCTGTCGTTTGGAGTAATATTCTGTAACAGTTAAAGTTTATAGGAGATAGAAAGACGCTTTCTTGATGCCGTTTATGGCCAGCTGTACGCGTTGATTTCCAAAAACTACCAGAACGAACCGCTAGTCAACTATTCTACTATCAACTGTTTCTTCAGTGCCATTGTCTTGCTAGCCTAGACTTTTTTTTTTTTTTTTTTTTTTTTTTTTTACATGCGCAGCCGTTGTATCGAAATTGTCCATACCATTCTCGAGATGAAATTGCACATGGGGATAAAACAATCTGTTTTAGTGAAAAGTAAAGCACATCGCCCAAGAGAAAAGTAACCTTGTTCATTCATGTGCAATTTCATCTCGAGAATGGTATGTTTTTCTGTACATTTATTTATTTATTTTAAATAAATATTCGAAACTGTTCAGATCATTTGTATTCATCCTGTATTGCATTAGATCCTGTGGCATTTAACATAATACATTTTCTCTCCCTCGCAGAAATTAAGAGGAAGAGAACGCGTTTTGAATACGTGATAAGCAATTTTTGATCCGCATAAGAAGCGTAAAACAGCAAATAGAAAAAGTCTTTGAACCATGAGCAGACTCTTTTTTTTTTTATAATAAAAACAAATGTGTATGCTCAGGATGAGATCTTAAAAGGGCTGAATTATATATTGTCCTCTCCCATGCGATATTGTCAAGAACTACGGCAACTGAGCTTTTGAGGGCAATATTGTCTTAATTGTTTTCATAACTAAACTGTAGAATATGTTGCTACGAGGAAAACAGTGATATCAAAACATCGGAATAAATTATTATTCTGACCACCAGTAAACTTTAGAAAACTAATTAGCAAATATTTTCTCATATACGAATTCGAAAATAAAGCTCTTTAGATGATAATCAACATTAATGAAATTAAAATTAATCCCTTATAAGAGCCATGCATTTTCTATTAACTTTAATTTTTCATTACAGAGAAAATATTTTGTTTTCCTGCAACACGCTCTAGATAATATGCAAGTTAGTATATGTGGCATTTAATCAGTGATATTGCAGCTTCCTGAACACAGAACTGCGCGAGTTGGCCTAAATATTTAAATATCGCTACAAGCGTGACCCATGCAACGTATGTAGCTACAAGTAATCAGTCACGTCACATGCATTAGTCTGCGAGTAGTGAAATCCATTTCATGAAAACAAACAAATCCTTCTAATGCTTTATGGCATACGAGTTAACGCTTCTAGAAACACCACGGAATATTTTGGTTGAAACATTATAACATTTCATTTCAACTACCGACATTTTAAATGGATAAAATTAATGTACACTTCCAGTAAAGTTACCGCATATTTTAGTAATGTAAGTTTTTGCAGGTTTGAAATTCGTTAGATTTCGTATGATAAGTAGGGAATTTTTTGTAATGAATATGTCATAACATTAAATGAGAGAGGTATTCATAAATTTAGGTGAAAGATTAATTTCATCGTTCGTCGTGAGCGATGTTTATAGGAGATCTGAAGTTGCTTGAAAGACTTCCATATCTGCTCTCTAGATAATTGATTATTATTGGCACAATGGCTTAATTGGACCTGTGATCGCTTAATCCTTTGTCAGATCTACATACTGTTGGATTAAAGTGATTATTGAGTACTTGGCTCGCTCATGTGCTATTGGCTGTAGGTTTTTTAAAATAAAAAAAAAAATTACCTGTCCTGAGACATTTGTTCGTTCTAGTCTATCGCTAAGTAATAACAGACTTAAGATATTATTGAGCTTTTAGTTCGCCCATTTTGGATTTCTGGCAATATCATTTTGGGATGTCTGTGTTCTGCATGGGCATACTTATTGTAGTTTGCCACTTAGAGGATTAATGGGTTAGAGTGGATGGCAAAATTTGAAAAGAACTTTGCAGCCCTTTCGCGTAGGAAAATGTTGATGTCAGGGAGAACGCTGGCTTCTCGGTGAAATTGTACGTACCATTCTTACGAACCATGGCGCACTTCTATTCGTAAACATTTGTTTCGGATTATCTGTAGTTTGTTAAGGTTTGAATCCACTGTGTGATTCCGGCGAGTGAACTATAGTCAGGACTGGTCTGATTAGCATCTTGTATAGGAGTATTTTAAGCTCCAGGTTAAGCCAGCTACGTTGGTTGAGTAACGAATATAGCTATCCTATTGTTTTATTTACTTTCGAACAGATTATCTGGTTGTATCCCTAAGTATCTGGCTACTGGTTGTCATGGAGTGGAGCGCCAAACCATGACAACCAGTAGCCAGATACTTAGGGATACAACCAGATAATCTGTTCGAAAGTAAATAAAACAATAGGATAGCTATAGCAATATTATTATGGTACGCTCCCTCAGACCTAGATTAGCAAATGAAAACTGCAAAACGCAATCTCTGAACTAGAACAATGGTTAAAAGAAATAGCAAATTGATGTCAACGTAGAAAAGAGCACTGCAGTGCTATACACAAGAATCCGAGTATCCCCGGAAGGCGAAGTGCCCATGTGTATAGCACTGCAGTGCTCTTTTCTACGTTGACATCAATTTGCTATTTTTTTTAACCATTGTTCTAGTTCAGAGATTGCGTTTTGCAGTTTTCATTTGCTAATCTAGGTCTGAGGGAGCGTACCATAATAATATTGCAGCACTATCTGCGTATAGGGCAGTTGTGGTAGCAACTGTGCTTGAGATGTCAGCCACATAGATGGCGAAATGAAGAAATTATAACAGAGTCCTGGGGATGGGTGTACTGTGATTTTCTGCTCAGATGATCGGATTCCTTGCAGCTTTACATGGAATTTGCGATCGCATAGGTAGCATTTTGTGAGTTTGACCAGTCCTAGTGAGAATGTCCTCCAGGAGTTTAAAAAGAAGCCCATTGTTACCATATTTTGTCGAATGCTTTGGCCAAGTCCAGGAAGATTGTCCCTGTGTACTGACTCCAGTTGTAACCTATGTTGATGTTTTCCAGGACTCTGCGAACCTTTTCGGTGGGGTGGTTCTTCTGAAGTCCAAATTTCTCACCGGACATGAGATTTAACTCTTTAGTGACCCTTTGAAGTCTTGTTAGTATTGCCCACTCGATTGTTTTTCCTAGGCAGGATATCAGAATGATTGGGCGGTAGATTTAGGGACATTGTGCCGCTTTTCCTGGTTTCAGAATTAATATTACGCCAGCTACTTTCCGTCGTGATATTTTAGTGATATTGAAGTAGTGATATTTTAATACTGCATCATTAACAGGAACAATGCATATTCCGGCTTTATGCAGCAGGTGTTTAGTGATTTTTCTAGAAATCTCATCTGGACCGATGCTTTCCTATTCTTCAGTTTGGTGGTAATTTGGTAGTAATATCAAAACGGGAGATGTCAATGTGTAGTCTATACATTTTAACGTACAACTCACCGGATATTTACTCTACTGATTTACTCTACATCATCGTGGATGTAGCTTGGACTACCCTGCTTCTTTAGAGTGGGGTGCCTGATTATTTAACCTTCAGTCTCGCCTCCCCCACAGTTCTAATTCACACAATAATAAATTTTCAACTTTTTGTGAGCGATATGTATATAAAAATGAACAATACGTAACCAGAGATCGGCCTTTGATAATAAATAAATATAACTTTATTTTCCTTTCAGTACTGAGAAAAAAAATAAAAGGAGCAACATGATGTTTCCTTTACTGCGCCTTTTACGATGGCTTCCTGTTTCTCAACTATCAGAATGTTTTGTTGCGATGAGGAATATATAACTGACGTTAGGATGATATGATGTACGTGTAGAATATCCGCTGAAAATTCGATATCATTCAACTCTCTCTCTCTCTCTTTCTCCGAGTGCTGCTGAAATGCTTAAAGAATAGCTTTCAGCCATAGCCTTTAATATTCTGTTCTTTAGAGTAGATTGTAAAATGGCATCATCAGGTTGCAGTATTTTGATCATATGGACTAATAAAATACTGCAAAAACGATCAAGTCCTTGTTTTTATATCCTTTAAGTTTTTATTCCCCGAGTGCTTAGTTTATTCGAAATAAATCCGATTACCTTCTGCTTTCGGTAGAAGGTAATCAAAAATGCATATTTTCAATTTCAAGCATTTCGGCTTCAATCTTAATTGGTTGCAATAATATGGTTGTTTCAATAGAACACAAAATCAATGAGTTCCAGATATACATTTTCTAAGTAATGAAAATCTTTCAAACACGTCTAATGAAGTAATTCTTTTATTACATAAGCAAAGTGGATATTAGATCCAGCATTATTTCAAAGCCGAATGTATATGTCGAATCCTGCCGTGGGCATGGATGTTTGCGATTGTCTGTGGAAATACTAGTGGTGGTGGTGGTCGGCGGTAGATGGCGTTGGTGTAGTTGGGTTAGTTGACTGAGTGGTGAAGACGGAGAGTTGTGGACTGGGTGCCCTCCCTCGATGAGTCTTTGGACTCTCTGGTGGTGTCATAATAATAATAATAATATCGTAAGTTGACCAGAGGGCTTGTGGAAATGCACTTAAAAAACATTAGGCACTACCCAGGCGTCAATATATTCGCCTTTTATTAGTCCATTTTTGATATAGTTTCACTAGTGGCCTGAAAGCTGTTTCGAACTGGGTGGTTCTCTTCTGGGTAGTACTCTCTTTTAAGTAGTCCACACTAAGGCAACTCGGCAATGCCGAGGAATGTATTCCCGCAAGCTCTCTGGTTAACTTACGAAACTTTCATACTTTCTACATTCGGCTTTGAAATAATGCTGGATCTAATATCCACTTTGCTTATGTAATTTTACATCGCCCAACTGAAGTCTTTTGGCTCTTTATTTTAATAATTTTTTTATTATTTTTTTATTAAAGCATCTGCGGGGTCTTTCCTCATTTTTTATTTCTAATGAATTTGTTACTAATGCATAATTATCAAATTCCGACTTAAACCGAACTGAAAGAAAATGTTTTGTTTCTTACGATTTCTGTACAAAAATTTGCACAGAAGTCATAAGATATGTATTTTGCCTTTCACTGTGAACTATGGTGATACAACAGTTCCAATTACTAGGGTCGGAAATTCCAAATCTCTAAGTTTATTTCGACAAAGGATTGCAAAATCTCAAGGCTAACCAGCTTGAGAGATTCTTGGCTAGAAGGCTATCAGCATGGTTAAGAGCAAAGAAGAACTTGCTAAAAAGAAAACCCAATATTTCGTGTCCAGCGGTATATATATTTCGAAGCATACCTTACAATATTTGTCTGGCATATTCGTTTTGAATAAATTTAAACCCTTCATACTACAACAGGACATGGGATCAATGCTGATTTTTAAGAAAAACTTCCCTTTACTTTCCGTTTCCTTTTGTTCCAAATTTATTTAATTAGCACGTTTATTAACTTTTTATTAAAGTAATAAACAACAAGAACTGATCAGTTTCAGGTGAATAGTGTTTAATTCATATAATTTTAAAATAAACCATATGTTTCGACAGACTACTTCGGAATAAAATAGCCTAGCTAAACATTGATCATCAAAAATGATAATTATTTCACTATAATATATTCGGCGGAACCAATAATATCCTACATCACTCCATAGATAAAATATGTCAGTTGTACACTCTTCAGTATGAATTTGCGGATCCCTTATTTTTTAAATCACCGTTTAAATAACTGAATATTGTGTATAATATTCAGTTATTGTATTATACACAATAACTGAATATTATACACAATATTCAGTTATTGTGTATAATATAACACAATAACTGAATATTGTTTCCACTCTCTGAACTGATATTCAGTGTACTACAACAAATCAATACATCACACAAATAGTAAATAAAAGTACTCAGTGCTTAGGAACCACCTTAAAACCACATAGAAAAGCGGAAATCAAGGAGAGAACAAAATTTCTTAAATTAAGAATTTTATATATATGAAAATTATTGTGCAGTCTTGCGTGAAATTGAATTGATATTCAAAGAAGAGATATTTAAAGAAATTATTGCATTTTAAATTATAAATTAGAAATTATTAGAAATTATTGCATTTTAAACACCGCAAAAAATTAAAAGGTTTAGCGGAAATGAAAAAAAAAAGAATTTACAAGGCCTCTCCCCAAAAAGAGAAAAAAAAAATTAAAAATGGATCCATATGTATATGCACGAAGTACATAAAATACGTCATCGACTAATTCTAGTTGTCGTTCCTCAAATTTTTAAACTGTACTAGTAAACTAAAATGATGCTGCCAGTGTTCAAATTTTGATGATATATAGGAAACTATCGGAATGAATATTTATTCAGCACATTTTAAGTAAATAATAGTACAATTCAAAACAATTTATATATCTTATAACATAGAATAAAAGCCAAAAGGCTATTATTCTATGTTGCCAGGAAAAGGCTATTTTCCTGGCAACCTTAATAATAATGAAGGGGATACAAATCCTTTGATGTTTATCTGCCAGTAAGCGAAACTCTAAGAACTAGGACTAAGATCTATGAGTTTCATACCGAAAAACTATCGGCAAAAATTGGATTTGCCGATAGTTTTACGGTATGAAACTCATAGATCTTAGTCCTAGTTCTTAGAGTTTCGCTTACTAGCAGATAAACATCAAAGGATTTGTATCCCCTTCATTAATTTATATATCTTTTACTCGGAGACAAAAGTCTGCATTAAGTTTCAGATGGTTACCAATTTTCGTTTGAATTAATGTCGGAAATCAAGAAATAAAAGACATAAAATTAAACATATTAATGTATATTTAATAATAATGTAATATTTTAACACATCTATGAAAATTAAATATTTTATTGGTTTAAAAAATTACCGACCCTCAAATAAAATCAATTAAAATATGGTTGTGGAATAATAAGTCCGTGTTAAAAGCCAGCAGTGAATATATTTTCCCCATGGAAAGACGCCAAACACTCTGCCATGAATAGTCGCTAGTCTTGCTGTAGAAATATGAAATCATCTTTACACATTAAAAACAGACTGTTTCAAATATGTTGTATTTAAAAAATGCCTTAAAGTTCTATGCACGCTTGTTCATGGCAGGCTTTTATGTATATCCGTGCCTTACACTCGATTCGAACTCAGAGCCTAGTCGGTAAACTGAGAGACTAACCAACTGAGTTACCCAGGCAGGCTGCGCGGAAAGTAACTTTTGTTCCTGCTCCATTTAATAGAATACTGAATATCCCTAATCGAAATGTTATTAAACACAATATTAATCGAACCAAGATTTTTTTTACATTTATTACTAAACATGGAAGAATGCCTGTAAAATATCTCTGAATGTTTAGATTAATTTGTTTTCTGCTTTTTTATTTCCCGTAGCGAATAATACATACTGTTTGCATTTTTCAAAGGTTCTTCTCAAATTGTAACAAATAAGGAACCATTTGAATTAAATCTTGTCAAATATTTTCACTGATCTCTAAGTCTACTAATGTTTATTCATATTTACAACAAAGGTTTGAATTTGTTTATTCATAAACTAAATGCACTACTAGTACTATTAATTATTACTACATAATAAGAAAATGCACTTGCTATCAAACTCAGCTCCATCTACTTTTGAATGGCGAACTATTATAACTTTTCTTGTTATATAATAGTTATTTCTATTTATATGAATATGTAGATGTAAAAAGTACGATAAAGAAAAAAAAAGAACGCTATCTTATAATTTGAAGCATTTTTCTACTAGAATTTTAAGCAGGTATAAATGAAGTGAATGAGTGAGTGAGAAAAAAAAATTAAAACAAGTATATAAACAAAGTGGTGAATATCGGAGAGAAGCGGTGAAACCACCTATTACACCTCTGTTTTCCTTACGTCAGGGATGCACAAACTTGTTAAGGCCGAGGGCCGCATAGTTCCACTGTTACTTATGGGAGGGCCGCCAAAAAAAACTTGAAAGTTATCTACCATATATTGTTTATTTTATTTATACCTATCATAATTGTCACAAAAAAGGTAATAAAAAGTAAGTGAATTTAAGTTGATACGTGACATTGCATTGATTTGACAATTGTTTTGATATTTGGTTCGAGTTTTGTAGTTGCCAACCGCAAAATTGATTCTAAATTTTCATCAGTCAAGCGGTTCCTATTTTTCGATTTGTTAATATTCATGACTGAAAAAGTTTTTTCACAAATATATGTTGAGCCAAAGAGGCTTGCACATTTTAATACATTATCTAGTAACCATTTATAATTGTTTTTATCGACACAACGATAGAAGTTTAATAAATTGTCTTCGTTAAATTTATTTCGCAGGCTCTCATCGTTTTGATTGTCGACGAGTTCAAGCTGTGCTGATTCGGGTGCATTTGGCAAAATGATTGCTAAATAAATCTAGCAACGGTTTCACTTTTTTTTTTAAATCAGAAAACCGATCCTTGAAGGCTGATATCAAGTTATCAATCTTTTCAACATACACAGTTTTGAAGTTGACATTGAACTTTTCAGAAACTTTCTTATAATTAGGAAAATGGATGTAATTCCCTGACTTCAGTTGGATTTGAAATAGATTTAACTTGCACTGAAAAGACAAAATGTGGCCGTAAAGATGAGTAACCAATTGATCTTTTCCCTGAAGTCGCGTATTTAACGTATTTAAATGATTAATAATTATTAATCATTTAAATACGTTAAATACGTATGGTTAAATCTGGTTGATTATAATCAACCAGAAAGGCTAAGTCACATAACCAATCCGGATTTTTTTATGTCAGGGACGTTTTTGTTTTGTTCAGTCATGAAGATTTCAATTTCATCAATTAAATTTAGGAACCGCTCCAATGTTTGTCCACGACTTAGCCACCTCACTTCTGTGTATAAAATTAAGTCACCATATTCACTTTCAATGTCTTCAAGAAACGTTTTAAATTGTCGGTGATTAAGGCCACGGGATTTTATAAAATTAATCGTTGAAACCACAACTTTCATGACATGTTCAAATCCAAGTTTCTTAGGGCACAAGCTCTCCTGGTGGATTATACAGTGGAATTGTATCAACTCATCGTCGTGCCGTCCCAAATGCTGTTTCAATAATATTACCATTCCAGAATTAGCTCCTTCATGGAAGGAGCTCCGTCAGTCGTGATACCTGATAATTTTGTCAGATCTAAATCAAGTTTGGAACACTGTTCCAAAAGCCCAGTGAACATGTCATTACCTTTCGTTTGATCTGACAATGAACTCATTCCAATCAGCTCCTCACTTATCTCAAACTCTTGCGTTATTCCACGTGCAAATATTAACAACTGGGCTGTGGAAGTAATGTCAGTTGATTCATCAATAGCTAATGAAAAATAGACAGATTTCTTTGAATAAGATGTTAATTGGTCCTTTACATTTTCCGACATTGCAGTAATTCTTCTTTGCACAGTCATCCTGTTTAACTGAATTTTCTCAACATTTTTGGCTGATTCAGGACAATTTTTTTTAGCAGCTATCTCAAGGCAATCTTTAACGAAATCTCCGCCTGTAAATGGTCGGCACCTTTTTGCTATAAGGCGAGATATTTCAAAACTTATTTCGGTTGCGATTTCCGAATCTTGAATAGGTTTTGTAAGCAACACTTGCTGACCTGTCAATTCCCGTTTCAAAAATGAAATCTTTTCTTTACGTAGTTCTTCGGGTAGATTTGAAACTGTAGAATGCAGACTTTCATAGTATCTCCTTATATTGTATTCTTTTGCAGATCAGCACACGATATTATTAAACGACTGCACAAAACCATATTTTTCGGTACAGCTATCCTGAAATTGCCGTTTGTCATCCTGTAGTTTGCGTTTCCTACTTGGCCCTGCTTTATCCATTGTAGAATTTATTTTTTACTGTTTCCTAGGGGTGATAATTAATTGTAGCAACCGCACCTACGAAAACAAAATACTCATACGACAAATAGACGAATTATAAAATTTGTTAACATTATTACTAACCGATTATCGTAAGTAGACAGGCAATCGTGACGTCACAGCTACTTTGCTTTGCGCATGTACCATTTTTAAAAATTACCTATCGTGTAACTTGTTAAAGTTAAAATAATACACAGTGAGGCGGGCCGCCAGCAAATCAACGGAGGGCCGCATGCGGCCCGCGGTCTGTGCATCCCTACCTTACGTGATACAGTTCTCTAATAACTAGGAGTTAGAGGAATATATCGATGTAAGAAAATATTTAATCATTATTAAATATAAAAAAAATGACGATAGTCAAAGCACAGACAGATCTATCATAAATGTTGGAGTCCTAACAAATAAAAAGTTGCCTTCTTTTTTCATTCGCTATATTTATACATTCTGATTTCACACGAAAAGGGTAGAGAATGCTAAATTTTACAGAAACATGTATTCTAACAAATGCAGTTCACATTGACATTTTAAAATTGGATTTGCTTTTTTACTTTAAAACGTAATCACAAAGTAGCATTACATACAGTGTATCACTTTCATGGAGTTTCTTGGTTATATTAACTACTTAGTGATATAATCAGTTTTATGCTGCCCTTCTATAAAACGTTTATAAACCCCTCAAGATAATATATCAGTTTCTTAATACAAATCTGTTGTTATAATCATTAGTATCTCTTGATATATCCAGAAAATTGAACGTTAACTCTGTTAAATGTCAGAACACCGATTGTTTCATCACACATTCCGGTTGAGATGAATTGTTGTTTGACCTATATTGAAGGTCCTATTACATTCTTACACACAATTCGCTCTGCCACTTTTGAATGTGCTGGAAACATTTCTGAATAGGTAAAATAGTTGTAATAATAATCATCGTTTTTGTGTTTTTTCATGAACTGCAACTAGTCAAACAACATTAACAACCACAGAACAGATCTCTCTCTCTCATTTGAAAAAAAAAGAACTATTATTTTTACGTTTATTTAGTTATTTATATTGAGAAATGAAGTATTTTATTCATGATCAGTACCCATATTTATAATTTTTTTCCTGCGAAACGTTAGATGGTGTTTCTAGAATAATGTTAATATTTTTCACTTGATCCCCATTAATCGTTTGGTACGGTTTCCTTTATTAACACTATTTGTGTTATTTTATTAAACATTTTTACTTGATTAGAAATCTGAAAATTTCCTGCTACAAATATAAACACCTTTAAATGATAGAAATATGATATCAAAATTTCCTTCGTCACAATCCTCGCTATAGGACCGAGACGATTTGTTGTAGCTGGTCTTATGATATTCAAAATGGAAAATCACTATTCACTAGTTTTATCAATATAAGACAGAATTTGAAAGAATTCCACCAGAAAGGAGGATATTACAAACTTTTTTTTTGACGATTAATTTTCATTTCAATTTTTTAACAATCGGTTCCCTTCATCGAAACGGGGTGTTATCGATCACTTTCTAGACCAAGGTTTCCTAAACTTTTTTTCCGTCGCCCGGTTATTTAAATACTTCATCTTCGTGACCCACTAAACTTTTTATGGCCAATAGGTAAAATAAAACAGATTTGAATGTTCATAGAGTTTTCATTTATCATTATTATAATAAAGAAGCATTTATTCTTACAAAAATATTAAGAAATTAAAATAAAACCAAGTAATTTAATGAGAAGTGTGATGCTGTTGTTTGTTAACTAGAAACTTCAGGTTTGGAGGAAAATATTATAACTTTATTCTTAAATCCAGTTCGACTTCCAATCGGTTTCTATATTTATTTTTTAGAAAAACCAGTGCTGAAAATCCTCTTTGACACTTATAGGTTGTGACAGAAGGCATTAGATGCCATCTCCATGATTCTGCGCTTCACTGTGTTATTTGATAGCGTCAGCATATTTACTTGGCTGTCCTGTTTTTTATCACATATTCGAGATGCTAACATTTTCATTGCTGGAACTATTAATTTCTCGGCAACTGTGTGAGGATAACCAGTTTCAGCAATTAATTTTGATATTTCATAAGAAACCATTACAAGGTTTTCAGACTGAGCTCACTGCAAAAAATTCGAAGACAGTCTTCTTGGTAGCTATTAGTTCTCACTTTTTATTTATAAAGAAATCTATTGGCTTATTACTGCAGTTCCGATGTTTCAATTCCAAATGTCGCTTCAACTTTGAAGGTCTCATGGACTCGTTTGAAAGTACCTCACAACAAATAACACATAACGGTTTGTCATCAGTACCCTTGATGAAACCGATTGTATAATCCTCAGAATACTGTCGGGCCCAGTACATCTTTTTTTTTTTTGTAAGAGTAGTAGACAACACATCGTGCGGCCGTTTGTTAGTGCTGTTCTCAGAACTTGTGCTCAGCTGCACGTCACTCGATTGTTCATTGGTGCTAATCGAAGAGTTTGTAACCGGCACATTGTTTGTTTGTTGTTTTATTACCTATTTCATCGTTAAATGGATAATGGCAAACGAGATGAAGAAAGAATTAAATAAATTATTTAGAAACAATTGTAATAATTACGGTTATTCAGCCGAACCCACCGGGCAAGGTACACGTAATCAGTAAATACAAAAAAATACGCTCTCTCTCTCGATGCTTAACTCAAACTAAACAAGCAGAGCGAGTACTTGGCGGGCGAGTAAAACAAACGCCAGACCGCCAAACTAATCGGCTCGTGGCGCGGTTGCCGCCGCGCAGCCTCGCCATTGAGCTACTTTACCGCGAACAAAGAGACTGTTAAATGGCGACGCGGACGGAGCGCGTTTTTCGTTTCTATTAATTAAATTATTCATTAGTCCCGATTAAATGCTATTTACGTGTATTTTAGAGTTTCGTGAAAAAACGAAAAACGAAACACCTAGGTTTTCGAGAGTTTTTTAGGCGACCCGGCATTTAGCTTTCGTGACCCGGTGCCGGATCGTGACCCACCATTTGGGAAACGCTGTTCTAGACTATAAATAGTTACCTTCCATCAAAAAAAGCTGAAGTAGTTACCATACACAAAGCATAGGCGTTAAAGTTCACTATTATTCCTAAATATTTTCAATGTTAAATATATCTAGCAATGAAAATATTTAAGTACATTATTCTGGAATAAACCACTTTGATATTTTATGGGGTCTAACATTAATTTTATATTAATTTTGTAACTATACCTTTATGTTAACTATGCAGATTGATTGTTAATTAAATGCAATATTTTTGACAGCCTGTGAAAGATAGAACTAACCCCAGGATTGCCACTCTTTCAGAAGCAGACTGTCTATCTATCTATAGTTCACTGGGCATCTACAAATGCCGTATGGTCACTCCGATGCTCAGTGATGTGCCACACCAGGCCTCGCCATGTAGTCCTGTTGTATGTTTTTCTGGCGGCCTCAACTCTCTGAAGATCAGTCACTCCACACACACCATCCGTCCATCTCATTGATGGTCTACCCCTTCATCTTATTCCAGGAACTTTACCTTCTATTACTGTTCTGAGAAGTCCTCCTTCCATCCTTTCAATGTGTCCAAAATATTTTAACTTTCTTCTGTCAATATCCTTAAGGAGCCTTAAAGTCCTACTGATCTTTTCTAACACCCATTCATTTGTACGCCTTTCAGTATATGATATCCTCAACAGCCTTCTGTAACACTACATCTCAAAAGCAGATATCCGTTTCTTATCTGATTTCTTTAGGTTCCAAGTCTCACATCCATAAGTCGCTGTTGGAAAAACAACTGCATCCAAAATCCTCAACTTTATTCTCATGGAAATAAATCCATCCTTCTAGATTTTAGACAGTTCTCTGACTATTGTTTTAGCCATTCCTAACCTTCTTCTGACGTTTTCTGAACAGCAATTCTTCACATTAATAATATATCCCAGGTACTCAAACTTGCTGACTTCCTCGATTCTTTCTCCATTAAGGTACATTTGTTTCTCAAGAGCTTCTCTGTTTGTATTTCCTTTGAGAACCATAATCTTTGTCTTTCTAGGATTGAGCTGAAGTCCTCTGTTATTACTGATCTTGTTAACTTACTGATCAATCTACAAATCCTCCTATCCTAATTCCTGTCCTGAGCTTATCCAATGCTTCACGCATGATGCCCTCTGCATATATACTAAACAAGTGAGGAGAAAGTAAACATCCTTGCCTAACTTCTTTTCCAACTTGAAGCCAGTCAGTCAATCCAACACCTGATCTTACCGTGGCTTCTTGCTCCTTATGTAAGTTAGCTATCACCCTGATAGTGTGTTGAGGAAAACCCATTCTTTTCATTACTTCCCACAGTTTCACATGCTCAACACAGTCAAAAGCTTTAGAGTAGTCTAAGAAACACATTACCAGAGGGAGTCTGAATTCTTTATATTTTTCTATAATCTGTCTAAGGCAAAGGATCTGATCTCTGGTGCCCTTACCTTTTCTAAAACCTGCTTGTTCCTCGGGCATCTCTGCCTCAACTTTGGCCTCAATCCTATTTAGCATGATCTTCGATAAAATTTTGCTTGCATGAGATATTAAACTAATCGTTCTATAGTTCTTGCACACCTTCCTATCACCTTTCTTATGTAGTGGTATGAAAACCGACTTATTCCGGTCTCTAGGCCATGATCCTGTCTCCCGTATCCTTGTAATCAATCTATGAAACACTCTTATCTCTCCATCCCCTGTGGCTTTAATTAATTCTGCTGGGATTTCATCTGCACCTGGGGCCTTACTCTGTTAAGCTGCTTAACTGCTCTTTCAACTTCATGGCTAAGTGGAGAAGGTTCCAAATCAAACTTTTTCTGGAGAGAGGGCTCCACATTTTCTTTATCCACTCTGCTGTACAGTTCTTCACAGTATTCTTTCCATCTGTTTTTGATTTCTAACTCTTCTGTTAGTAATGCTCCATTCCTGTCTTTGATGACATTCAATTTAGGCTAAAACTTGTGCTTTAAGTCACGAACTAAATAAAACATCCTTTTATAATTGTGTTTCTTCATCTGGAACTCTATCTCTTTACATTTATTAGGATAGAACGTTTCCTTGTCCTGCTTGATGGCTCTTCTGACTTCTCTATATAATCTTTTGTGTTCTTCAGTCCCTGTGTCTCTTTGTTTTTCCAACCGCCTTCTTTTGATTAGTTCTCATGTTGAATCTGATATCCATGGGTCTCTTGGTCTTCTTATTAGGCCGAGATACATCTTCGCTGTATCCTTTATTATCACCTTCACTCCTTCCCAAAGCATTTCTGGTGAGTTCTCCTCGTTGGTCTCCAAAAATCATCCAACCGAGTTGATGTTTCTTCTGTGAATCCACTAGAAATTACTCTAGCATCCAATCTAGTGGGATGTGCCTGACCTGGAAGTTTTTGGAGTCTTAGTCTTACTTTGGCTCTTACTGGCTGATGGTCTGCTCCAGGACAAGTATGCACATCAGAGATGCTCGTCTTCCGGCAGACTGAGATCATATTATTTTAGTTTTTCATACTTAATCACGTGAAATTCCATTTTTAATAGTTATCCATTTGCTATGAGATCTTGAAATCTAAATAATGCTATGAATTGTGGTACTGTTTTAAACTGATAGAGAATATTGTTTCGAAATAAAATCTGCCATCATGTGATGTCCGCGGCATACATTTAACCAATATGTTTTGAGGCCAGTATTTTCCCGTATATCACGCATGCGTGATATTACAATTTCTAATGTTATAACGATAATATAAAATCTGTATATCTCTATTGACAATTGATCCAACATCTTCATCAGTTCCATTTATTCAGAGCTATTTCAGCGGTGCAGAACCACACCTAAATCAACATCATGAATAGAATTCACAGAAATTACATTTAAAAAAATGCTCAATCAATTCCATTCATATTTGAACTATCATTGATAAAGCAAATGATCTGCAAATTACTGATATCATTAGATACTTCGTTTTCTCTCTCTCTCTCCCTCATTAGATACTGAATATGCATTCAATTCTAGATAAACCAACGTGGTGACAGTTTTCGTTTCATCATTTCGGTATTTTTATTTTCTCTGTCTGCTCTTACTTTACCTTTCATTGTGTTTTAAAACTGCTTCCTCATTAACTTCCTTCTCATCAATCGTTTCGTTAAGTTTTATAGCTAGGTCAACTGCCGATTGACAGAATGAGATAGTTATGAAACGGTGTACCTAAAATTAGCTTGTTAATTAACTTTAAACCTTGAACTACACCAGCATTTCACCTGAAGGAAACTGCCAAGTTAACGCTACCAACAAGCATTACCTACTAGCTGGTCAATATAGTTAATTATAACTGCAGTCACCTTCTAAAGAATGTATTCTTTAATATCAGTGTGTAGAGAGAATATCAAAAACACACTTATGTATCATATTTCTTCAATATTTAATTACAGAAAAGTATTTATCACATTAAGAATGCTAATCAGGATTTCGCTTTATTTAAACAACTTACACTTGAAAAATGAACTGATTTTTCCCCTGAACGCGTGCTGAAAATTTAGTATAGCATTAGAAGGCGGTGTATAGGTCTAGATTTCAACTGAACAAGATATTTTAAACGTGTTTCTTTAAATAACTTCCAGTTACTTTAACCGACTGAGCCTCCGTAGCTCAGTCGGTTTCGACGAAGTTAAAGGATCTCATAAGTGGAAGAGTTTTCTTCCCGTAAACTTGTTGTTTTTTTTTCATCTCTCAAAAACAGCGACATAAAAACGTATCTGGCCTAAGTATATATTGCCATCAATACACTAGAGTCTAAAAGCTAAAGAACTACATTTTTACCTATATATGAAAAAATTCATGTTTATTGCCAGCATACTAATAAATTATATTATGCAAAACCGTGTTATACGTTTTGTTCAAATTAAATTGCAATATGTTTTTGACAAAATTTACAAATTTCCTAAGAACGGAGTTAAGGAACTAATATACTTTGCTTGCAGAAAACCATGCGGAGAGACATTTCAGTATGGAATATGTCCATACCGAACTGCGAAGCAGCTCGCACAACGTTGTACCATCAAGTGATTCAGGTATTCTTGAGGCAAACCGACCTGTTCCTCCATCAAAGCAAGGATAAGACCTTGTTTGTTCTCTGGAGTGGAATTTCGAGCAGCAGTGCTTCTCTCAATTACGTCCTAAATGTGTTCTATGGGATTGAGATCTGGGAAGCATGTTGGCCCCGATTCGATTAACATCCTCAGTCTCCAGAAGTATCTCTCTCTCTCCACTGTTCGTGTACGATGTGGCGTGGCATTACCATCCATAAAAACGAATTCTTCGCCTACAGCACCACGAAACAATCGAACATGACGTTGAAGAACTTCGTTACAATATCGTTCACCAGTCATAATCCCTTTTTCTAGCACATATAGCTCGGCGTGTCCATTAAGCATAATGCTTCCCCACACCATGACCCCAGCACCGCTGTATCTATCCCTTTCAAGAATATTATTGCGATGGTAAGCAGTACCACTTTAACGCCAGATCAAGGGTCGTCTAGAATCGGAGAAAAGACAAACGACTCTCGTCTGTAAAGAGTTTCTTGTTTCTTATCTTTAGTTAAGCCCATTAGTTTCTTGTCCATTTATATGGATATAACACCACTGAAAACGTGCTCTACGATGAGTTGTGCATAAAGGAACGCGAACTATAGCCCTTCGGGCGTTTAGTCTTGCCACCATTTGTCGAGATATCCGCGTACCTGTGGTTGAAGGGAGCCGACTTGTAAGCTGACTTGGTGGTGCGTCGATTACATTTTGCTATTATAACCAAAAATCTGTTTTCATGCTCCTTCAAACACAATTCACCAGCACATCATTTTGCCTTGCCTGTAGAGCGAAGGCAACCTCTTCGCAAACGTCTGGAATTTCAATCGTTGGATCGAAACGTTGCCCAGAGTCTTGATACAACACTATGTAAGATTCAAAACTCTCTGGCAATATCAGTAATTCTGCGGCCTTCTTCAAGCTTTCCAATTATTCTCCCCCCCCCCCAGTGAAATCATCTAGATGTCTTCGAGACATTACAAGACATCAAAGTTTGCAATTTTATTCCTTCCCAAAAAGAGCTTCATTCAAACACAATTCACTTAGCTCAGCCTAGTGCCTTTTATCCTATTGAGTGCTACCATGTGACCACTTTGTGAGCGATTCGAGAAAATTTGAATGCGTGCCCACTTTCTATCGAAATCGTCAATTATACAAATTGCCACAAAGTGATTTGTCTGAATTTGCGGTTGCAATCTTCATAAATAGTATTCGTCCTTAAGTTTTGGACGTCAGTATATATTGCACTCAATATAATTAAAATTTTCAATATACTTAAACATTTAATATTCATCACTGTAAATCGATATGTTTTATTTTCAACAAAACTTAGTAAATAGATTCTGATAATATTATTTTAGTATAAATTATGCTATATGTATGTGTAGTAGGAGAATTAAGTAGTAGGGAAGATGGTTAGATGTGTGTAGCGGAGTGGAGTAGAGTGCCCTCCCGCGATAAATCCTTGGACTCCATGGAGGTGTCACGTAATAATAATAATAAATGTATCAAGCACATAGAAGTTACGTCAGGTGATTCACAGAATTATATAAATCATATAATGAATTAGATAATATAAATCATTATGAGTTATATAATATATTTATACCAGTTATATAATTATATTGTCTTTAACTTAAAAGTTAAAGACAATATAACGTTATTATGAAAGTAAAGGTCACAATAACACTATATTGACTAAATAAGAAATAAAAATAAAATTAAGTAAATCCATCTTAAGTAAATCCATATTGAATTTTTTAATTCATTTTAGTTGTTTTTTATTTATTCATAAATTCTTTAGTATAACGCTTCCTTAGCAAATATTTATTTATTTTTTTAAATAAATTTCTTATTCATGTAAATGTATTAGGGAATCTAACATTGTTTTCTTAATTATATGAATATGTATGTGTTATGACATGTGTTTTTATGTGCATACAGCTGCAAACGTTTTTAATATACACTCAATACACGGTAGAATTGTAAATGATGATATAATCATGCAGTTTTTCCCGACTTTTAATGGTAGGAACCATTTAAAAAAATACTTTCATTATTATAACGTTATACACGAAAATCAGCGTTTTATATCATACATATTTAAGAAACACTTCCCAAAAAACAGAGGTCTCTCTTCTCAATCTCCCCCCCCACCACACACACACACACTCACCACACGCTCCTTTTATAGTTTTGCAACTATATATAACAGTTAAATTGTACTGAAACTTCAACAATTAAAATAATTAGAATTAAGTTAAACTGCTTCTAATTTTGAAAATAAAACGTAAAATTTAATTTTCATCTGAAGTTTATATTCAACTTTTATTCATAATTCATTGTCACTTCGCTACAGAAGATTTTGGAAAATTAGATGGATAAATTTGAATATCCTATTCGGTATGTTATTCAGTAATTGTATTCAAGCTTTCCTTAATGGGCAAATTTATTTAAATTCTCTGCTATCAGGCCTCATAAATAACACGTACATCTGGATTCAGTCTCAGATGCTAATAAAATTTGATCAAACAATGTTTTTACTTTGTACAAAATTTAGAAAATGGTTTGCAACAATCTTTTAAAGGCGGAAAGAAGTAAATACATCAAATGGTCTGGCAGACCGATATGGATAGTAGTAGAATAAGAATTTCCTGTGTGTGTGTGTGTGTGTGTGTGTGTGAAAATTAAAGGAATTAAAGTTCATTCTAATAGAGTATGATAAACTTTTATATGGATGATTTCACCTTTTCTCCAAGTAAAAACAAACAGACAAAAGAATCAAGATATTCCAAATTAAACCAGCAGCGAACACTTTTAATCGCACAAGCTGATCGAATAAGACAACATTCAAATCCGAAAACCGATTCAAATAGCTGGTTAGAAACTGCACTTTTGTTTTTAAGAGGAATGGGAAGAACAATTAACCTAATCTAATACATAAGAGTTGGTTTATTAATATTCCGTTGACTATTTTAATTGGATTAAAAATTTTCTAATTCTAACTGAATTAGAAAATTGTCGATAGAAAGTTTGTAATCATATAAACTTATTATATAGCATTTTCAGAGTATCCTTAATACACCTTGAGGGTATATATCAGGAATTTGATGATGGAAATTAAAAAAAAAAGATTATCTAAGTAATGTTGAGTATTCATTACTTATAAATTCTTGCGTATAGTTTTATAGCATAAAATCAAAAATAGCCGTTTCTGATAAAAAGAAATATTTCTCCATAATAAATGCTTGAAATAAAGGACTTTTTTTTCTTCTGTAATGCTTTAGAATTAAAACATACTGGCATTGCTGTTTTTAGTGCAGATTACGTTAATTTGGGAGTAAATGTGTCAGCAAAGGTTAGGAAGTATTTTGTTTCATTTACACTTTATATTTCTTTAAAGTTGTTTTTAAGTACAGACTATTAGTGATAAGTAATGGAAAGAAAGAAAAAAATATGAAATTTAAAATTGTTTTAATGTTTTTTTATTTTCTTTAAAGAAGGGAGTAGTTTTCTTGTTAAGTTTGCATATTTTCCTGGGAATGTCTAAATCCGAGTTGTAGAACTTACGCTTTTTTAAAATAAATACTTGTTCTCTAAGTAGAAATAATGGAATAAAGTTACGGCAGCTCCATAAAAGTACTACTTAATTCATGACTAATAGAAAAATTGCCTGTAAGATTATTCTGAAATTCATTTTAAGAAAACTATATGCAGGTTATTTTTTTATGTGGCTTTCACCCAAGAAAGGTTGTAAACTTATCGTACATTCGTATCACGGATGGGCTAAGGAATTTGTCCCTATTTTTATTAATTATATATATTGTTATATTTTAGTTAATTTTTGCAAAGTCTGAAAACCCTGCTATAGAGACAAAACATGGAGCTTTTTCAAGTACATTCAGGCTCTTTGGTAAACGGGGAAGTGATCTCACACTAGGAGATGAAATTCATTTCTCACTTAAAGACAATCACAAACACCATGCCCACTGTGGGATTACAATCCTCAGCCTGTTGGTTAGAAAGTGGATACGCTAATCAGTCATCCAACCAGGCCGTCAAGTACTTCAACATTATTTTTCTTGAAGTTAACCAATTAAGTAATTTAAACCGAACTAAACTAAACCGGAGATATGCAATTCACATTTTATTGTTAATAAATTAAAAGCTCAAACATCAAATAATGAATAAATATTTAAATTCAGGTACATGAAATTATAATAGCCGTATTAGCCTTCAATGAAAAATATAGACGTTGTCACTAGGAATATGTAAAATATAAATAAAAATACAAAAAAAATCCATAGCCCACTCACTGTACTAATGTACTATAAGCTTGTAACCTTAGTGAGAGGGAATCACACCAAAAACGTAATTCACTTCTTACTTAATAAAGTCAGTAATTCTCTTACTTTATTCCTAGTGGCATTTACTTTAGTCAAAAGTAGTGAGCAGGTGACTAGTTGTTCCAAAAAGTTCGGACTATTCCAATTTGTCACTCACTGTATCGCGTTCCGATATGAATAAAATATAGTGTTCATAAACATATTCATTCATCCATATATTCATGTATTTTTCCTATTTGTTTACATGATTTGTAAACCCTGCAGGCTAAACATGACTTTTTTTTCACCCCACTTCAGGACTACAATAAACTGGACTGAGGTCTCACCACAGACAATGAAATTAATTTCCCGCATAAAGATATTTCTCACCTAGTTACTTCTTGCTTTAACACTAAAGAGTAAATTCCTTATTTTCATCTCGCAAAATAGCCCAAACATTGAAAACTACACTGCTTGGAAAGAAGTCAACTGACACTATAGTGTGAGGAACAAACAGCTACGGCGCACACTTTAATAAAATGTAAGACCTCCTTTCACTGCGATTACTGCAGCAATCCTACAACGCATGCTTTCCACAAGCATACGATATCAATCAATGTGAATTGATCATTCTTCTTGTAGATATGTAATAAGGTCCTGGACTGTTGTAGGGTGGATGTCTCTTGACCTCACTCGACGCTCAAATTCATGCCACAGATGTTCAATACCGTTGAGATCAGGGCTCTGATCTGTTAAGTGTGGTGGTTCATGTCCACAAACTACGCAGTTACAGCAGCAGCCTTATGACACGGTGAACTGTTTTGCTGAAAGAGACATTGATCAATTCCGTAGAAACGCCACAAAGTTGGAAGCATTGCATTGTCCAAATTGTCAGATACTCTCGGAGTTCAATGTTCGTGGCACTACAGAGGTCTGAGACTAAATCAGGAAAAAAAGACCATACCATCACAATGCCACCTTCTAACTTCATAGGTTGGGGTACGCACCCTAGTAGGAGACGTTCACCACACCCATTTATCGGGCAGATGAATGGGTGTGGCGGATGCCTGGTGAACTATAATCGACCCTATAATCGAATTATAATTGACCTACAATCGACCTTGGTCTTTACTGATATGATTGTTTCATAATAATTCTGATAAAAAAAGTCTCTTTTGATTTCTGCCTTTTGGCAAGCTATCTGGACTCCAGTCCATATCCACATTGCATGGCATTTGTTCCTTTCTTTTTTTCACTCTTGCCATTTAAATCGTTTTTACATTAAGTTTTTCAGGCCTGTCTGTTCTGCAAGAGAAAAAATTAGTCTTAGAAACTAAGTGAATCCAATTAATTCAGGGAAAAAAATCCAGAAAAAATTCTAGAAAAAAAATATTTTCAATGTTTCTCTTTTTTTCTTGATTATTATGGATGGAGATTTTCATCTCTTCAGTGAAATGCAATAGTCTCTAAAAACACAACCCTTTTTAGTAGTCAACCTCAACAGGAAAACAAAAAGATGCTCTTAAACGAGATACTGTACATCTCAAGTGTTGAATATCTGATTTGAATTTTAATTATAAATTGCGAATTCTTTAACGGCTCGCTTTAATTCATAATTGAAATGAACACGTCAGCATGGTTGGTCAAGTGATATTGCAGCATTTTGGAGGCAAGTATTCTCTTCTCCACCACCCATATTTCAGCCTAATAGCTTGGATCGTTCTCTATTGCATTTAGATTGTATTAATTATATAATTAATTAATCAGAAATTAAAGCTGACTTTCCGGAAAATTTCTGCTCTGATCCTTATAGTTTTACTGCAATTAATTTGAAGACTATCCTCTCAAGATCCTACAGGACATGTTGAACCTTCTGCTGTTTATTAATCATATTCCTCCATTGCTTAAGAAGTCAAAAATCATTTTTATACCAAAAAATCAAATGCTTAAATTTGATTTTTAGGTATAAAAATCAAACTACTAACCTCTTACTATAGCTTCCTCTTACTCTAAATTGTCCTATTCCTTTTAAAGATCACATTTCTGAGTTATTAGTAGGCTGTCCATTACAATTAATATTGGCGATGAAACATCGTCTATTCCTTTTATAAGTGGCGTTAGATAAGGAGATGCCTTATCATCATTTATCTTTAATATTGTTATCGGTGGCTTTCTTTCATCTATACCACCATATATTGGTTTTAACTTGAATGGATGCCAAAGAAATGCGTTGTCAAATGGATGCCAAAGAAGATGATTTGATACTTGTCTGAAACTAAGATGGGACTTCTGGCGTTGTCAGACCATGCTGCTCGGTATTTTACTCACAGAGGTCTTGCTATTAATGAACACAAATCTTTCACTATCCCTCTACTACCATCAGGTAATAACAGGAAAATAAAAGTCAAGGATTACATCTTCAATGTTTCCAACAACCATCTCAAACCTATCAGTATTTTGAACGAGTAGCAGTACTTGATATTGATGTTTTTGGCTGCTGGACGACGACCGTGGTCGAGTCAACTTTCAGCATTTCTGGATAAGCATCGTAAAGCTCCATTGAATACTCAGCAACATTGTATTATTAAATCAATTTGTGTTACCTAAATTATTCCATTCTGTAGTATTAGGAAAACCAACTTTGACTGTCCTGAATAGACTAGATAAACAAATGCATCAAGATCTTGGCTGAGACTACCATATGGTGTTCCAGTTGCTTATCTTCATGCGGTCGTTAAATCCGGTGAATTATGAATTCCTACAATAAGATGGATGGCTCCTTTCTTAAAATATCTAAGGTTAAATAAACTCCAACGTTCATCTTCACCTTTTACCATAGCTGCTTTTAGAACTCCTTTGATTCAACAAGAATTAACTAAAGCATAGTTAATTCGACCTATGATAATGGAATGCATATTGTTTCTAACTCTCTTGAAAAGAAAAGACAGGAAAGACTTCTATATCTCGCAGTCGAAATATACTGGGTCTCCGACCCAGTGAAAATCCCTTCACTGGGTCGGAGAGGGTTCCATGTCAACATCTTTGGGTCCGTGGAGCAACAAGAATGTTGCTTGGATGGGAGTATACAGATCTGGATCAAGGCTAGGATAAATACCCTTCCTAACAAGGCTTGTATAGCCCGCGGTAGGCATAATATGGATACTGCATGTAGGGCTGGATGTGGGTTCAGAGAGACTGACACATATATCCCAATGCTGTTTTAGAACCCACAACATTAGAGTTAAAAGGCATGCAATATGTGCCATCATAAAGATCCGACTAGAACAGAAAGGATGGTTAGTCAGAAATTAGCCAAATATCAGGGCTAAGGTTGGCATAAGAAAGCCTTATCTTTTGGCATCAAGAGATGGTAATGTTGTCGTCCTGGATATTCAAGCCTGTGGATAGAACCGAGACCTTGATCGGGCAAATGAAGCTAAGATGATAGATTATTATGCTTCTAATCCGCATATTAAAAGACGTTGTTTAGAAGAATATGGCTCTCTGCAGCCTTTTTTTTTATTTTTTTGCTATAACCATCTCAAATAAAGGCGTGTGGCGTGTAAAGTCCTATAAGGTGCACAGGTGTTATGTCTTAGCGCCCAAGACATCAAACTACTTTCCCTCCGAGCCCCTTCAAGGAACATTGGTTGCATAGAGGATGCTTCAGCGAAAGACGAACAAGATACCTAGAGAAGGTGCTGGTTAGGCTTCGACATATATTTGTAATGCATGCATCAACGATATGCACACTATATGTGTGTGCATGGAGTTGATGCGTGCTAGTTACTGCCCTAGCATTAGGGTATTATAACGCGAAGAATTAAAAATGAAAATAAAAAATAAAAATACCTCCAGAAAGAAAGATGTGGAAACACATCGGGCGATGAAAATCATCTGCCACATTGTAACACAGTGTAATTCGAACCGTATACTTTTATAAGTTAAACATTTATTACATAAAACTAAAAACTAAATTAAAGGCGTCGCTTTGTTCGCTTATTGGACTCCTTTACTTCACACGAAGAACCTACGACTACACTATTCAGCAGCTTTATCAGTACTAATTTTGCTACGTCACCATAGTTACTGCTCGAATAATGAATAGAGCTTTTCTGAATGAATGCAGATCGCGGATTTGCTGTAAAAGTCACGCGACTTGGTCAATGACCAGAGTGTTCCGTCCTGCTGAAATAGTTATTACCAGCCAGTTTTGAAAAGTGCTAATCACAAATGTGGGCGGCATGCAGGACTGAGTTAAAGGGAATTCAAAGCTATAATAAATTGCTTTACTTTTCAAAAGAATTATATGATATGTTATTTATAACTCAATTTACTTAAATGATATCAGCAGAACACTAAATAGACTGAACATATGAAATTCTTTGGCATCGAAAAAGGGGGGAAGGGGCCAAATTTGTTCCAAAATAGATTTTAAAGTCTCATGCAGCTCAATATGAGAAGCTAACCAGAATGGTACGGACAGCCACTAGGGAGAGAGAGAGAGAGAGATACGACTAATATGACCTAATGAAACTGCTCAAAATGACTTGAATACTAAACTGTGAAATCACAGTTTAACATTAAAACCAAACAAGAACCTATCAAGTTATACTATACTATACTCAAATAAGAGTTAAATGTGACAGATTAATCTCTACAAGTAATTTATGAGGTCAGAATAACTTTAATTCGTTTTTGTTATGCATATGTAATTCTAGTCTCGTGAAATAATAGAATATCACTAATAAATGAAGACTGTGCATGAATATCTTTTATTTTCCGCTAAATAGTCTACCTCTTTGTTGGATAAATCAACATTTTCCCACTTTTGATTTCATAGTACCGGACATTTAACAAATGTTTATTACTGATTTCCACCCACCCTCCAAATAAATCATACGATAAACAGGAATTCTGTTCATTGCATGATTTATAAGTTTACATAATAACTTAGCAATACGGTAATATGATAAACACCGAAAAGTAAACATTTTTTTTATAAATAAACTCACATTTTATATGAATCAGGCTAATTTAATAATACTTATTGAAAAAGATAAAATCATTCATGTGAAATGATCCATGACTACCTTGAAGTGACTCGGTTCCTTCAGCCTGAAGGTGAGGACCTAATCACTTATGTATATTAGATTCGTTATTTATTATGCAATACTGGGGCCTTTTCCCAATCAAGGGCCTTTCCCCTTGTTGCTAATATGCAATCAGTTCATTTTTTATTTATTGTACCGCAGCATTGAAACCTTTTTAGACCAGGCTGAAGGAGAAAAAAGAGGCTCCGTAGCTCAGGCAGTTTCGATTACTAGCTTTGGTTTAAAAAAATGTTCTAATCCCGTCTAGGACGTGAAGAACTTTATCAGGGATTTTTAGTTGAAAGCGAGTTTTGTACGGGGTTGGAAGGTTTTTTTTTTTTCTTTCTTTCTTTCTCTCTCTCTCTCTCTCTCTCTCTCTCTCTCTCTCCTGATAGAAACTTGGGATTTGTCTGCTTGTGGGATTTGCATCCCACAAGCAGGCAAACCGTTCAGGAGATCACACGCAATTCTCAGACTACAATATACAGTAAAACCCCTTTTTTTTGCACTTTTCAGGGGACTGATGGAAAAAAGTGTAAATAGCAGGAAATGTAAAAAAACATTTAAAAAAGGCTAAAAGATGACTTACTGCTAGTATGTGAGTCTACGTACTAGATTACAAAATTTAATAACTGAAAAGAAATGAATTTACAATTACTTACATTTATCTATTTTAAAAAAATCTTTAATTGTTGATTGTTTTTCGTTTTTTTTTTTTTTTTGAGATAGCACCAGATTGCTTTGCATGGAGTTCGATGCTTGACCTGTTTTTTACTATCGTGTTCAGAGTGGACACGGAGAGTCCAAGATCTTTTGCTAAATGTACACGTGTTCCGGCATGCCAATCTACACGTCGCTGAATTGCCATCTTTTCTTCTACCGAAATACATTTTCTGTCTTTTTTCTCCATGTTGCTAACATGAATAATCCACTACCGCAACTTGAAAGCAACTTTCACAGAACGAAATTATGCTATATAATTTAGCAGAATTTCTGCTAAATTATGTAGCAGAAATTCTGCAATATCAATTCGTACTGTGATTAAAAAATCACGGTATCGTTCATCACTACATTGCTACTGCAAGCGTGCAAGTCACCGTAATGGCGGAAACGAAAACAATGCCACCTGGGAACAGAAATGCAGATTTCCGCAGAAATCGATTCGAAAATCAGTATTGCCACCTTATAAAAAAATCGCAAATCACGGGAAATAACGTCCACATCAAGTTGTTAATGGTGGGAAAACAATATATCATAAGAATAGGCCTTAAGACGGGACCAACGGAAAATGAGGTAAATGGCAGGAAAACGTAAATTGCGGGAACATAAAAACGGGATTTTACTGTATATATTTAAGCATACGACTAATCACTTCATCTTAAAATTATGGTTAGGAAAGCCCATCTAAGCAGGTCGGGGACCCTAAGAAGGCCTGTAAGTACCAACTACTGCGGATTATTATTATTATTATTATGACGGAGGGAGAGGGGGAAAAAACTGCCACATTGCAAATTTCTCTAATCGTCTATCCTTAGCGGACTTCAGTGAAAAGAAAGGGATGTACTGACTGAATGTGTAAATAACAGTTTTAAGACTTTTTTTTTTCTAGGCAAGCCACTTACCACCCCAGAGCATTGAATTTTAACACAGTGAATGAGGGAAGCCAGTAATACCCATGTCGATAAATACTAGAGTAATGATATTCAACTGAATAAAAGTTTCGAAAATCAATTATCATTGTTTCTTCCCAAGTAAAAGCATTTCTAGATCACCATGAACTGTGGAATTCCAGATTACCTCCTTAAATGCTAATCTAGAAAAATAAACTAGGAGAAGGCTACTATTAAACATTCAGTTTTCTACAATTATTTAGAGTGCTAATAAAATAGCTCAGTTCTTCGAATTCGATAAAAAAAGAAGAGGATTTTGAAAACACATTCACTAGGGGTTAGCTTAAAGACACCAGATCCAAGAAGCAGTGTCAACTTTATAATAGTCAGCACTTTTCGCGCTGAAACATCTTTCTTGTGTTGAAATGTGGCAGTCAGCCAAACTTTTCTGGTCTTTAAGAAAGCATATATGTTCCCATGTAGCCAATAATGGGATGGGTATGTGGAGACATGACAGCTCTCAATCGATGGTGCTTTGGACCAATTTCTTTCTTTGGAAGACGAACTGTATGTTACCGTTTATCCTTTTCACTCCTCTATTAGGATGCCAAGCTATTACATGGAATGGCTTAAATAAAATACGGTTTCAAAGATCATTTCTGTCTATTTATGTAGGAAGTTACTGGAAAACTACGGTGTGGGAAATAAGAAGTGCTATAAAACACAAATTTGAGCTATAAAATAAACCACTCTCGAAGTTCAGATGCGTTTTGCCCTATAAAGACAGCAATGAATACCCAGGTAAACAAATTTGCTCAGAAAATCGTATAATAGGTACACAAAAACACTGATTTATAGAATGGACTTAACAAATAGTTTACGTAACAAACTGACAGAAAAGAAGTTAACACACACACAGCCTCCATAGCTCAGTTGGTAACGATGTACTCCGGTTGGAAAGACCCGGGTTTGAATCCCTTCTAAGACGCGAAAAAATCTTCATAAGGGATTTTCAACTGAAAATGAGTTACCTAGTCTCGAACAGCGGTTGCAGGTTTTCCTGTTGGACAAAACTTTCAACCCATGTACAAGACTAGTAATTATGTAGGGTCTTTCTTCCAGCAAGACAGACGAATCGGTCAGAGAATACACGCAATGAACAGACAAACTATAAAGACAATATTAACCGCCCTCTCACAGCATTAAGTTTCTATTATAGCCGCTGAAACTCCAGTTTTTAATCGTAGTGGAGAAATTCGAAGTATATCAGAGATAATCATAAACTTTGTAGGTGATATCCACTAATGTTAGGCTAAGAATAAATAAATGTTCTGTATATTTGATAACTCAGAAAACTTATGTAAACACTGGTATTCACTGGTATTTTTATTTTATTAGAGAATTAACTATAACACTATTATCAGCCAATGTCATAACTAGAATTTTCTTAAGGTGAAGGATCCATGAAAAATTACTTTTTTTCTAAGGAAAGTTGAACTTTAAAGAAGTAAACATTATCTGCAAATATACTAATAAATGACAAATGGTTGTAAGGTCCGTTAATTGGTGCATTACTATTTCAGCAGAACAGATATCCGTCCTTATGGAGGGATCTAAATTCCGTACAAAATCTCAGCTATTGATTTGGAGTGAAATATGAGAAAATTATGATTGCCACTCATTGACAGCAAAATATTGCTTTATAAAAATTATTTAATTAATATTCAGCATTAATTACTTAGCTAGACTACTCTCTAAATTACATTTATCATTCCTTTGCTACATCTATAACTGTTTTATGATTAGTATATCGGGAGAATGAGAGACATACGGAGAGAATATACCCAGATTTTGAAAATAAGTTATTACTGATATGAAATTGTGTGTACAGAAAATTTAATAAAAATTCAGTCATCGAAAAAAACGAAACAATTACCTTAATGGACCTGTGTTTCACTCAAGATATCTCCATGGGTGCAGGTCACAAAGATGCCTCCAACAATCTCGATCCTCTCTGTTCAATGTTATAGCCATAGATTTCACTAGTGGATCTTCCCATCTTGTAGGTGGGCTTCCTGGTTTTCTTTTTATTCTTGGTTGCCAGTTGAGTATTCTATATGCCCATCTGTTATCCCTAAGTCTGGCTATGTGACCTGCCCATCTCATCTTGCTTTCATATACTGCAGTTACCACATTTTTTATGCCTGATCTCTTTCTTAGTTCCGTGTTTCTGACATGTTCCATTTTGCTGATGTTACAAATCCTGCATTCTATTGCACTCTGAGTGTCTCTTCTTCATTTCTTGTCGTGTTCCTTGTTCCATATGTGAGTGATGGAAGAATGTCACTATTAAATAGTTTTGCCTTCGCAGAGATGTCAAGATTTGGATCAGTAAGTGTTTCTTTTAGTCTGTTGAATGATAGCCATGCAGCTTTCTTTCTTTTTGCTATTTCTTCAGATAAATCACTATTCATTTTTATTGTTTGTCCTAAATAATTGTAGGAGTCAACTTGTTCTATAGGGATGTTATTAATACATAGGCGACTGCCACTTGTGTAGATGTTTTTGATCCATTTTGTTTTTTCTAGATTCATTTCTAAGCCTATCTTACAGCTGTTTGTGTATATTTTTTCACTTATTTCTATGTTTTTTGGTTGTGGGATATCAGTACTAGATCATCGGCAAACATAAGGATTTGTAGTTTTTCACCACCTATGCTTATTCCTCCGTTTAGGTCTATTTTTTTCAGAATGTATTCTAAAGTGCTGGTAAATAGATTTAGGGAGATCACACCGCCTTGGCACAACCCCCTCTTTATATCTATATTTATAGGTCGTTCAAATATGGTTATTTGTGTGGTCTCATTTTTGTTAATTTCTTTTATCATGTGGATGTAAGTGGGGTCCGCATTTATCTCCAGTAAGGCAGTGATGACTGCATTGTGTGTTCTATGGTATCAAATGCTTTTTTAAAATCGATAAAGAGGAAACAGAGGGATTCGGTATTCTCTGCATTTTTTCTGTTAGTTGTGAAATGACCTGGATATGATCTATTGTGTAGAAGCCTCTTCTGAATCCTGCCTGCTCTCTACTGGAGTTGTCTTCGAGAGTGTTTTGGATTCTGTTCAGTATTACTCTGTTCGTGATTTTATATATGTGAGAGAGTAGACGATAGTGTTTTATGTCTTCCTTGTTCCCTTTTTTGAATAGAAGTATGGTTTTTGAGGTCTTCCATTCCTCTGGAATCTTTCTTTCTTTGAAGTAGGTGAATCTGGCAGCCAAGGCTTTGAAAATAATTGGTCCACCTTGTTGTATTTCTTCAGCCTTAACATGATCAATTCCTGAGGCTTTACTTTTACTCATTTTCTTAAGGGCATGTTCTATTTCTTCTGGAAGTACATCTGGTATATTGCTTGGTTTTGGAATGATAGGTTCTGAAACTTGGCACTAAGTTGCATAGAGATCATTATAAAAATTCTGCACAATTTCTCTTATCCTTTTTCTATTAGTATGGAGAAATAGAAATACAATTCATAGAAACAGCAAATTATAGGAAATATTTCATTAAAACATCGACTGAAACCCTGCCACAATGAAGTGTCACCCGACTCTTAAATAAGATAAAAGTTATACTGAGTGAAAAATAATATTGATTTTGTATGAGCTCTAAATATTGTAGTATAGTATCTCTTGCACTTCCAATGTGACCGAGACATGACAACACTCGCAAATTAAATAGCTTATTGGTCTTTAGTCCTTACTTCTTTTTTTTTGATTATCATCAAAAGGTGAACGAATTGTACCAAACACCGAAACAGAGTTAGCATATTTATTCTACCCATACTTTTTTCTGTGTTGCGCCATCCACGAAAGGTTTGCAAACCTATAGTACATTTTGTAGCGTGAATGGACTAAAGATTTTTTTTTCTATTTGTACACGTATCAGTTATATATATATTTTGTATTTTTAGTTTACTTTTGCATAGTCCGGAAACCCTGCTCTACAGACCAAATATGGAACTTTTTCAAGCCACTTCAGGCCTCCAATAATTGGGGCTGTGTCTTTACACCGAGTGGTGAAATTCATCTCCTACTTAATGACACTCAGAAACATCCATAACCCACGGTTGGATTCGAACCCGCAGACTGTTGGTTGGAGAGTGGGTATGCTAACCACTCGGCCAAACTATGCAGGAAAATATATGCTACAGCAGTTAAGAAATCGTTGTGTCAATATTAAATGGAGGTGGGAAGGAATGCTGCCTACTGGATCGTGAAGCGTCATTTGGTTTTTGTTAACTACCGCTTATGTTGCAACAATCCTTAAAGCAGTAAATCCAAACGATCTCTTAACTATAATTAAGACGGCGGAACTGCAAAGGTTTCTACAACCAGAAGAGATCCTGGAAAATCCACGGATTGACCCAAAAACTTGTTGCCAAAGAAAGGGAAACAAACGATTCCCACTAACTATTATAATTTATATTCATGATGAGCAATGAATTAAAGCCTATTTTGATGTTGCATGTGCATGGAAACCATAATGGAATTAGCATTCGGACAATAAATTACAAATCGTTTGAAATAAGTGTTATGCATTTACCTTAAAAGAACGCGAATTATGCTGTCCTATACCACTGATAAATAAATATAGTATATTCATTTTATTGATAGGAATATTCTAAAACTAATATTATAATATTATAAAATGGCAGCAAAAAATAAATTCTCTTTCATTTCATCTCGGGGTAAATAGCACATTTCATAAAACAGAACTCTAATTGAAATGTCTAAACATTATTAATCGTATTTATCAATGCATTGGAGTTTTCGAAAGAAAATAATTAAAACTGTGTAATATCGATATTTACTGTAGTATTTCTCATGTTCAATTGCACAGCAAGAGCGGTTCTCGATGTAACTCAAGACATGTCCAGAGTCGAAGAATATATCGAAAAACATATTATAAATGCACTGAATATGCTAAAATCTTCTTAAATAGGCTAAAATAGATATGCTAACATGGGGGGTGAATAATAATGCTTAAAAGCCTCGGTAGAGTGTCTACTTATATCACCTATATCATCTACGTGCAATATCAAGGGCTCTTAGGAATTTTACAAGAGCAATCTCATCTAACACAGCGCAGTTGGAAAAACGACGGGATAGTGCACACTTCGACTGGAAAAGACCTTGAGTTCAATTCTCATCATGATGAGAGGAATCATATGGACTTTTCAACTGTGTGAATTAGCCCATATATATATATATATATATATATAGGCAAATCATCAATTTTCTGATATGTGCCCTCAAGGGGTGCACAGGATGCCATAAGCTACTATATAATTAAGTTTACATTATTACCAATCTCCTATCAACATTTTTTTCGCAAATTAGTCTTTTGCTTCAACACTCCAATATTTTCATATCTATTTCAGTCTTCTAGGGCACTTCAGACTGTCAATCCACGTAGATCTTGTTTTCCTCTGGATCTTTTTCATGCTTGGCATCAAACATCTGTTTCGCTAATATATTTCCTCTCCTATTCTGTTTAGTGATAATAACCGGCGATTTGTCTTTACGATTAAGTCTCTGGCGACCATGAAATTAGCCAGTGGTTTCCTTTCTGGTTAGGAAGTTTACCACATGAGTGACACTGCACTTATAAGAGAAGCACAGTTTATATAAGTAGGCGATTCTAATAAGTTTTAACGTTAACGCGTATGCTCCATTATACTGATGACAGTCCTCACATGCGTTTTGTGTAATGAAGTATACGCGTTAACGTTAAAACTTATTAGAATCACCTATTTATATAAACTGTGTCTTATTAAACAAAAAGAAACCCCGAAATTCCATGCTAATACCGATTCGCCTTCAAAATATGAGTACTCTGTGTTCCTTCTTTGCCAAGATAAGCTTTTAAAAACCGATGAACAGCTGTATCTGAAATAAGCTTCTTTATAGCATCTAACATCAGGCTCATCAGTGGTGAAATCGGCATGTGCAACAGACAACATAACAATACCATATACTCACAAGATATGTTATCCATAAGTGTTTTCTATAGAATTGTGGATATTTGTAATGATAAAGTAGAATTTGTCACAAAAATTTGAAGTAACATCTCAATATGCTATGTAGTTTGCAATTTAATGTAGCGATGCTGATATCTACTATGATTTTATTATTAAGACAGACCTCATAGAGGGAAGTCACATACTACACACACCAGCTATCATACTTATTCTTGAATTCATTCACATTGTTTGCACTCACAACATCCAATGGCAATCCATTCCAATCACGCACCACCCTCTGAGAGAAAAATCTAGCCCTTACACCCTTCTTGGCAGCCTTCATTCTCAGCTTCCAAGGATTCCCTCTCGTCCTTTCCCCAACCTCCATAAATTGAAAAATCCCATCAACTGAAATCCTCTATGACCCTTTCAGCAGTTTGTAAGTTTCAATCATATCACCCCTCTTTCTCCTGTTCGCTAGTGTCTTCAATCTACAAATTCTCAACCTGTGTTCATAATCAGTATTCCACAATCCTGATATCATTTTTAACACTCGCCTTTGTACTCTTTCCAATATATCAGAATCACATCGGAAACCAGGAGACCAGACTTGCGCACAATATTTCAAGTGAGGTCATATCAAGGCCTTGTAAAAGAGGCAAAATAACATCATTATCTTTACATGTGAACGTTCGTTTGAGCATTGCAATTATCTTTTGAGTTGTATTTG
The DNA here is from genome assembly GCF_054136105.1 of Typopeltis vanoorti. Lineage (NCBI taxonomy): Eukaryota > Metazoa > Arthropoda > Arachnida > Uropygi > Thelyphonidae > Typopeltis > Typopeltis vanoorti. Next base: position 73,876,593 of record NC_143573.1, on the reverse strand, counting down.
CAATCTTTGCCACATGGCCCCTGAACTTCAACTTCCTATCTATTAACACTCCAAGATCCCTAGCCTCATCAGTTTCTTCTAGCCTATTCCCACCAACATAATACGACATTGGATACGTAATCATGCCGAAGTTAATGACTTTACATTTATTGACATTGAACTGACACCCATTTTCCCAAGCCCACAATTCCAGCTTATTCAAATCATTCTGCAAGGACCGCATATCAGCAGCATTCCTGATTACCCTACCTATCTTTGCATCATCAGCAAATAACTGTATGTCGCTTGTCAAATCCTTCCCAATATCATTAATGTACAGATTGAATAACAGTGTACCAAGCACTGATCCTTGTGGCACACCACTTGTTACCTTAAACCTTGCAAACTCAGATCCCCCGTATACCACTTTTTGATATCTGTCAGTCAGCCATCCTCTTATCTATGCTAACGTTGTATAACCCAAACCCATTTTCTCCAATTTATGCAGCAGTCTGTCATGTTGTATTCTGTCAAAAGCCTTAGCAAAATCCAAAAGAATCATGGTGTATCCATTCCCCTTGTCTAGTTCAATGGTAACATTGTCATAGAATGCGAGCAAGTTGCTAAAACATGACCTTCCCTTAGTAAACCCATGTTGTTCATTGCAAAGTAGAGATTCACTCTCAACCCATTTCTGAATGCGGGCCCTAACTAATTTTTCTAAAATCTTCACCACCACTCCAGAGATATTAGTTGGTCGATAGTTTGATACATCGGTCTTTTAGTAGAAGATTTTTAGTGGTTTACAAAAAGATATGACGGGAATGTTCATTTCAAAGTCTGGCTTCATTAATATGTAAAGCGCAATGAAAGCAGGACAACAAATTAAAACGGAAATACAATATTTGAAATTTCTCTCGCGTTTATGAGTTTGGGGTTCGATGTACCGCGGATGTCCAGACAAAATGCAAGAGGGATGGTTGCAGACTAATATCGGAATAATGATATTTGATTATTTATAACGCCAGCCTTACTTTCCATGACAGTCCCAGTTTCAACGATTTTCTTTCATTTTCACCCTAAATCATCATAATATTCTTGCATTTCTAATACTTTGGCAATCCCAAGTGAATCAATCCAATAAACAGATTAAAAATATCTCCACAACTATAATGCTCCCAAAAATTGGGAGCATTATAGGACAAGAAAACTTAATTGACTAAAATCTGAGCTGATAATGATGGCAATATGGTATCTAATTATTTTTGCAGCTTCAATTTCTATATAGTGACTATTTCCGAAAATAGTCACTATATAGTAGAGGAATATTTGAACATAACCTTATAGTAGAAGCGATGTTATATACAATCATGGTGGTATTTATTTCAATGCAAACGAGCTATTTTTTTTTTTTAATTTGATATGATGGGCAATGCAGCCAATGAGAAAATAAAGCTACAGTATGTGTAAGCCAATTTTTATGAATTTGATTGAACTCTTATCAAAAGCCTATTTTAAATGTAACTAGAGGTAATCTAGTTCAATGCATGAAAGTTGAATTATTCCTTAGGAATCATTTCACAGTTATTTCTTCCTAAGTCACATTAGCTGCCCTTTTTTAGTTCACATAAAAAGGGGCATATTACAAGAGTCTAACCCAATGATGAAATTCAGATTTTATTTTCAGAATACTGTAGTTACGCAATGAATATTAAATTATCCAATTCCTTGCGACAGGTTAACTGATTGATATTTTCGGCTTCAGTTCAATCAGTTAAGAAAAAAAATTTTCAATAAGAAAGAACTGGAAAAATCTGAATTCGAATCGTCTAGTCGGGAAGAATCCTTCATAAAGTCTTTTTATCCAATGAGAGTTAGCAGGACTCACAAGGTGGAAGGATTTTTTCCCTCTCGGGGAAAAATATTAATAGTATACTAATTAACTGTCATTATGTGTACTAAATTCGTGATGTGATCATCATTAAGTGAAAATCGAATAAATAAGTAAACAGTCTCTCTTCTATCAATTCTGCTAAGTATTATTTTCAATTATTTTTTGTTTAGATGAATACTAGAAAATTTTCATTGAAGCATAAAAGAAACAATCATTCGAAAATAAATAAGTCCAAAATCTCTCTCAGGACTGGACAGAGAAGCGAACAAATAACCGGGGAAATAATTCCACTGACAAACCAATTAGAACTGAAATTTTTCGGGAGAAAAGATTAAGGTTTCTATGAAATCAGTTAACCCCGCACACACAATTTCTGGTATGTTTCTTGTTTCGTAAATATTAAACAATTATTAAAATGATTAACTTACATGTACTGCAAAATCTTCCAGTTATTTCTTTCGTCTATATAATATTAATGAGCTGTGATATTTCAGTTACCTTAGTTCATAAGGTTTTCCCTTTAAGGGAAATACCGGGAAACATCAGTGATCATACAGTATTATTGGTAAACAATTTAGAACTATGCAGTTTGTCGCAGCGGTTTTCCGTAATTTTCATCCAGATTTTTGAATGGCTGAGAAGGGGGGGGGGGGGTTGAGGAGAAGAACAAAAGAGACATGAAATAGTTTTTGTTGTTGTTGTTGCTGCTGCTGCTTCTGTTATTTCTTGCTGTTTTCATTAGTTTTGGAACTCTTGAAATCCTCATTTAACGGCCTACTTATATCTGACTACCACTTTCCAGTGTAGCGTATACTACCTATGGCAAAAACGTAAAGAAATAGTTTAGTATATCTCACCTGATATATTTTTAACAATACATTCCAATATTGTTCATTACAAATCTGTAGGATGGAGTTTCTTTTTCTGATATGATTGCGATCTTGCTGAAACTGTTCAAATGTTGCCCTTATTTTACTGACAAAAATTCAACATTATAACTATTATACATTTTTCTTCAACGAACTTTCAAGGGATAGAGAACGAGAATACGCAATTATTCGAGAATTAAATAAATTAAACAAATAACAAGGCACTACGGTAGAGAAGTTTTAACTCTTTTGGCCTACATCAACTAATGACTGGCATATACTATTAAAAACGCTATAAAAAATAAATCCGTTAAGGTCAAGTATCGTAATATTAATACGGCTTGACACTGTACATCCATACAACGTAATGATGCCAGCTAGAAATTTATGGCCTTGATGGAACAAGTAATTACACATCGTGTTCGGCGCTACACACTTTCAAATTAAACCATGTCACACTTGCGATCTCTCACGAAGACGCCTTGCTGCTCTCATAAATATTTAATATCATTTTAGGATCATAAAAACTTAAGCCAACACCACGTTTGGATTTTTCGCATTTCTTTGACCAATTAGGAAATGTGAAGATAAAAGGTTCATTGCATAAGATCATATTCAAAATATAGAGATATAGAATTATACATTTACTTAAATGTGAACATTTAAGCAAATATAGAATGATAAATTAAGAAATCAATGATTAAAAAGTTAATATAATAAAGCGTAAAAGTTAAAAACGGTTTTTAAAAATTATAACTGGAACATGCCAAAGTAATTATAACCCCGATACAATATAATTTTGCTTCCTCTATTTATGTCTCATTTAAAATTATATTTAACGGCATTTTAAAAATTCTCATGGCACTTCTTAGAAAAAAAAATCCTAGGTATTGTATAACCCTGTGTAATATATTATTGCACTAAGCAGTAAATTTTGACATATTGACATAATGTGAAAAGAATAATAAACTGAAAACTTGCACGACAAACCAGTGACAAAAAAATCTTTATCATGTTAATTGTACGGTTGGTTATTCACATTATGTCAATGCAACCAAGTCTATGGAGGTATAGGGTATAATGTCTGCAAATCGAATTCACTCACTAGTTGGTTTACATGTTATGCGAGTGAAAATCCAAAATTCTGGGAAGAGGAAACACCTCATGAGAAATGATAAGTCATCTTTAGTTGGAAAGACACCACAAACATGTTTTTCGCAGGATAAAGGGATTAATCTCTCCAAGAAAGGGCGTTGTCGCTGCCGACTGCACTACGGAGATGCTGTTAATTATTATCCTTGCATTCCATTTTTTTTGTGACAACTTAAAATAAGATGAATATTAAGAAGAATGAAAAGAAACAAGTACTATTTATTTACATTCTTAATGAAAAAAATTATGAAGCATACAGTACATTAGATTTTAAAATGGCCTTTAGTTTAAATTTCATCATAATAAAATTTCTTTACTTTCACAAAAGTATCTTAGAATTTCATGGAAATCACATTAATATTTTTCCAATACCTATGCGCATCGTCTCCACAGCTCAGTCAATACGGACGACATCCTTTGATTGGGTGATAGGGATGACCTAAGTCTGAATACCGTCTAGGATGTAAGGAACTTTAATAAGGTCTTTTTAGCTGAAAATGATCTGACCGATCCTATACGAGGTGGCAGGGTAGTTTTTCAATTATCATCATCCCAGAAACTCTGATTTTTTTTATCCCACAAAGAAGAAAACCAGGCTCGTGAACAAATATCTACGGGAGGAGGGAGAGAATGTAATGCTCTTGAGGGATTGTAACAGCTCTCAGGGGGAATATAATGAAAGAATGGCAAGTTCTGTACATTAAAGAGGACTGTAACTTCTAACCAAGGTACTGACCCATCGTTAAATAGTTGAGATGAAGAATAAAACATGTAGTAAGTGCTGCTCGTAGGATGAAAAACCCGGTACCTCGGGTTTTAGTTACTTATGCTGAATAACTAGATCCAAGACATCACTATTGCAAACATTTTTTTAATGACTACACAGTATTTTCGATAATTGTTTGTTAATGAACATAGCAGACATAAAAAATAGCAAGTCGCTAAGGTAAATCTGTAAACATTAGACAATTCTGAGATAATACTGGAGTTCTGTTTTATTTCAACAAATATTTTGTTTCCAGATTATTCTCAAAGTATTACTTGGAATCGAAAATATCCTGGTTTTCATAAATTAAGGAACAAATGGGAAAATTGCAGTAACTTGGGATGAAAACAGGAAAGAATATGAAAGGCGGGACCATTCTGTAAAAAGACGCTGAATCTGGTTGTCTTATACAAATAAGTGGCGCTCAGCGGCATATCCAAATGAGTCAAGGCATAAAAGCGGGCGTTTTGGAGTGGTTTTCCATTTTGTATCTGGAGTGAGAATAAAACATTTCGTAATCGCAATATTCTTGGATATTGTTGAAAGAAATAATTTAACCAATGAATTCAGGTGGAGAGTCATCGTAAGACTAAAAGTTGCCCAAAGTCAGGCGGAGATAGCCAGATGGTTTCACGTGAGTCGTTCCGTGCTTCACAGACTGTGGAAGCAATTCCAGCAGTCACACTCAGTATCCTGGAGATACAGTGAAGGAAGCCCACGGGTTACAACCTCGTGGGTGACGGATATCTCCGATTAATTATCTGCTCACCGAAACACGAGCTTTATCCCGAATCAGTTACGATCTGACCTTGCGTCGGCTACAGGAGTATTAGCATCTACTTCCACTGTGCGCAGAAGGCTTCACGAAGGTGGTCTTGTAAGCGTGGCGATCGGTAGTTTGCGCCATCATCCACACGCAACAGCAGAGGACGTTTGAAATTGGCCAGTATCACCGTTAACTGGACCCAAGACCAATGGTAGGTTCAGTATTGTTTACAGACTAGTCCCTATTTGCTCAACAAATCGATTCCAGGTGTGCTCTGATCTGGAGAGAACAAGAGACACGTTAGCATCCCTCTAATATCCGGGAAAGGGACACTTATTGTGGAGGAAGTACGATGTTTCGGGGAGGCATCTTGTTGGTGGACGTATCGACCTGTATGTACTTTGTAGCAGAACCATGAATGCTGCAACTTATAGAGACAAGGGTGTGAGCCCCCTATGTTTGTCCATATGTAGGTGTGATAGGGAAGATATTAGGGGAAACATTTATCCGGCAAGACAATAATGTTCGGCCTCATCGAGCTAAGCTCGTGGACCGATATCTTCAGGAAGAGACTCTCGTACATATGGACTGGCTCGCCAGCTAGGTTTCCTGACCTTAATCCTATTGAGCATGTCTAGAATGCTCTAGGTAGATGTGTTATTGCTCTCAACTCCCCTCGCCAAAACCTTGAGGACCTTAGGAGAGCTTTACAAGAGCAATGGTTGTTACTGAATTATACTATTTCTTTACATTTTTGTATATGTTTCTTTCACATCTCAAATCATATTGCTTTTCACCGAATTGCTTAAAAATCCATCATTTATGATGGATTTTTAAGCATAAGATATATATATATATATAAATTTTATAAACATTTCTATATAATTTTTTTTTTCAATTTATTTAATAAGGTCTCGTTATGAAACTTTTTTTTTTTTTGAGATGGAAAAGTAATTTTTTTGGATAGCAGGAGTTTTAGAGGCAGGAATTATTTCATTAAAGAAAAGGAGAGCGGCACGGTTCTTATTTTGTATGGATTATGCATTTATAAAAAAGCTTCAAAACGGTTTAATGCTATTTTTGGCATAAGAATAAATAAAATCAAACTGAATTATAGCTGAAATAGTAAATACTAACGCTACCAGAAAGCGAACCCAAAGGTTTTAAACAAATTAATAACTGAATAAGAATGTGCGAAGCCGTTTTAAAAACAAATCAAAAGTCTTGTTAGATATTTAGGGTATTTCTCAATGTGCGGTAAAGCGTGTAACCTTGAATCTAAATGTAGTAAAATCAGAAGAATCGTTATGTATGTAACTGTGGTGGACTGTAATTTAAACATTTTAACACGGTTTGATTATTTACATTACAGATATACTAGGTGCTTGGCACGAATTATATTTTTTTTACATCGTCGATACAGACTGAGCCTCCGCAGTGCAGCCAGGATCGATGATGCCCTTTGATTGGCAAGATCTAGGTTGGAATCTCACCAAGAAAAGGGAAAATGTATGAGTACCTTTCGACCTAAAGCGAATTATCCCCTCTCATATGTAAGTAGCAGGGTTTTACACCATGCAAAACAGCCAGAGAACACAGGCAATTAGCAAATATAATACGCTGGTCTTATTTGCGTTGGCCATAATTCCATACCACATTATGTTGAACTAAATACTCATACTCCACAAGGCAACTAATCCCAATAACTTAACTAAAAAACTAACGGGTAAAATAATCAGTATATTATATTACGTTGAAGTATTATATCATCATTTCAAACTATATAATAAATTTTCAATAAAATTTTACTCCATGCAGTAAATTCATTACTCAAAATAAATGCATAAATATTCCAATCTCTCTTTACCACACTATCTATTTACACACGAACTTCCTGTAATATTCCAAGCACCACTCAACTACCACACATACCTCTGCTAGATGTTTTAACGTGTAAACCATAGCAACGGTTACCATGGCTCGCTTCAGTAATCTTAGTAATACACCGCAATATGTAATGTTATGAGAAAAGATATATGCGAGCGCCATAAAGCTGAAGACTCATCCGTCTTACAGTAACAACCTGCCTATAGCATAAAAAAAATCAGAAAAAAAACGTAGGTAAAGCTAACTACGAAGCAGATATTAGAAACAAACAGAATCATCCAGAAATAAACAAGTTATTTTAATGGTTCAAAAAGACATGATCAACCTGTATTTTCACCCACTGCAGAAGAGTTGGGTCTACTTCTCTCATGGTGACCCAGTCCATCTTGGGAGAGTATATATCCTTGTATGAATAAACGCATGGTCAGATTTTGAATGGAACAGGGAATAAAGGCACTCTTTCCAGCAAGAATAATTTTACTTCTTAGATCAAAGCAAATGCTCAGATCGAGAAGCAGAAGCAATAATTAGACAATTGAAAAGAGCCATGGAAATACCATTGTGATTCCATAGAATACGAGGCTGAGATTGGCTTCGAGGACGATCTGTATAAAAAAAAATACAAGGTTGTAGTCAAAGGTGCCAAGGGGAGATTTAACACCAACGGTTTTTTGGAGGGGAAAATTGGTCACGAAAAGATCCAGGTTGTTGAGAGAATTATAGGCGTAATCTGGAATCACTAACAACAAATAATTCAGCTTCTTTTCAACTCAGTCCGCGAAGTCAGAGAAGAGGAGCAGTCGGAATTGTGGACGGTGAAAGATTATCTTACTATTTGGGTGATAATTACACTGCTCTATGTAATTAGCTTTCAAAAATAGATAAAAGGATCAGTATAATCATCATCATAATTAGGAGAACAGTAATGGCAATAATTGAAGGCGACAAAATGAGGCAAGCAGATCATATAAAATAGATTCCAAAACACGGTTCCCCCTTCTTATACATCACGCGTGATTATAAGAAGGGTGGAACGTGTTTTGATAAACTGTAGTCAAGAATTACAGGTAAGGTGCAGTGATGAAAAACAAATCGAGTTTGGATATCTAAATAGTGATGCACATCGTTGATATTGGTATTAAATCTCTGGGTATAGTCTACGTTATTGTTGTATGTAATTTTATGTTTTTTATTTTTTTTTATTTTTATTTATTTTTATTTTTTTATTTTTGTTGTTTTTGTGGGAGATTTTTTAACGAGCAGTAACACTATAATTTTATGCTGTCCTTGATGTCAGAACGTCTGGAAAATGTATAGTTTAGGGTAGTGGTTACCAACCTTTTCCCACTTGTGTACCCTTTCTGAACCCATTTCTATAAATTGTACCCCTTGTTTTTAAAATAGGTGTTTTTAATTACAGACATTTATTATTTTTGAATTAAGCTTTTTAGTGGCTTTGAATTAAACTCTGATCGTTATATGGTATCAGCAAAAATCTGATTTAAACCAAAGTGGCTAAAAACACATAAAATTGAAAATTCTTACCAGCCAAGCTACAAAATTTCTTCACTACAGGATCCCCAAGTTAGACAACAATATCAAAAATGTACAAACTTAAAAACAGAAACTACACATGAATCAAGTGACATAGAAGATGAATGGGAAAATTTGATACAAATTCTCACAAAAGCAGCAACAGAAACCTTAGGAATGAAGCACACATTGATTAGAAAACTAGGACTACGAGATTGGAACAAAGAAATAGAAAATATAATAAAAACAAAAAAGAACAGTTACCAGAAATGGCTAAATTCCAAAACAATAGAAGCAGAAATAGAGTATAAAATAAACAGTGCAATTGCAAAACGAAAAGTAAAGAAATAACATAGAGAGAGAGAGAGAGAGAGAGAGAGAGAGAGAGAGAGAGGGATGGAACAATTTCGTAACAGAACTAGAAAAGGATTTATTTAAGCCACAACCCAAAACCTATGAAGTAATAAAATACATGAATAAAGAAACAAAAGAAAAGATAAAAATACAAACAATAGATTTAGAAAAATGGGTGACCTATTTCCAAAATCTCTGGACAAATGAGAACAATGAAATAAAATTTTATAAAACAAAGAATGACCTAATAGAAAATACCACAATGTTAGAACTAAAAAATACAATAAAGAAGATGATAAATAGGAAAACACCAGGAGAAGACAATATAAATATAGAACTATACAAAAATGCAGGTGAAAAATTTAATGAAAGACTTCTGAAATTTTTTAATATGGTTTGAATGGCTGGAAAAACTCCTAACTCTTGGAAATAAAAAAGGAAATAAAGAAGATTGCAATAATTATAGGGGAATTAGTCTGCTGAATACAGGATATAAAATATATGCAGGAATATAGAGAAGCTAAGCAGTATTGTAGAGGACAAAGTACTAGAGGAACAAAAATGTTTCCGAAAAGGCCGATCCTGCATACAACCAATTTTTACTTTAAAATTATTAATAGAAAAGAGAAGAGAATTTCAAAAAGAAACACGTGGCGTTTATTGATTATGAAAAAGCCTTTGACAAAGTTAGTAGACATTTGTTTAAAATAATAAGCGATTTAAACATACCAAACCAACTTTTACAATCCATTCAAGAAATATATATACAGCAAATAAAATGGCAGTTAAATTAGAACACGTCTCAGCATGGAAAGATATATGAAGAGGAGTACGACAAGAAAGTATCCACTCACCTCTGCTTTTCAGTGTATGTATATATATATATATATATATATATATATAAAATTATAACAATCTGGAAAGAGTATAACCGATTTAGTATACAAATAATCCCACAAATGAAGATAGATACACTATCATTTGCAGATGATCAAATAGTATTAGCTACATCAGAAGATGATTTACAAAGATCATTAAAATCATTAAATGATATCTCAAAATAATATAATATGACAATATCTAAAGAAAAAAACAAAAATAATGGCATTCAAAGAAGAAAACCCAATAATAAGTAAAATAGTGTTAGATAATAAAATATTAGAACAAGTAAATACTTTTTTCAGATACTTGGGATGTGATTTATCATACGAAGAAGAAAAAGACATAGACACCAAAATATCAAACTTTGTCAAAGTAAATGGCATAATAAATAATATATTTAAACCATTCCTAGTACAAAAACACACTAGAATCAGACTATATAATGTCTTGTCAAAACCAACTCTACTATACGGAAGCGAAACATGGACCATAAAAAGGAAAGATGAAAAACGAATTCAAACAGAAGAAATGAAGTTTCTCAGAAAAACAGAAGAAATATACCAAGTGGGACCATAAAACAAATGAAGAAATCTTACAATGCTGATTGTAAGATTTCTTCATTTGTTTTCTTCATTAAAACCAATTAATTACTACATAAGAGAGTATAAACAAAAATGGCTAGATCATTTAAATCGAATGGACATTCAGAATAATCGGAAGACCAAGAAAGAGATGGCATGAGACTGGAACAGGCCACTTGGTCTAAGATCCATGTTAGGAAGAAGAAGACATTTATTGTTCCATAACTAACGTTTTGCATTTTGTTTACTTTACTTGTTTTTCCGTCATTACTGATTATTTTTCGTGTACCCCTGAACGGCACAGCACGTACCCCCCTTGGGGGGGGGGTACGCGTACCACCGGTTGGGAACTGATGATTTAGGGCATGAAACTTGTGGACACGACTTTCAAAGAGGGAGTGCCCAGATCTCAATCCAAGTGTGGTCGCGACACCCACATCATAGCTGCTATACTTGTACTCTCTCCAGGCACAACCTGGCAGAGTAAGAGGTAGTAGGATAATTTTCCAGCTAATCAGCAAGTCTACCGAAGTGTTACTAACAGGTGTATCCTTGAATGGAGGAGATGCTGCCTTCCAAGTTCCATAATTGCGGTGTAGAGACATGCCAAGCGAGCAGGCTACCATACGCACGGCATGTAAGAATGTAAAATATTCTATAAACGGTTACATCTGGATTTAAGAAAGCATCTGCTGTGCAACTGGTCAACGATGTTATAAATATTCATATAAATGTTTTCAACAACAAATGGATATACTTTTCCTTACCTATCGTAATACGTTAAACGGAAGCAAGGGGTACAATTCACTAAGACTTTTGTCAGCAGTATTTTGCATATTACAGAATATCTTAAGTCAAACTAAAAAGAAACCCCGAAGATTATAAAGCATTCTTTTGGAATTGTTATCTAGGAGGTAATCGTTGTCTTCACATATAGTATACGAGATCCAACAATGATGTCTAAAATGAACGTCAGCCGTTTTTTGCTCTCTAGATTGACATGTGCCAGTAAAACATGCCGCAGACAATTACTTCTCCTCTGCAGCCTATACCATCAGATTCAGCAGCTATTTGAAATTTTCCTTCAGAGCGACTTAATTGACGCCCACGGAGAAGTACTAGGGATCATACAACAAAACTGCGCTTTTCTTTTTTTAAAAAAAAAAAATACAGAACTTTAAAGTTTGATTACTTGTTCAGCTTACTGACAATAGGCAAATCAGAATTACTATTTAAGCCTTCTTTTTCTGTTAATTTAGCTTTAATGTCTGCAAGGTTTATATTAGGATGTTCTAATAAATACATTACCATCAGTTTCCTCGTTCTACAATTGAGATATCGCAAGGGCTTTCCCTTCAGTTTCATTATTGCTCTGTTTTCGCTGATTTTATGAATGAGTGATTTTCTTTTTTATTTTATCGATTTTATTCATGAATGATTTTATTCTTCTACTATTCCTTAGAGCTTTTCGAAGTGTAATTTTAAGTAAGTCAGCTAATTAAGTAATTGGCTACTGTAAATTACAGTACTCTACATATAATATGGTATATTTAGTAAATACTAATTACAAAATATACCCACAAAAATTGTATTTTCCTACTCTTCTTTTTTTTTTCTTTTGATCTGATATAGTTAATATTCATTGTAGTTATAGTATGGCACCAATCTGCTACAGGTCGATGAGAAGCTCTCGTGTGCAGGTATGATATATACAATAATTAAAAGGGAGTAAGAATTTATGAAATTTGGAGCTGTCAAATTTAAAATTTAGTGTTTTTAAGGAGAGCAGACGTTATTGCTCAAATAATATGTTACATGCAGCTTGTTTAGAATGAAATAAATTATCATTTATTTTGCTTAATGTATCTCATTCTAAACTGATGAAGAAGGTATTTGGGTTTCTTTACTTGGAGGATATTTGTAAATGAATCTTACATCTGAAAAGAGTAACATAGTCCCGATACCAGACATGTTGAACTCAATTCATTTAATTAAACTTGAAGAACGGAAGAAGGGTTTCATAAAGTTTCCGTCGGGATCCAAAGTAGCCAGTTTCGGTAGGACAGGGTATTTTACAGAAGAAAGTAGAGGGTTTCAGCCTACATACAACTTCTCTTTGATGCAATCCAATCACGATATCATTTCTTGTATTTTAAACTATACTTCAGAAAGAAAAAAAATTTCCGTTTAACAAACAAATACGACTTGCGTTTCTTCCTGCAATGCGGTAAGTTGTCATTGCAGCAAAAATGACTAAACAATTTCAAAATCAGTTAAAATATGAAATGCACAGACTATGTTCTCTTAAAATAAAACTTCTCAAATGGCACCAATCTGCTACAGGTCGATGAAAAGCTCTCGTGTGCAGCTATGATATAAACATTAATTAAAATGTGAGTAAGAATCTATGAAATTTGGAGCTAATCAAATTTTGCCTTAGGAATGCGGATTACAATTTTAGGTTTTACAATTTTATGTGTAAATAATCAACATTATCCATTTATATAAGAAAATTATGCTATCGTTCATTCTAAAATGATGCAATTTAGTTAAGGGAAATCGGCAAGGGATTAATTATAGAAACAGGAAATACCAATACCTCTTGACGTTATTCTGTACAGATATGTACACATACCGACCACTGAATTAGAAACTTCAAAAATCAGTGGTTTCCGTAGAGGCATGCGACTGCCAATACCGATCCTCTTCAATTTCCTACACATAGTTCGTGAGATAAGGATAAGGAACAGCCTTCATTAAATGCTTCGTTCGTTTGTCCGTACAAGTCTTCTTAGAGGACGCGATCTCGTTCCTGACAGGACAACAGTTACGCTTCTTAGACAAGCAATGTGGATTATATTTCCACTGATTAAACACCTGGGATATCTCACCTTTTCAGAAACAAGTAAGCTCTGCTGTTTTCAAAATGGTGGTTCCAGCCAGACAGTCACCCACAATAAGCTCAATATCGAATTCCGAAAAATCCTTTGTTTATCGAATTGTCATCAACACTATTGACGATTACTGACCAGCAGCATTCTGAAATAGTTGTCTAGAACACGTGGGTGACGCACGTGACCAAGTATTTTGCATCTACACTGCGTAAGTGACGTTTACGTACACATCTGCATAAAGGTTTCTAATTCAGTGGCCGGTATGTATAAAATATCGCACTTTTGGGTACATTTTCCTCAAGTTTTTGTAAACTGGTCACTTTAAATCTGAAAATATGCATTACTGTGGAAAAAGATTGTCTAACTGTTATTTTGTAAGCTGTGGAATGGAACAATAAAACTATTCAAAGAGAATCAACGTTGGCGTAAAAGTTAGATTTTGAAGAATTGTGAGCTTTTCCGTGAATGCTTTTGGTACAGCGATAAAAAATACCATCATTAGAGCCATCTACAAAGTTTAGAGGGAAAAAAAGAATAATTTATTTCCTCCACTCCATAAAAAACAACATGCTTTAAGCAAACCTACCGTGATCTTGATAAATTCTTAAAAGAGGACAGTTATTACTAGAAATGCTCATGAGAAGCTCAAAAACACTAATTGCCCAAATAAATTGAAAATGAACTTAGCCTACTGAGAGTAGTAAAGCAGCTGAGCATCTGTATTTTTTATTAGAACATAAGTTTATATATTAAATTATATTAGGAAAGATTACTTAGGCAATCTTTTTTTAAAAGAAATTCATAGTTTTTTTTCCCCTTTCTGTTATGCATTTTTCGTAAAAAAAAAAAAAAAAAGAAAGAAAATTATTCACAGAATTTTCACCTAGCCTTTATTAAAGATGCTTATGTTTTAGAAACTGATAGCAAAAGTGCAGATGCTAGGACGATTAACAATAAACATATCGCGAATCGCAGTAAATCTTATTATAAAAAAGTTAACATGTTAAGTATAACACACACACAATAACAACAAAAAAACGAATTAACATTGAAGAGTAGTGGTAAGTAATATTTTCAACAATAGGAATAAGAATCTGGTTGGATCTGTTCCAATTTGGAATAGGTAATGCTGTGCAACTGTCTATATATAAACAGTTACAAAGCATTGCATATATGTATATGTTTTCCCACAACCCAATGGTTTGTGGGATAGCAGTGCTATATTACTAGAGAATTACTAAAGAACAGGCCGCGCGGTTAGCCTAGTGGCTATGGGCTTCAAAACCATATGCCTGGGGAAGGAGTGTCCTGGGTTCGATTCCCGTCGCCGACGTGAGGAGCTTAAGGATCTTCCTCAGCCATAGCCAAGTTAGCCGGTCTTGGGCGTGGACAGCAGGGTTTTTTCAACCAGTTTATCCTGGGGTTTTTCATCCCGCAAGCAGGCATATAACATAACTGCCCCATGAACACACGGATCTACAGCCATAAATACTTAAGCCCCCATGAGGGGGCTCAACTCGCCCCAATAGGGACGGGGGAGAAAAGGGAGGAAACTCCATATGAATAAATAAATAAACTAAAGAACAAGGTAGTTTCCCCTTCTTTCTTGTCCAATAGTATTCAGTGTCTGTAGATAAGTGTGGTCACGGGACCAGCTTGCCTGTTTTGAAGGACAAAAAGCCAAGTTTCCGTAGAAGATACTCTTCACTCCGTATGAGACCGACTAACTGACCTCTAATTGAAAAGCCTTAGCATACGGGATTCGAACATATGTCTTTCTGACTAAAGGACTCCATCGAAACCTACTGAGACTATTTTGTCACAATTTGCTTATTAAAATAAATGTTATTCATTTTTTGTATAAAAAAAAAAAAAAAATTTACTCACAAAATTTTCACCCACCCTTTATTAAGGATGCTTATTTTTTAGAAACCACGATAACAACAGTGCAGATGGCAGGACGATTAACAATAAAGATATCAAGAATCGTATTAAATTCTTATAAAAAAGTTAACTTGATTAAGTATATAAAACACACACGTGCGCGCGCGCGCACACACACACTTCCCAACGGACAATTTTTTCACTGTTTTTGTTTCTTATTTTTTTCCAAATATTGTTGATGCACGTTTGCTTTCCTCAAATTCAGACTTCAAAATATGTTCGAATCCTATCTCTTAGGGCTTTTCAATTAGAGGTGAGTTATTCGGTTTCATACGGATTGCTTACATTACAAATCCGTAATGTAAACAATCATTACAAATCCGTTGCCATTTGCTATTTCTATTTATTAGTTCAATAAAACGAGTTGCCTGTTTTATTGAACTAGTAAATAGAAATAGCAAATATATTACTATTATCTCTTTTATGAATTTAGTTCGAGTGAGGAAAAGAAAACCAGTTTTTACTAAGTAATTCAATTAGTAAAAATAAGTGATCAATACAATATGTTCCTGAAATTTTCAGGGAAAAATTGTGTATTTGTCATTATCAAAATATTTACATGTCGAACAAGTATAGGGCCTTGATGAAGTAATTGTTTTACCAAACAAATCCGAATCCATATAGTAGAACGAACTGAGCTCTTAACCATTAAACCTTCTCAACACTTAATTATGAGCTTTCAGTTCTCTCCAATCATAGCAGTTAAAATAGCCAAAAGAGAAGCCAGTAGAGATGCAGATTAAACGTAATGCTATGACTAAGTTTCTAACTGCGGAAACGTCTTTATTTTCAGAAAATAAAGCATTCATGGTGATGAGGGTACGGATTGGTCAATTCAATATTCACTTTATCATAAATGCAAACCTCCATATATCGTATACAGGAATAGTGTAATGAATTTAGAATTCATGCCTATTGTCATTACCATTAACTCTATTACAATGGAATTCTTCAAAAAAAGTGTAGACATGGATTCGATGAGTTCATTATAATATTCAACGTTTCCTGCGAAACGAAAATGCACGGCCTTACAACCACTGTAGATATTCGTCATAGGTTTCATTGTCTTTGGCTTGCAATCATGCAGTCCAGACTTAGTTCACTAACTTCTGTCTCTTTCTGAAAGTGAACAAAAATTGAGAGTAAATCAGATAGTATCAAATGAAGTCGAGATATTAGTGGTGATATGGTTCTGTCAAAAGAACGCGTTCAGTTCTATTCCAAGTGTTTTTTTTTTCTGTATTGCACCAAAAACAAGATGTTGAGACCAATATATTTTGTTAACTATTCTCATGTCGTTTTGCATATGATGGGGGACTGCGCTACGAAGGCATTTTATCGTTACAGACTCAAATTCACATTACAGGAGTGTATATAGACTACAAAGATTATTATTATTATTACTGTTGAACTGGCACCTCAGTGGAGTCCAAAGACTCATCTCGGGAGACCCAAACTATCCACACAATTTATCATATCTCTCATTGAAATTCATTAACAAAGCACTCCCAACTGACTATGGCAACCCATTCCGTTCATTCACAACTCTCCGAGCAAAAAATCTAGTTCTCACGCCCCTACTAACCACACCCTTATTCAACTTCCAGAGATGACCCTCTTGTTCTGGTCCCTCTAGCCAAATGCTGAAACATTTCTCCTACATCTATCCTATAAAATCCTTTAAGCAACTTAAGTGTATCTATCATACCCCCTCTTTTTCTCCTATCCACCAACTTCTGCAATCTACACACCCTCAATCTATCCTCAAAGGGAACATTCCACAGACCACTCACCATCTTGGTCACTCGCCCCTGAATCTTCTCAACCGCTTCCTCGTACCCAAGAAAGCCAGGAGACCAGACATGAGCACAGAAATCCACATGCGGACGTACCAAGGCCTTATGAAGAGGAAAAACAACTTCCTTATCTCTACTAGTTAGTGTGTTCTTCAATAGCCAAGTAATCTTATGGACTACCTTATCAACATGGCCGCTAAACGTTAAGTCTCTGTCTACCACCACTCCTAAATCTCTAGCTTCATTTGATTCATACAGTACAGTTATTACATCAATGCTGTACACAGCTTGTAATATCACAAAATGCATAACTTTACATTTCTCGACATTAAACTGATACCTATTATCTTTTGTCCATACTGAGAGCCTATTTAAATCGTCCTTCAAGCTTTCCACATTGCCTTGATTAACTATTACTCTACCTATTTTCTCATCATCAGCAAACAACTGGATATTCCCGTTCAGATTATTTCCTATATTTATGTGCGAATTAAATAGTAGTAGTGCTAGCACTTAACCTTGCAGCACACTACTAGTCACCTGTTTTCGCCTCATTCTGCCCCTCCATATACCACTTTTTGATATCTTTCCTGCAGCCATCCTCTTACTCACATAACCAGTGCCATATCCATTCCTATTTGTTTTAATTTGCATAAAAGAATTCCATGTAGTATTCTGTCAAATGCCTTTGCAAAATGCAGCAGAATGATCGTGTAGCCATTTCCTTTATCCAACCCAGTTGTTACTCTATTATAAAAAGTTAGTAAGGCATGACCGACCGTTCATAAAGCCATGTTGCCCCTCATACTGTATCATATTTTTATCCACCCATTCTTAAATTCTATTTTTGACCAATTTTTCAGCACTTTTACAACCACGCCTGCGATACTGATTGATCAATAATTTGTTATTGCAGTCTTAGAACCTCCCTTATGCAATTGAACTATTTTGCCCTCTTTCCATTCCCTTAGAACTCTACCGGAGCCGAGACTTAAATTAAAGAGCCTACTGAGAGGCGTTGCCAGTTCCTGTGCGCATTCTCGCAAACTTTGCGCTGATATCTCATCTAATCCCACAGTTGTATTTACACTGAGATTCTGCAATATCCTAATAACCTCCAATTCATCCACATCTGTTCCCCCAGCAGTGTCTGTCACATATGTTCAGTAGTAACCTCACTTGGATTATCTGTCTTTGCAAAGTGGCCACTCGATAACTCAATTATTTTATCTACTTCTGTCACCTCGTGACCATTTTCACTTATTAAGGTTAGACTTCCATAGTCATTCTTCCCCTTACTTGCCACATAATGAAAGAACGTTTTGAGATTTTCTTTGGCCTGCTTGGCTAGATTCTTCTCATAATCTGATTTTGCCTTCTTGCCATGTTGGTCATCTTTCTTGACTGAGCCTTGCACTGTTCATCAGTTTGTTGGTCACCTTTCTTCTTATATACCTTCCACAGCATTTTCTTCTTCTGCAGTTCATGCTTATTGATATTACTCATCCATCTAACTCCTGCCTGATTAACCCTCCTTACCTTAGGTATGCAACTTAATACTGCTTCTTCTAGATGACCCTTAACTATATCCCATAGACTACTAACATCATTCCCTTGCAATGTTTTATGCCATGGCACAAATTTAAGCTTCCTCCTGAGCTTGTCATAATTACCTGCCTTGTAATTCCACATATTTCCCTTCTTGACAGAATATTCCTCATGTTTTACGATTTCCCAAGTCAAGACCGCATAGTCACTTTCGCTAATCCGAGGCAATGTGGCCATCTTGGTTATGGATTGCTCTTCTAATCCTACGAACAGGTCCAATACTCACACCCCCTAGTCCCCTCCATCACATGCTGCGTCAAGTAATTATCTCTTAGCAGGCGTATAAATTCCATTTCCTTCCTGCCATATGATCGTTCTTCCTTTTAGTCTCTATCTCCATAGTTGAAGTCCACATAATAATCACTCGACCTATATTCACTGTACTAATTTGTTGATGCACGTCTTCCAGATTATCCGTGGAATCCACGATAGGCCAGTAAGAAAAAATATATAGCAACAACCAATTGTATATTTTTTTCTTATTAGCCTTTGATCTCATACCAGACTGCTTCAAATGAACAGCCACCTTCCCGCCTATCTACTATTCTTTCTGACTGCAATTCATTAGCAGTACCCTCCACACATCCTACCTTCCCTGAAAATACTAAATTCTTCACGTTGTATCCCTGTTACTACATCATCTGCTGTCAGCCAAGTCTCACTAATGCCTATAACGTTTGGCGATATTGCACTAACAAATCTCAAAAACTCCTTCCTCTTGTTCCTGATACTTCTGGCATTGGTATATAGAAACTGCAGCATCCCTTTAGGACCTAGCCCGCCTGAATTGTCGGGATAGGTCCTAAAGGGGTGAAACTTCTTGAATTGTCTACCCTATTCAATATTTTTGCTTGAGAGTGTTATATTCCGCCTCATGGAGACTCGCCTCATGGGTGCCTTCAAACTCTCCTGCATCCATCATAATTGCTTACGTTTTCCTGAATTTTCTTCAACATGCTCCGTGAAGAAAGCTCGAGAAAACTCGTTCGATGAGGATGGGATTCGAACCATGCGCGCAGAGCCCAACAGATTAGCAGTCCATCGCCTTAACCATTCACCCACCTCGTCATAAAAAATGCCTACCGAAACCCTGGATCGAACCAGAGACCTTTAGATATTCAGCGTAACGGTCCCCCAACAGTGCTATTTCGGCAGTGTAAATAATAAAGTAATAATATGCAAATAATAAAGTATAAATTTGCAGAATAAAGATAAAAAAAACACTATTTGTTGAAATAATGAAATATTTTTCTCATTAAGGAGGCATTTTTCGCCATGTCCTGGTATGTCTGAAGTAGTCTTACAATTAAAAATTAAATATCTTTCTTACTTAGTCAAGAATACTTAAAAGATAGTTTCCGAGAAGGAAACAGTGTAAATAACTCAAGCTGAATGAGATGTTATTTTAATATCTTCTTCAAGTTATCGAAAATATATATGAAACTATTGATTACAGCATATCAAATGACTTAAAATTGGCTTTAGACATTTTATCGTAATGTGAAAGAAGAACGCCTGGGGAGGCTCTAGCAGCTGGAATTTGCAGAAGCTCTTTAATGACTATGTTACAAGGAGAGATTTGTGTTTTATGAAGGAACAGAACTCGCAGAGAAAAAAAAAAGGATCTGATTTTATGAAGAGTCAGCATTCAATTATTTCATCATTTGATAGCTAATATAACCAGCTCTATTTTGTAGTGATATTCTATAGTGACAAGAGTAGGGGAATATGATCTGATGCTCTCAGATCCCGTTCTCCGTCTCTTTCGAAGATCTACAAGATATAAAATATCTTTAAAAATATAAGGAGATATGAAGACGGCATCCGGCGGATTATTTCTGTGTAAATTACAGGAAACATCTGAGGATAAAATCCTCTATCGTTTAAAAAATAATAGAAATACGGATAATTCGTTTAGGTAAAAGATTCATCGCCTAATATGAAACCACCGCCCCGCTATTGGAGGCCTGAAGTGACCTGAAAAGTTCCATTTTTGATCTTTAGAAGAGGGTTTCTGGACTATGTAAAAAATACAAAAATATATATAATTGATTTAAAAAAAAAATCCTTAACCCCACAGTACCAATGCGCTATAGGTTTGCAAATAACCCTTCATTGGTGGGAACCACATTAAAAAAAATTAGCACAGCACACACCACTATCGTTAATCAAGGCTCGTGACTTGATACATAACGAAAAATTAAGATCAATCTTTTCGATCCTACAATGATAAGTACTAATATTTATTAGAAGAAACAGTTCATCTATTTAATTACGCAGCCATTTTCAATCTGTACCAAGGAACAATAAATACTAACAGGCTGCTTCACAAAGAGCAGTCTGTTCGGAATGTCTGAGAACTCCGGGAAGTCTTTATAACAAAACCACTTCCGCCTTCTGCTCATTTAGTCTAGCAAGAGTGCGGAGCTATTTAATGTTGATGGCAGTGATGATAATAAAAACATCATCGATTAAATAGCAGAAATTATCTTTAACCATAACGCTACAGTTACCATGAAAATGTTACCTAGTTATTGGTGATGTGATGAAAGGCTGCAATATTAACAGAGGGGGAAAAAAGAATATATCGATTTCATGCCTTCTGATGAATAAAGAAATCCCTTAGCGAGAGTATACAATGCAGCGAAGGCATATAAGAGTGCGGCTTCCATTCTATTGTTCAATTAATTCTCTACTTTCTAATCTTCGTTATTCTCTATTCCCTTAAGAATTTCCAATTCCCTTCAGAAGTATAGTGTCACGTCATGTTGTACAAAATAAAGAAAGAATTTGAGGAAAATGAATTAACTTATCGAGGCAGGAGCCTCCGTGCTCAATCGTTATATACGAAAGCCTTTGGTTGGAGAGACCTGGGTTCGAATTCCACTAAGGCGCGAAGAACCTTTATCAGGATTTTTCAATTGAAGTCGAGTTAGCTGGGCTCATACAGCGATGGCAGGTTTTACCTCCATGAATGGGGGTTTTCATCCCGTAAACGGGCATAACCAGTCAGATGAACATGCATGTCTACAGACATTAAAAAAAAAAACTTACCTTATAGAAAGATGTAGCAAAGGAAAGACAAGACTGCTGCATAAATTTCCTAAAATCCCCAATCAGGGGACTCAACCCGTCTTGAACGGAAGAGAATTGAATGGATGGATTTCGGTATCGCTGAAGTGGTTACTTCAGAGAATACCCTGATTATTGGAGGCTCGGGGTAGCTTGAAAACATTCCTTGTTTGGTCTCCAGAGGAGAGTTTCTAGAATTCCCAACCGCTGTATTAAATGTTCTATAGGTTTACAGTCATTTGTGAATGGAATTCACATAAAGGCAAAGCACTATAAACTTTAATTGCTTATGTGAAATCCGTTTGGGTATGAAATTTAACACTTCATTTTGTACAACTTGATTGCTCTAAACTAGCCATATCCTATTAATAATTCCATCCTGATTTTTAGTTGTTAAATTATATTAGACTTAAATATCATTCAAGAAAGAACTATGGAAAAATTAGATATTTCATATCTAATTTTTCCATTCAATGCATACTGAACTGCATTTTCTTGTAATATTCGTAAAAATTGACTCATAAATCATATAAACGAAGTGCAGGCCAAGTAAAGTGATGATCATTTTTAGACTGTACACTGAAAGATGTACTTAAATGATTATTTAAAATAATAAGCTCAAACTTAATTCTGTAAAATAAATGAAGAGAAACAGTAATTGAGGATAATTTTCCTTAGTAACATTTCAATAGATAATTTATCTTTTTTTTTTGATAGTTATAAGCTCAAAAACTAGATATCGCGTATTTAAATAAATATCCTGTACGTTTGTAACTAGAGAATCTGAATTCCTAATTGATAATGTGTTTAGTATGAGTATTACTGTAATTTGAGAAGCAGACAATTTTTATCAGTGGATGCAGTACTTCTGAAATTCATATCGAATATCCTGGGCTGCCACGGTATAGTTTTGGCTCTGCTAGGATTAGACGATTATAATGCACGCGATGAGGAAAGACTATAAATATCTATATTATATCTATATTTCATCTAAGTAGACAGGATGCATTCCTCAGAGATACTGAAAATAATCATCTAAAGACAAGTCTAAATCCGTTTCGGCTATCACATTACTTTAATTTACTTAGAATTCCGTATATTCCAGTTTCTTTCATTGAATACCGCTATATTCTTTTAAGAGGCCACATCAAATCGACTTATTCTCACAAACTGAATATTGATTACAATTAGAATATCTCCCAAGTGATGATCTCTACAGTCTACGGATGCCGTATAATTTTCAGAATCGGTAAACTATCACAATCCTGTATATACTGCAACTGACATCAAGATTTCAGAAGACGTTCTATTATCAGGACTAATTAATACAATGCGATTGTACATCGGCATTTTTCTCTCTTACGCACAGTAGCTCCCTCTTCCTTCCATCCAGGCAAAGAATAGTAATGCCTTTCGGATAAACGCCCTCCATTTATTGGAGCAGCTACGACTTTATAGCAGTTCAGCCAGCTGCTGGCAATTTGCCAGCTGCCCTGCTTTCATGTAGAAACAGGAAAGATTTGATAATTTGCCAAAGGCTTTCATCGTCCAGAAAATATGAAAATTGTTAAGGGTCAAGTACTGGGTCTATGGTTAAATGAGACCTGTCCTTATTATATACATTTTAATATTATCTCATTGCAGAAATACGTCATGTAAATCATGATTATTGACAGTTCTAAACATAAGTCAGATTTTCAACATGACATTCATTAATCGATGCTTCCTCCAGATGATGATGACTACAAAAAGATATACAAATTATTTATTATTTGTTATACAAATAATAAAATCCGTATAATTAAAATCTATTTTAATCTATTGTAAATTTGTATAATAAAATTATACAAATCATTTATTATTTGTGTAAGTTGGAAGACTAAAACTTGATGTATGATTAGAAAGTAAAGAGAATAACCTGGGAAGTAGGATGTCTACTTTTTAAGGGTGAACTCCCTTTAAAAACTCTTTAATAAAAAAGGCTTACTAGTTGTTTTAGAAATGAAAAAAAAAACACTTGATGTTTTGTGATCATTTAACAAAAACTCCATGGGCAACATTTTACACTTTAGAAATGAACATCTTACTTCTTCCCAATCAAACAATTAGAAACAAGCAAATATGTAACCGAAATGATTATTTTCACGAATGTTTTGTTCAAAAATAAATAAATCTGCATTTGTAATTTCCATCAATGTCTTTCTTTCCCTTCTTGTAGAAGTAGAAAATAAAATGTACATTTTATTTTAATATATCAGAAAAATTATATTTTAACTTACAACGCAAGCTTATAATAATTAACATATCGAACTGACAACTACAAGTTCAATAATCGAATTAAAATAACGATATTGTCAAGATAATTCAAAATATGATGGAAAGGATCGAAACTGATTGGTAATGAAGAGAAAATGGTCTTTTATATAATGACCACCTTCATGATCCCAAATCTTTTAATTTAGCTGAAGAGTATACGCCAAGCATTTTATTTAAAGGAATACTATTTAGCAGTCAAATTATTACACGAAGTTTGGAAGTGGTTGAAATTACCGCCAAAACAACTAACGCTACGAGACTAAGGCTAATGTGTTATACTATTCAAACAATGTCCCGGTTCTTTCCGCATTATCTTTTCATGAATACTATCTTTTGCCTGTTTTACGTAAAAATAAACTTCTTTCTTAAAATTCAGTTCGGCATTCGGTATACGCGCTAAAGTGTTCGACTCTCTTTTACAATTTGGAGTGTTTTGGTTAATTGCAATACTAGCACACGCGTAATTGTAAAAAAAAAAATTAAAAAAAAAAGACTGAGAATATTCTCAATGGAGAGATTTTTACAGAAGAGTCAAGAAGGGATCGTGTTCTTTATTACTAAATATACTCAATTTGCTACCTTTCATCAAATTGTAAGGTAATTCATGATGTCCGTCCGAAGTAGCTGAAGAGTTATGAATAATCTGTAAATGTTAGATTAACCGCGCTATACATACATTTGCGGATTAATGCAGAACTAAGCCATAAGATGATACGTGCCACGAAATCTTTTCTCCAGATAGATTTAAACTTAAAATGATATTAATTCATGTATTATCTATTGTGAAATATTTTAAAAGCTCACCTGCAACTCAAGTATTAGAGCTATATGTATTATATGAGTATCAGTTGTATTAGTATTGCTTTAAACACGTTTGAATTACAAATTAATATTCTAAAGAAAACAACATTTGTTTAAAAACATGGCATTTTATTACACGTGATATAATGACCCGTTATTTCTTTTTTTCCCCATTCGTTATGTCGTAATTTTCCTTATTGGCAGTTCATTTTTCAACTTCAGTTATCGAGAACCGCCAGGGAGGAAGAAGGTCGTTCTTGTTTGAGTGGATACAATAAAATATCCACGAAAATGCTTTGTTTCGTTTATCACTAAATTAAAAACATCACATACTTAAAAATACAGTTATTAATTTACATCAGATAATAATGAACTACATCTTATCAAAAAGTTATGGCATTTAAAGGAATGAATTTGAGCCGATAAGAAGCAAAATAGTTCTAAAGAACAAAACAATAGAACAGGTTAGTAATTTTAATTATCTTTGATGAAATATAAGATACAATGGAAAACAGATTAACCATGCCAGCAATTTTGATAAGGATATTTTAATCCAGATTTAATACAAGGAAATGCAACATTTTAGCTAAACCTGTTATATTATGACTAATGAAAAAATAGATAAAGAATAACACCAACAAGAATGAAATTGTTGAAAAGAATATCAGATATACTACACGAACTAAGAGAAGAAATGCAGAACTTTTACAATAACTACATCGAAAATCAACCTTGCAAACAATAATTATAGAAATAAATGAGTTCTGTATATGAAGAGAATGTAAATGACGAGACTACCAAGATACTTAAATATAAACCAAAAAGAAAATGAAACAGAGTCATACCCTTAAAAAGATAGTGAGATACGAAACCGGTCACAGGCTTAATACTGTGAATGGAAGACGACAGATAATTAATTAAGCGTCCACGTGGGTGTTTATTTTGATTAAAAGCTGAGAATGTCGTCCTCATATTTTTAGTAAAATCCCTCCTTCTCACAATTAGTGGAATCTTCCTCACATACTCATAATTAGTAATCTTCCTCACGGCTAATAGAATCTAAACCTTTCTTCTTTTACAGATATTGGCCCATAATGCAATACAGTGAAGAACAATATCTATAAAACTCTTCTTTCAAAAGAAGATTATTTCAGTAATAGAATTTATGCTCAATACGTATTTTGAACACACCAATGCGTGCCAATAGATGCGCCATCACATCACGGTGTTTCACTGTCCTTCAAATCTCTTTAATCTACACGAATCACAAAAGAAGGATGAGTATCTGAAAGAAAATAAGTAAACAATGATTTAAATGTTCTGCTGCACGACATTCCAATTTCCGGAAGTGTTGGATTATGGTACAAGTGTACGAGTCATAATTATTTTTTTAATTATTTTATTTATTGCTTTATGTAATTATTTTATCTTAGGGTAAAAAAAAAGTAGAAAAAGCATTCCAAAATCCAAAAAAAAAAGTATTACACTATTCACAAAAATAAATTAAGCTTAGGATTGTAATTTTGGATATATATTCTTTCTTATATATCGGAATTGCACGTATTCTTATATATGCATTCAGTCATACTAATTGGAGAAATTGCAATAAAGATTCTAGTTTTATCCTGTTTTGGTTTGCTTTTATTAAAAAATCGTATACTTGAGAAAGAGCTCTGCAAAAAATATTATGTTTAAAAAAGAAAAAGAAAGAATTTCGATTTTGAAAATGTTCTGCAAATTTACGTTAAGGACATCAGGAACAGCCATTGACTAGCATGATTGAACTGAGAACGGACATTTTTCGGCAGGACTAGCATCTTGTAAAACAATGAGCATCCTTTGAACTAAAATGTTTCCTTCTAGCATTACAGAAGAGCACTCTTTCATTTCATCAATATCGATATTTGAAGTATATATTGAAAGCTGCCGCCAGGTGTGTTAGCACTGAACTCACCTCACAGTTAAGCAGGAATTTATTTCAATTTAGTTTTTGAAACATTAACGATCATTGTTCGTGATAGGGTATCACACAAACGTCTTCCACTTATTTACTATATAGATGCACTTATTTATAACTATATTTTCCTGGACATATGATGTAGATGAAAAGGATTTAGGAAGAAACTGGGCGCCATTAATGGACAAGGGTAGATTGAATTTTGTCAATTAAATAGGGCAATAGGGTCAAAATGAACTAAATTTTCAGACGATTTACACCTTCGCAGGGCCGCGCCAACCCGAGGGTGCAAGTGGTGCACCGCACCCGGTCGGCAACATTGATAGGGCGGCATTTTATGTAAATAATATCTAATTTGGATTATACAATGCATATTAGGGGCGGCCGATAAACGTTAGTACCCAGGCGGCAAATACCCTTTGCGTGACCCTGCAATTCCGAATCAAAAAATTAGAATAATCAAAGAAAATGTGTTTTGAATGATTTGAAATTCTAATTTATTGCATAAAAAATCATTAACAAATATGAATTAGCATCATCTAAATCTACGTACTTTGTATATTATATAACCATGTAAACACATAAAAATGTAATCTAAATTATAAGGAAACTGTTATTTGAAAACATTCACAAAAGTAGAATATTTTTTATGTAGTTCAAAATATTAGAATAATGCGAAAATAAATGCACAAAAAGTACAGTCAAAGGGAAACAACATGACAATTTGTATTTTGTTGCACCCGCTTCCCCTTTACATTTATGACCGTTCGTAAACGGTTGGGCATA
Organism: Typopeltis vanoorti; assembly: GCF_054136105.1. Classification (NCBI taxonomy): domain Eukaryota; kingdom Metazoa; phylum Arthropoda; class Arachnida; order Uropygi; family Thelyphonidae; genus Typopeltis; species Typopeltis vanoorti. Next base: position 73,848,756 of record NC_143573.1, on the reverse strand, counting down.
TTATTTACTTGCGGTTTACAGTCTTTTTTTTTTTTTTTAATCAACCATACCCGTATGGTCTGCAGACTAGAAACAAGTTCACTTTTTATCTTTTGGCAACTTCTTGAAGACCTTTCTTCATAATTCCCCACAAATTCTTAATGGGGTTTAAATCTGGTGAGTTTGCCAAGGAATTACATTGATTTGCCTTTCTTTTGGCCATCTAGTAGTGGTCTTGGAAGTGTGACAAGAAGCTGAATCTTGCTGAAAAAGAAATCACCATCACATAAATCTTTCGATGCCGGTAACAAAGTGCTCAAGAATTTCTTGGTACACTGGAATTGACGTACACAATACACAGCCTACCTGGACCCTATGCAGTAATACAAGCTGATACCATGACACAGGTTGCAAATTTCACCGAACGTTTCATGCATTCTTAATCAAAGGCTTCCTGCTTAAGGCGCCAAACACGTGTCTCTTGATGACCATGGGACACGCAAAACATACTTTCATCGCTAAAAAGCACCTTTCTACAGTCCTCTTGATTCCACAACAGTCTTTGCTTACACCATCGCACTCTAGCTGCCTTTTGCTTGGAAGTCATACGCGGCTTCGTCTTAGGCGCACTTGATTTAAAATCCAATTTATGAAGTCGTCTCAACGTCATAGATTTAGACACATTCACATCTAGTTCTTTCCATCCCCCCTGTGAAAATACCTTGCACTTCGGAAGCGGTATTTTCTTCACGATATTCTTCAATCTCCCCTCATCTCTTGATGTAGTTATTACCCTTCGACCACTATTGCAGCGATTATTTTGAAAGGCTGTTATTAGAATACTGTCTCAATACTCTACTCACGCTTGCTTGAGAACATTTCAGTTTCTTAACTATAAATTGTTGAGTTTAGCCTTCTTTGTGTAGAGACACCATATACGAAACTTCTTAGCTTCCGATATGTCACCCAAACGAAAACGATTCCTCACAAATGAGTCAGTCCGCAGCTACTGAAATATATGCTATTTCTATGATCCGCTTAAAACCAATCGGAAAAATTTGGAATATTTTAATATTTTGAACCACTTTAAAAATCATTCTAATTTTGTGAATGATTTTAAATAACATTTTCTTATAATTCATATTACATTTTTATGCGTTTACGTGGTTATATAATCTAAAACGTACATTGATTTAGATGATGCTAATTCATATTTGGTAATAATTACCAAAATAATTACAAAAATTACCACAGCGTGTTAGTTAGACAGCCGGTACGTTATCCAATCAGCCAGCCAAGTTAGAAGATATTACGCATAAGAGGCCATGCTTTTACAATTGTGTAAAAGTTAAAAGTAGATGTGAATATCAAAATATAATGCCAATATAAAATATAACTATTCCAATTTATAAAGCAATTAACCGAGTCCAAACTAATTTTTTATAAAAAATAACTCGACTCTCATTAGGAACTATGCTTTATGTGATCGAATAATTAGAAGGGAAAGTTTGCAAAAATACATTAATTGGTCCAAACATAACTGGATGATTAGTAACACGCAACGACTTCACGAGGTAGCTTAACCTTCTGGTAATGTAATGTTCAAGTGAGCATGATAATCGGCAAAGATCCTGTTAGACGTACTACAACTGATCAAAACGACTTTCCGTAACAAGTACGGATTTCGAGGATGCATATTTCAACATTCTAATATCCTGGAATGGATATTTGAACATGAAAGCCTTACCCAGTTAATGGATTGGTCTCCTGCACCACTAGTTCTCAATCCCACCGAGCAACTTTAAGATGTAGCGGAACGATGTGTTCACGATAAGAAATTACCGCTTGAAAATATGATAGAACTGCAGAAATTCGTCCTACTCGTTGGATACAATACCAATGGAATGTCTGAGGAATCTGGGTAAGTCGATGATCTGACATATCAGGACTATTCAGAAGCGGAATGTTCCAACGCTATTACATGGGTGTTCTCTGAAAAAATAGCCACTTATTGTAAAATAATTAAGAACTATAGTTTTACTGTTTATTTTAAAAAAAATAGTTTTGCTTTTTAAAAAAAATATAGAATCAAAAATAAACTAAAGAAAATTAAAGAAGGGATAACGGTCCTGTGTATTTGCATGCGCGAAATCAATTTATCTATAGCAGGCAAAACAGTTCCCTACTGGCACGCTGCATTGCATTGCAGAATAACTTTTTTTTAATATCTGTAATAAAGTTTTATTGCTATCACGTAAATGATGGCTCTTTTATGACAAACACTTGCACCTTATTTCTTTAATGGCTTTCACAGAAACGGAACGATTAGCAATAATCTTCTCAAATATTAATTTAAAATCTTGATTTGATGCACCAGTGCTAGTTCTTCGCCGATCTCAAAACGAACTGTAACCTCGCCGAGAATAAGTATTGAAGTATAGAGCTCGACATTCTTTGGATCATTCTAAAAAGAAGTTTATGCAAAAATGCTGAGCCATTATATACATTTCCACAAAAATATGAACATCCTCTTAAAACTTTGAACCCTCTGGTATTACTTTCGCATCACAAATTCGCCGAAGCTTTAGAATTGACAATAATGCATTTGCTGTGGTTGGGTATAAAAAGTGCCCTGGAGAATACTGTACTAGAAACTAAGATAATTCGTAGATAAAAAAAACTGACTTAGAGTAGGTTCACCTCGTGCTAGCACTGTTCAACAACGTAACCTAGGAGAGAACGTGCTGTGACAAAGGCGTCTATTTCCCCTGACAGATGGTGCGCCGCTTTTACAGAGACAAGAAAATATTTCTCCATGCCTCGTCAGTTCCCTAGGGTTCTTGTCCACTTTCCCTTGAGAGATAGGGGAGACTTGGAGGAATAAAAGTGGCCAATCTATCTTGTACGCGTTTGTTAGTTTCCAATGTCGTAGAAGATTTCTTAGGTATTTCTTCTGTAGTTTATTTTGCAACGAACCCATCAGTCCTCCATAACAGCAAATATTTCTCTGGAGTTTCACAAATATACACACAACTTCAAAGTCATGTTCTTTGTGCTTCTGCTCCTCTTTAGAATTCTGCGTGCATTCATGTGTGACGCCAGTTACCTGCCGTGTAACCATGACAACTGTGCAGGCGCGTCACAGTGGAATGGATCAGTCCGTGTTAGAGGATAATTTCCTTGCTTTTTTCCAATGGAAATGGCATCTCTTTTCGAGAGGAAAAAAAAATAAACGCCATGACAGAATTTTTTTCCCTCTACCAATAATTAGCATATAACTCTAGGAACGTTTTAGTGAGTATTTGGTGAAAGATGCAGTTTCCCTTTCTAGAAGTATATTATTTCATTTACACGAAAGGTTATTAGAATCAAATTGGAGGAAAAAGCAAATTTTCACAATCCTTCATTCTAATATAAGACATCCTAGTTATTATGTCGAGTCGATCATCCAGGATGTTGACAATCTAGTAGAAAGAGAATATCGACAGTGAGTTTGCATATCCACACTGCAGACATAACTGGCCTTTACAGTTGGAGTTTGTAAAATTTAGGTAGTACAGCTATTTTGTTTGGCAACGAAGAACTAATGTTTTCGACATACTGCCAAGGGTTAACGTTCGGTTTTCATGAGAAATCATTTAACACTTTCATTTCTCAAAATCAAGATAAATTCAAGCTGCAATTATATCGCTGAGACAATGAAATTATTATACCAACCACCCTTGAAGTTTGTGTTGAAAGGCATCCTATGAAACAGAGTAAGTACATGAACAAGTAGGGTAAAGAATGTAATGATGTTAAATGAAGAATGTAAGATGGTAAATGCATAGCGTATTGCATTACGAAATACGCTGTGAATTTATTATTTCTCTCTCTCTCTCTGCTTCCTCTCTTGCATGTGTAATATGAATTTGATAGTCATCAAAATTAGTCTTTAGATTAGTAGAATAATTTCCCTTCATTAAATATGAAACTTTTAACTTCGTAAACGAATTGAGGAACTGTAAGTAGTTATGAGTGTTGAATAGGTAATTCTTAAAACAGTTTTACATGTTTTCTGGATATTTATTATTAAGGATTATACTGAGGCAGCTAAACTCCTGAAGCTAGCGCATCGTGTCTGCTAATTGCGTGTGTTCGCCAACTTTTTAAGGGAAAAACAGTCAAATTTTCAGAAGGGAAATTCGTGCAATACAAGTAAATTAATCATTTTCAATAATATCTTTAAAAGCTAAAAAGGGATCGTTTTTATTAACACATGCCATATTAGTGAAGTGACTACTACAAGCCTACTTTAACCGAAACGATGTAGTTTTGAAATTTGTGCTGTATTTCTAACTTGTACGTCAATATTTTTGTACATTTTTGCTTCAGAATTTTCTAATCACCTACTGAGAGAATTTTAATCTCCTCGTTTTTGATTGAAAATATGCTGAGAAAAGTTAAAAAGAGTAAAGTTCTGAGGGATGTCAGAGTGCACCACACTTGCAAATAGTGACCATCGTTGTCAAAAAATGGGATAGGTCCATATATTTCTGTATTACGAGCAGAATATTTTAGACATTTTTCATGTTCGTGATATTTATAGAATGGTGCAGAGTAAAAACTAATACAGGACAAAAAAAAAGAGAGAACGAGAGAGAGAAATTACAAAAATTATTTTGTAATTTCTTGTGTTTTTTCTAGTGTCGCCTAGTATTTTTCTTGTGTGTGCGATTAATGTTCCGCGCCCTTCCAAAAAAAAGTTTTTTTTTTTAATAAAGTGTGAATAAAACGAACAGGAAATGAAAAACAAATGAAAACTGCTGTACAGTATAATGTTACCTACGGATTAATCCTGCTTATACAATTTTTTTTTTACACGGAACTCAACAATTAATCATAAGTTGATTTATGATACATCAAAAAATAAAGAACTATTTTAGGTATATATATTTTCGTAAATTGTAATCAAAAATTACAGTGATATAATCGGGTCCAGGATACAATTTCAGAATTTATTTGTTCGTTTCCGGGAAGATCTGAAGGGGCCGGAACGGAAGACGACGTACATTCATAACTATATGTACTATTCTGTACCATTCGTTGTTCGTTTAAACTCATAATTCATAATTATATGTACCATTCATTGTTCGTTTAAACTCTTATCTCATATTTGACATCTTTTAGGCGCCTTTTCTTCTGCAGCGCCTGTTTATATTGCACACTTCGCACACGCCACCAGCCGGGCCTGTGTGTGTGTGTGTATATATATATATATATATATATATATATATATATATATATATATATATATATATATATATTAAAAATACATGTTTTCATGTTCAGAAACAAGTGATAATTTCAACTGCTACAAAATGATGTGACGAATATCATGTCTTTGCAATTAATTCAAAGTCTGTACTGAAGCCAACGAAAATACAGATAATTGTGATATTTTGCACCATTTTAGATGGGAATATCATCACCGGAAGCCATCGTCTTCCCGGAATTGACTTGAAAAAGTTCCATGAGTCTCTAGAGTAGGTTTTCCGGAAAATGTAAAAATCAATTAAAATACAAAAAATTGAAAAAATAGAAAAAACTTCCTTAGCACACCTATGGCACAAAAATGTACTATAGGTTTGGAAAAAAAACTTTCTTGGGTGGGAGCAACATAAAAAAAGTTGCTTTCGAATGAGTTTATTCTTTCACGCATCTAATGCATGATCATCCACCTTGTCTAGGAAGACAGGTACCATCTCCGCCCAAACAAACTTGTTCTACCATCACAAAGCTAGAGAAATGGCACTGGAGGATACAAGTAAACCCAAAAGCTCAGCTATACTATTCACCAGACGCAAAGCCTTCATCCAAGATGATATTCAACTCCTCGGAAAAAAGATACCATGGCAGACAGAAACCAAATACCTTGGAGTACAGCTGGACAGAAAGACTAAATTTCAACAGCCACATCAAGCTCATAGGCACAAAGACATCCAGAACCATAGCCCAACTCTATCCCCTGATCAATCGCAACAGCAAATTGGATAAACGCAACAAGCTGTTACTATATCAGATGGTAATACGACCAGTAATCACATATGCATCCCCGGCATGGAGTCACACATCCAAATCTAACATCCTGAAACTACAGAGGATACAAAACAAATGCCTGCGGATGATCTTGGACGCCCCATGGTTCGTCAGAAACACGCAGATCCACAGAGAAACCGGAACCCCAGACATCCATTCTCTCCTTCAAGTCCATGCGGAAAAGTTCTTCAGCAAGGCACACGCTCATTCCAACCTACTAATCAGACAAGCGTCCAGTTATAGTGAACATGACTATCACAAACATAAAAGATCCAAGGCAATCCTGCTTTCAGCAGCCCCCCCCCCCATCAAGCTTCTCGACACAGATAAAGGGGAAAATAAAAAGCATTTTATGCTTCACCCAGCAAGCCAGTAACGTTGTTGTTGTAGATTCTAATGCATATGGAGTATATTTTCTAACCACAATAAAGTCGACATAGTTATACCGAATTCATTTAAAGAAAAAAATTTAAGTACTGCTATTTCTATATACTAATATTATATTTTCAAAGTTGATATAGCAGGTAAAGAAGGTTAGCATATAAATTAATGAAATACTTTAAAACGTAAAAAATGAACAACAACAACAAAAAAAATAACACGTAACATGATGCTGTTGAAATAAGTACCTATTAATTAGATATTGCATGCTACACGCATTTGTGAACTGCTCTCTTTAAAGTATTTGATTAATTGTACATGAAACTTTGGAAAGGATTAAAGTTATCGATATATTGGTACCTAATAAAATTCTACATAAGCAATCTGTTTTTCGTTACTGTTACTTGAAAAATACATGACATGGCATGTGAATTTGCAAAAAAAAATCTTATTTATGAGAGAGAGAGAGAGAGATTACAAGTTTAAATGGCTTTATTTTACGCAAAGTAAGATGGATTTTTAAAACTGAAACTTAGCGCGCCAACTATCAAAAATATTTTAAAAAAAAGTGTTTCCGTAGTTGATTTTGTAATTCTAATTTGATTCTAATTTTGTAAGAAAAAAAATGTTAATCACCAAGAGTGATTGTCGGGGATATGCTCACTGCCATTATACCAAGAAGAGACGAATGCATGATACAATTACTCGATGAACTGCTCGTAACATAACTTACCTCGTTAACTTCTTACTGCCTTTACTGCACAGGAAATTCGCCAAGTAACTTCCAAATATCTAGTTAGTTCATATTTATATATTTTAGTTTAGATCTTTTTTCATTTCATTCTTCAAATATTAAATTGAATATGTGGGTGATCATACTGACTCTTTTCAGTAAAAGAAAAACAGTTGTTTAGTTCATTATAGAGAAAAATCGCTGAAAATTCACAAATAATTTGATGATCCAGATTTCTAAAAATTGTTTTATAATGGTAGTGATAAAGAATATGATGTCAGCAATTATTTAGAAGAATGTTTTTAAAGAAAGTAAGTATAATTCAAAGAGTAAACTTTGTCGATTAATATTCACCACCAAAATTCATAATATATAAAACAAACAAAAAAGAATAAATAAAAGAATCGGTCTACCTTATATCCATACAATAAATTTTACAGACCTTTTGTTCGTAATATGCAAAGAACACTTGTCATCAATCGTAATCCGATTTGTAAGATATGGCAATAATCAGTGCATCATATATTTCATGGGATGACTAGTTGAAGGATTTTTTGGTAATATGTTATTTTCATTTTTGTTTTGCATGTTCTAAATTTTGTTGTTGTTCTGTTTTTATTGTTCTAAAATGCATTAAACAACACGCACAGGTTTTTTGAATTACACACAATGTTCGATTTTTATATTTTTTTTGTCAAAATAAAACTAAATTATAGAAAATTTAAATAAAGCTTTTTCTGTCTTTAAAATATCTTATTTTTATAAATACTTTACTGCTAAACCTATATATAGAAATTAAAAACTTTAATGACAGGATTAAATTGACCAATTCAGTAAATACAGTTGTGCAAAGGGATTCGGTGGTTAAGGATTAAAGCTAAACGTACTTGATTCGTGAATTTTAAATGCATTTTAATTTTGAATAAAAATATACTAATGATTAAATAAATACGCCACGTACAAGTATAAATAGCATACTAAGTGTTTAGATCTAACACATAAATCGTCTTTTAAATTAACAGTTCGATAACAATGCTTTCTTGAGAAGAATTAAAAGCTAAGAACCTGAACACTAAAAACTCCAGTGAGGTCTCTTAAAAAGATTACAACATACTCTCCTTATTAATTATTCAAGATATATGTTTAGGGTCATGGTATATTCATTGGAGGTAAACAGAACATTAACCTCTTTATTAAGTTCTGGAACTATTTAGATTATTATTACTGAATTGATTTCCTATTATTCAAAATAACTGACGGCAAACATTGTTTTGCTCTATTACTGACACGGATCCACGGATCAAAGAGTTCAAGATCGCTAGCGCCCTCTATGTGGGTTTAGGTATCTCTTGGGAATGGGGATAGTTTGCCGTAAAACCGATATTACGAGAGGAACGCGAACAAGTGCAGCTTCTTAGCAGTTTGCAGGGGAGAAAGTAAGTAACGGAGACGCACAATCCATAGTATTTAGTGAAAGTCCACAAGAGGAGCTGGTCTATCACGAACAACGGCACTTCATCAGAAAGCTATCTTAGAGTAGTCCGTAGGCGCGTAGGGATGATGCTGGAGGAGGAGTAATCTGAGAGGTGGTTGAAGGGGAGTCATGTATCTAAACGCCATCGATAAACTTTAGTCTAGTATTCGATGAATGAAGCTGTCACTTTTATATCGCTATTATCTTAAAATTAAGGGTGAAGTGGTAGGTGGAAGTGATTGTCTCCCCCTCTATTTCTTTTTCAGTAGTTCATTTGTTTCTGAGTCAATGCAAAGACGGACATCTATATTCCTGGTTTACTAAACTGTCTTTCTGGAATTATTTTTCCTTCGTTTTCTGGAAATTTTCTAAATTCTTTTTTTTTTTTGTACGTTAATGCTAGGAAGAAGAAAAATGAAACTTCATAGAAACAAAGAAAGGGTTAGACAACTGCGTGCAGATTTCCAGAGACAGGGTAGTAAAGTTAATGAAAAAAACTAAACTAAAGATGCAGGGAAATTGAAAGTAATAACATTACAGGTAGAGCAGTAGATCTGTTTAGAAAGATAAATGAAGTTACTGGGAAGTTTATCCCTAGATTAAGAGTTATAAAAAGTAATTCGTGAAAATTTTGATGGAAGAAGAAGCAGTGAAAAAATATTGACAGAGGATTTGTACAAGAAAGATAATAATACTGAAGGAGAATTTGAAAGGAGAGAATTTGTTGAGGAACCCACGAAGCTGATTGAGTGTCAGTGGAATTATTGAGAGCAGCTGGGAATGAAGTAGTGAATTAACTGAAAATTTTCAACACGTTTGGAAGAAAATACACTGGCCTAGAGATTGGAAAAACATCAATATTCATCCCAATTCAAAAAAAAAAAAAAACAAATCCAATGAAGCTGATTGAGTGAGCTGCAACAATTACTAATCATAAGGTTATAGAGAGTATAAAGATAGAATGCTCCTTGGAGAGACTGATCGCTAAACAGAAGTTAATACACTTTGAACATGTAAAATTATGCTGAAGATGGTCCAACAAACCCTAGAACCAGATGTGAATGGAGAAATGACAGAAGAATAGTCAGGCTTTAGGAGAGGTAGGGAAACGAGAGACTAGATAGCAAACATGGGATGGATTATGGAAAGAACACCAGAATTTCAGAAAGTGTTTATCTGTTTATTGATTATAAGTAAGCTTTTAATTGTCTACATCACAACAGATTGTCGAATGCAATGATCAATGGGAATAAGTGAGCAACTAATTTTCCTGATAAAAGAGCTGCATGACAACCAAGAAGCTTCAGTTTGAAGAAACAGACAATGTTCGAGTGGGAAAAGGGGTGCGGAAGGGTTGCGTACTGAAACTCTATCTTTTTAATATTTATAGTGAATATATTATAAAAATAGCTAACGTAAACAAATACCTAGCAGGAATTAAGATTATTGGCAGAAAAATAAATAATTTAAGATACAGATGATACAACCCTCATAGCAGAAACTAAGGAAGATCTGGAGCAGTTGAGTAGGTTGGTTAAGAGGGAAAGGAAGATGAAATAGAGGTCGTTCAAAGTTATGATTTACTGGGGGCCAGAATCTGAAATGATGGTAAATATGAAGATGAAAATAAACGAAGGACAGCAATGCGGAAAAGGCTGTTAAACCTGAAAAAAAATTATGAAAGACAGAGGTGTTAGTAAGGCCACAAAAGTTAGAATTGTCAAAGCAATGGTCTTTCCAGTAGTGATGTATGGATATGAAAGCGAGATCATTAAGAAGTAAAACAGAACGCGAATTGATTAATTTGACTTATGGACGTGGAGGAGACTATTAAGAATCACATGGACTGCAAGAATGACTAATCATAAAGTTATAGAGAGTATAAAGATAGAATGCTCCTTGGAGAGAATGATCGCTAAACAGAAGTTAATATACTTTGAGCATATTATGTGAGTAGATAATCATTGGAAAATGCAGTTATGTTGGGGAAGATTTAGAATCTTCCCCAACATAACTATTTCTCAAAAGAGCTGGATGGATAGCATACAGGAACTTACAACTGCTGAAAGAAAGACAAGAGGTCGAGTGAGATGAAGAGCCTTTCTTTACAAAAGCACAAAGAATGGCATAAAACAACAACAATGTTAGATTATGTTAGGCTATTAATTTTTCTGTATTGCATGAACTACTCAAATTAATTATTTTCAACCAATTAATCCGCACACATAAATTGAATTAAAACAAACAATTGGCAGAATACGTAAGTTCACGTGGTTTAGCAGTTCTGTAGACAGCTTCCTGTATGGAGACCATATGTGTTTAGATAAATACCTAATACAACTATGCATAACGAATTTAATAAAAACCAACCAAACAAATATAACCCCACAGGTTTCGTAAATCGTCAGACATACATCATCAGGGGTATTAGCAAACGTTGTACAAAAAAAAAAAAAAAGCTAGAAACAATTAATTACACATATTAGATGTTACCTAAACTTCATTGTTGGCACATATAAATAAGTAATACCGTGGTCTCAATACCGGAAGCTGTCTACAAAACATATTGGAATTCAGGCTTATTATCTATGTTAAAACAAGGTGTATCACAAAGTAAAGTAATTTACTAAGTATGTAACGATCTATAAAATATCCATACAATTCTATATAATTATAACTTGCTTATCCACTGATTTGTTAATGATATAGCTTCTACCTCCAGTTTTCAAAATTTCTAAATATACATAACGATGAAATAAGTACACATCCCCTGTTTTCGAATGAAACACACACACACACACACACACACACACACACACATATATTCCAGTGGTCACGCTGTACTGTTTTTCAATCGAATTACCGAGTGCGGGTGTGGATTCTATATATATTTCTTTTGGCTGATAATTTTGGATAATGCAGTCTTTTGTCAGGTTCCACGATCTGCTAGGCCACTGGCATCCTATTATAACAATCTATTTCTCTAAGTCACTAATGTCGACTAAAGTGATATGGAAATCTCGTCAGTTCGATGCGAAGTGAAATACTATCAGTCAGGAGTTAAAACTACGGGCAATTTTAGGTTAGCATTAGGAGACTAGGTAAACATTGTTTACTTAGTAAACATTGCTCTTCGCTAGAAGAACAACTATACATAAGCTAAACATCAACCAGAATAAACTACACAGATGTAAAGAATGTAAAAGTCCGTGATATGAATTGACAAATCACGCTGTACTCTTTTTCGATCAGATTGCCGAGTTGGGGATGTGGATTGTCCTAGCAGGGAAAACGTGTAGCGAGAGTCCATGCTTCTGAGGTATATGGAAATATGGATTTCTGAAATATCGTTCTGCTCAAAACTTATTCCAACGATGGCATCCATTCTTAGAAGGATAACGAGTAATTTTATCCACTAAAAATTTAAATTTATTTGCATAACCTCCTGATATGCGCTCTTAACAGGTGGAGAGATACAATGCACTACATAGTTGTGTTGACATTATTACTAACTTCCTAACAGCAGTCTTATATCCCAGATGGATGGTAGATCTCCAATTCTGTTTGCCCTTACATGTCGGTCTTCTAAGACACTATTAAGTGCATTGATTCACCTAGATATATGTGGTCCTTTTTCTTGCATTTCCCCTTCCATTCCATTTAAATTACCACACCATCTTAGATTACTATCTACTCGCACATTATTGGATGCGTATGATGTGAGGTTCCTTTCTAATATCTTCCTTTTAACGTGATACTACGTAATTCAGAGTGAACAGACGGCAATGACCATATCTGTTCACTCTGTTAATTTTCTTCAAATCCTCATTCTACGTAAGATTTAATTATAGTTTATTCAACTTGCTCCCTACTCTATAAATTTTGCTTATTTTATTATCTATTTCCATATTCAATTTTGATATCTACACTAAAATTGGGCCTAAAATAGTTGCAGTATTTTACTGTTCTAGAGATTATACATCAGTATACTTGAAGATCGCCATGTTCCTACTCATTTTCATGCCAAATGCGTTACAAACAATTATTCAATTTAGTTAAAGATTCCTGAAGACTTGTAGTGGATTTAGGGATATAACATCATCTATATCAAGTAAAGAGTTATGTTTAATATCGCTGATTTTGATATAAGGTCATTTCACCTCATACATGTGATCCATGAAGAAAACGAATAACAGAGAAGATGGCTTGTATCCTTCCCTCGGCTGATTTTCCTGCAATTCTTTAATTTTCGTTGCTAAATATAAGCTATATATATATATATATATATATATATATATATATTGCTCCTATCCATAATATTATAATACCCCATTTACACCATATAATTGTACTGTGTTGTACTATTTTCAATGATCTACATTGAAAACATAATATATCCTTGTTATATTCCCTTGATTTCTAGGCTATTTATCATGAACTGAAAATCTGGTCCCGACAATCATCATTTCGCATGAAGCCAAGTATCTCTTCAAATTTTTCTTACCCACTTCTCACGTGCATCCCCATAAATCTTACCTGGAATACAATGCGGGATTTCCTCTAATTTGCACATTTTTTTATTTTCATTTTTAGTTGGGTATTCAATAGAGCTCTACTGCAATCATCTGGAACTCGACCTCTTTACCAGGAATGCTCAATTACACAATGTCATAATTGAGCACAATCTGAGCATTTCTGTTCTCATATCATCTGCTCTAGCTTCCTTCACATTATTTCTTGAGCTTTCCACATTTATTTATTTATTTGTCTTTTCACATTTATTTCACCAAAGTATGTCCTTATTCATTTACAAAGCAAAATTGTCCCTTATTTTGGTAAAATAAAGTGCACACTTAATTGTTAAACTGTTTCTTAAGAATTCTTCTAATGATATTGGAGAAACAAATAAGCTGGCTCGGTATTATTATGCAATGTGTAGTGGAAACATGTTTTTTTGGTTGGAATGATGACCGAAGTGGGACGGTGACTCGACAACTGCATTTGTTCTCCTGTGAGTTTAGATATTTTGATTGGGGGGGGGGGGGATTATGTTAGACCAGCTGACTAACTTTCAACTGAAGAGCCTTTGTGAAAGGATTTTATTCCGTGTTCTATACCCGATTCGAATCTTGGTCTTTCCAACCCAAGTCAACTATTTGTAACACATTTTATAACTAGAAAATAAAACTAAATTTAGTTCTACTAATCCGCTCACGAAAGTTGAGAAACCTTAAAATGCTTTTTGCAGAGAAAATACGGAAAGAGTGCATTAAGCTACCTAATTGGGACAGATGAAAACAATTGGCAAGCTTCAACTTCTTGAAGTAAACATCGTCCTGTATGCTGTTCAGCCGATTAAATACAATGGATTATGCAGCGAAACGCTGTTATATACGATCGATCTATTCAATAAACGTTGGTCTATTTCGAAAAAAAATGCATGTGTTCGTATTTCACTGTGATTATACTCGTAGGTATCGTGTGCTGAAAAGCTGGTGAGAATGAGCGGAAGGAAGAGTTGGTTTGTGGTTTTATTAAAATATGCGTAACAAACTGAATTGGAGAACCAGATGAACAGAGAGTAATGTGAACTGATTTCCTATGTTTATAAGTGATGGCTGTTTTCCTATGTTTATAAGTTTAGCGTGATAAAACCTGTAAATGGTCATTAACTCCATTAACAATACGGTTCGAAAACGGATAATGAGCGCTTAAAAATAGACTGTTCATGAGTATTTTGACCTGTAGCACCTGCTCAGGTGAAAACTCAAGAGTAAAAAAAAAAAAAGCGTAATTGAGCAGAACATGAACAAAGGATAAATTCAGATGGCATTAGAATGTACACAGTTTACAAATAATGATAACTACAAAGATTTCGTAAGCTAATTTCATTTCACAAGTCTAGCAATACAATATGCAGAAAATAGGAATTTATCACTGTCACTGAGATATTTATAGTAAGTTTCTAATGAATTCGAACCCAAATAGAGTATAGTCATTCGAAATGCTTATTCGAAAAACAGAATGGAATTTTTCCCGTATGTAAGATTTTAAAAAATGCCATTTAATCTTCAAACTTTGTAGTGAACCGTTTAAGCGATTCTATTTTAATATTACACATTTTTGATATTTACATCGTATATAGCATAGTATTTTACTATAATATGAAAATGAGTTGCATGAGAGAGAAAAAGAGATTTAAGGATACATTATTTCTAGTCTTGCAGGTTTTAGCAAATAATCATTTTCGTTACTCAGTTTGTCGCAATAATCAGCAATGAAATAAAAAAAAAGTGATAGGGTTAACACAGAATCAGAGATGAAAAAAAAAACGAGTAGAAATAAATAATCCGTTGGAGATATTCTTACAGATTGCTAACTGCAAGTAAAATGCGCAGTATGAAATAAGGAATGAAGTTCAGTTCCCTTTCTATGCTAATAAATATTAAATGGAAAATCCATACATCTAGCTCCCCTGACTTCGTTTCACTAAAATAGGTCGCACATGGATTATACACAGTAGAAAAACTCTATGGACCAACATAGTATACCATCGAGTATATTGACTTGGTAGAATAGTATTCGTATGTACATACGTCTGTAACCATGACGACGAAGAGCTTAACCGAAATAACCAGTGAGCCTTGACACCATTTATACTCTGCAATGAGGTGAATTATAATGAAGTAAAATTATTGGATGTTCATGCAGAAATGAATAAGATAACGATATCAACTAACTATTTCTGAAGTGCTCTTAACATTATCATTTCCATCTATAACAAATGTTATAACTTTTGCCTTGGAATAAAGATCGATTTTTAATTTCAGTATTTACCAGTATTTACCGAGAGGTTTCCCCTGTGATTTAAAAACGTCGCAGCTCTTCTTTTTAATTTGTAGAGGAAATTTTAATTTGCGGAAACAAAAAAAAAGGATCGAACTTAAAAGCAGGTTTTCTTATGTAGGCAAAAAAAAACAGGATCGTGTTTTAAAACTTTTGACTCCTGAAATCCTAATTGGTTCATAAAGTTCAGGTATCATATGAGCATATGTGACAATCAACAGAGTGCAGTGCTGTTCAGAACAGGTTTCTTCAAAAGTTACGCAACTGAACATAATCGTAAGCATTTGGTCAGGAATATGTAGTAAAGATAATTGAATCTATATCACTTATATGCGTAAAAACTGAAAGACAAACTGATTTGCTGAACACTTAAAAGATCATTACTGTAGTATCAAGTAGCAGATAACGACTTGATTGTTGTACTGAATAGCTAATTACGGGCATGTATATTCGCTCTCAAAATAGCTACTCATCTGATGTTATAACGTTTCAGAAATGTTCAAATACAGATAAGGCCAATGACTTATCGATTTTATACTACTTGATAATAAAACAGTACATCTAACTGTGTGATGGGTTATGAAATTGTATAATACAGTATAATAATTTTGAAAGACATGGCAATTTTTTTTCAATATAATAAGAATTTCGACTAGGATTTATGTATTCTTCAAAGAAACCTTTGCTCTAATTCAAACTACAGTCGTCGTCGTTCTTACAATTATTTTAGAATTTTATAGAAATTCCATTTTATAAGATGTTTAAGGAATGTAACACTGAAACGATGAGTGATTAAGGATGATAAGACCAAACCCTTACTTTCTGGAGTCCAAACATTGTTTTTTGTTACCGCGTGCATCGAATAAGCTGGGTTGGATTAGATTATTTGAAATTAGGACTGAATGAACCTAGACTATGTGGTCAGTATATTCTTAAATACGTGTTCTCAGCCCGGCTTGCTTGTTTTTTGTCTATTATTTAATTGATTGTTATTTAATACAGGTTTGTGGGGTGAAAATTCCTGTCATCTCTATGAGACCAGCTAACTCTCCATATGCCGAAAACATTCTTATAAAGGGTTCCTCGCATCCTAAACGTCGAACCCAGGTCTTCCCAAACGAAGAGCAAATGTCGCCACGTCCTCGCCGCTATGCTATGGAGCCGAGGAACCTTGCATTCACTAAGAAAAATCGTGTCCCATGACTTTCACTACCACAGTACGATGGCAATATTTTTTTCGCTTAATTTCTGAAAGAACCAAAACAATTTCCTACAAAGTTTTCACAGGTGTACAAGTCATCTATTACTAGTGAAGAGTGGAGTCTTATCTATTATTCTAATCTCGGTTCTAAATTTTGGTCACCAAACTTTCTAGTGTAACTGGGCAATCTTCTGAACGAATTTTTCTGAATAAATAGAAAGACTGTATAATTATACAGTCTTTCTATAAGCTGAAAACGTCCTTATAAATGGTTACTTATAAAGGAACCCTTTTTAAGATATATAGATGCAGATCAGAAAATTATGCCGTAAACATGTGCTATTATTTAATACAGGTTTGTGTTGAATATTTCCTTATTATTCTAGTCAACCTCTTAGGAAAACGAATTCTACCTAATTTCAAGTTTACGACATTTACGTATTTCATAGCCTAATGGAAAATAGAATCAGGAAATACTTAATCTCACATATTTTCATTAATAAAAAATAAATCTCAAGTTGGTCTATATTTTATAATAAAATTGGATATGAAACATTTCCACGCATTCGAAACGTGTTTTTACTCAGATCACCGTTTTATATAATTCACAACACTATTAATAAAAAACTATACCAGTTTTACTGTTACGAAACAGTTCCGGACCTTAATTATGGCTACAAATATAACACACGGAAAACTGCTTAAGACAGAGAAAATGAAGACGAATAACTATACTTAAGTACCTAGTCTTCCTTGTCAGCCACCTAAATCATTCTTATAGTAATCACTTAAGGAGGAAACCACTTTGCTGTGGAATATTTTTCTTACATGCAGGTAATGGACTGAAGTTTTTGAATATTACGAGGCTTTCATGAAAGCAGCCAGCGTAATTTCATGAAGTATTTAATGAATGTGAAGAAGAAAATTTGGTTTGCACGCACGATGCGACAGCAGAGTAAAGTAACAGTAGAGTGGCATCAAATTCTAGATAATGTTCCCGATTCATTAGTGATAAAAAAAAACTTTAGCAAATCAGTTCTTATTAAGTGATGGAAAATGAACTTAAAGGCAATTCACTTTGATGTTGTCATCAACAATGTCAGCGCATGCACAAAACATTATTTAAAGTTTCCAATGCTTGAAACATTTAAAGAATCCTTTGGCGATATTTCTAGCGAATGGTTTATTTGAAATGCGAAGTGATTACCATAAGAACGATTTCAATTAGTGTTGAGCCAGTCTCTGTATCCGAATTATTCGATCACATTGAAAGCTCCCTTGGAAATAATTTTTGTACTAAAATTTGTTTTCATGGCAATAATGATTTTTCTACATCACTCTAATTCCACGGACTTATTACGCAAGATCTCTAAGAAATGAAAGAAAAATAAGACAGGGTTGATCTTTAGTTTTAATTTCACTTTCTGCATTCTTCAACACTTTCAGTTTAGTCTTTTCTTTACTACTTTTCTTTCCTGTTTTGTTGCTTACTTTCGTCAGGATCTCTTCATTGATCTACAATTCCGAACGTAATTTGCTTATGTCAACACCTAAGGACGAAAATGTTTATCTTTTAATAGTAAATGGTAGTGCGGAAACTCTGCGACGATACATCTGTTGAGAATGAAGGTCTTAATAATAACGACTCGCAAATAATTGCTCTCTCGCCTGTGTGTGTATAAATAGCGTCATTCAAAACTATACCTAAGTGCATAAATTTGCATAATTATAACTCTTGGAGAAGATTTCAACCGTTACGAAAACTTAATTGGCTAGTTTAGAGCTGCACAGCAAAGCTTTGGGAAAATCGAGGTGTCCGTTTCCATATGAACGATGCAAGCAGAGAACGAATTTATTTCGGAATGCAATTAAACGACGTTTTGTAAAGATATTAACTTGGGGATTATACACTTCTCCAAAACGAATACAAGGCAATAAAAAATTACTAGTGATCTCATTACCTAGCAAGTTTTAATGTTCACTTTTCCAGTGATGTTGATAACGGTGCAAATCAGAATCAGTATTTAGAGCAATTGCAGTTGTCTTAGCAAAGTTGACTATTTTGTTTTAGGATCATGTATTTCCCGCTTTCTAGGCTATTCTACAAAGAATAATTCTTCTGCGCTTCTACCTAAATAGCAGCTTGTAAATGCTGCTAGGGTTAACTAAAATCAACCCAATTTCAAATTGGCATTTAAATCTCATTTTTATTTATCCGGGAATAAAAATTATTTTCAAGTTTCTATTTATGAAATCATGCCAAAATTTTCAGGTCTCTGGTTCACAAATGATTTTTGAATCATAACTAGCAGTTTGATTATACCAAGACTATATGAAAATAAATGTAAAATTCGTAGGTTCAGAGGATGTGTACATATATATTTACTTATATTCCCTTTTAATTATTAAATTTCTTTAAAAAACATGAGGCGCGTTTCGCATTTCCCCTTTCTTTCGTTTAAGGTGTTGGTTGGTTAAAATTTCCGATTCTGAGTTACAGTATAATAAGACCCTTAACCGAGAATAATATATAAGTATTGTGTGTGTGTGTGTGTGTGTGTATATATATATATATATATATATATATATATAATACTAACCTAGAACAAAAAAAAAATTATTCTAAGTGAAGCTTTGAATAACACGTGATTCAAAGTTTCTCTATTGATCATAAACTTCATTAACTGATATAACCACAAGAAAGAACATACGATATAAGGATATAAGAACATAAGTTACCTTTATAACTCTGCTCCTAGTATGTTCTTTCTTGTGGTTATATCAGTTGATTTAATACCATTTTGTTCTAGGTGTTTATCAGAACTTTCCAGACCTTCCCCCGGTCTATATAAAAATACATAGTATATAGTGGCTATTTAAGAGTTATAAGAACTACACTGTTCACAAATTACAAATTCTCAGCATTGTAATGTTCTTTGGGAGTTAGTGAATGTGGTCTCATGGCATTCGGTATTATTTGTTTCGAGCAAGTCTAGTATTACTACTGAGAATTGCTAATTATATGAAATTTGAAAAATATTAGGAATGGAATGTTTTGCAACACAAAGCACAGTAGTTGGCTGAAAATTTTAAATAAGTTGCATTTACAATGAGTAGATATTCCACAAAATTTAAGTTACCATTATGCACATATAAACGGAACAAATCAATTTCCATTAGATATTAAGAAAACTAAGTGAACATCTATGTAGCCGTGTTGGCGGTAGAAGGGAAAATTTCTCATGCACTGCTTCGTGATTAATGTAAGTAATAAGATTAAAAGACGAATGTGTTTGACAGAGATTGCCCCACCGAAGCAATAACACGTGATTCAAAGTTTCTATATTGATTATAAACTTCATTAATCTTTTTTATTACGGTGTCCAGATTTAATTCTTTCATGCCTCTTTAATGATAGATACGTTTATTTAAAGACAATAAAACTTTATTCTTTTTATTCTTATTTCGAAGTAATTAATAACAGATCAAAAAATTCAATCGCTTCAAGTTCATTTGCCAGCACGTTTGTTTTAAATGTCTCCGATTTTAATCGAAAACAAGAACTCCACTGCATTATTTTCACTTCGCAATCAACTCTTAAGAAGCAATCACTGATGCATATTCCTTTCAAAAATCATATGGCTAGTCACAGTTGCAAATTAGATGTTAATCACCGGAAAGTTTATCAAGAAGCTTAAATCTGATCCTTTTAGTAACGTAAAATAAAATGGAATTTTGTATGCATTCACGTAGTGCATGACATAATTATTCTTAGGAATAATTATGGATATCTCGATAAGTAATTATTGAAAGGAAGAAAATCTAATTCCTAAGTTAACTTAAAATGTACTTTTTTAATAACTAAAGAATTAGAGATACTTCAGTGTATTTTATGTAGAGCATTATTCGATTTGTAGAAATCTGGTTCGAGATATACTGTTTACAGATTTTCCGCATTTTAATGTATTATTCGAATATTCTCTTTCATAACACTCTCAATACATGTGATTAACCTCATTTATAACGCGCTGCCACTGCTTTTAACAGATCCTTTCTTATCATTTAAAATCCCAATCGTAGCTCGTGCAAAATTTAGTTCTTTCACGTACTATGGATGGGGAGTTTATTAATTAACTGAACTTCGTAAGTTGGATTTCACCTTTCACCGGCTTTTAAATTAATGAAGTCGTCGCATTTATTGCTTAGAAATTTATTTTTCTTTCGGTTAAGCTGGCTTATTTCATCAAGCTAATAGGATCACTTCCCTGTGTATTGCGCATGATTGAATTACGAAAGTTCATTAAGAATGCAATCGATAACGAAAAATATCTTTCCAAATTTCCGATTCATTTCTTAAAAGTCACTCCTCATTTCGCTCTCACATAAAATTGCTTTGGAGTTTCATATCTCAGTACACAAAATGCGAAATATAAAATTGAGAAATGTGAATATTTTTTAAAATACTCGCATTTATCATTCCCATTTATTAAAGCTTAATTATTCTAAATTGAGTACATTATTTTAAGTCGCACATTGAAAAACTTTGATAAATCTAGCAATCGGTTCAAGATTAGCTGAGCTTTTTATATAGTGATCTGAGCTTTTATAATAAACTAAAAATACAGTAATTGCGCAAACGCCTTCTATTTCTGTAGGGAGTAGCCGTGGGTGTTTTAGTGCTATCTAACTTTTGGAGCCTGAGGGGAAGTCAAACTCCACTGTAGTCAGTCAGCGTTTGTTAGCCAAAGACTATCGATAATTTTAAACTGTATCCGGTAAAGGGGTAGCAGACATGTGTCGCCATTTCTTTGTCCCAACACAGTATATCATTCACTGAAATAGTATCAGTTCTACGATCGTTTTTTTTTCTCTAGTTTACAGGATAAACCAAGGAAACAAGCCATTAGGAAAAAGAAAACCAGGACGTCCTCTTAAACGATGACTTCTAAGGCCGAACAGGCCATGCTAGGCCTAAATCCTTGATATGTATGATGATGATGAACAAGGAAACTGCTTGGAGTGATGCAATGGGATGAGAAACTAGTAAGGAAGGAATGTTCATAATGCATGGGAAAGAGTGTTTGAAGGGACTCCAAGTAGTAACGAACTCCATACCTAGTCATCAGGAGGATAAATCAAGTAGGAATTAAATGAATGAGTAGCATCAAGCTGGAGCTGCAAAAAGAAAAGTCTGAAGCGAATGTAAAGAGAGAATTAATAAATTAATTAAAGATGAAATAATAAAGGACGAAACCAAGAATATAATTTCTTGGCATCTTTAATTCATAGTACTGTATAAACAAGTGAAAAATCTTTCAACATCTATCTCTAATCCAGAGTATTTTAGTAATAAAACTTACATCTTTTCATTACTTGTATATGGAAATATGACTTCTGCATTACTTCTGGATCTGGCTCCCACTGATGAGACCTTAATGAAGATCAAAACCGGTTTTTCAACATTCAATACTCGAATTCAGAGTATTTTAGTAACTAAGGCAATTGATGTGTGTGTATGACATCTTTTGACTATTTGTATATGGAAATGTGACTTCTGCATTACTTCAACATTAGTATCACTTCTGGGTCTGGTTCCCACTGATGACATTTGATAATGTTCGTCTTCGGGTTTGCTTGCTTCCTGTGGAGTAGAGAGGCTCTGCTTGGTGGCAGGTTTTTGACTGTCATTAAGTGGAGCCACTACTGAGTTTTCTGTTCTGGAATCATTCAGGTCAGGAGTTATAAGTTTAGTAGTAATCCTTTAGGATCACTCAGTGAGATTTAGAGTGATATTTTCGATCACAGGTTTTTGCAGAGGTATCCCTGCACTTTAGCATACCTTAATAAAGGTTGAAACCGGTCCGGGTAGTGACTCTTCCCATAATGCATAGCATTATACATGCCCGTATGACTATGTGCGTTGCATTATGGGATACTAAGACAATTGATGTGAAGTCATTACCTTTTATATACAAGTAGCCCAGTCGTGTATATACAAGTAGCCCAGGTGGCGCTACTAGTTTCTTCTATTTTAGAAACGTTCGGTTTCTTTTTGGACAGAGGGTGTATAATCATATTGAAATGTATCTTCGTCTAGTTTTCTGCAAGCACTGTACATAATTCTTTAACAAATACTTAGGAAATTATGTCCACATTTGGCTGTAGTCGTGAAATATTTTTCATATACAGGTAAAAATGTAGTTTGTTCTTAGCGTTTGGACGCCAGTGTATGATAAGAGAATTATTGAAAGATTTTTGAAATTGAGATACAATGTTTACAAATATTTAACTGATTTCAATTCTAATATTAATAAATTAAATTTCTCTTCACAGTATTAATTTCTGTGAAGAAGAATTTAATTTGTTATCTGCAACTATATCTAGACCAATGCCTATAATGCTAGCGGGAAATGTGCTATACTACAAAGAAGAAAATCTTTTAACTTTGCCATAAAATTCATGATGGAAACTCTTGGCAATCAGTTCTGAAATAGCTGTTCTGAAATAACATAAAGTTTTTCAGTATTTCGGTATGCAAAGCGAGACATAAAATGATAGTAAATTATTTCTTAGACTCAGTAAGAATACTAAATTGAAAATTACACTTCACTTATAAAACGCCATTCTTCTTCAGAAATTGATGAACATAATTGAATTTTAGATCAACATAGAACAGAACATCATTATTCCGCAATTTTTACCAAAATAAGAAATTGCCTGACAATGACGAGATACAGTCATTAAAAAAGATAAAATTGAATTAATGAAAAACAACTGTTTCCTTCTAAAAATTTTTGTTTTGTATATTTTTGTTTTAGAATAACTGTATTTTTAATAATTTCTGTCAAAATACAGGGTGACCATAAATTAACTTTCCCTCTTTGGAGACATCTGTAGCTAAAACTAATACACGGAATAAGACTACATTTTATATTGAGACTTTCGAAAGCATGGGGAGACGAATTCCGCGAAAAAAGATTTAGTACAAAAAGTCGCCGATAGGGGAAATTTTGGCGCTGGTGGAGCCAAAGCATCAAATATTTACAGTAAACGCAGGTAAAAAGGATTATGCACATTTTTCTGTGCGTACGTGACAGCAACGCCACCAATTCCACTTAAAAGGAATTGGGAACGTTCAGGCAGTTATTCGAATGACTGACGAATTGTGCTCAATATGAGTCCTACCTTGCCTCAGTGCGCTTTACTTGTTAAGTTGTTTTACCTTAAACAGTGCAATGCCGTAGCAGTCCTTCGGGAATTTAGAAGGCTTCATAACCTGCGTAGAAGTCCTATGTCAGCTATAGCAATGAGAGCTATGATTAAGAAGCTTGAAGAAACTGGATCACTAGGAGTTAGACCTGGCAGAGGACGGAAAGCAGTGAAAGAAGAGACAGTAACAGACGTTTTCCGATTATTTATTCCATTTTATCTGCCTTTAATGTAATTATCCGCTTGTTTTCGGCTCCGCAGCGCCAAAATTTCCCCTATCGACAATTGTTGGTACTAAATCTTTTTTTCGCGGAAATCATCTCCCCATGCCTTCAAAAATGTCAATATAAAATTTGGTCTCATTCCGTTTATTGGTTTTAGTTACAGATGCCTCCAAAGAGGGGAAAGTTATTTTATGGCCACCCTGTATTTATTACTGTAAATACCGGTTTCATAAATTAAAAATACTGAAATACAGCATTAAGATTTTGACTAGTATTGTGTGACTATGATGGATAGACATTAGAGAGTAGTTTATAGAAGAGTAGAGTCCAGGAGAAGGCCTGTGACAAGTGGTGGGTCATCACAGGACTCTGGAAGAGTTAACCAAGGGATATCACCTATCCTATAGCACCTGGAGGACTCTGAACCGTCTTAGAGTGGGAGTGTCCAGATGCAGAAGTAACCTGATGAAATGGGGTTATGCAGATGATGACAGCTGTGACTGCGGAGACATCCATACTGACGAACATCTTTTATGTTGCCCAGATCTAATCGATGTGTGCTCCACGGATGACATTCTGATGGTCAATGACAAGGCGATACAAGCCGCTGTTTTTTGGATGGAGAGGATATGATTGGTGTTCCGGACTCGGAAAGTAAGTACAAGACTCTGTACTTGGCCCCACGTCTATATAATATGTTAATGATACAGTAAATGGTATGAGGGAAAATATTCAGTTGTTTGCTGATTTAAAACTGGGTAGAGCAATAGTTAAAGATGATGTAGAGATCTTGCAAGGTAATTTAAATAAGTTGAGAGTGTGGGCAAGGGAGAATGGCTAGTAGTTTAATGTGGCAAAATAGAAGGTTTTGGCACTTTTGGATGAAGAAATTACCAGCTGCATATATTCCCAGCACTGATGGGAATGAACTGCAGGAAATTAATGAAGGTGAGATTTGCTGGTGGACTAGAAATTAAAATTCAGAGGTCATATTGCAAAGGTGACTAAAATAACTCATAGGATTAGTTATTGAAGAGCACACTGACAAGCACAGATAAGGTTATTATTCCTCTTTATGAGTATAATGCTTGATATGGCCCCATCTAAACTATTGTTAACCTATCTGATCACTTGGGTTTCTTGAGGATGCAGAGGGGCCAGAGGTATGTGACTAAGATGACCCACCTCTTCCTGTTGCACATCCTCAATCCAAATGCTCCTTCGTATACCTAGATTTGTGGATTACAAAATTGGTTGATAAACAGAAAAGGGAATATGATTGAGAAGTATAAGTTATTTAAAAGTTTTATAGAATTGATATTCTGCAATGAAGACCTAAACATGGAAGTCAGATGCCGAATGCTGAAATGCTACGTGTGGTCTATTCTACTCTATGGAGTTGAAACATGGACATTGAAGGCGATAACCATCAAGAAAAGCGAAGCCTTTGAGATGTGGCTATACAGAAGAATGCTAAAAATATCATGGACAGAAAAAATTACCAATGAAGATGTCTTAAAATCCATTGGCAAAGCTAAACATCTTGTACAAATAATCAAGAAACGAAAAACATATCTTGGCCACATCATGAGAAACAGCAAATACCAACTTCTACAAACTATTTTGGTAGGAAGAATTGATGGCAAAGGAACTAGAGGAAGAAAAAGAATATCATGGTTTGACAACATGAAGACGTGGACAGGAAAGAGCAGTGCACAACTGCTCAGATTAGCATAAGAGCGCAGTTTGTTCGCCAAGATGGTCGCTGACCTTCGATAGAAGATAGCACAATAAGAAGATAGGATTGATACAGAGGAAATTTTCCTATATTTGAATAGTGCGAAGAGAAATAGGAGTCATCAGAAATTGGGGAGAATCAGGACTGGATATTTTGTTTGAAGAGTGGTGAAATGGGTTGCCGTGGTCATTTGTGAGTGGTGTGTCGATGAATGAGTTCAAAACGAAGTCATGACCGTTATTGTGCGAATGATGGTTAGCGCTTGATGAAATGTTAAGTAGGCCTCCAGCGATGAGTCTATAGACTCCATAGAGGTGCCCGTATAATAATTAATTTAGATTCAATAATAATTAATCTTTCTTTGGAATGCTTAAAATAATGGAGCTTTGAATTCTCTCAAAATTTGCATTCTCCCTCACCTATAAAAAAGCTGTTGTTAATTGTTAACGAAATTGTTGCGCTGATTTATTTGAAGACAAACTGTTCGAAATAATTGATAAATATTTTAGTAATTTTATTTTATGGATAAAATATCTCACTTCTCTGTTTTCAATTTGTTAATTTATGCTTTTATCTTCAAACAGCTATCACTTAGGTCTTTTATTCTTCCAGAAATAAACATTTTACTTTTACTATATTTTTATAAATTGAAAAAAAAAAAAAAATTTCAACATTCACTGCATTATCATTTTTTTCATTACCAATTAAGTTAATCATAAGTCTATCATTTACCTGGTGTAACGATGAAGTATATAGTTTAATGAATATGTCTAACATTTGATCTAAGATTATCGTCCACTCATTCTGTTTAGCTTGTAATACATCCAAAAAAAAAAAATATATATATTTATTTATTTATTATTATATGACTGGTGAAGGAAATCACAAGAAAATAACCATATCTTAAATGAGATATGGCGAAATGTAAGAATTATAAGAACGTATATGTTGTATGACGCATCTAAATCGAAAACTAAAGTTGCAGCTGTATAACACAACTCATTCTAACTAAAATGAAATCAAACATACACATTATTCCTATATAAGAATCAGAAAAATCTGTTAATCGCACCATTTTCTTTGTGGAATATTTTAGATAATTTGTTTCGATAGAAAGAATCCTGTCCATTATATTATACACATTACTTTAAAAATAAATCTCAGCGAAGTACGAGTTAATGAAGTAAATTCAACCCCATTTTATTTCTGCAATGCGGAAATAACTGTTTGGTTTTCAAACTAATATAACGTTTGAATGTTATTTCAGGGTGTGTCTGAGAGGTATTTGAGCGGGTTCCAAACAGTGAGGATAAAGAGAAAAATAGACAAACCAAGAGAGAGAGAGAGAGCATCCTGTCCATTATCGCAAGCACATTACACTACGCCGACAAAACGATCAATAACTCTGCACCAAAAATAGAACAACGATGACGTCACGTCAAAGCGTTTTATACATTTCGGTGCATAAATGTCCCGAATTTTAAGGCAGCTCGGAAACTACTGATCTAAATGTAATATAGGAAGTGATTTGATCCGTCAGGAAGTCTTTTTGTACTACCATAGTCAAATGTTTGCATAGAAAGTACCACATCAGACGGCATGGGAGAAGAAAAGGGAGTTTAGCACTGCACTAGGAGAAAACGCATAATTCTGTTGAGGTTTTGGTTGAATATGAACTGCAGCAGGAGCAGTGCTTATCTCCTCTATCAAACAGGAAATGCAGTTTGGAAGTGGAATAACCGTGTAAAGAAACGATTCTACGATAGAATATCAGTTTTACAATATTTTTGATATCTGGAATAACAAACTGCTTTTATTTGAAAGTTAAGTAACGGTTAATTTTATTGAATACTAGTATTATATTGCCAAATTGTCAACTGGGAGTAGAACATTATAAGAATTGTTCTCTTTTGTTGAACTACTGTTCTTTTTTGTAACATGTATTTGCCAGAACTAGCATTTCATGTCAAAAATCAATTCTAGAATACTCTCTCTACATGATATGCTCTGTTTCAAGATTTCATCGCGTCTCTTTGTGGACGGCATCAAATGAAAGCAGATACTCTCATTTGCCGCCTTTACTTCTCTTACCCCGACCACCGCACTGACCTCTCTGAATACTTATCTCTGAATTTGATTTCCTACGGACTAATTATTCAAACAGTGAGATTATCTTCCTCGGACTCTTCAATGTTCATAATTTAAAATGGCTTCCTTTTTCTAACCCCACAAAGCTGAATTATTTGCTATAATTCAGGATCTAACACAGATAATCATCATTCTTCCAACTCTCTGGACTCATTTTAACCAACTCCTCTCCCATCCCCCCCCCCTCTCTCTCTTCAGTATACTACAGATGACAACTTCTCTTGGCAACTCAAACTTAACCATTTACACATTTCATTTGCTACAGATTGACTATTGTCATATTGCATTACAACGGTGCTAATTGGGATGGGATGAGTGCCGTTTCCGCTTTTGATCCGAAGACCTGCTCTGACTGAATAACTGAAATAATCCATGCTGAGATGAAGGCCTTCACTTCACATAAAATTCCCGGACACTGTCCTCTAGTTTTCCGGCAAGTGCACTAAAGCAGTCGAAGATTTAAAAAAAATCATTATAATTTAAATGGCTTAAATCAAAAGTCCCAGCTTCACCCTGCCTGCATTGCAGACCATATCTGCAAGTATTACAAAGAAATCCAAAGTAGATAAATGCCAAATGCAAAAGACTCGCCGCCTACTGAACGGAAGTCGAACTTTTTTGGTCCCTTGCTAAGGCTACTTGGGAGCATCTTCTTCTCATATATGTTTTCACATCTCTCACGTACACAATACCATGGTAACGATACTTAAAGATCAGATTAACTTTTTGAAATGTCATATCCTCTAATTCTTGTATAAACGATCACGGAAAATTACCCAAGTTTATCCAGAGCAGCTATACCTCCACACTGCATAACTCCTTTGATTTTTAACTAGAGAAATCCTCAATGTAAATACTAATCCAGATGGATCCTTCCGACTGTGCTAAAATGATCAATCGGCACCAATCCTGTATCGTGTATAGAAACTCTCAATCATCTAGCAACTACCAAACAGCATAGAAACCTTTCCATATTTTCCATTCATCTCTTTTAGTGATGAATGGAAAATACGGGAAAGATTTTCCATAATTGTTTTGAAACTATCAAGAAGTCAGCTATCAGACTACCCCGACTATCATCTAATCGTACTCACCTCAGTACTTTCAAAAGTAAAAGTCATTAACAGCCAACGTCTTCACTACCTGGAGGCCTGCCAGTTAATTTGTGATTAATATGGATTCCGCCACTCTCAATCTACAGCTGATTTATTTTTGGACACAAGTTATTCAAAAGGATTTGAGAAACTCACGTGGTCACCCCTTGATATTTCCAAGGTACATGATCGAGTTTGGCATGAAGTTTGGCAATTTTTTCTTCCCAAGGCTTTCCTAACTTATTATGGTCTTCTGTTTACTCCCACAAATTTCTGTCAACTTTCATTCACACTCTCCTCTAAATACTGACGACATTTTTTCACTAGCCTCAAATCCCATTTATAGTTTTGTTGATAACGGTACACTCCATTCCTTTTCTTCATTCGAGAAATCTTATCATGCTTAAATTATCCGAGTTTCTAGATCTCCTATACCCCAAGTCTTAAACACTGATCTCATAATACTAATGTGAGATGACGATAATCTAGTGAAATTTGATACCAAAACGAAATAATTTCTGATTTCTTGTAAGAATGACCGTACGTCACTCTAACTTAATCTTCATAACAGTCCGATCAAGATCAAGTATTTCCTGTGTCTTTCATAACTAGCCCATCTCGGAACAAAACCATCACATGCATAGTCTTATAAAAAACTTGTTCTTTTTCTTTAAAATACTGCACAACTCTTAACAATTTATAAATATCAGATATCCACCCGACCTTAAATACTTTTTTTTCACGTTTGGGGCGGGGTATCAAAATCCTCCCTAAGAAGGCTCGGTGCCATTCATAAGGAAATCCGTTTAATAAATAAACCTCTCTCTCTCCAATCGCTTCTTCATTTTCAAGGGTGCTTCAACATGGAATTTGCCATCACCTTTCGTCCATTTTCCTCTAATCATGTAAACATATGACCAGCTGCTGGTCACCATCTACACAGGTCAGCATCAGACCTATCCCACAATATTTTCACCTTCCTTCATTCCATCTGCCTCTATTCTACCTTCTCCATACCGTTTCCCAAATGAACACAACCTCTTTAAGAAATACATGCTTTCAGATATCCTCTTTCTCTCTAACAACATGCCCATGCAGCACTATCCTGATGAATATCGACTTCTTGTGTGTGTGTGTGTAGGTAATATTAAAATAAATAAATAACATGAGTTTTTAGGATAATTTTGTTAATGCTTTACAAAGATGCCAACGTGATGAGAAGAGCGAATTCCAAATTTCTTCCCTTTGGTATATGTTATACCTAATCGTTTCTTTTTTCCTACAGTATGCAAGATAACTTTTTGAGAGTAACTTTCTTTTGCGATGTATGATACTGACCCTTTGACATTGTAGATAAGTTTTCTCATTAGACGTGTACACTTAGAAACATGTATATTTTAATTTCTTTGAAAATGTTATCACATCTTAAGGTATTAATTCAAAAAATTTCCTACTTGTAATATTTAAAAAAAAAAGGATTTGCAATTTATTAGGAAAACCTTGATTTCTAGTTGAAAAGAGGAGTCAAAAATATTGGGGAACCATTGATTTCTAAATTGCACATTACTAAAAAAAATATTTTAAAAAAAATTAAAACAGCTTCATTCGGGCTGTACTTACCTATATGTTCAACTGTATTCGAAATAAAACTTAATTTTGAAAATTAAGAAAAAAATATTAATTTACATAACACTCACTCTCAATTCCTCCCCAATAAGAGTTCAAACCATTATTGTAGAAAGTTCGCTATATAATTTATGTACATGTACAGCTTATAAGCAAAAGACATACAACAATAGTAAGTTCGATCACATTCCACATTACATCCGGGCTGTTATATATAAATAGAATTTCAATCGTTGGGAAATTTAATAGGAAAAAACTTAGATGACCTGACAAAAAGCGAAGACGTAACGAATAATTTGTTATGGAATCTGAAACTTGGGATGCGAGCTATTAGTTTGTTGTTACTATTATCAAATATTTTCTGTATCAAGGTCACAACGCTGTGTCCATTAAGTAATAGAGTAAGTTTCATTTTATTTAATAATTCTAATAGAAGAGACTCAGAAGAACAAATTTTGCGAGTTCTCGGTGTACGAAAATATATAACACTTTTTTTTTTTGTGAAAGATGATGATGTGAGGATGCATAGATCTATTATTATTATTATTATTAGACACCTCCAGGAAGTCCAAAGGCTCATCGAGGGAGAACACCTGCTCCACAGCTCTGCCTCCGCCGCCAAATCCACCAATTGACCGCAACTACACCAACGCCATGTACCGGCGACCACCACCAGTATTTCCAAAGACAATCACAAAAATTCATGCCCAAGGCGGGATTCGAACCCGCAGCCTTGTGGCTAGAGAACGAATACGCTAACCACTCGGCCAGCAGGTTGACAAACACCTGTAAATAGCAAATTCAATATTACCAGCAGAGTTATGATGTATTAAAGTATCCAAAAAGGGAAGACTGTTATTAGATTAAACAATGAATTAAGTATATTATCAAAAAGGTCCAGATTTTGCAGTAACACTTCGTTGTCTGCCTCATTTAGACTTTATGGTAGGTATACCATTGTATACCAGTATATGATAGGTATAGGCATTAGGAAATCGCGTACATATGACGCGAACAAACTAATTTTGAGATTGCACAGATTTTGTAAAAAGCTAAACCTCCTCCGCTGAATATTTCTTTACCTGAATTACAAGCTATTCATTCTTTACGCTAATAACGTTGTCATAACGAAGTCTGACAAAGAAAATGCAACTATACTCAGGGATACTGCTGACTACAATTGCAAACTTAATGTCTTACTGCGTCATAGACCCACTTATAGTATAATTGACAAATATCCTACGTAAGGGCAGGTAATTAAATTGAATAAATAGTTATATCAAACATATTCATTAGTGAATGAATCCGCAACTTTTCACTAGTAGTAGTGAAAAGTTGCGGATTCATTATTCTTGTCATCATTCTTCAAAATATGGCTTTCCTGAGGTACACAAATCTGCCATTACGTCCAATAGTTGATTGCATAGAATCTCCTGTTATTATTTGGGAAAATGTCTTTCAAAATTTCTACGAAATTTTATTAGGAAAAGCACCTCTTTATAAAATACAGTTTTCACTTCAAAGAAAAAAGTAACGATCTTCAAGAGTCTAAAATATGGTTTCCATTGATATAATTTCAATAGACCACTACAAAATATACCACTACAGCTTTTACAAGTAGATTTCCCTGTTGACATCATTAGTTTATTCAAGTTTACTATCAATGCTGGCTATTTTACTTGGTATAAGAAATTATTTCAGAAGATTGAAGGTAATGCGATATATCACTTGCTTTGGCTGATTATTTTATGGAGCATTTAGATGATCAGATTTTTAACACCATTTCTCCTCGATCTCGCATATGGGTAAGTTTCGTGGATAACATTTTGCAATGTGGTCTCACTCTGAAACAGAACTACTTCAGTTTCTGGATAAAATTAACTCCTTATATACTCACATCAAGTTCACTATCGAAGATGAATCTAAGAATATATATCTTCCGTTTTTGGATACTTTAATACGTCGTAACTCTGCTGATAATATTAAATTTTATGTTTACAGTAAGCCATTCTTCACAGGTACATATATCCACGCATCTTCACATCATCATCCTATCCTTCACAAAAAAAAATGTGTTATCAAAAGCCTTGTACACCGAGAACGCACAATTTGTTCGTCTGGGTCTCTTCTATTAGAAGAATTAAATAAAATAAAACTTACTCTAGTACTTAATGGATACAGCGAGATTTTGATACAGAAAATATTTGATAATTATCATTCCTCTTCCAGATTGCAATCTGATGTTAAAAAGATCAACATATCCCACTTTAAAGGAATATCTGAACAAATAGCAAGGACCCTTCGCAGATATAATTTGTACACCACTTTCAAACCAGCCAAGAAGTTGTCATCTTTCTTACCTCCTATCAAAGATACACTATCACCTTTATCATTGCTTGGTGTTTATCAAATACCCTGTTCCTGTCATTCTTTGCTACTTTGGATAGATTAGCTTCTGTTACTATTAGAATCGAAGCACATCAAGATTATATAATATTTTTGGATTGTGAAAGTTCAGGCCTTGTTTCTCACGCCATCGACACTAGACACAAAGTTCACTGGAACTGTACCAAGATGCTACACTACAGTAAGTTCAAATTTGATCGTCTATTTTTTGAATCGTGTGAAGCCCTGCGCCACCGTTGTAATCTTATTCGGACAGACTCTGTGCCTATTTCTAAGTTTAGGAAAGTGATTACTGTTAATTGTTTATATTTTTATTTATTTATTATTTGTAAAGTAATTAATTAATTATGTATTCCCATGTCTCTGAACTTTAACGGTCTTTCCTCCTACTGAGCAGCTGCGACCGAAGCACGTGATAAACACGTGATCTTATGCGCATGCTGCAAAACTCGTTCTTGTATTCAGAATTTAAATGTCGTTACCAATTTTTCTGTCTTCTTCCTGGAAGACAGAAATGACAGCTCATGACATATTGAGCGAAATATATAAGAGTAATAAATTATATTTAGTTTTTTCTTACATGTGTGAAGCCGTGATTCAAATAATATAGTCTGTAAACCGCGTATGTTCTCCTGGCCAATTTTGCCTGTTTTGCAGGATGAAAACCCTTCCACCTCAATATAAGACCAGATAATTCATTTTAATTGAAAAGCCTTGATGAACGTTCTGCGTGTCCTAGACAGAATTCGAACCCAGGTCTTTCCAATCAAAGGGAATGGTCGATTCCGACTGAACTACAGAAGCCCTTTATTTCCTTTTCTTTCACAGATAAATATTAAATATAAGATAAAGTATCTCGATTAATAGAGCAAACATTTAATTGAGACCCCATTCTCTAATTTTTTTAAAAAAAAATAATTTTTGAAGATAAACTAGAAAACATTTTAATGACTTACGTTAGACTTAAAATAAAATTTTAATTAGAATAAAATTTTAATTAGAACAAAATTATAATTTTATGCGTGCTACGGGACGACTAGTTTTCTTTGGAGTGATTGAGTCATCTAAAACAATAATAAAAAAATTAGAGTATATCAGCCATTTTGTTTGTCGTCTTTAGATGAACATAAGAACAAGTAAGAAGGAAAAAAGTCACGAGTGAATTATGCTAATTGCAAGATTTTTGAGATGATACAAGGTCTGTGGGAATTTATTTTAGCTGGATGGGTTTTAAGTGCCAGGTTTCTGAAAGATGTAATTCGCTTTGCTGGACATCTACTAGAACAGCATTCTCGATATTGGAAAAATATATTAGTACTGTTTTGCACGTAATATATGTGAATGGAATGCTGTTGTTGGTGTATTTTTGCTGAGATTTCTTTTTTGTTGTTTTTGAAGAGGAATGGAATATGAAGAGCAATAGGGTTGGGATGAAAGGGATACTAAAATCTCTACAAGGTTCTGATAATTTAATATTTAAGAATGTGAAGTGCAAATCAACGAATTGGTGTTCATCCAATTTTGCAACGAAAATTGTAAAGTACATTTTATTATGTTCAAGAATGTTATATTGTGTTATATTGGCAGCGCTTCCCAAACTATGAGCCGCGGCCCCCTTGGGGGCCGTGAAACAATGAAAACAAATTTAAAATGTTTTAAGACTAAGTAGATTTTTTTATTTTAAAAGAAACGTATTTAACTTTTATTTATTATTTCTTTTTGTTATTTTTTATATTTTAATTGAAAAATTCACACATTGCTATTGGTTCACAAACTTTACTTCCTGCGTATTTCGGTGCTTAATGAATATTAGTAAATATTGCTTATTCATATGTTTCATTTCAAAGCAGTGGTTAATTGTATTTACTTCGAATGCTCTCCAGGGAAGCTCCAAATCTTCCTGTCCCTTTCATCACGCTTTCGTAATCAGGGACTGTTGATATTGACTTTATATACATATCAAAACTAGTTTTATATTATCACTGTCATCCGAGCTAGTTTTCTGTTACCAATAAAAGTTTCGCATATACTTCACACATGAAAAAAAGCTTAAACAAGTTCATGTGGGGAGACAATAACTCCCTTGCAGTGGTAAACAACACGCCCTCCCTAACAGCCACTATACTGCAGAGGCAATAAAAACAAGTACTTTTATTATGCCAGCGAATAAGGTATGAGGAGTCTGTGTAATATATTTCTCAACAAATAGTGCAATTAGAGACAACTGGGATAAAAACACACTAATTAATGAATCACATGTCCCCCTCATACAGAAACTATGCTGTATAGACTGAAACAAAACCATATGTTGCATGGGCAAACACAGTATCTAACTAAAACCTATTGTTATTAATTAGATGTGTGAGTTCGATGTCCAAGGCAGCAATAAAATTCAACGGAACGTGTTAAAATTCGTAAAAGTGTTAAAACTATTTTATATATGTTATATATATTATATATGTTAATATATATATATATATATATATATATATATATATATATATATATATATATATATATATATATATATATATATATATATATATAATGAATGTGATGGCAGTTTCACATATGGAATTCGGTTGAAGAGAGTTAGCATTTCAACTCAATTGTTGGCTATGCTTTTATCTTTCGGTTGCGCGATCTTTTGTTAATACCGCACCAATCATATGCACGTTTTAATAACCTGCCTTTGCTGTCTGTTTCGCGTTTCTATATTCGGCTATGAAATAATGTTGGATTCAATATTCACTTAATTTGTACCATCAATTTGTACCATAATTACCTTAAAGGGAGAAAAGTCACAAAAGAGAAAAATGTTCCTGGTCCGGGGATTCCCTTATTCAGGTAATATTCACTAATTTCATGTTATCAGTCTGTGGTGTGCCAGTATCGGTAAGTGGTGATATTATTTGATCTATTCTACGTTAAAAAATTTAACCCTGAGATGGATAAGTGGTTGATAAAAAATAAAAAAAAATTCCCGCGAACAATCAGAAGAAGCAGAAACAGACTCAAAAAAAAAAGACAGTATTTCCTATTTTACCATAACACCCCACATCGTCTTCAGAATCAAACGGCAAGAGGCAAAAAATGTAATATATGCATTTAATTTTTGCAATATTCGCTGTGTATGTTTTGTATTGAATATAAATACCATAAATATTATAATAATATATCTCTCTATTGCGATTTTTTTCGAGGGGGGCCGTGAAATATTTTAATTTTTGCAAAGGGGGCCCTGACATCCAGAAGTTTGGGAAGCACTGCTTTAAGGAACTCCCGTAGTTTCTTGCTGATTTTTTATTAATCAAAATGTTTGTTTTAATAGTTTAACAGATACCATCAACATATGGAAATTTTAATACATTTGAAGGTTGAAACATTTATTTTTGTGTATAGGTTTGATTTTTTTATTTTTATTTTGCTGCATGGATTGCTTAAATGCTTAATTGTTGAGAGGTACTGTCGTTTGAAAAAAAAAAAAAATTTTAACTGTTACTTAAGTATAAAGAGCTAATAAGCTTCATTTCGGCAATGAAAACATTACTTAAATTAAGGGGATATTAAATCCCGCATAGTTTTAAAACCGAATAAGAAACTCAAAGATCGGAATCAGAGAGTTTCTTGGCGATTATAGTAAACAATAAAGTATAAGGCTGAAACCGGTCTGGGTAGTGACCTCCCTCCATAATGTAATAACAGCATACATTTCCTAGGAAATGTGTTTTTACATTATGGAAAATACCTAAGAATAGCGATCTGAACTTCCTCCACTTCTGCCACGAGTTGCCCGGTACTGTACTACGTACTAGGATCACTTGCATTGGCTAACGCTAGTGTCGCCGATACTTTATAGTTTACTATAATCGGCAAGAAACTCTCTGATTCCGATCTCTGAGTTTCTTATTCGGTTTTAAAACTATGCGGGATTTAATATCCCCTTAATTTAAGTAATATTTATACTGTGATTTCTTGATTTAGAATTATAATAGATGAGTAATATAAGTGTTGATAAAGTGCGTTAAGATATTCGATAACAGATATGAGAAGTAAAATATATAAAATTTCCGTTATTAATGCTTTGCAGTTCTAACATGTTGACTCATAAGAATTAAGAGTTAAGAAAACGAAAAAAGCATTTTCTTATACATGGCAGTTATACAAGTAGGAACGGAATTTCAACCGAAGTTTGTAGACTGAAATTCTCAGTTTTGGGAAGTGATCCAATAATAATAATAATACAGCTAGGTTTTCCCCAATACACAATATTCGTCCACATAACTTTAATGCACAGTAAGGCCCATGGTGGTGGTGGCGGCGGCGGGGAAATTTAGCAAACTATTAATTCGAGTTGGGCAAAGAACGTTTACGTTGTGGTCTAACTGTTCAAGGACTTGGTGTGTAAATGTTTTTTTTTTTTTTAATATTAAAAAAATACCTACTGAAATATTTACTTTCATGAGTGAATGAATTACTCCTGGGATTAGTTTCGTACTGGAAACTAGTACGAAAGAACGTAGAAGGAGCAAAGGATGTCACGTGTTCTGGTGATCACATGTGTTAGTACAGAGTGAAGACGCTCAGAAGAAAATTAAGAGTCTATACTAACGTGGGCGTCCCCAGAACACTTGACATTGTCTACCTTATTGCTTATTAATAATCAACACCTCAATTCCAGTACTAAATTAATCCACGCAGATATCCGTTCGCTCATAAAAATAATAATTTTGACATTTTTAAATATCAAAAAAATCATCAAGTCTTTCGACTTACCATGGGCCACAACATAAGATGCCTAGCTAGTCGAATTATTCTTGGCCCAACTTCAATCAGTACTTCTTTTACCAATCCCTCTCCCTTTGTTATTTTTATGGACGTAAGTGGACGATGGTCTGCTTATTGGAAAACCTGGATATACTACTATTATTGGATACTACAGCCATAGACTGAAATTACCAATTGAATTTAAAACGTAAAATACTTTACATTTTCGTATCAACTCTTATTAAATCAAATTAACATATTAGAATGACGTTATCATAAACATACAAATATCAGCAAATGCCTACATTTTACTACTAAGTATAATTATAAAATCTGTCATCTTATGCAGTTTATTAGCGCTTACAAATATTGCTCAAATATTTGTAAGCGCTAATAACCGTTTGCTGAAAATATTTTAGAATGTTTTCTATCAAATTTTATTGTATTAAATATTATGGAAGAAACACAAAATGAGTATTTATAACAACCAGTTGCATGAGAAGTACAAAAATCAGGCGAGGAAGGTGACTAGCTTGATAAGGGTAGCAAAAATGCAGTATGAGCATTTTTGCTACCAAAAAAGTTGTTAGCTAAAGCGGCCAAAAAAAATCCTAAGGAATTTTTTCGATATGTGGCCAGTAGAAGAAAGAATGATTATGGTAGGATGAGATTAATTGGTGAAAATGGAGGAATGATAACCGCAGCGGAGGATTTTTTCGATATGTGGCCAGTAGAAGAAAGAATGATTATGGTAGGATGAGATTGATTGGAAAATGGAGGAATGATAACCGCAGCGGAGGATATATATATATATAATAGTTGAGATATTTAATGAGCAATTTATAAAAAGGTATTTCATTCTTGTGAATCATGCAGAACTTGAAAGCAGTAGAAAAGATGGAGGAGGAGGAACTGTTAGAGTGAACAGGAGTTATATGAGAAATTGAATAGACTTGATGTAAATAAGGCTGCGATGTAAATAAGGTCCCACATCTTTAACCAGGCTGTGGGACTTGATGCCAAAGAGTTAACAGCTTTTGCATATCATTTCAACCTGAGTCTCTCACTGGGTCAAATTCCAAAAGAGTGGAAAGTGGGTAAAATTGTTCCAATTCATAAGGGAGGTGATAAGAGTAAGGCTTTGAATTATAGACCAGTCTGTGTGTCTGGAGTTTTGGTTAAGGTATAAGAGAAGTTAGTTAGGACTAAGATTCAGAATTGGGTTGACAACAGAAAAATACTCTTTGGTGGCCAGCATGGATTGACTAAAGGAAGATCATGCTTTAGCAATCTGTTTACTTTTTATAATAAAGTGACAAATGCCTTGGATAAGGGTGTTGCATATACCGTGGTATATTTAGATTTTGCAAAGGCGTTTGATAAATTGCCACATGACAAGCTGGTAATTAAATTGGAATGGATGGGGCTGAACAGTAGATTAGTTTGCTGGATTGGAGATTGGCTGTCTGATAGGTATCAGCGAGTTGTCTATGGAGGAGCGATATTCCAGAAGAAAGTTACTAGTGGTGTACCTCAAGGGTCTGTTTTGGGTCCATTGCTGTTTAATTTGTATGTAAATGATATTTTGAGAGGTCTGAATGGCGATATGCAGTTGTTTGCAGAGGATGAAAAGTTGGGGAGAGCTATCAGGAATAGAGCGGATGCTGTAGCTTTGCAAGAGAATTTTCAAGAGAATTTGAATACACTGGCTGAATGGGTAAATGAGTGGGGATATCAATTCAATGTTTCATAGTGTAAGGTTCTGAAATTTGGGAAGCAGAGATGGGATGTAAAGCACACAATCGGTGGAAATATCTTGAAAGAGGTAGAGGAGATGAGAAATCTGGGAGTGATTGTAGACAAGGACCTAAAATTTCGGGGGCATGTTACTAAAATTGTGAAGACAACACAGCGGATAATGGCTGTGATGCGGCGGACACTGACTTGTAGAAGTAAGGATGTTATGGTTCCTTTGTATAAGGCTTTGATCAGCCCACATATGGATTACTGTGCACAGATCTGGTCACCTGGTTTTCAAAAAGATGAAGATGTGTTGGAAAAAGTTCAGAGGCGATTGACTAAGGTGGTTTCTAGTCTCTAGAATGTAGAGTACGAAGACAGATTGACAAAATGCAATTTGCAGAATTTGGTGGGTAGAAGGAGGAGGGGGATATGATCGAGACATAAGCTATTAAGAGGTTATTACCAGATT
The DNA here is from genome assembly GCF_054136105.1 of Typopeltis vanoorti. Lineage (NCBI taxonomy): Eukaryota > Metazoa > Arthropoda > Arachnida > Uropygi > Thelyphonidae > Typopeltis > Typopeltis vanoorti. Next base: position 73,808,640 of record NC_143573.1, on the reverse strand, counting down.
AATGTCGGGGAGGTTTTGCACAGAATGGGTGAAGATAGCAGGAGAACAGGAGGTCATCCCTGGAAGCTGTATAAGGAGGATGTAAGCAAGGAGCAGGTTTTTTGCATGGAGAGTGGCGAGTGATTGGAATGCATGACCCGAGAATGTGGTGAGCGTAGAGACAGTGAATATATTTAAGGCGCGGTATGATAAACTGTGCGTATAACAATGGACCTCCCACAATGAGTCAAAGACTCATCGTGGAAGGTCCGCATGGAGACATGGAGATTTTTATAATAATAATAATAATAATAATAAAAAAAAATAGTTTCGGAAATAAATTTATTTCAAACAAAAATGAAGAAGATTCTGACTCAAAGAGAAATCATATTCAAATATATTACTGCACATTCTGAAGCTCTCTAACCTGGTTAAACAGCTGCCTATTCAAATTGCTTTAATCTGGTTAAGAAAAACTCGTCGCTATCTTTATAAAGGGATCAATAACTCTCTCTCTCTCTCATATTCCACTGTAATGGTAGATTTATTTATTAAAGAAGAATGGGCAATAAAAGTAAAATTGGTTCCGTAAAGAAAGTAGGCCTAGGTCACTAGAACCTCAATATTTCTGAAACCTCGTATCCCATTTCTTCTTTATTGGCTATTTTTACAATAACTTTCGAATTTTGTTCGGCTGAAATACCATAGATACGTCTGCGTTTTCGGTGAACTGGTCTCATACCATCGAAACAATTAATATTTGAACAGATTTACTTTCTATTTGTGGCTGCGAAAATTTTCCAACCTACTCCATATATGTGTGCTTGTGTTATTTTTCCCCTCTTAGGTATGTGCTAAAATTAAAAGGATACATGTAATACAGTACACGTCACTTGGTGCTTAACTTTCGAGATAATTCCCCCGCCTGTTTCTAAGATAGATCTCAGCATTTCTCAGTACTCTTACATTTGCTGACAATCGGGAGTAGTATAAACTAAATTAAAATGGATAATTATAAAAAAAAAACAGTTTCAGTTTAGGAAACAGCGATATAGATAAAAATGAAAGCTCTCGGGAAACAACAGAAAACTTATAATCCTACAAATGAAATAAAAGTAGTACAAAACATGGCTGCGTAAAATTATCAACTCTTCTACATGAGCATTTGCACATTTTAAATTATAACTAATAATTATCATTCGATAATGTTAAAAAATCTTAGCTTACTGACAACTTAAAACTTTTATTCATTTGCCTCTGTCAAAATTTCGAATTTTACTTGAAATTTGAATTAAAAAATTAATAATACAAATAAAAAAATTCAGTGAATGGAAATGTTCCACTTCACCACCCCCCCGTCTGTGACGCAGTCTACTACGCTGGATGCTATGGGATCCTCACAATACACATCCCTGCCAGTTCTCGTTCAAACACGCAGGGTATCTGAAGTGTGAATGAATATATTGCTACAACTGTGACTTTTATTTACGTTATTATAAGTGAATTAAACCTTGGTGTATAAATGAGTTGTGCATCCAGGATTATTTATACCGCAAAACAGTTAAAAGATGGCTAATATTCAGTAAATGCCTCAGTGAACAATGACAATTAGAGTACACGCGTGATTACATTTTGAAGGGAGGGGGAAGGGTAGGCTAGTGAAGAAATACCTGATATGTATAGATCTCTGAGCTTTAGTCCCTTTAATTGTTAACTAAATGAAGAATTCCGAGAAAAGTAATACAATATAAATTCCGGCGTAAATCTATCCCACCTCTACTGGAATATATCACTTGGAAACAAGAATGGAAGACATTATTTGAATTTATTTGCTGCAATGCAAATAAACATAAAATGCTGGTCTCCGAGTATTTTTATATAAATTCAAACGGAGAGTGGAAACCTGTGGAAACCCCTGATTATACAGGGGTTTTGAATTATCAAGCTACTTTAGGCACCATGGTTTCACACTAGTCCAAATGTAATAATGAATATCAACTATCACTTAAAATTAATCATAATTTTAAGTGATAGTTAAGTAATAAAACACATGGAACTACTTTATTATACGTTACTATTTTAATCAACTGGATCTGACTGTTGTAAAAAATTAAGCATGAAATAATGTCTACTACTATATAAAGTTATTTATTCATAATTAACATTAGTGCAGATCCTAATGTAATATAAAGTATTGCATTAGGATAAGATAAAGATCTCATAAAATAAATTCAAATGCTATGGCAAATGAAAAATGATACCTGCAAAGCAGAGAGAGCGAGAGAGAGATGCTGCCATTAGGAAAATAGAACACGCTAAGATTTCTATGAAAGGATGTGACAGATACATTACCTGCACTGAACTCAAAGATGAATCAATGCTAGAGATTTTAAAACACAGAATAGAGAATAAAAAAAAAGGTTTAAGACCATCCTCTGTCTAATGTTTTTGACTGTGTAAGAACCTAGAAAAATAATGAATCTATCAGTAAAACTAATAAATTTCAGTGAATCCTCGTAACGAAAGGCTATCAGAAAACATGCCACTTTTTGACAGGAAGGAGAAAAATGGAAATATTAGAACTTCAGTCTGACTCGTACCACGAAAACTATTTCATTTATAGAAATACGAGAGAATCGATCACTCAAGAAATAGTCGATGACAAATTCTTTGACATCGTTACGTTGAAATTCAAGTCCGTAGAAACCGGAGTTGCGGTTTCATAAACTATTCTTCCATAAAAGAATCTAAAAACACTCAAGGATAAACCCGAAGGCTTTAACAGAACGATCCAATTAAACTCCGTAGTAGGAGGCCTGCAGGGGCTTGCGATCTAAGGAACAGAAAAGGAATAGCAAAAGTTGTTTTACTACTGAATAAGGTTTATCATCTAAAGCTTCCAAATATCAGCAGTGTTGATTTTATCTATGATAAGATTCCATGTAAAAAATAGTAAATCGATCGGATGATCAAAACAGGTAAACCTTTAATTCTTTAAAAACGATGAAGGAACGACACCTTAAAATTTCGCTATTAAGCAATTTTTTTACTTGTTTTGGAATCGTTTTCTATTCATATGTAACGTATTTGCTTACGGGTGTGATAGAAAAGAACTGATAATTTGTAGATTAAGGGCACCAAAAATATCTTGCAATAAATAGACAGTTACTCAAAGTTGTGAATTAGTGTTGATAATTTCCAATAGCTTTGAAAAGAAAGCTGTTCATCACACTAAAATCACCAACTGTGTGTGTGTGTGTGTGTGTGTGTTTAATATTCATTCCGAACAGCAACTTTTAGTTCGTACAGTTCAGTATATTCTAATTACCATTTTTATTTTAAAGATGGTTCGTCACGCTATGGTTCTATTCCCATGTCGACCCCGTGCATTTTAATTTCGATCACCAAAATTACCTTCAGGTAGTTAGCCGCACTGTTAAACTCGACTCTCCGAATGAAACACGCCGTTGGCTGCGGTTTTCATCAGCGACGCTGAAGAACAGGGTGGAGTCGTAGCATGGTGATTAGGAGGTCGTTGGCTTCGCTTGGAGCAATGTTTGATCTAATAATTCTACTATCGCTAGGTTCGCCCCTTCAATACGACGACAGAGTTATAACGTGTTTACACCAAATTACATATTACAAAATGATCAGTGGTCAATCAGTTCATTTGTATCCAAACAAGAATTCATTTTTTAAAAAAGCAAAAATTATTTATGAGTACATTTTGCAAACTATGCCTACTTAGTAACAGAAGGAACAAATAAAAATACCGAACTAAAGTTCGAACCCTGAAAAAAAAAATACAAAATAGTAAGCGGGAGAATTACTCTAAAATGCACTCCAAGTATTGTTAATTATCTACATAGCTGTAGTAGTCTACATACAAAGGCATTTGCTTTAATTATAGCAAATATTTTAATTTATGCTTTTCCCACAATTTCTAAACATTTTAATTATTTTGGATTCAGGGTGTAGTAGCGTGATAAAACTTGCTATAAATTATCGTTGCTAATTTAAATGTCAAGTTGTTTATTTGAAAAAAAAAAAAGATAAAATTGGGTACCACATTTTATAAGTAGGCAATCTAAACTGTTGACTGCTTAAACGACGAGACAAAGATCCAAAGTGTCGATGGCTTTTGTGATCTTACATGACCTCCAGCGTGATTTGCTCGGTACTGTGCAGTACATAAAAAGAGATCGCGAATGAGTCCGTATATTCGACTTTTATCATTGAATTTGGCTTTCATAAATAGTTATGATTTGGACTACCATCTGACAGCTCATTTCAGAAATATATAAGTTTTAAACATGCATTGTGCCGGCATTCGAGTTTCGACTGCTCTCTGAAGAGAACCGTTTAGCTCCAAACAATGCTATCAATTCAGTAGAAGCACAATCAAAGTTCTTGTCAAAAATAACATTTTAATTATAGTACCAGCTTGTGGAAGTATTTCAAATACCAAGTTAAAACAAGGTGAAATACCACTTCTAGTACTGCCCACTCTAGCAAATCTAACAAGGAAAAAAATCCCACAACATATATAAAGAGAATAATCTCAATGAAAATTAATTTCGTGACTAATGAAAAAGGTGAACATAAGAAAGACGAATAAGATAGCCATCGTTGTCTTGTGAATTTAAATTCATATATTTTTAAATTAAATTTATTGATAAGTGTATAACAAATTAGAGACCTAAGTGCTTAAGAAGCTCTTTTGATTGAGGCGTCTGTCAATGTTATTTTCAGTTCGAGACTATCACAACCAGATTAAGAATCTCCAGAAGAGAAACAGCGGAAAATTCAAAGGTGACATTATAAGCTAGAAGGGAGATTGTACCACTGCCATATGACATTTTGTTCGCTTAGGTCAGTGTGTAGAGGATTAAGCATGTTGACTGTTCGGCGCTGAAAGCAGGCTTAGACTCTTCAAATGTAGATAAAAGCACCACTGTTTGTTGTTACAAAACATAAGATGACGCATTCGCTTTTTTTTTTGTATTGCACGGAAATAATAAGAGATCATCTGCAATGATCTATTAATAGTGTGCTTCTACTAGATATTCAGACATCCGGAGTTTAGCAGCACTACGGGGTATTGTTATAATTTTAAACAGTTTATCAAGAAAGGTCAATTGCGCTAGCTGAGACAAAGTACAGAACAATGAATAATCAGAATAACACAAATGTATAAATTACATATTAATGCAACTAATTACAAGCAATACAATTAATACAACCAAATACAACTGATTAAAACTGATAATTTACAGCCCTACCTCCCCAGGATTATAATGGAAAAAGTATAGACTTTCAAGAATCGGTCCAGAGTGGATTTTTTTACCACCGATTTCAGGTTTTAGTTCACTTTATTAATCCTAAAATCAATATATATTGTAATCTCATTAAAATATTAATTAGCTCTCTATAAAGTTATAGCTGTTCACCGTGTTAATTAATGTTCTTACATGTAAAGACTGATCTTCGCTTGCAGTGTTATGAATGTAGTACCAACAGTTACTAATTAGTACCTTTAGATTAACGTAAGTTGAATAAAATAAATTCTTCGTGTTGGTCACTTAAGTAAGTAATCGCAATCTCAGAAATGAACGACTTTCTTTCATGAATACACAAAAGTGGTAATAAGTAATGTGAAATGGGTTAAATACTTATACTTTAAATTAAATAATACATACAATATCCGAGATTCCATAAAGAGGAGTTCATGGAAAACCAATAGAATCTCTGGGGTCATTTATCCATTTTCGATATTACTACAGAAAATCATAACTAACAAAGTTTTCTGATATAAAATGTGAAATGATAAACATACCTAATTTTCTGAGCCAATTATTTTAATTCTTTCCGCTTTCACTTCTAGCTCTTTTTTGCACTCCTACTGTCACTTGCATCCTTTCATCTTTAATGACACGGTATTCACTAAAAGTTTAAAATATATATTCTATTAGATGAACGTTCACCCTAAAATTTGAAGAAATTGATTTTATGCCTTCGACCACTTCTCGGAGTCAAATAACCAGACTCAACCGGTCAAAATATAGGAAGGGATAATATAACGTGTAATGATTAAAAACATCGATTGGTGTGATCCCGAAATGCTTAATCTCGTAACTCACCTGTACATCAAGAAGTATCAATTTGAAAGTGATTAGTTCCTACTAAACCACTGTTGTATACATTTCAAGCTAAAAGCTTCATTTATTATTTGCTTACTTTATTTAAACGAAAGGGATCCAATATGAAGCTAAGTTGTCCTAAATAACAAACTAATAAGACAAGTTAATTTATGCATTTTTGAAAATTATGGAAACAACTACCGTGTTTGAATAAAAACTTTAGTTTAATATAAATAAAATCTACATTCGACGTTTCGAACTTTATGTCAAGGTCATCTTCTGGAGCATACAACTATAGACAGAAAACAAGCGACACTACAATCAAACTGGTTTGTTAAAGATACTGACCAACCGCTACTACAATTGTTGGCCTGACCTCTGGTGAAAAAAAAAAAAATTATACATCAACGCTGGAGTCGTATTATTAGTGTTATCTATTGGTTGTAGAAATACATTACATTGGACGTAACAACAAGTATCTACCTATATACATATATTAACATCATGATTATACGTGTACATTCCAGCCAGTTGGTATGGAATGGTTTCTAATACTAGCTGAAGATTGGCTAGAGTCCTGACTTATGCTGGATCTTATATATTAGGTAGGCTCTTTTGATTCCGCCACGCTAAGACCGACCGTCTGGCTTAGATACGTTGACGACGTGTTCGCGATCTGGCCGCACGGGTGACAAACGCTAAACACATTCCATAGCCACCTGAACAAACAACACGAACGCATACAATTCACCATCGAATTCGAAAATCAAAATTCGCTCCCGTTCCTAGTCACACGTCTTCCTTCAGGCAATCTATAATTCACGGTCTACCGAAAACCGACATACACTGGCCAATACATACATGCTAATTCATACCACCACCCATCACAAAAATATGTAGTCATTAACACCCTTAAAAACAGAGCTACAACAATTTGCTCTAACCAACAAGCCCTGAAACAAGAACTAAAAATCATTAGCGACACATTCATAAATAATGGCTATAACAAAAATACTATTAATAAAATACTCCATAAAACAACAACAAAAACGAATCTAGATTACAGTAAAACCATAGCCATCCCATAAATTAAAGGGTTATCAGAAAACTCAACAGAAACCTACAACATTTTAACCTCAATGCCACCTTTAAACCACCCACTAAACTTAAAACCATATTCAACTCCTCTAAGGATCCTCTCCTCCCATTAGCACATCCTGGAGTCTATTGCATCCGCTGCATCTGTAACTTACCGTACATTGGTGAAACAGGACGGACAATCCCTATACCCAAGAAAGACCACATTAGACGCATTAAATATAACCATTATGGTGAAGCAGGCCTCTCAGACCACGCGCTCAACACCTTACACCAAATCAACTGGAAAAGCACCCGCTCTTTACACTACACAAAAACCTGGTATGAAAGGAAATTTAAGGAAGCCTGGAAATCCTGATAAACCACCCAAATATCAACAACAAAGATGGCATGAAAATTCCAAGGACCTGACTTATGCTGGATCTAATATATAAGATCTAGCATAAGTCAGGACTCTAGCTAATCTTCAGCTAGTATTAGAAATCATTCCATACCAACTGGCTGGAATATACAAGTATAATCATGATGTTAATATATGTATATAGATAGATAGATACCTGTTGTTACGCCCAATGTATTTCTACAACCAACAGATAACACTAATAATAGGACTCTAGCGTATAATTTTTTGATGTATAATTTTTTTTTTTTCACTAGAGGTCAGGCCAACAATTGTTGCAGCGGTTGGTCAGTATATCTTTAACAAACTAGTTTGATTGTAGTGTAGCTTGTTTTCTGTGTATAGTTATATACTCCAGAAGATGACCTTGACATAAAGTTCGAAACGTCGAATGTAGATTTTAGCTATATTAAACTAAAGTTTTTATTCAAACACAGTAGTTGTCTCCATAATTTTCAAAAATGCATCGGATCACCGTGTAAGCTTAAAAGAAAGGACAAGTTAATTTAATTATCTTGGCTCTAATATTAGTTATTGAAGAAACATACCCGAAACATAATAAATTTACCAAAATTATTGCCATGATTAATGATATTTTAAACCAACTGTAATACAAGTTGGCTTAATATATGATAACGTAAACTTGTATTATTATATACATGAAATATACGATTAAGTGTTTTAGCTAAACCACTTATATGGAAATGAAGCAGAAAAATGAAAGAAATAAACTAACGAAGAATAACATACGCAAAAATGGAATTTAAGAACAGTAGGATATATATATATATATATATAGAATTTTATAAGATCTACGACAAGAATAAACCTTAAAAACAATACATAATTGCAATAAATGGACTCAATGTGAATAAAATGTCAAAGAATAGAATACAAAAAAAAAAATGAAACTATAAATAAGCCAAAAGGGAAAAAAAAAGATATAGAGAAAGACCCTCAAAGAGATTTTAAGTATGAGCGTGTATTTTCTTGATCACAGAACTAATGTAAATAACTATTTGGGAACATTGATCAAGTGTAAACGGATAAGTATTTTAATACGGACTAGTACTTATCCGTTTACACTTGATCAATGTTCCCAAATAGTTATTTACATTAGATTTTAAGTATCTTTGTACTCATTAACAAATGTTATCACGCAAATTAAAATAAATTTTAAATTACGATTAAAAATTAAAATTAAATAAAAATTAATTTCTACGAAAATCATTCACCATCAGTAAAGATGCACGTTAATATGTAGGCTCATTGGCAATTCATTTATGTAGGTGAATATTCTCCCAGCCAGTACCACAGTCATCATTAAAAACAAAACTTTACCGGGTAGCTCTAATTAAAGGAACACAAAACAGTGATACGCTTCTGTTAACATTAATGTTGTATGCTTTTTAATTTCATTAACCTTTAAGAGTAGAGTTACCACTAGAAGGAGTAATGCCACTGCAGAATATAAATAAGATCCAAGTAAGATCTTATATGCAGAAAAATAAAACGTATGTAGCTTCTCAATAACTCACATCTATCTTCTAAATATCCGAAGATGTTTAGAAGATATATGGCCTCAGATAATACGTCTCATTTTATGTAAGTAATGTTCAAATAGAAACTTAAGATTTTCCCTTTCTCACTAAAAACAATTCGAATATTTTATGAACATAACAGCACACAAATTAGTTTTATAGGTCTCTACGCACGAATGTAACACCTCTTAATTAGCTGTAGATTTTAATAGATATGTTTGGGATCCTTACTGAAGCTTTTCAATCACCCCAACTTCGGCCTAAATCAACATTTTAATTCCGAAATTAGACAAAATACTACAAATGTTACAAATAAACTGAGTAAAGTACAAACCAGCCTTGGCTCTAGATTATAATTAATGATACCAAAGAAAATACTGCTGTCAAAACTACCTTTTTTTAGTATTCTCTTTGCTGATTTATATACATGTATTAATTATATTTATTTCAGTTATTTTATCCGGAATTTTGATTTATTCTTTAGCAAAAATGGGCAGCAGAAAACATCAGAAATTAATAACGGTTTTACTATATTTTTATCACTTTTTAAATATTTGTTTCGCAACAACCCTATTCTTACAATATAAAAAGCAGAGAAATTTATTATGTTATCTTCTGACAATCTCTCCTGTTTCTTTATCTCGTCGAATATACTCAGTTCAAAGCAGACCTTCATGCTGATCCCCAGTAGGAACACCAAAAATGCATTTTATTTTAAATAATGTCTCCAAAGAATACAGCCTATCATTTATTCTACTTTGTAGAATCAGAGGCATATCGTGCGCTATTCAGATTTTCTTTTATAACTCTGTCAATGTGGGGTGTCATATTATTTTCGATAAATTGGAAAAATAAACAAAAATCTAAATGGTCAAGTTACTTCATAATTTCATTAATCAATATTTACGGCTGCCCACAAGCCAGATGATTACCAACGGTCACGGAAAATCAGTCGTTGAAAAGAGCGCACTTACAGAATGGTTACCATGACAACGGAAAAAAAGCGACTTAGCTCCTTGTTCTCTCCAGGAAACCAGCGAACACAGCGGGAGGCATGGTAAAGGAAGATAAGAGATACGGAAATGTAGATGGTCCGGTGGGGGTTTCCTGATGTGTTTTTTTATTTTTTTATCGCCTTTGATAATTCATATTGGCTTACCCTATTTCATGTTTCAGTTCGAGTCTATGTTGACTCTTCCCTTTTCTGTCCATTCTCTCTCTCCTACCGCTTTATGACTCCAGTAGTGTAATTAATCTTTTTATTGTTAAATAAAATGTGTTCAAAACATAGTATCTTTCGTTTACCACACAGTGCAACAAGATATTAATTTTGAACTGTTTATTTTCTTCACATCCAGCTTTTTCTTAGTTTGTTTTGCAAATTGCTCTTTAATTGTGTTTGTTCTATACTGTAACATGAGAGGCATTTGTTAAAAATAATTAAGAATGACGTGGAGACACTGATGCAATGCTTTTATTTTCGGAAATGTTCTTTTAGATAATGAGACAAACCTATTTTGACATGAATGTCATACTTTATTATCCACATAGTAATAAGACTAATTCTTTACTTTATCATCCATTTATGAATATAGTCAAATCGACTGATCCACATGTAATTTAATGGATGAGGAACTTTCCGAATTGGACGCATTACGCCAGTTATTTATTCCATACACTCAGTCACATGAATTCAGAGAGAAAGAAAAAAAAATTTACAATGAAATTCGTTTATCCAGAAGTTCTGCTACCCTTAACACAATAGTCTCTGGTCTGGTTTAGAAAAATAAGTCTGAAAATGATTGTTTGGAATAAGAAAAAAACTCTGTGGTAGAGTGAAGTTGAGGAAGGGAACACACACATAAGCAAAAAGGAACAAAGTGCAACTGGTTTGAAGAATAATTTTTATAATTAAAAGAATTACAATTTATAATTATAAGTTAGACAGTTATAAACAAGGAGCAACAAAGTTTTCGAAGTTTTTTTTTTTTTTTTTTTGAAAACTAGTTTTTCGAGAGCTATATCCTGCAGATTCTCTCGAAACGCCTGTAAATCTTCGTTTTCTTGTGCAGAAATTAATAGTTAATAATTAGTTAAGCTTTACAGAATGCAGTTACTTACATATGTTCATATTCCTATAGAGATGCACAGAACAAAATTGCCTTTACAGGCATATGGTCCTACAATTCCTCCTACATTTCTTTAAGATCAAAGAGCACCTCACGTACACTAAACCCACAACTACAAATTCCCTCAGTTTATTTTTTTTATTTCCAAACACTTCCTTTATTAATTTTGTAATATCAGAGTATTATACTTAACGGCCACCTTATTATGAACTCTTAAGTTTATAAAATGGCCTTGGCTTTGATTCCATAAGGTCAGAAGCAATTAAGCATTTACAGGATAAGCAGTAGGGAATATAGCATCAAAATTGCTCGTACTGTGACAACAGCACAGTAGTCAATGAAATTTAAATCAAAATCTAAGCATGCCGCCAGTGAAGAAAAGGTAATTCAGAATAAAATTATACTTGACAAATTATAGTCTTGTTTTCATCCTTATTTTACCCAACCGTAAGCAAAATTGAAAGCACTGTCTAATGCAATGCTGCGTTTTGTTGCGTTAATTTTGATAACAGCAAATATTACTGCACAGCCTAGAACATCAGAAAACTGTCAATAACATTCTTCCACATGCTATAGAAACCTTTGTAAACCCTTGCGATTTTTAAAAGAAGAAACTATTTGCTTTATTGGTGATCACTGCAATGGATAAAAGTGGGTACTGAGTACAATAACCTCCACTTTGAGCATTTCATGATCCACATTCTCAAAAACAGGAGTTGTTAATGGTTGAAAGAAAAGCGAACTAAAAAGCTTCACTGTCATTAAAAAAAATTCCATTTTAATAACAATGGTATTTTTCTTTTACTAATGGCGCAAGAAAAATACCATTATTATTTAATAACTAATTAGATAAACAAGACTGCGTTTTGAAAGTGATCAAGAGCTGGTTTATGAGAATATAACCATTGCACGAGTTGTTTTGATATTGCAATAATTAAAAGAATGACTGAGAGCCTGTATGTTCGCTTTTTATTTAATGCTTTTTAGTTAGCTTCACTGACTTGATACGTTTTGAACTGTTGGTTCCCATCAGCGACGAAGTAGATGCCTGAATATTTTCTTTGCCTATTTAAAATAACGATGCATATTTATTATCAATTTGAATATCAACTCGAAACCTTTCCGACTCTTCTTTCTCTTTATTTCATGCCGGATCGAGATTTCACTTAGAAAAATCTCTCTCTCCCTCTATTGTGTTATTAATGAGCGCCTTTGCAACAGCACTTGGTTATTTGTACTTAGTGTTACTAAGTACAAATATAGTAGGTATACTCAACACAGAACTTAACAGAGAAGACGATAAAAATATCGTATGTATTTGCTGTAAGTAATTTTTCATGCGATTTGCTAAATAACGATTACTGAACTTGATAATGCAGTGAATATTCAAAAATGATCTTCAAGTGACATTACCTTCGAATGCTCACTGCTAAAGAATAACAGTCATAAACTTCACATCAGGAGTATTTATACAGCCATTCGACGTATGCACAATAGTTTCTATGGAAACAACAATATGCGCAAAATGTAGATTTTTGAATTACTGGCATAAAAATTAAAATGCTTACCATTTATTGATAAAAAATTTTCCCATCAGGAACAGCGTTCTCTAAAAGTGCCTGGATTTTAAGTATGCTTAATATTACAATTCTCGAAGTGAACCTGAAGCTCTTTCATTTTCGGATGAATTATGCCTGCCACAGGCACCTATATTTTATTCTATACTTGTTTCGTATACTTAATTTGCTTTGAAATGGCTCCTGAGATGCGAGTTTTTATATAATACTCACATATTAGGAAATTAAATCCCAGCAGATTTAATTCAAGATTATGAGACCTGTATGTAAAATCGCACATTAATTTTTTGAGCCTATGCTTTTCCATAGTTTTTAACTTATAAAAACAAAACTTAAAAATGGAACATGCCACAGTTATTCCAAGATTTTTTTTTATAAAAGTTCAGTAGGGATCAAATGGTAATGTAGTCTTCAATCTCCAAACTAAAGACCGTGGGTCCTATTGTAGATACGAATGCCTGTGAATGACTTCAAGTGGTAGATAAATTTAATCGCTGGATGTGAAATCACAACCTACTTTATTAACCTTATTAGAGGTAGGAAGGAGCTTCTAGAAAGGTTCCTCTTTGGTGAATCCCATCCACGAAATGCTATTAAGTGTACAGTATATACATTTTTATTAGTATCATTGGTTGCAGTACTTGTTTGGAACTACGATCAAAGGCAGCTATGGCTATGAGACAAGTATATTCTTTGGTCAGTTTGTCCGTTTTTGCAGAAAGCCCGAGTTTTGGAGAGAGAAAACCCTTCCGCTTCGTGTGGGATCAGCTAGTTCCGCTGGTGGGCTAAATGCTCTAGACCAAAGTCTCTAGAGCAGAACAGTGTTTCCGGATTGTCTAACACAGGTTGTTTCGAATTAAAATTAAGATTTAAACACAGATTGTTTTGGGGAAATCGAATAAAGTAATCGCTCGGCTAACAAGAACGCAAGCAGGGGTGAATTTCTAATATTCAGAATTGAATTTCTTTCTATTTGCTTCACTACAATTAATATTAACTATTACTTTCTCTTTCACGCAGATGACAATAACTTCTATTTAACTGCTATTCACTTTAAATCATATAGCGAGAAGTGTTATTCAGTTTTACTTACTGCAGTAAAAATCATTGTTTACAAATTAATTTTAGAGATTTAATATAAACCATAATAAAATCTGTGAGCAAAAATAAGAGTACTGAATACAGAACTTCTTGAAGTGTCGATTTTATTGCAATGCTCTTAAATTATGACTGAAGAAACTGATAAAATGAAGCTGAGAAGACGTTTGATCAGTCGTTATGTATTAATGTCTCTGTACTCATCAGTATTCGTTATTTTCTTGTTGACGTCTATAGAAAGCATCCACCGTACCTACATTTTTTGCAACTTGATTCAACATCCTCCCTGTATTTCTACTGAATGTATGCAAGTAAACTGGTACCGATGAAACGATCGACATGCTTTTATTAAAAATTTAAAAATACTGTTTACATAAGCTACTTATATACAACAAATCAGAATGTTGCAGTTCTTAAAGAAATAGCGTTATAGCGACCAAATAACAATTACGTAGTCAAATAAAAAAGCAGGCAGCTGTTAGGAAAATTTTGTCCATTACTTTTGTTTTGGCAACGAAGTTTAAAATAATGTGAAAGTGATTATCTAAAACTAACTTTCTAAAATCTCCTAGGGTGAAAAGGAAGAGCATGTATCAATGGATATGTAAAATACACAAAGAGAAGTATTTTATATTATCCATATAAAATTTCAATTTAAAAAATTATCAAAAATATATAGCTAAAATATGTTATCAATACCAGAATACATACATAATAATGGAGCGAAGAGTTTTGGTTTTATTATTACTAGCAGACTATAAATACTTAGACTTTCTTTTTCCAAGGTAAAACAAATGATTTAGCAGTAATGCTTCTTTAGGAAAGAAACTGCCACGTTTTAAATAATCGTTTAAATTTTACAGAGCAGAAAAATGCAGCGAAAAGTACATTTGCTTTTCTTTTTCTAATAAATAAATACATTCACACAAGAGTTAAACAATCGCTGCTTCTATTATAAATAACTATTATGACTTGTTTTCCTCTACCCGTAACAGTTTCTTTCTATCCAATTTAGATTTTTCTCTCATTAATCTTTGATGTAGTTTTTGTTTTACATCAGTTTTTGTGTTTGTGCATTACATTCTGAGATTCCTGCATCGTGGTCTGCACACACATGCTTATTACCAGAGTCCAAGTCGTATACTACAGTCTCTGTTTTTATTCAATCGATTTAGTTTGTCAATGTCTGTTCTTATTCCAAAATGCCATTCCGAGAATTCTCGCTGTAATCTGATAGATACATTATTTCTTTCTTCTAGTTTTTTTCCCTATAATTACTTTATTTGGTACTGTGATGTTATGCAATACTCTTCTGTCGGACTAAATTATTTCTGACGTAAATTATGATTTATCCTTAGAGTTCTACATTGCGATGACACTGTACACTTACACGAAAGAATGCACTTTAAATAGTTGATAATTCACCTCTGGTAAAAATGTCATTCTGAAATTCTTCGAAATTGCCAGATTGTCTGAAGTATTTGTAAACTATGTTTACAAATGAACTGTGTAAAGTAATTGTAAACTATTTACAAGTGAAGACTTGTAAATACACAAGTATTCACACAGTTCATAAAATCCAGAAGGGTCGTTTTACTTTTAATCAAGTTATTTATTTTGGGCGTTTGGTAGCTTGTATAACATAGCATTTACACTGCATCAGCAGTTATAGAAAATATGACAGAATGCTTCAGCAACATGTACTAGCATTGCGAATTTATTAAAATAATGCTTGTTGCAATTATAACAAAACAATGCAAAGTAAGTAGTTTCAATGCAAACTGAAACAGTTTTATTTGCTTTATTTTTTAATTATGAAAAATTGAAAAAAAAATATTAATTTTTTGTAGACGATTGTGTTCATTGGTATTGGTTCATTACTCTTATGGTTCAAGATCGGGAGGGGGGGGAGCTTTACAGAATTCTAGATTTGATAAAATTTTAAAATTCTACTCAAATTTTTATAATTATAAATATTTTGATATTCTATAAGAAATGAAAAGATAGCTAAGAGGTTTCCTTTCTTTTAAAGTTAACCTTTATAATATCAATTAACGTAGAAACACATCATTCTTATCTTTATATAATAATTTTATAATTTGTTTTTGCTTTCAGTGGACTATGACAAGTCCCAACTAAACTACACTATGCGTTGGAAAGCTAAAACATCATTTCAATAGAAGATACAAGTAGCGAAATTAGGACAAGAAACTTTTCTATGTGATTTAATAGAGGATTGCAAAGAATTAACAAGAGATGAAGACGTTGAAAGATGAGTTATTCCTTAACTAGCAGACAATTTGGAATAGGCACTGACCAATGTTAAAAAAATAGAAGCCAATGATGGTTATGATCGCAGACGATTTAGATCTAAAGTTTGTTATTGTAGAGTAAGAATGTGTGAAGTGCCGTTATGTACATGGGCAATCTTCATATAGAAGAATGTTACACTATTTAAGTGGAGAATCAAAGCATGCATCACTGTATCAGAAAAGGTTGACTGATCTGATTATTCCCCTCATTAAATACAATTACATTATTACAGGAGTGTACAGGTTGCCCTTATAAAAGGTGTATGTACCCATAATTATGAAATCATTGGTAAGCTTAATAAATGCCGCTGATGTTTTTCACTATGCCAAATCGTCAAGCGAACAATGTAATCCCAGATAAATCAATTGACTGCATTACTAAATGACATTATGGAACGATCAACAGTCAAACTGTTCCCTAAACTTGGATCTTGTGAAATAGTCGCAGTTGATTTGCGAAGCACTAAGGCTGGAAACATGAGATGACGGTTTACTTGATTTATCAGGGGCATCTATCTGCGTTACTGGTTGCCGCAGATAAAACGTCTTCGTATGGCATTATCAAAGTTAACCTTTTGGAAAAAACAAAACGTTCCTCACATCCTTAACAGATTCAACCCTTCGTTTAATCCAATAGCATAAACTTTCAACTACACCGCAGAAGAGTTTAAATATTTGACTATAAATTAAGAGCGAATTTCTTTGAGCGATTCTCATGGTACTGTGCATTACAATTAAATAAAAAAGTACCTATACTCATGCTGATTTTACTATAGTAAACTAAACTGAGTGTATCATCCTGGTATCACAAGTGCCAAGAACGAAAATTTACAGTTGTTCTTTGTTTAAAGCAGACTGCAAACAGAAATTAAATTTTTTTGTAGTTGCAGTTCAATGCTTCTGGAAAATAATCACTCGCACACAACTAAACTAAAGACAGAATTATTGGTTAACATTATCGATTAAATAACGCGAGTATGCCGCTAACAAGTGCCATATATGGAAGGAAGAACATGCCAACCGAAATAATCTTCCTGTCCTACTCTGGGACTATCCACAGCAGAAGTGTGTCAAAAGCATTATCAGAACAGCACAGCTGTCGTTCAACTACAAACACTAATAGTAACACTCAATAGTAATCTAAGATTTATATGGCTGGAAAACAGTAGTTCTACGAATGTAATGTAGATAATCCTTATTCCCATTGTATGTGGAAGAGTACAGCTACAGAACGAATTGCTCAAATAGTGTAGGACTATCTAGGTATGAACACATAGGCTAGTCCTCATTCCATTTGAAGTCTAGAACAGCCTTCTGTGTTTATTTCTCTAATCAACAAACTAAAAATTATAATCTGAAAAATCTACACTATTCGTTTTTTTAGAATTAAATACTACTGGTTCCTGCAATAAATGAAAATAAAATAATCTAAAGCATACCAAGACGGAATGCTTTGGCTAAAATGTGCACGTTTCCACAAGTGATAATGAATTACTTCATTACTCACCTAATTATCACGGTAACTTAAAATAAAACGAAAAACACCCAAAATTGTCATAAGAATTCCAAATGCAAAATTTGTTCAAATCGCCCAACCAGGATGAATTTAGTATATTCGTGCAAATGGACGGACAAAATTAATGAACAGGAGATTTTGTTTAATCCACCTAGCAAACAATATACTAAGCGAAAGATATTTTCAAGTGACTGGGGAAAAAAGTTCCATGTTTGGTCTCTAGAGCAGGGTTTGTGGACTATGTAAAAAAATTTTTATTTTTATAACTGATGAAATTAGAAAAAAAAATTTCTATTCTACCCACGGTACAAAAATGTACTGTAGGTTTAAAAAAATCTTTCGTCGTTGGGAACCACACATAAAAAATTGAATTTATGATCTTCTTCTTAGCCCTTTTTATAACCATTTTTTGGTGATAGATTCTCTCCCCCCCCATATGTCTCCATTCTTCTCTATTGAAGGATTTCTGATGATGCCATCATTCTTCAACCATTTCCACTAAGTCATCCTTCTATCTTCTCTTTAGTCGTCAAGGCATTCGTCTTCCTTCATATGGATGCCACTCAGTGAATGTCTTAGTCCATCTATCACTTTTTATCTGTGCAATACGTCATGTCTATTTCCATTTTAATTTTAAAATATATTCCCCCATACGAACACTTGTTTCTGTTCTTATATCTTCATTCTTTGTTTTGTCTTGCAGTCTGATGTTTACCATGACTCTCCAGGTTTACGCTCAGTTTTCCTCAATCTGTACAGTATTTATTTGCTTATTCTTCATGACTGATCCACATGTCATCATGAAAATAACACACTGGTCGAAAATGTTTGGTTCTATTTTCAAGTTTTATTTTACTACACAGGAAATCTTAGTTTTTACAAAAGCCATCAAGTCTAGCTGAAGTAGTTTTTATTTTTCAGTTCTTCCAAGGTATACATATTCTTGTATTTGATCTTTTTTATTATGTTATTTGTCCTGTTATCTAGTTTTTGCCTTCAATATTTACCCTTTTCCATAGTTTATATATGATCCTACTTAATATTGTATTTAATTCATAATTTCTTCTAGCTCTATGTTGTTGTTTTTTTTTCGCTTATGGCATGTTGTAATATGTCATTGAATAATTTGGGTGAAATAGCATCTCCCTGGCATACCCCTTTATTTTGAATGGACCGCTTTGTTTATATATGAAAAATCAAATGCTAGTATCATTATAGATTCTGTTTATTAGCTGTGTATAATTTTGGCTTGCCCTGTTTCTTCATTGCTGTTAAGAATGCTTAGAATTCTTGGTTTAAAATTGAATTAAAGGCTTTTTATTATCTATAAAACATAAGTTCAAATGGTAAGCTGAATTCTCTGCATTTTTCTATTAGTTAATTCAATGTCTGCAGATAGTCAATTGTGCTAAACCTCCTTCGGAATGTATCTTGTTCATTAGGCTGAGCTTCATCTAATAATCTGGTAATTCACTTTATTTTATAAGTAGTTTATATACTTGTAACAGCAAGCTTATAGGCATGTAAGTTTTTTTTCTTGTTACTCATTTTTAACAAGAGTATCATGGTAGCATTGTTCCAACCGTTTGATATAACTTGTGTTTAGGCATTTATTAAACACGTTTTTAGTTTTAGTTTTTCTATTAATATTTCTCATGCTACATTCATCATTTTTCAGATTTTTTTATTTCTGGGATATTCTTCTCTTCCTGTTCTTCTGGTTTCCGTGTAATATTTTCAAAAGTGCTTGTGGGGTATACAATTTCGAACAATATGGTCTTCTAGCCCTTTCCACTACACCTTTATCTTTAATATCTGGTCCAATTTCATCTTCTCTTTCATTTTTATCTCCTGTAAGATTGATTCATAGTACTTTCACATTTTATCGTCTTTCTTTCTTTCTTGTATCATCTCATCTCTTTTCTTAGTATTTTCAATATTTTTCCTGAATGTTTTATTTATTTTCACTGATTATGTGCACTCTCCATAATAATTATTACTTTTTCTGTTTATTATCCATTTGTAGATTTCTGCTTTTATTTATATTCAAAGAAATATTCATTCATTCAAAGAAATACTTTGAACGTATCCTTTTTTTGTGATTTCTTACTAATCTACAGTAAGTTTTGTAGGATACTAATTTATCAATATTTTTACAAATTTTTCTTCATTTTGTTGATTTTATTCTCTACCGCTATTTTCCTTCTAACTCTTCTGTGATCACTTCCTATGCTTATTTGATTAATAACAAACTTTAAATATTTTTACATGATATAATAAAATATAGTCTATTTCACTTGTGTTTGTCCATTTGGACTTAAGTCCATTTTCGGTTTGGTCTTTTCTTATAAAATGTACTCATAGCATTCAATTGGTTCCTCATAGCATAAAGTTTATCGTACAGTATTTCTACTTATGCCATTTATTCCTGTATACTTTTCATGATCATTTTTATTGTTTTACATGTGTATTAAAATATTCTGGCAATACTGATTAGATTGTAGGCTCTTGTATTGGACACCGTGTCATAGAATTCCTCAACTTCTGCGTCTTTATAACTGATGTCGATGTATATATTTGCATGATTTTAATGGTTTTCTTTTCCGATGTTCGTACTATTTATGAACTATTCGATATTATGTTACTTTATATTTGGTAGCATTGCTTGCTATGCTGTTGGTCATAAGGAAAACTGCCCTCTCTTCGAGACCATCTGGTCCTTTTCTAGTAAAGCACATTTGCCGATTTGAGTGTTATACATTTTTTTTCTTTTAACTTCATTTATTCCTATTATATTCCATTTCATTTTATTTATTTGATATTTAATTTCTTCTACCTTCATCATTTGCTGTTGTTCTTACACTGTATGCTGCTCTTAATATGTTTCGGAGAGTAGTGTCCGGTCTGACAGCTCTGTTTTTCATACACTTCTCCGGAGATTAAGGCCCAACAATAAGGGATATTGTGGGCTCATTCTTATATGTTGCATATTCATGGTGGGATCGTCTTTTCTCTTACAATGATGTATCGACTTTGGAGAGGACTGGCAGTAAACCATCTAATTTAAAATGTGGAACACCATCGTTAACATTATCACACTTGCCGTCCAAAAGAAAGATAACCTGCCTCTTTCTATTCAGCCTATACTGCTCTGGCTCAGAATATGTTTGAGCTACCACACGAGTTCTATATTCAGTGTCTCCATCCTAAGGGACTAGTAGATGCCATTGGGAAGCTACTCCTTTGGAGTACCATCGCACCAAACAATAACCATTTATGATAAACATTTTAATCAACAAAAAAATGCATAAATCAATCTACAAAAAGTGGTTTCTCATAATATTTCAGCATATGAAAATCAGTAATTAAAAGAACTATTCCTCGTGGATTGGTTGCAATTACATTAGCCATATTAGAAGAAAAGCTTACAAAAAAAACAAAAAATGAAACACTTAAGTCAACAAAATCTCTCGTACATTTTTTTTCTCATATGCCATCTTTTTTTGTCAAGACTTCTCTTTTTTCTCTATCTATTATCTCAGGTCGTATGTTTATTTATTTGTTGTTCATTAAATTGAAGTTTGCCTCACAGAATGTTTATTAAATTGCATATTTCATAAACATCAATTTAGTTCTTATGCCTGTAGAGCAATTAAAAGACGAATTCTAGCAAGGTTGGCATTCTTAATTTGCAGCATAAATGCAATATTTTAATATGGGTCCCCACCTATGTTGCATTGTAAAACCTATGGTGGGAAACCTATGTTGCATTGTAGTATGGGTGAGATATGGCTTAGATAATCCAGTAACCCTGTTCTTCAGACCACATGTAATACCTTTCAAGCAAATTTAGGACTCTAAGCAGGATGGTCTCACACCGGGTGATGAAAATTATGTGCCACTCAAAGACATTCCGCAAATCCTTTGTTCCACGATGGGAGCAAACTCTAGCATGTTGGTTGGAGAGTGGGGATACTATCTACACTGACAATCTGTGCGTGTGTGAGTGAGTGAGAGAGAGAGAGATAGTAGTTAGCATTAATTTCAAGTTTAATCATCTTTCTTATTTAAGCGTAAAATTGCTCTTAAGTACGCAAATCCGAAACACTACATTCCGATCGCATTAGGCACATCACAAAGAGAAAAGTGTGAACTATATACTGTATAACCATATGACTAAACTGGATCACGCTCTTTCGATACTAACACTAAACAGGCCAGATAGTTATTACGACATTCTGTTCAACGAGCATATCCCGAGATCGATTACAATCTTTCGAGTCGATTTAATGTATTGATGTAATCCATCAATTTCTTGATGAATTACATCAACAAATTTCGATATAAATCTGCAGATATTCAATCATATATATACTTTCAGTAATCACTGATAACTGCTTATCAGTCATCGGCTAACTGAACAAAAATACTTTCAACAGTTAACTGTTGAAAGTATTTTTGGAAATGCCACAATGAGTTACCACAATGACATTACACTAGTCTTCTCTCTCTCAGGTTATTTATAGCCATTCGACTTTTTCATAACAGACAATAAAACACTGGCCCAGTCACTTTCCTTTTCCTTACTAATGAAAGATAACAATGCACTTTATGCAAAATTATAGTATACAAAATTTAATGAATTAGGAAAACTTCCTTCCGCTGTGGTTGATATATCAGCTCATAAGGACATCTGTCTTTCCTTTTCGATGTTTTATCCAGTATAGCGATTTTTTTCTATTTTAAGGATCATTACGTAAATATTTAAGCTAGTGGTAAATACTGACATGCTTAAGGATTCTCAAAGCATCAACATTATTCTATATAAACAGATATTCAGTTTAATATGAGAGTATACAGATGTTTGTTGCGAAGTTTGCATCATCACGGATTTAACCACAATATTTTTTCATCTCGAACTGGTCCCTTTATCTGATCTCTTTTGACTCGAAGTGAGTTAGCCGGTCTCATACGGAGGTAGAAGGTTTTTTCCCACCCGGAAAACTCGGGTTTTTTTGTCTCTCAGAACAGATAAACCGACCCGTGAACGCACACACATACACGGATATACAGTCATAAAATACATACTTAATCCGTCATTAGGAGAGCTCAATAAAAAAATTCTCGAATTCATTTTTATTTCGGGTAATATTACATAACTAACGCACACAAATACATCTAAATGTCATTACTGTCTACCTGCACAAAAGGAATGTTTAAAAAATCCAGATCGTTTAAGCCAAAATCACTATTCTGAATTTCTTGGTGGAAACACTCCCTTACCCCATTGTCTAAAGACAAGTCCATGGCGATTTCCTGCATTACGTAAAAGAACTGGTTCTCTTGTCATGGATATATGCTGTTTTATCTATTCAAAACTTGTCGCAAATACCACTACCACTATTCTGTCATTTGACGCTGGGAAGATCATATTTGACGTATTTCTTTCCGTAGATGGGTGCAAAATATTTATTATTTTAATTCAATCTCTTCCCCACCCCACCACTACTGGAATTGGCAGAGACCTTAATTGTTATATCTTGCTTAAATCTGCTAAAGTCATTCTTAAAGCGAATAAGGTGTAACTAACTCCTTGTTTATCAAAATTTAAAATTGAGGTAGAATCATAAGGTACATTAAAAATACTAAATTCAAATATAAAACTTTAGTTCGTAGGCACAAAATTAAAATTGACTTTGAAATAAACTGTATTAAGTAGAGTAAGAGTCAGTTCATATATACAATGAAACAGGGGCATTTCACCGAAATTATTTAACATTAAATTCCAGAACTTAACGATAGAGTAGTACATTCACTGTAAAGCATTGACGATGAACGGCAGTTAGATGCAGCCATGGCATGAACAATACACTAACTCTTAATTTAAATAATTTGAAATTGGATTAAATTACTAAAATTAAGGAGACCTCTAGAAGTC
This sequence comes from Typopeltis vanoorti, assembly GCF_054136105.1. Lineage (NCBI taxonomy): Eukaryota > Metazoa > Arthropoda > Arachnida > Uropygi > Thelyphonidae > Typopeltis > Typopeltis vanoorti. The sequence continues at coordinate 73,784,912 of NC_143573.1, read as the reverse complement.
AGTAGAACATTTGAATCGGTTACATTTCCGCCCTAAACAGTGCCTTGCTCATAGTCTGCAAAGCTCGTTTGCACCCGTTAGCAAGAATTCGCTTTCAGGCATCACTGTATACCCTCTTAATCAGAAGACTATAAAGTTCCCCAGCGATCCTGTTAACATAGATGGTACCTGAGAATCGTTGTCAGCTAATTGTCGCTGTAAGTTATAATTATTTATTTGACAGGTCAAAGTGCATTTTGTTGTTTCGTGTCGGGAGTAGTGTAATTTTCGATAGGGACAACTGTTCGATGGTTGGTTTAGTTAGATGGAGTGAAGCGGGAAGCCGTACAGCACACCTGTCTGACAGTAGCTGTGGGGGAAAAAGAAGACAGTCAGTCCTTTGATAAAAGACCTCTGTCATTTGTAAGAATGCGCATGAGTTACACGGAATACAGTACATTATAGGATTTCAGGCATAAGATGTCTAACTTGTTTTCTGATTTGCAAACAGTTCTTCAAAAAATGAGTGGTTTAAATATCACTCTTCAAATTGCTTTAATAATTCACAAACAAACGCATTCGTCTCTTAATATAATATTTGAAATTGACAAAAGGTGTAAAATCATGACGACTTCAATTCCAGAAAAGCGTAATGAGAAATAAAATCGAGAAATCCATAAGTCCATAAAGATGAATCCATAAAACAGAAATACATAAAACATTCAAGTACTTATAATTATTCTGCGTTGAATAATTTAGGAGTCGTATTTTACTTTATTACAAGAATAACAACTCACAGGCAAACAATATTTTTTAAAAAGTTAAAACATTTACATTTATCGCAATTTGAATAAAACTAGTCAAAAAATTAAACTGCAGCAATATGAAGAAATAAAATCGTTTATCGTACTACTAAAAGCAGAATGTTTTTATACTTGATGCAAAAAAGCAATAACATTTTTACTGATCGTATTAAAATATTCTGATAATATTTTAATGAAACATCAATGAGTAAAAATTAAGTTCAGAATTCAATGTGGCAGTAATGTCGAATGTCACTATTTTAGACAATTTAATTATTTAAGAAATTATACATTTCTCTGTAGCGCTAATTAAGTGATTTCATATCGACCCATCTGAAGAAGGTTATAAACCTATGGCAATTTATATACATAGGTATCATAGATAGGATAGATTAAATGATTTGGAAATCCTGCCTCTGGGGATTAAACAGACCTTTTTTCAACCTTTCAAATAATAAGCAGGACAGTGGTCTCATTCCGGGAGATGAAAATGATTACTACATAAAAACATTCCTAAACATAATATTCACAAAGCTAAAAGGATGAAGAAATGAGGTGCTGTCTGCTAAGCCAAATCAGTCTGGCTATTAAGACTGTATATAGTTCATGATGGGACAGGAGATGTCTTCCGCATATTTTGATCTCATTGCGAATCAAAATTCACGTTTCACTTGGAATTTTTCTGCGAGTATTAACTTCCAAAAATTCTCTTACATAAGAAGCATTAGTATATACCAATGTAGATAAGAAATAGTAAATTATTAACGTTTAAATCATACGAAGTTACTTAATAAAATGAAAGTATAAACACTTATATTTTCTTCAAGTAAGAAAACGTATTAAAATCTTTAGTAGAAGAAAAGATTTTAATACGTTTTAATACATATTAAGTTTAGTTCAGATAATTTTAAAATCGTTTAATAGATCATTAAAACGTTATAATCATGTGATTGTAACATTTCAAAATTGGGCCGCGCACTTGCACTGAAACCCTTATAGAGAAACATCCTCCCTTTCAATAAGTATTGGACCACAGCATATTCATATTTATATACATAGTTATTTTATAACTTTTTTATATTTTAATAATTATATTCTACGAATATACTGTAATTCTCTCCCAACCATTCTTCCCCCAAAGTTTTATATGAACAGTTACAAACTGGATTTTGTTTTAAAACGATTATGAGGAGTAATATTTAAGCCAAACGTCCTGCTCTTTTTTTCTCACACATACCTGGAATGTTTAGTAAAAGACGGGAACAAATCATCTGATGCCATCCAGAAAATAAGAGGTGACAATACATACTCGTAAAACGTACCGTAGGTATTCCCTAATTTCAATAGGGATAAATAAGCTTCTTTTCACGTCCAATACTTGAACATGAGTCGGTACAGTACAGTCTGACTAAAAGAAAAAAAAAATTCGAAGCATTCAAACCTTTTATTTTTAAAAGGAAATAAAAATCTATCTTCCCTGTTGAACTTTCCTTTCTCAAAGTAGCTTCGAGTAACACTGGATGGAAGCAGAGGTATATATGGTGTCAGTTTGACTTCTTTTTAGCCATTGCTTTTTTTTTTTTTCATTTGTCCGCGTTGGAGACACGAGACAAATCAGCCACAAAGCTCAGAAGAGGACCAACAAAACCTGAAGCGATCATCGAACGATGGAAACGATGTCGAGTGGCGAAAGACAGATGAGAAATAAAATAAATGATACTCCAACACCGCATTTTAATGTTAAATTCCAACTATTCCTACTGTGCTTATAAAGACTAGTCAAGGAAGAGCTACAACTGAACAAAAACATTTATCGATAACACGAGCCCTCTAAGATGAACAGGACTGCAAAGTAATAATTTATGTATGGAATAAAACTTTCGAAAGCTCTTAGTTATTTAACCCTAAAGGTCAAATATACTCGTATATTGAGAATCTTGTTTAAAGCTACAAACAATATAAGAGTAAGCAATTGTTTCTGATGTGAAATCTAATTCGCTCTCATATCATTTAATGAGAGATGGTCATTAGAGCTTTTAAATGGTTAAATAATCCACTTTATTAATGCAAGGCTTTCCAACTTTTCTTTACAAACGAAGTGTACAAATTAAATATCAACAATTGATAACATTCGTTATAATCACGTTCACTATCTTTTTATATTATGGACCAACCATTACGTAAACTTCAAATCTATGTATATGACATGACAAACCAAACTGGACATTCTCGATTAAATTCGACTCTTGGTTTTGCATTTAGTGAGGATTTCTCTATTCCAAAATTCAGAATGAATCCATAGTGATGGTAACAGATACTAGCAATTTTTAGCATATTGCTATCTCTAATACTCCTAATGGTTACATAAAATCGTATATTAGATAGCCTAATATTCTTTTAATGAATATGGATTTAGACACGTGAATAATTATGCATTTTAAATAAGTTGTGAAATTTTAATAAAAACATTTTGAATGGCATCTTGACTGTGGTAATCACCTTTAAATTTATCCTTCAAAAACACAAAGCATTATAATAAAAAATATGTATAAACAGATTTTAAGTGACTGGAGTATTACTAAGAATTAGCTGAAGTGAAATTACTAAAATATTAATTAAAGTGCATTTGCATCGGGTAGAATAAAGCAGGATATATAGGGTGAGTGAACAAGACGATGCAAAGCACTGGTTTATTAATTGAAATAAACCTTTAAGCGCATGAATTTTGAGCACCCCGCCTTAAAACCATGTAATCTAGATTGCAGCAACTTTATATTTGATGATCAAGTATAACGGATAAAGGATAAAGTTTCCTGTAATTAACCAGCTTGAGTAAAAAGGCGACATACTTGCAGCGAAACATTCAAGAGAGAGAGAGAGAGTGTGTAGCGCAGCAAGAGATTACAAATACATCAAGCGATTATGTAACTCACTAAAAACATACTACAAATCTCACTTGATTAACTGACAAAATCATTCAGCTCTGAAAAAATAAATCAAGAAGACTTGTCAATAAAAAATTTAAGATATCATAAACGACATCTTCAAACATAATCGGTTCCAGGAAGACTTCAGGCCTTAGAAATACTACATTAAAATTTATAATTAAGACAATAGCTATTTGGATTATAAGACCATAGGTTTAATATATAAATGTACACATCTGCTCTATAAAAACAAATCCAGCAACACAGTATGTATCAACCATTGTCATATCCTATGTTGGTTCGGTGTCTAATAAAATAGCTAGAATTTTAAAATCTTACAACATCAGAGTTGTGTTTAAACCGACCACTAACACTAGATAGTTTTTATGATCCCCTAAAGACAGTGTACCTTTTTTCAAATATGCAGGCGTGTACAGCATACCTTGTACATGTGGACTATCATAAATAGGCCAAACTTCGAGAAGCTTAGAAATTAGACAGAAGGAACATGTCGGAGACGTTAATCATAACAGAAAACGGACACCTCAGGTTTGAGCATCACTTTTTAATTTCAAACCACGCAATAGATTGGGATAACAGCTCAATGCCTTACATGGAGGAAGATGTCGAGTATTTAAAGAAGCTGCTGTGGTCCTACGAACAGGTAATAACCTTAATAGAAACCAAGGAGTAATATTAAAGGATATATGGAAGAATCTTATTAACTCATTAAGTTTAGCGGAACTACAATATGCCAAAAACTATGTAACGCGTCTCTATAATAATGACTGAAGTATATCACTTCACTCATACCATGTCACGCGGTGCCTTCCAATTTCATTGTAAACCGTTACTGCATTCCTTCGTTTTTGCATTTAGTAGTTTTTTTTTTCACAGTTTAGTCTTGACAAAGCTAGTCAGTTTTGCTAGCAAAACTAGTCGACAGATGTGTACATTTATATATTAAACCTATGGTCTTATAATCCAAAATAGCTATTGTGTTAATTATAGTTAACAAAGACCAAATATAACCTTTAACATTAAAGTTTAGTTTTAGTAAGCATATGATGTTATTGAATAGTTTTCATAGAAATTAAATACACTGCTTGGAAAGAAGTCAACGGACCACTTGCCATGTAACGAGTGACGTGTTTGTTGCCGGTATAAATTGGAGGAATATGATGCTCCCAAATCAGTGCAACTGTGTCCGGGTGAAATGATTGAGAGAAGGGAACTGGCGGAGTTTGAAAGAGACGTTGTGATAGGATACCATGTTACAGGCCTATTTGTTCGGCAAAATCCCAGGTCAACAATCAGCGATGCCATACTGAGATGGAAGCGCAAGCGCAAGGAGTCAACTGCAAATGCTATCCGCAGAGGACGACTCACCACACTCATCGAACGTGCCCGTAGGATGCTACGATGGAAAATACGCATCGACTGGAACACGAATCAGCAGAAAAACATTCAGAATCTAGGCTCACAACATGGGTTTCCATAGTAGGACCACAATATACAAGTCCCACATACCCAAACCAACATACAGCGTCGTCTTCAATGGTGTAAACAACGTGTACAGTAGGACGTGGAAGCTTGGAAAGCTGTCAGTGCGTAACTCCAAATATGAAATTCGAAGATGGCGGTGTGATTGTATGGTTCTGTTTTTCCTGGTTTGGGGTCGGACCTCTGCTTGTAGTGTCACGAACACTGAACTCCGAAAGGTACTAAACATTTTGGACAATGGAATGCTTCCTACTTGGTAGCAATTCCGTAGAAACGCCATAAAGTAATTTTGGCGTTTCTACGGAATTGATCATTATCTCTGTCAGAAAGACAACTCGGTGTTATAAGACTGCTGCTGTAATTGCGTGGTTTGTAGACATGATCGCCACCACACTTGGCTGGACTCCACAGATCCCTGATCTCAGCCCTGTTGAATATCTGTGGGATGAATTGGAGCGTCGGGTGAGGTTAAGGAACGTCCACCCTACAACATTCCTGGATCTCATTACATGTCTACAGAAAGAATGGTCCAAAATTCCCATTGATCGCTATTGCACGCTTGTGGAAAGTATGCCCCGTAAGATTGCTGCAGTCATCGAGCTAAAGGAGGTTCTACATATTATTAAGATGGACGCCAAACTTTGTTCTTCACACTATCGTGTCCGTTGACTTCTTTCTGAGCAGCGTATGTCCGCATTGTACTTAGGATCTCCATCCATCCATCCATCAGTGGATGGATCTCCATCCATCACTTAACCTAACTTAAGTGACTGATGGCCGTGGGCGCTTAAGTCACTTAAGCGCCCACGGCCTTCGAAGCATCCTTGGATCTCCTAACTGTAATATGAGGATGAGACGGTTATCTCCTATGCCTCTAAGTGTCCTATATCTGTAGATGAGTGTGTTCACGTTGCTGATTTGCCTGTTCTGAGGGACAAAAAACCGACTTTCCCGATGAAACCCCCCTAATTCTGTATGAGACTGGCTAACTCACTTTTCGTTGAAAGAGAGTCCAGATAAAGGTTCCTTATATCACTGACGGGAATCGAACCCAGGTCTCTCTGACCAAAGGGCTTCGTTTATACTGACTGAGCTATGGAGGCTCACTTAGGATCTAATATTCTTTTATTTTGCTATCTCACGTGCTCTGAATATCAGTAATTGGAAACTGAGTGAGAGTCTTGGGAATCCAGGTCTGTGAGTAAATAACTAAGACTGACTTGGTTTAAAATTTGCGATTTTCTCGTAACTGTATATCCAAAAGTATTTAAAGGCTGTGAATGCTGCAAGACAAATTTATACTCCAACAATTCCACGTGCGCTTGATGGTAAAGGCTTCTATATAATTTAAGTTTCATGCTCATATGCTAGAATGCAACTGCATTGTAAATTGTAGCATATAACTTAATTTCACCATATATATGCGAGCAATGTATGCAAAATGTCATCCTGGATGGCTGAGTCGTGGGTTGAAATTCGACTACAGACATGAATGTTTGTATATATGAGACCCACACCCTGCTTTTTACTGGAAGTCGGAAGTAGCTTGATAAAGTTCAATGTTGGTCTCCAGAATAGGACTTCTGTATTTATTTAATAATGATGACGATCAGTTTATGATGAGTTAGCCAAAAATGCACATCTCAAAAGCTACTGTTCAAAATTTTTTTTAAAAAATTCGAAATATTATTTATCATTATTTCTGCAAGAAATTATGTTAATAGTTCGTTATATTAGGAAAAAAATATAGCCTTACTCGGTAGCTTAATTGATAAAAGATATTACTCATTCATCCGAAAGGCAGATATAATAAATTTTAGATTGTTACAATTGCTGTTATGGGCCATTGTAACTAAGGCTTATTTGTTTAGTGGAGAAAAAGTCCTCAACTCCGAGTAAGATTGATGTTTGCAAGCGTCTGCTCTGTACGAACCGGTCTAACTTCTTGCATTTATAAGACTTTACCTTATATATGTCAGATAGTTTCAAAATGATAAAACCAGAAAATCTTTCTCGTCTCCTTTTTTCCGAAATATTTAAAAATGATTATAATGTGTTTTAGAATTGGGATTCCTAAATCGAAAACGTTTCTCTTAAAATTAAAGCATTCTCGGCCTCGACCATACACGGCAACACTATCTGCAAGATTTTTTTAAAGTTGGTACATCTGTCATAAGCATCCATGTGAAATTGCAAGTCATTTTATCAAGTAGTTTGTTTTATACAGCTGTCTGAAGCAAAAGTGTTGTCTGTATCCCTTGAAATAGATAAAATTGAATATCGTGCGGTTATAAAATTCCTTGTAAAAGAAGGAATAACCCCAAAAGAAATTCATTCGAAGTTCATAAAAGTTTATGCCCACTCTTCTCCTTCGTTTTCGACAATTAAGAAATGGGCTGCCGAGTTTAAACGTGGCCGTACCAGCCTTGAAGTTGATCCACGTGAAGGGCGTCCAAAGAGTGTAATAACACCAGAAATCACTGATCAAGTGCACAATATGGTACTGGATGACCGGTGAATCAGAGTGCGTGAAATTTCTGAGACTATAGGCATTTCAAAAGAACGTGCAGGATACATTTTGCACGAAAAATTGCATATGAAAAAGCTTTTCATAAGATGGGTGCCGCACTTGCTCACAGCAGATCAAAAACGCACTCGCATGAAAATCTCTGAACAGTGCTTGGAGCGTTTTAACAAGAATAAAACTGATTTTGTGCGTCGATTTATTACTATGGATGAGACTTGGATTCACCATTACACACCAGAATCCAACAGCAGCCAAAACAGTGGACAGAAGCCGGTTGTTCAGCGCCAAACAAGACAAAGTCAGTTTCATCAGCAGGAAAAGGTCATGGCAAGTGTTTTGGAATGATAAAGGCATTTTGTTTATTAATTATCTTGAAAAGGTAAAACAATAACCGAGGAATATTCCGATCTTTTAACCAGACTAGACGAAAAAATTCATGAGAAAAGACCAGGTTTGCAGAAGAAAAAAATAATCTTTTTTGGCAAAAAATCAAGTGTTTTGGCAATGGAAAAATTAAGGGATCTGCACTATGGATTGTTGGAACCTCCATCCTATTCCTCGGATTTGGCTCCCTCTGACTTCTATCTCTTCCCAAAACTAAAAACTTTTCCTCGTTCGTCAGCGTTTTTCTTCGAATCGAGAGGTTATTGCAGCTGTAGAGGAGTATTTTGCGAATCTTACTGAAAACCACTACAGGGACGGGATAATGGCGCTGGAGCATCGCTGGAATAAATGTACAGTCTTAAGGGAGATTATGTTGAAAAATAAAAATAATTTTGAAATGATAAATTCGTTTTTTCATTGTTAAGCCGAGAACGTTTCAGACCACCCTTAAAAAACCCAGGATCAAATTTTTACAACATATTCAGTTGGATTTTATTTTGAAACGGTCGAATCAGAAAAGGAAAGGGGCTAGAATTGTTGTTTGAAAAATAATTCAACAAACCATGTTGCAGCGCATTTTAGTTAGAGTTTTTCACAACTATAACTCTTCCTCTCATCTTCCTCAGACAAGAAAGGAATATTATCTTGTCATTAGGCCTTTTTTTAATTAGAGCCGATACGTGTGTGTGTGTGTGTGTGTGTGTGTGTGTAAGATTTACTTCAAATAAAATTGCCAAAATCCAGAACATGTCTCTGTAATTGCTGTTATTCTAAACGTCATTTCAGTATTAACCATTACATAGAAATCACTGGTAAGTTTAGATATATTCCCTCTACCCACTCCGATGTACAAAGTTCTTTCCTTTCCGTGTGTTAAAAATGCTTCTTAACGTGTTTGTGTTACCATGTTTGGAAAAAAAAATTAACAATACATTCATACCTATTAATAAAACTGTCCGACTATTACTTTCTCTTAAAGATTAACTAACAAACATGCGTCATCTAGCAGAATCAAAGTTTTATCTTTTCCATTGATTCTATTTGAGCCAAACTGGTTGCGGTCAGCACAAAAAGAGGATTACAGTAAAACAAAATTACATCAGTTTATTGAGCGACATAAATATCTAGTGACAATCAGTCACAAGCCTCTGGTGAAATTCCAAAGAAGTACCTTGTTATACCACCCAATTATCAAATTAATGGAGTTTATTTTCTTTACCCTAAACCTGAGAAACTGTCACGATAAAAATTATTGCGCGCGATCGCAACCGACTTGTCGCAGAGTCTGACGTTGGGGGGGGGGGGGGGTATTTGTCTGTAGAAGTGTGTTCACGGGGCCAATTTGCCTGTTCTGAGGGACGAAAAACCTGAGTTTCCGGGAGAAAACTCCACCATACTACCATATCCCTCCTCCGTAGTAGACTGGCTTACCCACTTTTTGGTCTTCAATGTCTAGTAAACACGTCTCAGTGTCTAGATAACAGCCGTTGTTTTTCATGCGATTAAATCTGATGAGTTTTGATTATTTCCTTTACAGCAGTGTTTCTTAACCAGGAGTGCGAGAAAGCATTCCTAGGGGTGCGAGCTGGAAAATATTCCAGCATATACTGTATTGACTAATTATTTATATCACATTTGTTTTTCCAAGAGAGGAAAAAAGTTATACAAATAAATTAAATTTAAAGATATATAATCTTTCAACCCATACAGAATTATTCTATTTCACCAAGAACCATTAAATATAAGTTATACATATTTTTTTGGTTACATTTTAAGAGATTAAAAACCAGTATATTCAAAAAATATATCCGAATGTACTAACGCTCACAAATGCTCACGCATGCGCCGAAGTCGAACGCACGGATACTTGCTGCGCATACACTCGCCTTCGGCGCATGCGTGAGCATTTGTGAGCGTTAGTACATTCGGATATATTTTTTGAATATACTGGTTTTTAATCTCTTAAAATGTAACCAAAAAAATATGTATAACTTATATTTAATGGTTCTTGGTGAAATAGAATAATTCTGTATGGGTTGAAAGATTATATATCTTTAAATTTAATTTATTTAAATTTAAAGATATCATTAAACGTCACGATAAACGTAATTTCGTTGTGTACAAACGTCAACAAAGTGGATCACGTGACAAACGAACGCTTTTTTTTTTTTTTTTGTGCCGGCAGTAATCAGTAAGTAAAGAACAGCTAATTAAATTTTTACTCTCGAATTTTGAAAAGTTTAGTAAGAACTAAAATTAATTTTTGCTTGCACGTTATTTTATAATTTTCGTAAGGAACCATGGCCAAATGCGTAGTTAAATAATATGTAAATATTAATTTAATATTTGTAATAATCCTTGCCATGTCAAAAAGACGCCAATGGAAAGACGATTATATTGCTTACGGATTTACTTGTGCAACAGAGAAAGACGGTACTCAAAGACCACAATGCATTTTATGTTGCAAAATATTTTCAAACTCCAATCTTAAACCGTCAAAGTTGTTAGAATATTTCAACAATCGGCATGGTGGTAAAGCTGCAAGACTCTTGAACATCTTGAAGTCTAAGAAGGCACGATTCGATAGCAGCGGTACCATTACAAAATTTGATTCTACGGAAGTTCAGAAGCCTTTGCTAGAAGCTTCTTATCAGGTGGCATATCTGTACGTAAAGAAAAAAAGCTTCATACAATAGCTGAAGAATTGGTGAAACCATGTGCATTGGAAATTGCATGAGGTCCTGAAGCACATAAGAAAATTCAGCAGATTCCATTATCAAACGATGTGATTCGAATCACGCATTCAAGACATCAGTCAGGATATTTGACTGCAAGTAGTTCAAGTTATTAAAACCAGTTCTCTGAAAGTGTGTATTCAATTGGACGAGTCAACTGACGTTGATAATTGCAGTGAGTTATTAGTAAAAACTTTGTGCGACACAAAGGAAATTTTGGAAGAATTTTTATTTTGTGATCAACTGGAACTGACGGGAAAAGGAGCCGATGTTTTTAATCACGTTAAAAAAACTTTTTCCTCAAACATCAAGTACCAATGGATGCGATTAGCTCAATATGTACTGATGGTGCAACTGCGATGTTAGGCAATAATTCCGTTTTTTTTTGCCTATATCAAAAAAGAAGTACCGCAAGTTACAATAACACATTTGCATGTTGCACAGCCATGCACTTGCATCAAAAACTTTGCCAGAGAACTTAAAAAAAATATTTAGCTACAGCAGTAAACATAGTAAATTATTATTCAAATTAAGTGGATATTGAATCCAACATTATTTCAAAGACGAATAGAGAAACTACAAGAGTTTCATGCCGAATATAGAAATTATAAAAGTTTTGGCGGATCCAAGCGTAAGCAAACCTTTCATAACAGGGGCAAGGCAACTCGTAGTAAAGGTGGGGTAAACTCTGATCACTATCCTTAGTATTTCCCATGATGTAAAACACATCTCCTAGCGGAGATGTATGATGTTATACATTACGGGGTGGGGTCACTACCCAGACCGGTTTCGACCTTTGTTGAATGTTCAAGTACAGGCCAAACTCCAAAAAATCAGCGTTGTTCCCCTCAGTAACAGGCTCACCCTGCCACTAAGAACTCTCAGAACCGGTTGGCTCTAACACCATGGCAGGCTCACCCCCACCACTAGACAGAGCCATAATCTCAGCAGTGGCCCCACTCAGAGACAGGACAAAAAAAGGTTTTTGTCCCTACCCCCAAGCAGATCCTCTCATACCTCAAGGAAAGGGACCACTTCTGCACAGGTAAAGCGGTCTCTAAAAATTAGACGATCCCACTGAAAACGAGTGATCGAAAGACCGCCCAACTCAGCATTGTTCCACTCAGTGACAGGCTCACCCCACCACCAAACAGAGCCATAATCTCAGCGGTGGCCCTACTCAGAGACAGACAAAAACCTATCCCAAGCAGAGCCTCTCATACATCAAGGAAAACGAACCACTTCTGCACAAAAGCACATCAGTGGGAACCAGACCCAGATGTAAATATAAATACTCAGGTTGAAGTGATGCAGAACATACTTTACCATACGAGTTGCTAAAAAAGGTGTCACATCACAAAAGGCACCAAGAATTACTGAATAAGAGAGCCAAAAAGCTTCACTTCGGCGATACAAAATTATTCAAATTAAGTGGATATTGAATCCAACATTATTTCAAAGCCGAATAGAGGAACTACAAGAGTTTCATGCCGAAAATATAGAAACTATAAAGTTTCGGCGGATCCAAGCGTAAGCAAACCTTTCATAGTGACCCCCCCCTCCCCATAATGTATAAAATCATATATGTCCGCTAAGAGATATGTTTTACATTATGGGAAATACTAAGGATAGTGATCGGAGCTTACTCCGCCTTTACTACGAGTTGCCCCTGTCATGAAAGATTTGCTTACGCTTGGATCCGCCGAAACTTTTATAGTTTCTATATTCGGCCTGAAACTCTTGTAGTTTCTCTATTCGGCTTTGAAATAATGTTGGATTCAATATCCACTTAATTTGAATAATTTTGCATCGCCAAAGTGAAGCCTTTTGGCTCTCTTATTCAGTAATAGTAAATTATATTCGAGGACAGGCGCTTATTTATCGTATCTTTCGTGCTTTTTGCGAAGAAATCGGTGCAAATCATAGTGTGCTTCTTTATCACACTGACATAAGATGGCTCTCCAAGGGACTTATGCTTAGCAGGGTTTTTGAAGTGCGCGAGTAGATTATTCAGTTTCTTACTAACCAGAATTGAATTAAATTACAAGACCTTTGAAAGAAGAGGTGCAGTAACTCCTACTTAGTAGATATTTTCGCTCACTAAATGAATTAAATATATCAATGCAAGGTATGGTAAGAACATAATAACATCTAGTGAAAAATTATTTGCTTTTACTGAAAAACTAAAAATTTGGATACGTCGAGTTGAAAATGGTAATTTTGCAAACTTTCGCTTGCTTGATGAAATTGTTCTGAAAAAAAAAAATCACAATTTTACCTGAAATTGTAATACATTTGCAACAACTGATTGATTCTTTTCATGGATATTTTTCCACGGGAGATATTGGCAAAGAGCAGAAGTGGATACTGGATCCATTTCTTTTTGATCTTAATTCTATAAACGGCGGTAATTTAATAAAAGACGATCTTATTGAAATGCGAGTCAGTGCACGTATTCAAACAGAATTTGAAATATTTGATTTCTAACAATTCTGGTGTACACAGAACCATTTCCACAACTTCCACAACTGCAGGAAGCATTGCAGACACTTCTACCATTTGCTACCACCTATCTTTGAGAAATGGGATTTTCACCACTTTTGCACATAAAAACAAAAACCCGAAATCGCTTAAATGCAAGAAGGAACCTCGCTTTTTAAAATATTATTATGAAAAAGCAACAACAAATTAGTCACTAAAAATTGATGTGTTATTTTGATTTTATGTTGATACATATGTATTTTTCAATAAATTGTTTTGCAATAAATTTTCTTTTCTAACAAATAAAATAAAAAACACATTTTTCAAGGGGGTGCGAGAATGTAAATTGAAGTTCACTGGGGTGTGGGTCAGTATAAAGGTTAAGAACCACTGCTTTAAGTGATATGCTACCATACCAAGTTTATCGTGAAATACACCATTTCCCAAATGTTAAAATATAAATCATTTAGTTTTATGAGTGAACCTAAGGTAAGGAGTATTGTTTGAACAAAAATAGACCATTTGCTATTTGATTATCAATATACTAAGTGTTTTGTTTCCTAAGTAATTAGTCTTAATCTTAATTGAGGGCCAATGTTATAAAAAGCAAATAAAATACTATTTTGCAAGTTTCAGCAAGGTAAAATATTTGAATGACTTCAAATAGTTAAAATAATTGAGGATTATTTGTAAACATCTAAAATACTTTTTAAAAATGGATTCAACGTGGGTTAAAGATCTATGCAAAGAAACTTGCTAAAATCATATGAATGTTTAAAGTGCCCTTTGAAATAAGAAAAACAAAAATCCGTACAAATAGTGGTCTTTTCTTAAGTCCTTCAAAATCGTAATGCAGAAACAAAACTTATACAAATAAGTCATCAAATAAGGATTAGCCATAAAATAGCTGAGCACTTATTTTATGCAGCGTTCATGTGTCCATTTTGTTACTTCATGAAGAGCAAGAACACGCATAATTCCATTATAAATGAAATGGTTCTGTTAGCAGCCACTTCAAAATAGAAGTCAGAATTTTAGCTTTGAGTTTCATATTGCATAGATTAGTGCTAAGATAATAACTTTTGCTTACATTGCTTCTTGTCCCCCCCACCTCCTCTGCTCAGCAGATGGGCACTCGATTACGGTGGGTTTCGTTTCACACAGACAGATGTTTTGACTTAAGAGTTTTCTTCTAAAGCTTTATATTTCTTTGGCACCGTGAACTTAATTAAGTGTGAACTATTTATATATATATTTTTTAATTTTATATGAATAATAAACGATTATGTATAAAAAAAATAATGCGGGAAAACAGAGTTTGGCCTCCCAAAAATTCGGGTTTTTTAACCTAGCAACTTAGAAAAATCGAACGTAGAACTCACAGTTATACAAATTAAGGTTTAGGATCACGAGATAGCGGCAGCACGCACTGTGCTGCTTTAAATTCAGTTAGCGGCAACGGCTAAGGAGCGATACTAGCTGCCAACCAGTTTACAAAAGTTATATGCACACATACATATATTTTTGTTCCTAATATATATTATCAACAAAAGTGTTCCACCTATTCTTTATGATGAATAAAAGGCGTTAAAAGGAATTTTTATATAAAATTGCCAAGTTATTAAAAAATCGGTTAGAACACCAATAAAACACCAATCAATAAATTGTTGTTCAGTTGATTTGAATAACGCAATCGAGAGCGAGAGATTCATGATAAAAATATATACTGTGAAATGTTTAGTATAAACATAGAATAAGACATTACAATTCCTGAATCTATTCTACGATAACCGCCTTATTCTGTTCCAAAATAAGGCGATTTGCGCTACGGTTACTAAAAATAAGTGATTTTTCGACTTTCATTTATTAAAAACATGCATACTACTATTGCTGCCTTCCACAAGGTAATGTAGTAAATAATAGCAAGTTACATATACATTTTCATTTGATTGTATCAACCGACTGCACCAAGAACAACCGAAGCTCTCTATCAGGCAGTCTTTTACTAATTATACAAGTAGCAATATAAATACAACATTCCAGTAAAAATGGCTCGTAAAACGATAGTGCTGTACGCATGCCAAGGGAAAAAACCATAGCTAGTTTTTTTTTTTTTTTTTTTTTTTTTTTTATAATTAAGAGTGAAGGCCACGGGAAGTATGGGTATCTGTGTCAACTGCGTGAGTTCTTATGGCAGTTTGTTTTCATAAAAGAAAAATGCGAAGTTGCCAGGAGGGAAAATATTTCCATAATAGGGGCTAAATTATCAAAAAATGGCTTAGAAAATATATTTAGGTTTCTCTCTTGTGAAAGTGATATAACTACTCGAGAACTTAGTTTTTCCATTTTGTGTGTGTGGGGGGGGGGGAGTAACAGGAAATAACTTATCGTCCAAGCAAGTACCTAAGGAATTTATACCCAATATGACTAGCAGTTCTTATTTCCCACAGAAACCTGTTTATTGGATTTACAGCTGAGAAGCTAGCATATTATATGTTACTTGCATAAGGTCAACCAGTTTTCCATTTTGCAGAATAAAAGACAGCATTTCTGAGATGAAAAATCCTAGTGCCTCAATATGAGAACAACTAACTGTTTTATTTGATAAGTATAGTAGTCATATGGGGTGATGTCGTAGTCTAGATCGCACCAAGATCGTTCCAACTAAAAAGCAAATATCACCTCATTTTAGAAACTGCACTGCTGAACCAATAAGTATTTTTAAACGTAGTTAGAGCCAATATAATTACTGGTTCTAACTACTAATAAAATATGTGAAACACATTCAGTCAGATATTCGAGTTTACCACTCAAGTCTACTTTTAGAATTGTTTCTAATGGTCTAATTGACTTCGTGAAAAAAAGTTTATTTGGTTTAGTCTGTCGGTAAATTTCTTATTATATTGGGGACACGTGGAAACAGGCCGGGTGGTCTGACACAGAAAAGCAGCTCCCTTCCCCCATCAAAGTAGCTATTGAAAAGCGACTCTTGTCACAAGAACAGTTAAGGACATACTTCAGATGAAATACTGTGGGGCTTTCTCATACTTTCAATACTACTCGTCTTCAGATAGACTCTACATGTCCCCGGCACGTGCAATATAAGTTTGGGGAGGCGAGCACGTTCTGCCTCGTTCTTGTTAAAGTGGTGTTTCAGCACGCCTCACATGTCATTATGGACCGACAAGTGGAGAGACTTCTGATCAAGACTGGTAGAAACGTACAAGCAGAAGTCGATATACATCGAAGAGGATGATGTAGGGGAAAGGCAGGGGGAAAAGGGTCTATCAAGTGTTGAAACAGTTACAAAAAATGCTGACTACTACATAATTCACAACTGCAAAAAAACAGCCTAGTTTAGATTTTTTTTTCATAGAAGCAACAATATCCTGAAAAGTTTATTTCCGGAATATTTTATTCTTATATAACGAAGAAACTATTAGATGCTAAAAAATCAAGTGATATTTATTGATTAATACATGTCTACAGAAATTTTAATAATTATTCTCAACATTCAAGCAATTTTTCTTTTGTACATTTTGGTAAAATGTACAAAAGAGAAAATAATTCTCTTCGAATAATGCAAGCAATTGTTTCATTTGTACATTTTACCAAAAGGAAGAAAAGTTAGAGTATTACTACGAGAAATTCCAAATAGCGGTTTTTCTTCTTTTTTTTTTGTTTTTCCGTACCTGTGGTATCGTCAAGAATCTTATCTGTCATAGGTATTAGTAAAGCACTGACAACAAAATCGATTTACAGAAAGGTACTTCGCGGCGAACATGAACTTCAGTTACTGAGAACAGGGTTTGATTTATATCCTCCTATTTCTCAGAAAGTGAAAAATGACCATTTTTCACAAGGATACTGTCGGATCGTTTCTTTCTCAAGTATGACTGACTCATGCTAGCTAGAATAGCTAAAGTTTAAGTGTAAGATAATAAGAATAATGCAGCAGGAAGAACCATCGATCAATGTACAACAATTTACAACTATTTATAAATTATCACAGTTCGGTTGTTTGCCATTCAATTACTCTTTGTTTGGCATTTACCACCGATAATTCGGCTGTCTAAGTTTCTTAAAATAATTACAAGACTTCCTTGGTATCTTTCCCAAACAATACCCCCAATAACTGTTTGTTTTATTGTTACGGCAAATTAATGGAAAGTTGCATTCATTAAAAAAGTACTAATTATATTTAGAGATTATATTTAATTATCGCTTACATTAAGTGCAGTATTCATTACAATCTTGAGAACGTATATTCATTTCAGTATTTACTTTGACGCTAGCAAAGCAAATACTGAAATAAGCACGGCCAGAAGAAAATTTAGTACAGTATTTGCTTTCTGCTCTTTCACAAGCGTCATTAAATACATGATTATTCAAATCTTTCATGATTTGAATCACCTTTAGGAGGAAAAAAATTACCATTATTATGTTGATATTTTTATTTATTTATTTATTTATTTTATTTTTTTGGTTAATAAAAAATACTTTTGCGAAATAATACACCAATCTGATAGTATTTTGCTTTGACATGAAACTTCTGTGGGTTCTGTTATCCGTAATAATGAAACTGATATAACCACATCCGTATGAAAGTAAAAATTATTCATTCATAGTACGTAGAAAAACTACGTAGTATGTATGAATAAACAGACAATTTTTACTTTCATTCTTATAATGTAGTTATACAAGATTCATTACAATACAAAGTACAGTATTTGTCGATTTAGCAATATGAAATGACCATGTTCAAAAGGAAACTATTATGTCATATATAAAGCAGAAACCATGTTTTCTCCACATGGGGTAACAAATGAACTTACTATTACATCAGTTTTTTTAATACATTTTGGGAAGTTACTCGTCTAAATATATTATGGAATCGAAAATCTCAGAACATTCTAGTTCTTCAGACGGCATTAACTGAATGCTATCTAGACGGGTTTCTTAATTTATTCATTTTGTTAGGCTTGCCTGAAATTACATGAAATTAATCCGATGTGTTAGTTGGATTTCATGAGACAGGAAAAAGTAAAAGATATGGATTACGCCTTAAAAATGCTTTAAACGCTAAATTTCAGTTTTATTTCCTCGAGTCACTAAATTTTCTGAAAATATTGCTGAAATTCCTAAGCAAGATGAACTAGAAAAAGAAGAATGCTGCATAGGGATTGCAACATTGGTAACTAAGAGGGAATTCAGAAAGAAAGAGAAAGAACCAGATGGATTGATGGTGAACACACTGTCCGATCGAAGAATTAATATGGTCTCTGCATGGAGTGTGCACCTGCTTCTATCAAAGGAGGGATCCAAATGCAGCGTGACTTTTTACGTATTTCCATGAAGAGATAAACTGCAAGAATTTTTCAATGTCGTCTATGAAGTAAAAAAGATTTTAAAAAAATCTGTCATTTTTCTCCGTTAGATTATTTTCCTTGCTTTTCCTGCTTCGTGTAAAATGTGAAGCAGCGGAGAAAAAGAAAAGATGAATAGTAAGAGAACAGACAATAATCTACAGATCCTTCATTCAGTCATTTATTTCAAGATCGTTCATGGTGATTAACCAAGCTAGTTAGTACGAAGAATTCCTATGAATCCTATAAAAGTAGGGTTGGCTCATAAGTTTTCTTTACTCTGTGGGACAAAAGTTGCTTGATCGAATACTTAAGTTATGTTCTCCAAAATAAAACTCCGCGAAATAATGAAAACATGTCATGGGATTTTTAAAAAAATATTGTAAAATGTGGATAATATATTTATTTTTTACTAAGTCACAATTGATGTTTTATTTAAGAAACCCACCAAGCTAAATCTCCGAAGTCAATGAATCCAAAAGATATCGATCATAGGGACATCTCAATAAGTATTCTGAAGGTTATGCCTTAAGGTATAACATGGACAACTTATTCCGGAGATCAGAGATAGCAGTGTGCAAGACTCGGTCAATAGCTTTCCAGCTCGTAAAGACTCAAAAGCCAAATTTGTATTTTATAAAATAGCATGCATAATTTCGATTTTTATTTCATATATACCGGTATTTATTTCAAATAATCAGAATTTCTACTTGGCATCGAAGTCCTTCTTATAGGAGGACCGCGGAAAATTACATAAGTTCGGTAAACATAACTTTCACAACTGCAGGAAAAATTTCTTAGCTGTAACATCAATTTCGCCGCTTGGTAAGAAAACAATATTTTAGTATCCTTCTTTTGCAGGAATTTAATCACTGATGGAATATTTGCTCTTCCCTTAAAAAGGGGAAATTTATAATATCAGTTGCGAAACTATTCATAGCCTCTTGAAAGTTTTTCACTTGGATAGACTACAAATTAAAGATGCTAAGATATTATATTATTGGTTTAATCCTTAATCCAAGTGGCCATCATTACGTATGCCATGCGTTTCCATTCGTTTCTCATATCTGTCTATCCACAAATAAAAACTAGTGATATTTCGGGTAGGGAATCAATATACAAAAGAATTACATTATCTTTCAGGTCAATGATTTTTCTTAGCCGATCCGATTGTTTAATGGAACAGACGCTTTAATCAGGAAGTATATTTTAATAGGAAGTAAACCTAAACAGGAAGTATATTTTAAAAAGTAGGAGCAAAAGTGATCATATTTTTCTCTTGTAGATCTTGTTTTCCTGCAGATATGCTTAAAATGTCAGAATGCTTAATCAAATAAATGTACCAAAGTGAGAATCTGCCTGAAGAGAGTTGCTATTCACTTCTAATGCAAATACTGATCTATTATCGTAACATGTTCACAGTAGTACGAAAAGCGAATGTTATGCCTGCTGCCTCTAACTGAGTAAGTAACTAACAGAACGACCAACTTCCTAGCATATGTAAAGGACAAATCATTCCATTAATCTGAAACATGGCCATGATGTTTCGTGGACTTAGTTACTTCAGTCATCTTAAGTTAGTTCACCCCCCCCGGCACCCTAAGATGGTAGTCAAGGGCAGTTCGTTATATTCTGGGTGGACTTCCGACGATTCTGCTTTCATGTAATGCCACACCAGCTGCCAACGATCGAGTCAGTGTATACGGAGATCGATAAAGGAATTTCAGTGTGCGGCTGTAGACGTTAGCACGAGGATAAACAATACCCCAGGAGCCCAGGGATAAAATTAAGTTTCGGGCGCTTGCTTATTGGAACGGCCACGAATGTAGAATTCTGGACTTCCTCAGTACAAGCAGATGATTGAGCTGGGTCAGTAATAAGATATGAACCAAAAAAAATAATAAATTATGACTTGTGCTTATAGTAAAACAAATTGTTTATGTCAGATGGGAATAAACAGACTCAGTCTTGGAAAACTAAAACTTTAAGAAATTTGATTCTTCACAGCAAGTTCTACTTAACTGATTTCGCCATCTGCAGATATCCAAATTTTAAATAAGAACCTTTTTTTTTTGCAAAGGAAACATAAGTAATTCGAGAAGTAAAATGGAAATTGTTATTAACTTCCTTTCAAATAAGAAAGTAATATTCTAGATGGAAATGAAGTCAATTTAAAATTAAGTCTTTAAGGAAATATACCTGCCCAGCAGTTGAGCTTTTTCTTTTTTAAAATTTAAACCTGCCTTAATTACGACTATTAAAAGAAATACTAGACCTTCAATTTCTGTCTTAAAAATAAGCAGAGCGTTCTCAATATCTGGAGTTAACATTAGGGTAGTTCTACATAAATGATTTCGCCATCTTCAGATACCCAAATTGTAAATAAAAACTTCTTTTTTTTTTTTTTTTTGGCTTTAAAAGGGAACATAAGTAATTTTAGAATTAAGATGGAAACTGATATTAACCTCCTTTCAAATATGAAATTAGTTTAGCAAGTAATTAAAATATCCGTATTCAAAACAAAAAACTGTTTCAGTATTGTAAGGTCGGAGTGGGAATCCGATTTCGAGGCCAAAAGTCACTGCAAGGAATCCCATTTTGGAGATTATCCAAAATATTTTGGAATTCTCATTCTAGACAACAAATAATAAAATAAAACACTCCGTAAAGTTTCACTGAAGTGAAAATTCGAATACTTATAAAGACAAAATTCCTTGAAATGATTTACTGAAAAACTATGATAAAAAAAAAAGAATATGATATTTAATAAATTTACTTTCTGATTAAATTGATACGTTTTCTTTAACTACATACCAGCTGGTTTATCTAGACAAGTATACAAAAGTGGTCGCAGATTCATCATCACATGGTTTAAGGTTTTAATGTTGTGTGGAGTAGTATCGTTGATGAAAGCAATGTTTCATATTGCTTTCATCAACGTAATTGATTTTATGCAAAACAATTCTATGAAGAAGTGGTGACGACAAGAATGCATGAAGAGAAGGACGTTTCTTAAACTAGCGACAGTGTCGAAAATCAGCATAAGAAATTCTCGAATCTTACAAAATAGGGATATCTCCAGTGGCATAAATCTACTGAAAATGTTCAGAACTGGTACTATTGAATATCAGGAAATACACAGATATCCCTAACTCACAACAAAATTTAAACTAAGAAATTCTTCCGTCCTACTAAAGCATCTTGGTTATAATTTCGATCCTCCTCCCCCAATAACACAACCGGTCTGGTGTGCATTTCATGTAAAGTATTTGAACCAAAATAATAATTTCAGTATGCCAATAGTTTCAAAATAAAGTAGTACAAACATGCGAACAGTATGTCATACTGATTTGGACATGTCCAAATGACATTTGTATTTCAAATTATTAAATACGAATCCCTGCTTATAAATAAATTTCCCATGGTTACATCTGTCTTCTACTCCTGAAATTCTTTCATGCCGCATTGTAATTAATGCCAATACATTTCTGACATTTCGTTCTCGGAAAGAATATTCCTAGCGTTGATTGGCACGCTTATTTGTGCGATACATAAGTAAATATTTGTATTTAATTTCAGAGAAGTAAATAGTGTTACCTATTGAAATACTATAGGAACAATGACTTTGTGAAATTTTATACTCTTGATTATCTTCTTTGTTAGTAGTCGCCATATTTTCCAAATGCAAACCAGCTGGAGGTGCTTGTTAATCTTAAAGAGGATAAAGAGAAGTCTATGGAGAGCGTGTCAGCAATACGGCAGGTACCTAGAGGTTTGCGTGGTAGGAACTAATTAAAGGGAGGAACTGTTTGGGGGCTCAGTACTGCAGTATCAGGTTGAGCGGAATTATTTACACACGTCCAAGTAATAGAACTGCTTGTCGGAAAGATAAACGCGTGATTGCGTGCTACTACCGCAGACAACCTTGTCTAAACAGTAGCAGTTGAATCTAGACTCAACCTTATAACAAGGCTGCCAACATCGATATTATAAAAACGGTGGCTTCAGAAAATGCTGTATAATTTTTTCGAATAATTTACTGCCAGTATTTTAGAAATTCAACTACTCTAAAATAAATTAATTTTAAGAATTAATAGAGCTAGTGAAAATATGTAGTTTGTAATTTCAAACCTTACTGGTTAGCAGGTGGTATATAGAATCACAAATCAGCATATGATTATAATTCAAAAGTAAAAGTATTTGAAAGGCTATCATTTTTATGATAGCTCTTTATGAAAGGCTATCATAAAAATAAGCAGATAAATCCTAATATAAAAGATGAAGAGGAAATAATACTCATTTGATTGACGTTAACGTTAAGAGCTAAAATTTCAGTTTGATATCACTAGTTTAGCTTTCCTTCTATCATTTGCAAAGGTGCAGTTATAATCTAAGCTTACAAATTTTCAGTAAATTTATTTTTACGCTACAGTAGGCTCTCGATTCAACGGACTAACTGGGGGAAAGGTGGATGTCAGCTATTGCCGACAGTCCGTTAAATCGAATGTATTTTAAAACATAATAATAACGAACTTACAATGTACAGGATGCATTAAAATGTTATTATAATGTATAAGTATGAATGTATATTATAATAATATTATTATAATGTACATTGAGTAATTTATACACGCTATTAAAACATCTGTTAAAAATATAAAAATAAATTTCGGACACGAACGAAACTTTACTTTAATAAACAGGTCAAAAACTATACAGCCTAACTAAGGAGTATTTCCACCACTCTTTTTTTTTAATTTTTTGTTCTTCAAGCTCATACATTTATTTTCAATGTGAACATTACTTTTTTTTATTATTTAAATCCATTTTAGAGAGAAAAATACTTCAAAATACTTTTGTATGTTTTTATCCTTCGAATAAAAAACACAAAAACGTTAAAAAAAGATACATAATATTCAATATTAACTTAAATGAAAGAGTTACAATTTTTTAGTCCGAAATACAACTGCCATATGGAGAGAAAGGTCTTAATTCCTTCTTGGTAGAGGGTTCTGGCGAAACAGGTCCAGTTGATGAAGTGGTTTGAAGAAATCATCAAGGTTCAGTTGCCTAATTACGCCTTGGTGCTGCTTCCTTATTACTGTAGAAAGAAATTCTCTAAAATGTCCATAATTAGGAAGCACATAAAGGTCTGATGATGATTCGACATAATGTATGATGTCATCCATATGTTGTCTTATAACAGACAATTTAGGATGAGGTGGCATCATTCTCTTCATGAAGATTTTCCGCAATCTCTACCTCAGAAAAAATTTGATAGCCCGGATCATCACTTTCATCATTTTCGAGCCACTGTTCCACATCATTCTGAGTTGCTTTGTGGTGCCGGCCATCAGAAGAGTGTCCCAAAAATTAGACGCCTCAACTCCCTCAAAATCGATTTCAGGTTCTACATCGCACAACAACTTCTTCCAAAGATTAGCCAAGGTCTTCGTGTCTTTCAACGCAGCTGCTAAGTTGAAGATAGCAGATCTGATGTATGCATGTAATGTAAATTTTGCAGTGTCCTGGTACCTCTTGGATGCATGGTAAGATGGTGCTGACTCACTGACCCAAACTTTCAGCGTGCTTTATTCGCGCATAAAAAATGGTTCTAAAGTTTTTCTTTAAGACAGAAATTTTTTGTTCGTTAAATGGTCATTGGTCTACTGTTATTTAAAATAAAATATTTCGCGTCCATAAGTAAACACATCACGTCTCCAAGCTACGATTTTTATATTTTTTAAATACTTTGTAATCATTGGTGGAAAATGTGGATTTTAAAATGATATGCAAACTATTGTTGGCGACGATTTCTTTCGTTTTAAATAGTGTTAATCATTATTTTGAAGCACAAGTTCAGTTAAACTCAAGTATATCATGGTTAATTTGGCGAGTTTTCAGCATCGCAGAAATTATTACTAATTAAAACTTTTCAGTTATAATTTTAATTCGAGATATGTTAAATGCCTTTTTTTCCTTTATTAAGAAAGGTTTCAGATAAAATGTATAACTTATTAGTTTCAAGTTTTCTTTCATATTTCAATAAATTCTTCACTTTCAAGGAATGCTGACGATGCTTCGACTGGAAACAAAAGATTAGCCTTTCAGTTTTTTTTTTCTTTCAAAAACGCATGGTAATTTTCGTACGAAGATCGTATATCCTAAATCTCCTGCGTATATCAACAAAAAAGAAAAGTGATATTAAAGGATACATAGTGCGTGCTGTGAATAAAACCTAAAAGTAGGTCAGAACGCATACAAATATTTTAACTTTATATCGAACAATAAATGCTATTTCATATCCTAAGTGTAAATGAAAATTTACACTTAGGGTATCCAATGCCACAAAAGCGCATTCCCATTGTACCATCCTGAAGAAAGATCCCGTCTATGACATCTCCCAAATCCCAAACAAGACAACGCCTTTAGTCCTCCCAGCGCAAATACCACAGCCTCTGCACTCCTTCAGCTTCCACAAATCCAGGCCTACCTTCGAATGACTGCTAACACCACAAATCCACTCAACCCCAGATCATCGCTCGCATACTGGGTAGTAGTACACAAGAAACCTTCCCAAGTTCGCCTGACGCAACCCAGGAGAGAACAGTGCACTCGGCAGATGACTCCCTCTTTATCTCACAGATACTGCTATGGAGACGATGCCTGCAACTACTCCTCAAATCACATGGTCACGAACAGCCACCAATCAGCACCCATTGAACTAATAACTCACACCACCTGCCCAAGAAATACTAACAGAGCACAATGCACTGATTTGCCACAAGTTCTACAACTCTTCGCGTGATGCGAAGATTATATAAAATAAATTACAAAAATAAGCTAATTCTCTGCTCCTACCCAACTTTCTTCACATTATAAGCGAGAAAATCACTAAGGACTTCCCGCTAACAAAGTCCATGTATTTATTCTCATTCACTCGAACTGTAACTTTTTTTTTCTATACTTCAACCACTCTTCCAGGAAGCACTGGTCTCTTATTTGCTGTCCCTGTACTGGAATATTCTTTATAGAACGAACACCTCCCCCTCCACTTTGGTATACCATTTGTGCTGGAATTTAAATACGATAATTCTCAAAATATCGTCAGTACTGTTAAAACATGAGTAAGAATCATATCCTTTTAGTCGTTTCATTCTCTGCACATACTTTATTAGTGAAATCAATCCCTTCTCCTTTGGAATAAGCTCCCTTGCAGTATTTCCAAGGAACGCAATCCACGGGCATCAAATAATAAATCAATAAAACAGTCAGCGGCAGGGCCCCTGAGAGGAATTTTATCAGGAGGTACAAAGTTTCTTTTTGGCCCCTTACCTTCTCCATTAGCCAGTGTTTTTATGACTCCCGGGTCCAGGTAAGATGTACCCCTCTCAGAGGCCCTGGTCAACAGTCCTTTGCTCTTTCCCCTTCCTGGTATGGTAACGTGGGTAAAACAGCTATTAAATTAAATATCGGATGAATGCAAAGGAGAAAAAGAGCTTCCTCTTTTAGCTTGAAGTTTTTTAATCTTTAATAGCTCGGAAGAATAAGTGCTCCTTAGAAGATGCATAGTTCAAGTCATACAACGATGTAGGAAATGTTTCTTCTTAATTCATTTTTTTTAGTCAAAGCATAGCTGTGTTTTGTCTTAAAGCCTTTAAACCTTAAAGGTAAAATCAGTCTTTCTTTATTTTTTGCACTAATGTCCCGAACAGCATTTCAAATCATCCTTTTGATTTTTTTTTCATTAGCTTTTCATGAAATGAGCAAGATGTTTTATGCAATTGGCGACTTCTTTCCAAATTGTTGAATACTGTGCTGTCGCGTATGTGTGATGAACGAGTTTAGAGGATTTCAATTTAAAAAAAAAAATGAATAACTGTTCTGAATCAATCCTTTTGCTCTGCGTGATATCACAGTTTACTTGGAAAACTATCAGAAGTCGATTCGTCTGTTAAGTACTGCATATTGAAAACATACATACGCTGCAGAGCAGAACTTCGTCTGCTGTCTTAACATCGTCGTTCACATTTATCTTTAGAATGGTATTTCACAAGGACACAATCACTAAACTAATTATCCAAGTAATTATCTGTTGCAAACATCACAGATAACATTCCTTCATTCATATCGCTGAATATCATTAAGATCAATTATCACTAAAACAAATCCTGCTAAATTTACAATATATGTCAACACTTAACACGTATTTGTATATTTCATGTAGGTCTCGTGAAGCTTGGAGTACATTGCATTACCGGAAGAAAGGTAGCCATTAAGATAATCAATAGGGAAAAACTGAGCGAATCCGTCTTACAAAAGGTAAGAATCTAATTTAAAAAATATTGTATACAACATCTGGTGTCAGTGGAATTAATCTTTGTTAAATGTATTCTTATTGCTTTCAAAGTCACCTGTCTAGAATTGAACTAATCAAAAGCGATCAGTTATCTTTCATTTCATTTTAAGTTTTAAACATTTATTCAATTCTGCAATGATCTTAATAATCTGAGGTTTTTTCTGCTCAGAAATCCCCACTAGACTAAAGAATTATTCACTGTTCGGGAATTCTACTACAGGGACAGGCATGAAACTCGAGCAAATACTTATTACCAGGGCTTGATAATTTATGCAAAATTCTACTCCAAGAAAAAAAGTGCACTCACCCAAAACCCCTCCCCCATTTTTAATGATATGTCCCAATAAGACAAAAGGAGTTCCATAAAGTTATAACTTGTACTATATCGCTATTTGGAAAAGGTTTCCTTTATAAGAACTATATCAAGAAGGAGAAGTCAATAAGTTAAAATAGGAGAACAGCGAAAACAGCATCGATTTTTTGTAAAAATAATAAATAAAAAATTTGCTACATGAATTTTTGTTAGGAGAATGGTTCTTTATATTACTCATATTCTCTGTTTTCTTAAAATTAAAAGATGTTGTTTAAAAAGGTTTTAATTGAAATTTTTTTAATTATATTCTGCAGCTCCGTTAGCTAGCAAAATCAAGATCTATTAGCCACGGGCGAACATATTTCTCGAGCCTTGCTTATTACAGAAACATGGGAAAGTTAACTTAGAACTAACGTCAGAAATACTTCTGTAAAATAGATCTATCTATCCACTAATTGCAATCTATTTTGAAAAATAAAAGTCGGTCAGCTGGATAATAACAGTTAATACAAAAGGGGAAAACAACCCAGAAAATATGAAATACTTGATTGTTATATCACAACCACGATGGAGAGAAAACCCATATATATTAACGTATCTAGAAAGATGTTATATCTATGAACGTAATCCATCATGTTGACAATGTAGTAACATTCGATAACCATGTAAAATGTGTTGCAAAAATGTCACATGAATGCAGATTCAACTTCGGAGTCGTTTTGCATGACTTGTGGATTCTTCTATTGCTTGTAGAAAATGAAGTCAGTGAACAGAGTAAATCACAGTGGGGTGGAGTATTTTGTTAAGCTCTTTCATTTCTAAGATTATGCATCTTAGAAAACAGGAAAAAAAAACTTGTGCTAAACAAATAATACGGCAGAGAATTAGAGATCACTTACAATAAATCTTGAGGTGATCTAAGAGTTCAACCGCCTTTCTTTTGTTTAATACAGAAAACCGCATCTATTTCTATAACACAATAGCTGCAAAACATTTCAGTTTAACATAACAGAAATATCTTTGCAACAGTTCTGGACTGTCGTCATACAAAAAAGCATGAAACTTCATTATTAGGATCGAAAGCACTCATGCTTTTCATCTAAACGTGATATCAACGTAGGCAACCAACAGTAAGCGGGAGAGGGGAAGAGACGGGTCCAGAGAAGTTTTTCATGGCCTGCTAGCCGTATATCTGCTACTTTGAAATAACCTCACATTAAAATCCTCTCAGGAGAATCTAACGTCGCATGGCGTGAATCGCAGCTTTTAGGTAAAGAAAGAATTCTTTTATACAACAAAATAATCTTATTGTAATGCATTGAGACAAGCACTTTTAAATAATATTTCTATTGTACAAAAGTAAATAATAGTATTTAAACTGTTGTTACTATCCCAAATATTTAGTTGAAAGAGAGCATATTCAATAATAATGAGTCAGCTGATCATGAGATTTTTTCAGCCTTAGATAAGTAATCTAAGGAGGAGACTAATAATGTTCGAAATATTATGAATAAGACTAAGTTCGCCAGAAGCGGCAGGTTTCTCAGAATATGTGCAGTTGACAAATCATAAAATAATGCCTTCACCACCTTGGTGAGAAGTCAAATATATTAACTGAAATCCGCATAACACTAAAAACTACATGTACTTGCTGTTACATGTAGGAAATTTTCAAATACGTATAAAGACGAATAAAGTGTTAGGAGTGAGAAATGATAACAGGTAGCGATAAGAAGGACACTGTGAGAAACTATTCATCGCAATTATCATCGGAAAATGTGCACTAAGACAGAAAGAATATTCTAGTAACTTAATCAGTCCAGTAGAGAAATCACAAATAGATATATTGAACATTTCAAATGAATTTAAAGGCTAGTGGGGAAACAAACTTCACAGATTGTAAGTATTTGCACGTTTTCTGTTCAGAGTTAATTTTCTTTAAACATTTATTAGCCTGTTTTTAGATATTCAAAATCTGAATTTTTTATACGAGTATTTTGCAATTATAGCCAAGGTGTTTGCTTAGTATGGGAAACTCTTTCAAACTATGGTGCCACAGTGATTAAATTCCATTAACGATAGCTAATCATTAAAAACTTACGTTTGTAGTATTGTTAGTTATTAAATAAAACTGAATAAACGTCAAAAACAGTTAAGGGGCCTTTTACTTTGCCAGACCACCCTAGTGATATAAGATGAAAATGATATTGTTTCCGTTAATCCATCTCCCTCTCTGCCTAGGGTTCTTTGAGCACGAATTAAGTTTTAACAGCGTACATTTCTCAAAGCGAAATGAAAAACCGAACTATGCCCTTCAGTTTGTTTTGCTCATTTAAATTGCATTTGCTACTTCCCTTAAAAATAAAAATAAATTTAAAAAAAAAGCTAATTTGCTTAACTTCTTACTGGATCATCATCCGAATATTCTTATACAGATTAGGAATAGTGGTCATTAACAGGTAGCATTTTCACTGATTTACATAAGAATAAGAATTAACTGTGGTAAGTTAATGAATTTATTTCTTTATCGCAAATTGTCGATAGAATCTTTCCGGTCTTCCATGAAATAAAATTACGTTGATATGTGGTTAGCATATTTAATTACCTCTGATTACTGGAGAGGCCAATTATCGTCGAATCAGACGAGGTATGTGATAATAGCCATGTTACCTGAAGGAGCAAACGGTACAGTGAAGGGGCGATGTGTTCTAAGTTAATTCCTTTAATTATAATCTCAGCGCCAGCTGGCGATGAAATTTTCAACTGTAGGAAATTTCTTCCTTATGAAATACCATCTAAACGAAGGGAAGTGACCCCGATATGTGGCGAAAGAGCACCCTAAATCTTGAGTCGTTTGCAAGACGAGCCAGATGTTACTAGTTAATAACACGGATCATAATGAAGGCGCGCTCAGTTCATTCGGTAACTATGGCAACAAATCCAACTGCCGCTGGAGGAGTCAAAATGCGATCGTTTCTCTCCTAGCCTTCCCCCACACCCACCTAAACACCAATTCCAAGCTTGGTATTTTCAAGTTCATGTTGTTACTGTCTGCAAAAATAAAAGATGGAAGCTCGTAAGGGGAAGAACGAGCACGAAAAAAACAGTTTGAATATTATCGAGACAGTTGAAAATTCCTTCCTATTGCTATGGCAACAGCGTCAGCGTCTTAGTTTCCTAATAAAAATGCATTGGATGAGAATGTTACGAAAAAAAAAAAAAACTTACGTATTGGAAAAGAATATATACAAGCCAAGGGCTTTTAGTTATCCCTCTAATGACTATAAATCACGCATGATATTTACGTTCTACATTCTTACGGAAATTCTTAAACGATCTTACCTTAAGTGAAGAAATCTAAAAAATTAACATTCATATTTGCATTCTGAATTTTTTTTCTTTCTCAATAGTTGAAGTAATGCCTTAATTTTTCCTATTGAGAGAAACTTTCTAATATATATAATGCCATTAATAATGCTTGTTATATATAGAATAAATCTGAACTAAAGGCGTATGCGGTAACGGTGAGGTAATATAGACATGTTATTGTGTTTGGTTAGGTAAACATTGATAGCGGTCATAACAGAAAATGGAGCCAAAAAAGGAACTATTTCTTCAGCGCTTTCGAAGCTATTTGCATTTTGCGAAATAGAAAAGCTCTCCTTTGATAAAAATGATTTTGTTTGATCGCCCTTTTGCAAAAGAGATAGTAAAAAGAGAGTGAATACGACATATGACGTGTGCAATGTTTAAGTTGTAAATATTACACCTCACAAAGGATGGCAAGATATTTAAAAGTTTTGATTTAAGCAAATTCAGATTAAATTATTTATAATGTTACATTCCTGAGATGATGTTTCAAACAAAAACTTTTCTCCTAAAAATAATTTAGCAATCAACGATCCATCTACTTTAAAAATAATATTGCTAAAATCAGAATTCAAATTTCAGACTAGATACAAATAAGTATTTGTAATGATATAGATACCACGGAAGTGTTTCTACTAAAAGGCATACATCAAAAAATAAACATCGATTGTATTTTTATAACGTTTTCAATAAATTATAATTTTACGTTTTATCTAGAATCTAACTCTTAAATGATGTTGCTCTGATGATGATCAAAGTGAAATTTCAGAATTTTAAACGAACTCGAGTTATATCTACTGTCACGTCAAACAATATACGAGGCGAGATACCGAAAGTGCCC
Source organism: Typopeltis vanoorti (assembly GCF_054136105.1). NCBI lineage: Eukaryota > Metazoa > Arthropoda > Arachnida > Uropygi > Thelyphonidae > Typopeltis > Typopeltis vanoorti. The sequence goes on along the minus strand of NC_143573.1, from coordinate 73,753,325 downwards.
GCCTGGTTGGCCGAGGTGATTAGAGTATCCGCTCACCAACCAAACTATGAGTTTGAATGTTTGTTTGTGATCGTCTTTAGTGGGAGATGAATTTCATTCGGAATGTGACCACCGCCTACTTATTAGAGGCCTGAAGTGGCTTGAGAAAAAAAAAAAAGTTCCATGATTGGTCTGATGTAAAAATAAATAATAAAATACAAAGATATAAAAATTAATAAAATTTTTAAAAAACATTTTATCTCCCCACAGCACGAATGTGCTATTGGTTTATATATTGGAAGTCACATAAAAAGAAAGTAATGACCAGTTCCGAAAGAAATGGTGATAAATTCTCCAATCAAAAGATACGGAAGAAATAAAATTAATGATAACCTGGAGTTTGCTTTATTTTCCTACACTGTTTCTCAACACATTTTATGCATCATGTAACAAGGTTTTCAAAGCAGTAAATACTCTTCAGGTAGTTTTCGGAATTATTTTCACCTACTTCTGTTTTTACCTGTTCGTCGTTCTTAAAATAGGTACACTTGAAATAAATGTTGAGTTTACGAAATAATCAGGAGGTACCTCACTGAGGTGGGGGTCAAAAAAATGTTAAAAACTTAACCGCCTGCCGCCGGAGAGTGCATGCTAATTGTTTTGGGGGAGAGAAAAGGTGTCATTCACCAGCATTCATTAGGATTGTGTGTAGAAAGCGACGATAATAAATTCGCAAAGCTATCTGAAGACTTTCTCGAAGGCGAAAAAACCAAATTTATCGTGTTCGTGCTGAGAGCCACTGCTACCAACGACTATCAAAGAGGCTAGATTCGAAGTTGTGGAATATCTTTTCCCCCTCTCTGGCTTGGACTTGGGTTTCATCGGCTTCTAGTTATTTTTAATTGTATTTTGCGACTATAAAAACTGAAGTTTTACGTAACTTTTATTAGTCGTTACATATATAGTTTAACATATTTAAAAATGTGAAGAATGTGATTAGCCTTATAGTGATATATATTTCTGGATATTGAGATTTCTTATGTCGTATGATATTTAGAACTCATCTAAAACATAAAATCAAATAGAATACGTGCTTTCCGTACATCTTTCTCTATGATTTTGTCAAATGAGACTTGATAATTACACACACACTTTTCAATGTCTAACAGGGGCTTTATCGTCCTATGTATTTCCTGCCTAAAACGTTTCGTGATGTAAGAGACAGAATCTGAAGCTATTCTTTATAAAATCATGGTACTCATGTTTATAAATACGCCTCCAATATTACAAAAATGACTGTTCCTAACGTTGAATTTCAAAACAGAACTTCGTTATTAATATTTTCTTTTTCCAATGAATTTTATATGCACATGTTTTTCTTATTGATTTTTGGTTACGTTTGGGAACATTTTTCTTATTCTTTATCTGCAGCATATTTGTAAACTCTACACACAACCTTTTCGTCGTTGCTTATTTCTTTAGTGAATGCAGGTGAACGCTTGGGACTGCTATTGATTTCCAATTAGTCACGCCTTTGCAATAGTCGCTGCTAAGTCGATACATGTTTGAAATTTACTTCAAATATACGAGTTCCGAAATGACCGTGAGGTTAGTCATGTTGAAATTAAAGAGAAAATTACGATCTGTAAAGCCTATATTTAGTGCATGCAGAATAAATATTGTGCACTTTCAGTATTATGCAGTTTTTTTTTTATATACAAAAAAAGCTGGTGGATCAAGGAGACACTCTTTTGCATTGCTCATCCAATTTTTGAAAGCATGATTAAAATTTTAATGAGAATAGGCAATTCTTTATATATATATATATATATATATATATATATATATATTTTTTTTTTTTTTTATTTTTTTTTTTTTAAATACATACACTTAAGCAGCATTTGCGCAGAAGACTTGAGATATTTTACGCTATTATTATTTTATAAATAAACGCTTTCACCGTTGTCCTTTATTCAAACATTTTCGATGATCAGAAACACACTCCTTTAATTTTTGGAAAAGGTTTTCAAGCCTCCCTCCGCTCATGATTTCTAATTCAAATAGAATTTTTTTTTTTTATCTTTAAGATCTTTCCCCTTCATTTTAAATACTTTGACAATATCACATTTCACTGTTACCATTAGGAAATGAGTTGTCGTTTCTTTACCCCCCCCCTCTGTCACAACTTTCAGACTCCTTAAACACTAAATCTTTCTACCCTCCCCCCTGTGTGTGTCATAAAAAATTACAATTTAATTATTACTCATTTTACTTATTTTTACAACTATGGATTTCATATTGCAAACCGACCCACGAAAGACTGAAGAGAGCACAGTTCCATCTATGGGTCAGATATTCAAGTTTTTTTTTTTTTTTTTTTTTTTTTTTTACAATTCCAGGAAATTCCTTATGGCTTTGCATCAAGCTCCTATCTTTTTACAATTAAGCAACCCTTTCTTGTACAGTGAGACCTGTGGAATTTTCATAATTATAAAATCACGCGTGCACTACAGTAAAAATCATTTATATTATAAACATTTCGTCTTACGTATCCCAAAACATCAGTGTGAGCAAAGAAAATAGGAGTTTGAACAAATTAAACAGAGATCACATGAGTTACATTAGAATCCTTCTATACCTGCAATCGCATGTCCTCTCCTGATTTACGCTCACACTCAAGTGTAGACCTGCACTTCACCGTGCAGGCATTCGAAACCGAAAATCCCACGGAATAAGTCGGTCAATAATCGCATGTGCATTAGTTTAAAAACAGTGCTAGGCTGAAAATAATAATTCAAGATTAAAATAAATTACAATCTATTTAGTAACAGAATAAGAATAACATTTAAGAATAGCAATTTCCCAGACTTTAGGAACAGTCATTACGATTAAGGTTACGTCGATGAAGTAGGGCTTCAGCTCTTCTTTTGAATAAACGTTCGTTAATATGTATACATAGATCTATGTAATAGTTTGGCGTTTTCACACTGGATCCCGTGACTAGTGACTTGCAATTTCGTGTTGTGCCAAGCCAGATTTGAGGTTTGCTAAGCCTGTTAAGCTCTTCTTCAGGAATACGTTTACTGAATAGAATGATCTTCCTGTTTGTCGTAGAAAGAAGTTGTGCGAACAAGTTGCTACCTAGTGTACTTGGTATACACTAGGAGCATCAATGACGAAAGTTCGTCCTTTGGAGAAAGTAACATGTGAATTTTGTTGATGGGTTTTAAAGTAGCGATGAGTTTATTTTATCATAATCTTTGCCACACGTTCAAAGTTGCTCTTAATTGGACTTAGGAGTCCTGTCGACTTCTCTTGGATGCTGTCTAGGAGGATTGTTTATTATTTTTTGTATTATTCTTGGGTTGTATTCATTTAGTAAGCATGTTTGTTTGATACTTTCCAGTTTTTGTTTGAGCAACACTTCCAAAAAACAAATTTTGTGTGCCCTACACACTAAGGATTTTATTATACCATTCTTCTAAAGGTGGATGGCGAGCTGATGTGTTATGAATATAGTATTTTGTAAAAGTTGGTTCTTGGTAGACAGAAGTAGAAAGTAATCTATCCGGTTCCCGTTTGATGTGTATTCCAGAAAGGAAGCCCAGAGACGAATTTCCTCTCTGGATTCCATTTCTGGGGAATTGCTCAAAAACGAATTGGAAACTATCAAACAAAAGCTTTACTAAATAGATACAACCCAAGAAACAATTAACAATCTTCTTAGAGACCGCCCAAGGGAAGAAGTCCACAGGACTCCCACGCTTTGCAATTAAAAAGGTATCTCTGAATGTGTGGCAAATATTATGAAAAAATAAACTCATCGTTGCCTTTCAAATCATCAACCAAGTTCACAATGTTACCTTCTCCAAAGGAAGAGCTTTCGTCAAAGATGCTACCTGGTGTATACCAAGTTCCATGTTTGTGCAACTTGTCTTACTACGGACAAAGAGGTAGTTCAATCAATAAACTTTCTGAGCAACAAGACCATAGCAGGCTTATCAAACCTCAAATCTGGCTTGGCACAACATTGAATTGAAAAACACCAAACTATTACATAGATCTATGTATACATATGAACAGTTATTCAAAGAAAGGGCTGAAGCCCTACTTCGTCGACCGAACCTTAATCTTAATGACTACCTTATGTCCCTAAAGTTTAGGAATGTTATTATTAAGTGTATTAAATAGATTATAATTTATTTTAATCTTTAATTATTTTTTCGGACTAATCGTGTTTTTAACTCAATAAACATGCGCCTGCATGTATATAGGGATTCTAATGTAAATCATGCGATCTACTATTTCTTTTGTTCAATTTACTCATTTTTCTTCTCACGCTGATGTGATACCGATGATAAAAGACCAAGACAAAATATTTATAAAATAAGTAATTTTTTACTGTGGTACAGGTACGATTTTTATAATTAGCGGCTTTCCAAGCCACGGTACGCCATCAGTGCAGCTTATCTTCAAAACTCATTATTGTAAAAGTAACCTATGACTAATGATGCAATCTACATTCTGAAAAAAAATTTCTGGTAGTAATAACGTTAAATCCACTAGTTCTCTAAAGTATACTTTGCTATACACAAAGCTTTACCTTTAATGCTGATCTTAATATCTTTCAATGAAAAACTGAAAATTTACTCAAATTTAATGCCACAAAATGTAATCCTGTCTTATTTCACCACAGAAATCCTTCACGTCCTTATTGATACCAGGGTTTCTATGGGCACTCAAAATTTTATCTACTGCCACTGATGCAGTCCACGGTTGTGCTGCTAAAGATAGAGTAGACAATTCAGAAACCACCAAAGCTTAGGTTCTACCATTCTTAATTTGAAGCCTCTGAGCTGAAAGAAAATGGCTAATTAGTAGCGACTGCCGACTGAAGAAAAAAAATTAACGATTTACCAGTTGTTCACTTGCTATTTTCACCATTTAAAACACGAATTGGCCACGTATTTCTGACGGTGCAATTGAAAGCTACGGCCGAAGGAAAAAAATATTCTCTCCACAGTAATGAGTTTTGTTCGATAATCAGATTATTGACCTCCATAGATTTAACAAGATATTTGGAATTCATGTTCGTATTCATGCTAAATCGTGATATTCAAATAGAAATTTTTTTTTTTAAATTTCTATCTGGATCCGTAATGAGTTATGTATATTAATTATCAGATTCAAATCCTGAGGCACTCTCACGAGTAAATGTTTTCTGAAGAAAGCAAGTCAAATAATGAGAAAAATAAAATGATGTATGTTAGTCAATGCTATCGCTAGCATTTGACTAATTGGGTTATTATTATTGGATTATTAATTCTGAATGACAGTGACAGGCAACAGTAACGATCCTTTCGAGGATGTGGAAAAAGGGTCGATTCCTTGACAATGAAACTATATATTTCTGTAACAGGATTTCAATACTTCAAAAAAAAAAAAAAGGTATTTTCACAGTAATCTGCAAGTTAATTCAGAGTTAAAATAGTATTTCATTTACAGAACTACTCCTGAAATAACAAATGCCGTGCAAAGTCCCATTGCCAGTTATAACAAAGAGCTGTCGAAGAATGACACTCAAGAGACTACCATGTGCTTACCTAGGCATCTGCTTGTATGGCTGGCGTAACAACTTCTCTCCTTGCGTTTACTGTAGTTCCCTACGGTAATCGTAGCAGACCTTTGTTTCCTCATCCTTTCGTTCTGCTTTTAAAAGTTACTCTTTCCAAGAATGCATCTGACTCGGCTTCAAAAGCCACCTTAACGTCTCATTATTTTGAATAACAAATTCCCTCATGACTATCTTTCATTTCTCAAATGGTGCCTTTTAAAAAATTACAATTACAGTCTCAAATAATATCTAAAACGAACCACTGAGTAAACTCAAAAGATTACCATTTCTTAGCCAAAGCTAGACACGTTATTCAAAACAAATACTATAAATATGAATCCACTTTCTTGAAGTTGTCTATTTTTTAGATTTTCTTTTAATGCAAATACAAATTGAGATGGCAATTAATTTCAAAATAACTTCATTTAATAATACTGCTACTTTTGGAAAATATTTCTTTCATCATTTACAGCTAATTTCTCTTAAGTATGGTTCATCAACATTCCTATTATCTTTAGACAAGTAGATCTATTTGTATTTTGGTTATTCCTTGGAAATTAAAGGCGTAAAACCATAGTAAAAAAAGGAATTCTTCATTATAATCATTAGCCGAAAAAAAATGTCACATGACTGAGATTTTCATGTTGCATTATCATTGACCTTTCAACCTGAATGCTAAGTAAACTAATTCAATTCAATTTTTATAAAGCGTATTACTTAGATATTATAATCTAATGTTAATAAAAAGATTCATTTGATTAATTTTCATACCGAAATCCAGTTTTCCATCTTTATCTGGCCTGAGATAGAAAGTTTTCCTTCCACAATCCGAATAATTCACTAAACACTCAAATGATATAGCATAAAACATTTATTTAAATAATTATAATACCGGAATTAACTCACGTAAAATATTATTTATTAGTATAATTTTCGCCCGAGTGTCACAGGCATCTTCAGTACAAAGCTGCTAGTAATAATGACACACATAAAAATTTAAAACACATGAAACATTTATCTCGTCTGAGATGTCTCGAAATACCGCTGAATATTCTTAACTGCTGCACTGTTTTACACTGACAATGTGTGCTGTTCATTCATTCAAAATCCCTGATAAGGCAATAGAAAGGGATGACTAGTTTAGATCAGCTACAATACTATCGGGACAATTCAGGACTTTATACATTAAGGGGATGGAATGCATATTGTTTGTAAGCGACATGTTCCATGTATCAGATTAGTTACTTCGTAGATAAAAAAAAATCCCATGATCCATAAACGGAAAGGCGGTACTCCACACTTAATACCTACAACCTAAGCACAAGGCAAAAACCCTTGAAGAGTTTGCTCACTAGTGAGATTTACAGTTTTGACTTTTCGTTAACGGCCACCCATTTGAATGTGTGAGGTGCCTCAAACAGATTTTATCCTGTGGAGATGAAAGAATGTATAAACTTGAATTATTCGTGAAGAAAACTTACGTGGCTAATTACGAATTATTTCGCATAGTAATGGTACAGAGGACCATTTCATAAGTGGATTTTAAAATCACAAACAGTTATCACATAAGACTCGGAAAATTTCTTTTCACGATTCTGGGTATTCTCTCACTCCGGTGTTACTTCAAATCTGACAAGATAACTGTCACTTTACAGAGGAGACCACTAATTTACAGTCCGCCTAGCAATGCAGAACAACTCCAAGTGCTTCTGCAAATGCGAAATTGGGTTAGTCTTGTTCACTGGGCTGAAAGGCAATTCTAGAGAGCAGGTAATTTACGCTATTAATTCACTTAAACATGTCTCCTATATATTTTGATAAACTACCTCGAGAGAGAGAGAGAGAGAGATCCTCCAGAACTTCTCACCAATCATGGGCCGTATTCGAAAAGACCAACTGGACATCTTTATTTATGTTATCTTTTCGAACTGTGATAAAATAAGTATGCATCTATGTGATCAATTATATAAGATGCGTCTCAGTAATTTTCTATATACCTACTGGTTTAGGAGCAAGATGTGTAAAGCCATTTATTTACTTCTATTAAAATGGTAAACATCCCGCAAATGATTTATAGATTCCATTTTGGTAGATTAAACTACAACTCCTTATTAACAATATGGTTTTGCATAATATAGCATAATTTTCCATATAACTTACAATAATCAGACTTGATCACACTCAACTTGAAATGAGTTAACATATTTCTCTCTATCATGTGAAATATTGTTTCACTAAAATCGGTCAGCCGGAATGGCTATTCAAAAAGTGATGAGAGGATCGAGTATTGTCGAGACAATAAGCCCTTCGGATTATTCTATAGTTTAAACTCTTTAGTTATCTTTAAGAAAAAGCCAATATATCAGAGCTGAGTAGCCTTTTCTTCCTTTGGATGGCTTTATTCTGAACAACCTCGCCTCAAAAGGAACTGTCAAGGTTAATATTGTGCAGTAATTAGTGTTAGTTTTCTCACTACAATGTGCAGTCTTAACATTATCTTAGGAACACAAACACGCAATCATCTAAACTTCATTATAATACTGTTGGGCTGTAATACCAAATTAACAAAATCCGTAAGAAATGTTTAAATCTCTAAACTGAAATTTAAAATGTATCCCTTGTTTAGTGGCTGGCAAGTAGAAATGTAAATGATTATAAAGTTTCCAAGATATTAACAAAGAATATTTAAGGCATTTAAAGGATGAACCAGCCAGTGCTGAAGTGTCTAAAGCTTTTCCGTTGAAAAAAAAAACAGTGTTTGAGAATAAGGATTGATATTCAATTACTATTTACGCATATGATTACAATATGTCCCCATGGCTGTACATGTATACTTCATACTTAAATGTAATAAAAATTTGCTAAATTTCAAATTATGTAACTCACAGTAATACAATACAAATTTTATGCCTGTTAATTTTTAAATCAACGAAATGTGTATGGTTCGCGAACATATCAAATATACAAATGAAACCAATCAAATTATTTTTCAATAATAATTTCCAAACTTGAAAACATTTTTCTGCTATTCAACCAGTTTTCAACTCTTCTGTTGTAGAATATAACTGGTTTTCCACGAGGCTATTAAAGAACCACACATATCGGCCACTGAATTAGAAACCTTTATGAAGATATACGTAAATATCACTTACGCAGCGCATATGCAAAATATTTGGTCATGCGTTACGTATTCTAGGCAACCATTTAAGAATATTGTTGGTCGGTAATCGCCAATCACAATCGGAAAAACAAAGGATCTTTTGGAGTTCGATAAAGGGCTTACTGGGTGTGCCCGTCTGGCTGGAGCCAAGATTTTGAAAACAGCCTAGCTGACGGGTTTCTCAAAAGGTGAGATACACTACTTGGAAAGAATTTAACGCACACCATACTCTGAGAAAAACAACCATGGCGTCCACTTTAATAAGATATAAGACTTCATTTCGCTGCGATGACCGCAGTAATCTTACCATGGGGCATGCTTTCCATAAGTGTACGATTAGCTATCAATTGGAATTTTGGACCATTCTTCCAGTAGGCATGTAATGAGGTTTTGAACTGTCGTGGAGCGGACGCCCCTTGACCTCAAACGTTCCAGTTCATCCCACAGATTCAGTACAGTTGAGATCAGGGCTCTATGAAGAACAGTCAAGTATGGTGACGTTCATGTCCATACGGAACTGACCATTATCTCTTTCAGCAAGACAAAATGGTCAGTTCCATAAAAACGCCACAAAGTAGGAAGCACTGCATTGTCTAGAATGTTCGGAGTTTAATGTTTATTGCACCACAAATAGAGGTTCAAGGCCAAACCAGAAAAAACAGGACTATACCATCACACTGCCACCTCCGAATTTCATAGTTGGGGTTACGCACTCTGGTAAGAGGCGTTCATCGAGCCGTCAAACCCGTCCATCTGCCGACCGAACAGATAGGCCTACAACATAGTATCCCATCATAACGTCTCTTTCAAACTCCATAAGTTCCCTTCTCGAATCCATTTCACCCGAACATAGTTGCACTAACTTGGGAGCATCGTATTCCTCCAATTTATACTGGCTACAAACATCTGACTCGTTACATGGCACGATGCACCTTGCCCATGAGGTGTCCGCTCACTTGTTTCCAAGGAGTACATACCTGGTGTGTATTCAGTGGAAAAGTAACTTATATTGGGTGTCTAAGAAGCGGAACTGTAATCCTCATGCAATCTTTCAGGAACGAGATCGCCGTCGTCTAAGAAGGCTTAGTGGACAAACAGAAATTTCTGTGTGCAGCAATTGACCAAAGCATTTAATGAAGACTGTTCCCTCCCCATTTCTTACAGAACTATGCTCATGGAATTGAAGAGGATCGGTACTGGCAGTCGCATGCCTATACGTAAAATAAGCACTTCGATCTTCCTACGGCGTGAACTGAACACGATTTTCTTCACATTTATACATTTCTCTAATGAAAAATTTTTGCATTTTCCTTAGAATCAACGCATGAAAAAACACGTTAGTATTAAGTTTATGTACGACATATTCAAACATATTTCTAGATATGACTGATCTGGTGGTTCCTATGATTTTTTATAAAAAAAATTAAAATAAAAAAATTCTACCAAGATAAGGTTGGAGATTTATACTACATTAATAATTTTAAGTTATGAAGCAACGAAAAATTTCATGATGAACAGAAACTCGGGAAAAAGAAAGTAATTCAGAAATCAAATGTTCATCATAGACAATTTAATATTAATGTGAAAACAAGTGTTAGTTGTGTTTATATATAAAATTAGATAATGATTAGATGAAAACAGTAGCTTATCGCATCCAAAACTTTCAACCCAACCAACAACTATTATTACAAGTTGATCAAAGGTAATGCTAGGCTGTGGTCAAAAGTATATATCTGCCTGCTTTATTTGAGTTAAACAATGTTTTTGGATTACAACTATCTACAGTTCGTATTAAAGTAACAAAAATACAATTAATATCTTTCATTAAGTGTATTATCCGCACGATTAGTGTCGCTACTATAGTTTTCTCCTAAAAGATGGGGGGAAAAAAAAACTGTTTTGAAAAAATGCGTTTACTGTATGAGGAATATTGAACACGTGAAGTTGTGTAGACCAGTGTTTCCCAAACTTCTGGATGTCAGGGCCCCCTTTGGAAAAACTAAAATATTTCACGGCTCCCCTCGAAAAAAAATGGTAATATAGACATATTATTATAATATTTATTTTATTTATATTCAATACAAAACATACACAGCGAATATTGCAAAAATCAAATGCAAATATTACATTTTTAGCGTCTTAGATACACATTTGACATGGCACATTATCTCATTTTTATACAGATAGATATATTGCTATTGTACATTTGCAGTACAAGCACATGAAATGTAAAACGATTAGTAATAAAGAAAGAATTAAAAATATAAAAGAAGTTTAATAACAATTTAATGTGATGGATGTGTTTCAATACTGCTACACAAAAAAAGTCAATATGAGATGAAATATTTGAAAACTGCAATTCTTAGATTTCTGCTTTGAAATGAAACTTATATGAAAAAGCATATAAGTACTAATATTCATAAAGTGCCGAAATACGCAGGAAGCAAAATTTGTGAACCCGCGCCAATGGTTGATTTTTTTTCCATTAAAATATAAAAAAAAACAAAAAATAAATAATAAAAATTAAATTTATTTTAAGATAAAAAATCTACTTAGTCTTAAAACATTTTCAATTTGTTTTCATTATTTCACGCCCCCCCCCCCCCTAAACAAAACCTAAGCCCACAGTTTGGTAAGCGCTGGTGTAGACAACAGTGGATCGTGTAGTGCAGAAAAGCCTCTCGCGATGAGTTTTAGGACTTCATGGAAGTGCTTCCATCCCTCTCTCTCGACATGATGGAACAATTGTAACATCCAAAGATAAGGCAGACCTCTCATGTTTTGTCAGGACAAAAACTTCCAATCATTATTTCCCGAGGAGAAAATATTTTTTAAGGAAATAAATTATTTACTCAGTATATCTGCTGAGTAATAGCACCGGTATTACTCGAAACATAAAAACTATTTTTTTTTTTTCGGTACAGAGAACGTAAGGCACGCATAAACATTAACAGTTACAGCGACATATCGCATTTTCTGCTCTTCAGAGTTACTGCTGGCTTTCGGACAATTTCAATACCCAGGGTTTACTTTAAATACTGACAAAAAAAAAATGTCTAACAACTTCGTTAGTGCCGCCTATAGACTTTGGAACTAATTTTATTTTTGAGGAAGACCACATATTTCAACCATTATCCCATGAGCGTAAGGCCAGAGCAAACAGTATATATCATCTGAAGTGTAATGGCAGCTGCAAGTCATAGCTACCATGAAGTTATAGTTATTTGGAATTACAGCCATAAAAGCTAAAGCTATGAGATTAGTATGTTACCATGTCTCTAAATTGCATGTGTTATTACAGCTGGTTTGCGGGATGTAAGACCAGAATTTCCGGAAAGGGAACCCTCCATCTCCCTATGAGACCAGGTAACTTACCTTCAGATGAAAAAACTCTCATAAAAAAAAAAAAAGGTTCTTCGCGTCCTGGGCGGAATTCGAATCTGGGCGTTTCCAACCATGGAGCATTGTCGATGATGACTGAACTACAGAGACTCCACGACATGGAGTTATTGGCAACCAATAGCTTTGGCCGTTATTCTAAAATAAATCAATTCTTTTTAATTACAAAAAATTGATTATAAATCAAAATAACCTGGTTTTTTTTTCTTAAAAACCATTCTCCATGTATGTTGTTAGTAATCTAATCACATGCATGGACAAATGATAAGACATGGACTGTTTTCCGTTTCTAATTTCTCTCCACTTTGCAACATGGAGTACTGCATTTAACGACCAAAAGTATAAGCCTAGTGATGTTTTATCTCACAAATTTGAATTATCTAATGCACTATTCTAATAAATTAGACAACAGATTGTATTTGTTTCGTATGCGCATCTGCGACTTGACCACCACGCTATTTTCGTACGCTGACCAGAATGCAAAGAAAAAAAAAATAAGGAAAGCAGCAAAATGAATACAAAACATATGACTAATATCGAGAAAAATGCAATGTTTTCCCTGAGGTATTATTCAGTCTAATGCAGGAGTTTGCAACCTTTTGATATCCGCGGGCCACGTTAAACTTTTATTTTTAATGATCGGGCCGCAAGCGTTTAATTAAGAGAAAATAGTGAGTGAAAAAATACTTAAGTTATCAATTTTTATTATACCAATTTTTATCATCTTAAAAAACACAAATATTTAAAGTACGAGATTAAGTACGACATTCTCGTAATGAAGTTATATTCTTTCATAACAGCAACACTTATGACAAATAAGACAAAGGGGCTTATCCCCATTTTCAATAAAAAAGTACGTGCTGTTCCATTTATCATGAAACATTCTTCCTTCATCTACAATTTTATGTTTTCTTGAACCAATTTTTGGAATTATTTTTTTTTACAACTATACATCCTCTGAAAAGAATAGTTGATGTTATTGAATTATATTAAAAGATAATTTTTTTAATTTATTATTCATATTATAAAATGTATTATTTAAATAATTCGACATACGGGCCACATGCCATGCAACTATGGTCAACCTTTTATGGGCCACCAAAAATGCAAGTTTGTGCAGCATGCGGCCCGCCGACCCCTGGTCTAATGAATCAGAATTGGTGCGCCAAACAAATACAGTTAAGAGCATTTTCAGATAATGTGTTGCTTTCCCAAGTGTTCGAAGAATGAAAGAAAGTGGTAATTTCATCGTTTTCAAATAGTCAAGCATCTTCATGAGAATCAAGTTACTTCAGCAACTCTCACAGCCTGTCTCGCTGAAAGAGATTTGAGAAAGTTTATCTATACGACTGAGTTATCGAACTGCCAAGTGATGCTATATTCCATTAAGCCAGTGTTGAATTTCTTTTCTTGAAGCATTCATTAACAAAATAAGTCTCGTCTCAGTCATTGTGTATAGTGGTTTCTTTAACGTTCCAATAGAAAGAATTTACCGAGACTCTTAGTAATATAAGTAGTTTCAGAAGCTGGTTGTTCACGTTGCATTCCTACTTATAGTTAAAATCGAAAAAGAATAAATTACTCAGAATTTCGAATTTTTGTTCTCAAATTTCTTTGTGAGAAATGTGAAGTAAAATGAAATATCTATATAAAGACTCCATAGCTCCACTCGCTTCATTGTGAAATATCCCAACGACTAATTTTTTCTCTCCTAATAACCAATATCTCATACAGCATATAACAAAATTTTGCAATAAGGAAAAAAGGGCTCGTAGCGGTTTATGAGAAACCAATTGGAAGCTGAAGTGTCCAATAAACGATCTGCATCAGCATCACATATCTGTCGGATTAAGTGCTATTTACTTAAGTTGCCTTCTCTGACTCTGCATAAAAATCCGATTTTAACGAAAGCCATTTGGCACGCTTATCTAACAATGCAAAACTGCAATTTTTTTTTTAACGAAATCGCTGTGCATGGAAAAACTGATAAAGCATGCCGACTATGAGATTTGCCATAGAAGTGAACGTTTCCATTCACAAGAAACTACAGACAAAAGATTTTCAAAATAACTACTTCTGAGTATACCTTATGCTTAATACGCGGTTTTAAAACAATTTGATTCAAAAGCAAGGTTTTTATCTTCAATGCATGCCATTTAATCAACATGTGTATTTTACTATATTTTTTATGCTTTTAAGAAATATTTTATTTAAACATATTCTAAACATAATTAAACGTAATATATTTTTATACTTATTTAAGGAATAAGTTTATTTAAACGTATTCCTCAGATAAAAATTTATTATCAATGGTAATAAGTTAAAAATATTTTAACTTAACTTACGAAAAGAAATATGTTTCAAAGCTGAGCAGAAATGTAAACCAAGGAAGCGATTACAGAGTAGACGCCTTCATACAAAATGTTAGCATTTTGCCCGATTTCAATACACACACGTCCCTTTGGAAGCTAGTAGCTAATAAATAATAATAATCAACTGTCGTCTTTTCATAACTAAATAAATTAGTTAATACGTAGGCAAGAAGAGCGACAAGCACTCGACAAAAAAGGGGGAGTAGCACGTTCTAGTCTGCATTAAGAGAACTCTTAAGATCGAAGCTGCTACATATCATTCAATGGAGATTTCCTCTCCTATACTATGATAGTGGTATACAAGATATCCTCAACATGTTTAGACCATATCGTATGTATAATCACAAGTTTCCTGTCTGAGAAAACCAAATTCCTTTAATTCAATAATGAAGGCTCTGAGATAGGCGAATTGTCTTTAAATTCCACCTCTACCACTGCAGCAGTTTGGATTATGAAATGAGATTTTTAACATCAGACTAGAAGAAATGGATTGTCGATTAACAACTGTAACTCTACTTTTGATAGTCATGAGATCTTGCGATGAGTATTAGATGCGAGGAATCTAAGCCAGTAATCTTTTGAGAAAGAGATGTCCTTAAAATTAAAATATGCTATAAGTTCGCACTTTAAATGATGTCAATGATTTCCCCTATTTCTCTTCAAAAAGATATCGTTCAAATCGCTTTGTCACGTACTGTAAAAACGGTTAATATCACATTAACGAATAGCGTAATAAAGCTTTCCAAATGAAGAAAGTTCGAGAGGCAGGCGATCTGCCAACTGAGAGAGTAATTGTATCCAAAATAATTTTTCAAAATGCGAAGAGGTCATATTGTTATAATAGGTAAACGCACAGAACATATGTACGGTCAAATATAAAATCCTATGCTACTTGGGCTTTAGACCATTATGATTATTTATGATCTTTTCACACACACTTCCAAAACTAAAATGCCAAACTCCAAACCATAGACAATAATCAGTAGACTGCCTCACCTCTGACATTCGCAGCCTTCCCAACAACTTCGCAGCTTTATTCCATTAAAGAATGGAGGGAGGTTAAGGCGTAGTAAGGTGACTCCACTAACTGCTGCACGCAGGTTTCTAGCGTCGTAGCATGCTTGTTCCAGCGGCATTAAAGCGAGCAAGCAATTCATTCACTTTCGAGCCCTAATCGCCTCACATTCCACTCTTGTAATAGAAGCCATTATACTAAGGATATGTTACTAGATTTGTTAGTTTTCCGCTTGAAGGCGCTCCGACATACGTCACCATAATAAACATAACTTAAATGTCTCACCAATTGGAGCACTTATCTTGCCCATCGCGGGACAGGGAAGGGAAAAAAAAGAAAGAAGGTGCATGCTTGAACTGTGCTGTTCGAAAGAAGTACTGTACATAATTTTGAACCGCACAGTTCAAGCATATAATGAGACGGGCGCTAAATTAAAAACAAACATTAACTTTGTTTTTAACTCAGCTTGTCCCACTGTATGGAACTGAATTTTGAAGTACGACATTTTTTCTGCGTCCTTCACCTTGACTTATTCGTATTATAGAGATTGGATAGTTAAAATAATAAGTTTTAATTCTAAATGACAGCTTTTGCTGCAAGGCTCTTAAATTACACAGGTCCGGATAATTATAGAAACGATTATTATAGAAATGATAATTATAGAAACGATTATTATAGAAATGATAATTATAGAAAGTGATTTAAAAAATAAATAAAAACAAACGAAAAAAACAGGCGCTAAGTTAAAAACAAAGGTTAACTTTGTTTTTAACTCAGCTTGTCCCACTGTATGGAACTGAATTTTGAAGTACGACATTTTTTCTGCGTCCTTCACCTTTACTTATTTATATTATAGAGATTGGATAGTTAAAATAATAAGTTTTAATTCTAAATGACAGCTTTTGCTGCAAGGCTCTTAAATTACACAGTTCCAGATAATTATAGAAACGATTATTATAGAAATGATAACTATAGAAAGTGATTTAAAAAAATAAATAAAAACAAACGAAAAAACAGGAGTAGCAACCCGCTAGTGACAAACTGGCACCAGCTACTGAACTTGTTCGAAGGTTACTGCATGTAGCATTTGGCTGTTGAGGGGACCTACGAACTATATGCAAAATTAGAACCATTAAATTGCTAATATGCTGCCAAAAATTCAAGAGCCACTGCTTTCACTCACTCGAATAATTTTGCTCAATATTTTCGCTTAAAGCGATTAACATTTTTTTAAAAACTTTTCTTTTGGACAGTCTGATCAAGCAAAATTAGACTACCCAGTTTAACATACCGTTTTCTGAGTAAAGACTTGTATACCTGTTTTGCAGAAAGAAAAAATCCTGGTTTTCGGAGGGTCGAACTCTGCAACACAGTATTAGTTGTAATATCCAATGAAAAAGGGCAGCAATTAAAAGTAATATCCATTCGAAAAGCCTCTACCTGTAAGACAATAACAAGAAGTGTTTGCCCCCTTACTTACAGCATGAATGAGACTTTTATGCATGTTATTATGGAGCTTTGTAATCGTATACAGATACGCTCTGTATCCTCATTTATAGTTAAAGAAAACCAAGTATTATCTAAAATACCAATTTGTTTCATTAGCTTTTAAATCGGAAAGCATTTAAAACGTGGTCCATAATTCATCTCAGTTCGATTATTTTAGCACCGTATTACATATCCGGGACATTTTCCTCAAAGGAAGGAGAACTAGTTGACCTTTTAATTTCACTAAGGGAGCAATAGTACAACTCCCTTTAACCTCTGATGATCTAGGTTGTACCTTTTAGACAGCTTTCTTTGCTCCTATTTGTGGTTGCTAAAGTAAAAATCCCAGCATTCAGTTCTTCGTGTCATTTGTGTTCATTGTAGCCGTACAGGTACTCATAACCCCCCCCCTCCCCCATTCGCTTCTCCTATTACTATTAAGTTAGGGACGTCTGCGCTCATTAAGTGTTGCAGTCATCACAGGCATCTTCATGTATCCAAGACATCAGTTTAATGGGCAGCCATTAGGGCGTCCGACGGTCGTTTTTAGCTGTACGAACAGAAACGTTCACCGCCACTAATGTCACATCTACGCCCGAGCTTTTCTCTCTTCCGGCGATGATAGTCTGGAAATGTGTGGTCGTGCATCTTCATGCTATTAGCATTGAAGCCACTTGCGGTACGTACAATCCGACGAAAGTGAATAGGCGCGGTAGAAAGTTGTCGTTACGTAACCTTGAGCATCTTGATCACCAAAGGCCACTGACTTCAAATTTCTATTAACAGAATTCTTCTCGGTTTCACAGTATATGCTTAAAAGACATGTATTCTACCATGATTATTCAAAATTTAGTAATTATTTACCAAAATATTTCTCTTTCATATGAAAAAGCAACATCTAGTATAGTTTTTTCTTCTTGTATTTTTCAAATTACAATACAGATGGTTAAATGAAATATTTTCTTTCCGAACCTAGCTACCCATAGTAAAAATATACTTGAATTCTTTAATCATTTTTGTGGGGAGGAAGTAATGATTGCTATTTAAACAATGCATTTCATTATACCAAATCACAAATGGTCCGATCAAGAATAGTCACCTTCCTGCGCTAATATTTTTGTTTTTCTATTATTAATTCTCCCCGCAGGTATCATTTTGCTTCCAGTACAAATTCCCATTTTACATTCTTGCAAGAAAAACAAACTAAAAAAAAAAGTTTAAAAAAAATTATCATAATTCCTCTACTACGTAGTGAACAAAGAAAATTAAAAGTACATCCAAAACTAGGCCATTACGTTTCTTTAGGAAAGCAGTTCAAAATAAAACAATCCAAGACCCAATCGTTTATTTATTTTGTAACATGAGATATGACTCGATATTTCTTCTTGGCATCAAAAATTCGATCAGTCTTTAAAATTTATTTTTTAAGTCTTAACTACGGTTACTTTGACATGCAAGCTTGTTGCTAAAAGGGCCAGTTACATAATAAATGTTTCTGTGTGTGTGTGTGTGTGTGTGTGTGTGTGTGTGTGCGCGCGCGCGCGCGCACGCGCCCAAGCGCACTATTCGAGAGCTGAAGATCTTTACGTATATTCCAGATTTACTCTAATACAACAGAAAGGAAAGGAAACCTGAAGGTATTTAAGTTAGGTTTTAAACATCCAGCTTTCCCATCATATTTACTGATCTTGCCCTGTTAGCATTCTTCAAGGTGAAAAAAAGCCTCTTCAAAGCAGAGAAGGGCTAGTTCAATTCGAAAGTCGTCCTATAGCACCTAACAAATATGCGCAAGCTGACTATAAAACCAAAACAGAATATGAAGTTATGATAACTTTTTTTTTACTCCATTTAGGACAAAAGCTTTTCGCTAGAGGTCTTAGGATTGCAAATAACGTATATTATGCTTTTATTTCTTGTCCATCTGTAGCGCCGTCACGAGGTCGATACATTTGGCCTTCGATTGTCAAGATCGAGGTTCTAGCACGCGGGAAACCTTTTCAGCTGAAAACGAGATATCTGGTCTGATGCAGAAGTGGCAAGATTTTTCTTTCCAGAAACTCTGGTTTCTCATCATGAAAGACAAGCAAACAGCCAAAGAACACAGTAATTAACTGACAAATACACTGGTTTCGGATAGTCGGTTATAATTCTAATCAAACTAAACAAAGATTTTATTTCCATCAAAAAGACTTTTGTCAGAAATAAAGATTATACACACACACACACACACACACACACACACACACACACACACACACACACACACACACACACACACACACACACACACACAGGTAAAATAAATATATTAAAACTAATAGTTAATAGTTAATTTTAATAGTCAGCTATATAAAATATAAATTTAAAATACAAATTATTTTCTTAGAACTATGTTTCGTCATTATAAATTTCTCTAATATATCAAGTGACGATTTTGATTTTATACTTTAATGATGTCCACACTCTTAATAGAGTTCATAAAAGTATGACATATAAAGAAGCTATTCTATATAATGTTCCATCACAAAGAAATCACGGAATTTTCTTGCTAAAGTTTGGAATTTCAGATTACAAATGTGATTTAAATATCTCAAAATTATTTTTAAAAAAATGAATCCGTTCATCGGACAACACGTGTTTTCAAATACAATCCGTAATTGATTTGTTCATGATTTCGAAATATAATATTGTGTGAATGCTATAAGCATCCTTTATAGTTGAAAGTTTATTTTTCACTTGGTTAGACTATAATAAATTTAGTTTAATCCTTTATCCAAGTGTATGCAAACAAAGTTTGCGCCTGAAAGTATCTTCAGGACTGGGGTAAAGTGGTACAACACCAGGCAACTCCTTGCAAAGGTGGAGCAAGCTACCAACACTCCTATCTCAGCATCTCCCATAATGCAAAACACATCTCCTTGCAGATATGTATAATGTTATGCATTAAGGGAAGGGCCACTACCCAGACTAGTTTCGACCTTTAGTGGGAGCCAGGCCCAGAGGTGGAGATACAAGGCAGAAGCAATGGCAGGTCATCTTTACCTATAGGAATTGCCAAACTCCTATGGAGATACTGAGATAGGAGTGTTGGTATCTTGCTCCACCTTTGCAAGGAGTTGCCCGGTGATGTACCACTTTACCCCAGTCCTGAAGATACTTTCAGGCGCAAACTTTGTTTGCACACACTTGGATAAAGGATTAAACTAAATTTATTATAGTCTAACCAAGTGAAAAATAACCTTTCAACATCTTTCTCTAAATCCAGAGTAATTTAATAAAAAGGTGGCACACCGTTTGGCAACTACTATAGGTAAAGATGACCTGTCATTGCTTCTGCCTTGTATCTCCACCTCTGGGCCTGGCTCCCACTGAAGAGACCTCAATAAAGGTCGAAACTAGTCTGGGTAGTGGCCCTTCCCTTAATGCATAACATTATACATATCTGCAAGGAGATGTGTTTTGCATTATGGGAGATGCTGAGATAGGAGTGTTGGTAGCTTGCTCCACCTTTGCAAGGAGTTGCCCGGTGTTGTATACCACTTTATCCAAGTCCTGAAGATACTTTCAGGCGCAAACTTTGTTTGCACACACTTGGATAAAGGATTAAGCTAAATTTATTACATCCTTTATAGTATTTTTATATATGCAAAATTTTATATCTGATTAGTGAACAGAATTAAGTAACTAATATACAATAAATAAATAGTAACAGTAACAATTAATATGTTACTGTTAAAATATTCATTTTAACAATAAATTAATATTTTATATATGTTTGTTTAGTATTAATATATAACACGCCCAGGAACAGAAAAACTGTTTCTAGTATTAGAAAGCTTTATAAGAGCATCGTTTACTAGGACATCATTAGCAGAACGGATGACAAGTATCTTTGTTGAGAATTTAATGAGAAAAGTTAACACTATAACCAGAAGTGCGTATTCTACATTCAAAAGAAAGTAGAGCAAGTTATCAAGCTTTCACACTAGCAATGATAAATCCTCCCCATCCCACACACTCCCCTCAAGGCATTTCTTGGAACAAATTGCTCCTTTCCTCTAACACCCTATTCCAGCATTTTAAAAAAAAAGGAAATAGCTCAGTAAAGAAAAAGAAAAAGAACAAGAGGTGTACAGAGAGCATATCACGTTACCGGTATTTTCTTTCAGCATCTCTAAAGTATTCCACTCCATCAGCAACCGACGATGTTATCCATCGCTTTGACTGTGAAAGAAATCAATATTTGACACGACAGCACCTGTTTCTTCCATGTCTCGAGGGGAGGGGGGGGGGGAATCCTGGACATTCTCACTTAATAACACTCTTATCCTCAACCCACCTAGTCCCGCTTTTCAGGAACTTTGTACTGCTTCAAGAGATAGCGTCATCTGCAGGAAACATCTATTAAAGATTTTTGCTAACTCTACTTTACCCACCTTTCGTCTGCGTAATCTTTCACCATAGTGTGCCTGTTTTACCATAATCTCCCGATATAAAAGGACGTCCGCAACCACAGCATTTAATTAAGAAGTTCATTATTATAATTATAACAGTCAGCAATTTTTCGAGATTTATTTTATTTTTTTTAATAAAATTTTTTCCCATTTACAATTAATTATTTTCTCGTTCCCTCATGTTGAAGTTTTCTTGTAAGATATTATGATAGTTTTAATCACCTGCTAGACAAAGATAAACATTTTAGCATGTCGTCAGTTCTCACCAAAATCTTCACATATTTGAAATACGAGTACAGTATATTGTTTTCAGAATGAAGTTTTGATGGAAATAGGAATACAAGCGGATTATAATCGTAAGATAGCAATACATCTTATTAGTATCGAATAAGTATTTTAGAAATAATATGAAAAGTAATTTTTTTTAATTTATATTCTAAAACTATAGGTAATTAGTAGTTCTTCATCATCATCATCATCATGCGTATCAAGGATTTAGGCCTAGCATGGCCTGTTCCTGCCTTAGAAGTCATCGTTGAATCGTTTAAGAGGACGTCCTGGTTTTCTTTTTCCTAATGGCTTGTACTTTAAGGCTTGTTTTGGTAATCTTTCTGTTTTCATTCTTTGAACGTGTTCTATCCATTTGTGTTTATATTTTTTAATTTTTTCTATTACTGGTTCTTGGATTTTAATTCTTTCATAATTTCTTCGTTTCTTTTGTGATCAAAAAGGGTATACTTTGCAGTTTTTCTCATAAACTTCATTTCTGCTGTTGTTAAATCTTTGTCTTTTTGTTTTATTGTCCAGATTTCGCTTCCATACATTAAGACTGGTAGGGCTAATGTATTGTATACTTTTAGCCTGGTTTGTTTTTGAACTAGGTTTGGTTTAAATATAGAGTTAATTACACCTGTTATTTTTAAGTATTTTGCAATTTTTACGTTTAAATCTTTTTCATTTTCATATGTGATCGTACATCCTAGGTAGTTAAATGAATTCACCTGTTCTAAGATCTTGTTATCTATTACTATTTTAGTGCTTGCTGGATCTTGTCCTTTAAAGGCCATAGTTTTTTATTTTTCTGTTGATATTATCATACCATAATCTTTGGCTATCTCATTTAGATCTAAAATAGCTTTCTGTAAGTTATCTTCAGAATTTGTAATTATTATTTGGTCGTCGGCAAAAAGGAGAGTGTTTAAGTTCACTGTAGGAGAAAGTTTAATTCCTTGATGTAAATTTTTATTCCATTTTATTATTATTTCATTTAAGTAAATATTAAAAAAGAGTTGCTGAGAGGGGACATCCCTGTCGGACCCCTTGGTTTATCTCTCTCGTATATGATAGCTCGTGATTTAATCTTATTTGTATTTGATTATTTTCATATATACATGTGATAGCTTTTAGGATATTATTTTGTATTTGTCTTTCTTTTAATTTGTCTTTCTTTTAATATGTTAAATAATGTTTCTTTTAACTTTGTCAAATGCTTTTTCAAAGTCAATAAATGCAATATGTTTCTAAATTGTATTCTCTTCTTTTCTCTATTATTAATTTTAGACAAAAGGCCGGGCCTATACATGATCGTCCTTTTCTAAATCCATTCTGTACTTCTAAAATAAAGTTTTCGGAATATTTCATTAGTTTGCTATTTAAGATTCTGCTATATATTTTGTAACAGGAATTTAGTATACTGATACCTCTATAGTTTTAAGGTCATCTCTTTTACCTTTTTTAAAAATAGGAATCACAATTGCTTTTTTCCATTCTATTGCGGGATACCAGTTGAATAAATCCTATTTAAAAATAATAAGAGTTTTTCTTTGAATCTTGTTCCTGCGTATTTATATAGTTCTGAACCTAGCTTATCTTCTCCAGGTGATTTTCCGTTTCTTGTTTCTTTCAGGCTGATTTCTAATTCTTCTTTAGTTATTTCCTTTTCATTTTCGTTAATTGTTTGCCAGTTGTCGTTTTTAAAATATTTATCTGTTCACAATTCTGTATAGTAATTTAGAAATTCTTCTAATTTCAATTCGGTGTTTAATTTTATGTTTTCTTTGGTGTCTGCATTTAAGTGTTTCAAAATCTTTATACATTGGGTCTTATTTTATATAAATCATGTTCTAAATTAGAAACAAATTTGTTCCATGATTCTCTATGTCTTTTTCTGACTTCTCTTTTAGCTATGGCTCTTATTTCTTTTAGATTCTATTTCATCTTCTAATCTTTTACTGCTTAACCATTTGCGATAGGCTTTTTTTTCTCGTTTTATTATTTCTTTGATTGTATCATCCCAGATCTTCAGTTTTTTCCTTATATTGCATTTTTTGGTCTTCCCTAAGCTTTCATTTGCTGCTGCTATCATCCGAAAGCATCAAAGAATGCGTAATTTGCTGGATTGGTAGATGATCTGCTGTTGAGTATTTTTTTATTTCCCTTCGGTAATTAGTAGTTTGTAAATATAAATATCGTATTAGAGTGCAATATTTTGTTTTTATCAGCCCTCAGCAATAATGTAATAATCTGTTAACTGACTTCGAGCAGTTTCTCAGAGTTGTACAATGAACAATTATTATAAAAAAGCAAGGTTATTCTGCCAACAGAAAGAGACAGCATGCTCAAATAATATGCCTTTCAACTTTTCAGATCAGTGTAATTTAGTGATAAGGTAAGAATTATTTATATGTTTATGAAGTGTGGAATTATGTTTTTGAAATCAAACAAAATTTGATCAAATGGCAGGTCAGTATACGCTGTCTCTGAATACAGCCTATTTTATTGTTTTTGTTATTATTATTATTATTAAAATATTAATGAGGTTAAGATATCACTGTAATTAATGTCCAAGCCAACTAAGCGTAGTTTTGGGATGCAAATCAAATGGAATGTGAGACCTTTTTTTCTGTCTTTTATTTTTAGATTTTTTTATTTAAAATATTTCTGAAAAACTACTCCAATATTCAAGATTGATAAAGGTTGTGTCGAATCTACAGATACAGATTCAACTATTCATATACGAGAGTAGTGCCGTAAAAGAGGACTCTCCTTTGAGATTTTGTTCGAATTCACAACATATGTGAGGAATGGAACATTTTCTACAATTTTGTATTAAATGAGATTGAGTGAGCTGATCTCAGGCAGAATTTTTCACTATACATACTGAAAAAAAAACGTGTTGTTTGCTATGTACGGATACAAAAGTGCGTCCTTCTTACATGACAATAATAGATTTTGAGAGCCCACAATAATCACAATATCACCCGAAAGGCATCAAAGAATGCGTAATTTGCTCGAATCGATAGATGACCTGCTGTTGAGTATTTTTTTTATTTCCCTTGAGCAATAAATTAATCGGTCTTGGAATGTATATTTTGAGAAGAAATCAGGCCTCGAAATATCAGAAACATGATTACTGATACAAAATGTTCATTGTCTTTGAATTAACTTTTGCTTTGGACGTTTTGCAATAATTACTGTTGAATTCATTAACGTTTGATTGCATTTTCCCCTGCTACTCCACTGGTTATTATTTTCCTCTCAATTTGTACCATCTATCCCGAGTACAGTGACTTTTGCATAAACATAACCAATGGTTATTGAATTAGAAATATTCTTGTGCGATTCACAAGATTCTAAGAAACGCACCGAGGAATTATTTTCATCTATGAGTAGTTCTGCCAGTGAGTGTAAAGGCATTTCCGAAGGTTCATATCCTAAACACAGATTTACTGAGTTATTTTAGTGCATTTGGAGTCATTTTACTAAAAACGTATCAGTGCAGAAGAAATACAAAAGGAACAGCAATTTCATGTATGAAAAAAAAATGTCTGCGATCTTTACATTCCTAATTGGCAAAGTAGATGAAATTTCAGGAAAATATTATTATTATTATTATTATTATTATTATTATTATTATTATTATTATCAACAGACCTCCATGGAGTCAAAAGGCTCTCGTGAGAGGTCCCACTCTCTCACATGCACAGCTCATCGTACCTCTACTTAAATGTATTCACTGTCCCTGCACTCACCACAATCTCAAGCAATGCATTCCAATCACCTACTCGAGAGTACAGGTGATTCCAGTTGTCGGGGTGAGGAATAGATTTTTTTTTGTAATCTTCTGCAAATACCACAAAGTAAATCAAAAGATTTCTGCAGTCTGATTCAAATAAGACTTCGAGCACCATCTATAAGTCAAATTGCGACCTGTCCTATTTTCTCTAATAATATGGGTAAAAATTATAAGAAACAGTGTATGTGTGAATCATTCTCTAAATTATCATATATCTTCCTATTTGGGTAAATGAAAAAATTTAAAAAGAACATTGTCTAATGTCATGGATATCAGGAATGATCAAGTAAATTTCACAAAATTTGATTAAAAAACGTAGTGATATACTTTAAAGATTACCTACGGAGCAAAATCTTCCACGTGAAATTATTCTATATGGGAAACAAAGAAACTCGATCATGCAACTAATGATTCGATTCTTCCTGTCGTTTCATTTGCATGAACGAAGTGTAGCTCTGTTAATGAGACAAATAACACAATAAAAACAGCCATTTACTCGACCAAAAAAAATCACTTTTTTCCATAATTGTCACCACTATTAAATACGCATTTACACTTCCTGCTCTTCTCAGTTATCTTGACTGTCTATTTTCTTTTCTTTTCCAGGTCGAACGGGAAATCGCCATAATGAAGCTCATTGAACATCCACACGTGCTTGGACTTTTTGACGTGTACGAAAACAAAAAGTACCTGTGAGTACGTGATTCGCCACGGGCTTCTTTTTTCTTGTTTCCTAGGTGTAGCAGTAGTGGTAGTCGATTGTAATTAATTATAATAAGATTGCTGTGTCGTAGATTAATCTAAAATGCAGCAATCTATATCTTAATCTGCGTAATATTAAAACAGTTGTTTCATTACAGAAGTCGCCCATATATGCAGCAATGTTGTTTTCCTTTTAATATATATATATATATATATATATATATATATATATATATATATACAGGGTGTTCGGGATAAATTTGACATATTTATAATTAATTATATTTTTCCGTAAGTTACATGTATTAACACACACTTCTCTTCATTTAAAAGTTTGGACCCTTCTTCATTCATATACAAGATGTCAGAAAGGATGGATAGCTGGAACCCACCTGAATCATGGAAGAGAATAACTTGTATCATGATGATTCGTGCCCGCCATCAAAATAAGGATATTACGACTGCTGCCCAATGCTCCCTGAATACAGTAAAAACAATCAGGCATGAACTAGAGACTTGCAATGGTGACTACGAGGATGTAGCAAGAAGAAAGATCCCTAGCAGACGATCTGATTGCGTTCGTACAGCAGAATTCCTCGCAAATCTGCAGGAACAGGTGTTGAAGAACCCTGGCATTGGAATTCGGGCTTTGTTCGTGGAGTTGCTAACTGTAGTCAAGCCCTGGATAACAAGGGTAGCCAATGGTAGGCCGTATGTATGGCAGCAGGATTCGGTCCCTTGCCACACCTCTGGGAAAAGTCAAAAATGGTTGTCTGAAAATTTCTACGACTCACCAGTCCAAATGTTTGGCCTCCAAACTCCCCAGACCTTAACCCCATGGATTATTTTGTATGGGGCGCAGTTGAAAAAGACACCAATCGCACTTCCAGTAATACAAAAGCCCAGTTAATGGATAAAATTAAAACAGTTTTTGCGGCCCTTCCCAGGGAGACTGTAGCATCAGCTTGTTCGAGGTTCCGAAGCAGAATTGAAGCTGTGATCGATGCTAATGGTGGTTATTTTGAGTAAATCTTGTTGATAGTATTGTAATTAACTCTGCCTGTAATGTTTTTTTGTCAATTCATTAAATTTAATAGATACAAAGAAGATTTTCTTTTTCCTTACGAAACTGTCAAATTTATCCCGAACACCCTGTATATATATATATATATATATATATATATATATATATATATATATATATATATATATATATATATATATGTATATATATATATGTATATATATATATGTATATATATACATGTATATATATATATATATACATGTATATATATATATATATATATATATGTATATATATATATATATACATGTATATATATATATATATACATGTATATATATATATATATATATATATATGTATATATATACATGTATATATATATATATATACATGTATATATATATATATATATATATATATATATATATATATATATATATACATGTATATGTATATATATACATGTATATGTATATATATACATGTATATGTATATATATACATGTATATGTATATATATACATGTATATGTATATATATATATAAGTTTTTTGTATTTTTATAAAAAATATATATCTGTATATACATAAATAAAATCGTAGAAATATTTATTAATATACGAAAGTATAACATGAATAATACTTGATATTTGGTATTCCAATATTATGCAGTATTTTTGATTTATATATTCGTCTACATGCACATGAAACCATCGCGGACTTAATCTTTGGCAGAGTATAAAAAACAATATAATTGTTTATTATATTGTTTTTTCTACAATTGAGAATATGACTGTTTCTAAAATTTATCTCTTATCTTCACAGTAGTCGTAAATATATTTGTCCTCTTTCCACCTCAAGCGCTACTGAAAATAATACGTTATATTCCACAATATTTGAAAGTGTAAGCTAAATCTAGGAAAAGACAATTCCCCTCCTGCTCCCTAATTCGTTTTTTTTTTTTTCCATGTGCATCACGCAGTGGAAGGGTTATATCAAATTCCAACTGGTTTTGAGATACGATATTAGCTATGGCATTTGTTACTTATTTCTCTTGTTCAATATAATAGAAACAAGTAAAAATGTTAAAAGATATCCAAATGTTCTTTATTTTAAGGATGAATGTTATTTGTGCCTCTTCAATACATTTGGAAATATAACGATCAGAAAATTTGATTATATAAGATTCTCTTCTAATGCACTGTTTTTCTTGTGAATAATGAAAACAACAGAAAAAAACTTCTGCTATTTTTACGTTAACTATTTCAGTTTATGTGAGGATTAGTAGAATGTGTCTCGCGTATTCGGAATATTCTGACGACGGGTACTGCTTGCTTTAGATAGGTGCATCTAATAACTTGCCCTCTGTGTATATACGTAGATATCTCTTGCAAATCGTTTTCAGCGTCATACTTCCTGAAAATCTCAAAATTAAGTTTTTTAAGACTCCATTACATATGAAAGTACGGCAAGGCATGTCATTATATTCTAGATAACCTTGCGTGACTAACTCTTTGCAAAAGATGTTCTCTGGAATCATTACATTTCTTGTCCTGTCCATTTCGAAATCAACCCCCATAGAGCAGAAAGTCTTTAGACATGAGGAATAGCCTGATCAAAGTTACTCGCCATTTTCATGAATTCCCATGATTGAAGTAGCGACTGTACGGAGGTATTATTGTAGTTTTTATGCAAAGATCTCCTGTTGAATGTGTATCTTATACTTCATATTCAGTATGAAATACTGTGCAATAACAGGCAGATTTCAACAGCCTACTGGAGCAAGGTGCATGTCTCACCGCCAAGCTTAAAGCAAAAAGTCGAAAGAACGATATAGGCCTTTGGTTGGAAAAACTCGAATTTAAATCTCATTTAGGACGTGAGAGCCTTTACAAGAGTTAAATAAAGGTGATATAGCCGGTTCTTATGCACAGGCCGCAGATTTTTTTCCTTCCAGAAACTCTGGCTCCCACACATGCACACTTATACCCACAAAACAAATAAACCTAATGAAGAACACACGCAATTAACAAACATGATATCCTCTCCTCACAGCCGTAATCACTTGCTTTAACGTAATCAGGCCACTCTCAATAGAGATGTCAAAGTGTATGCTATTTGTATCAAGAAATGTACCTAGAAAAATTGGTCTAGAGCCATTCCAATATTTAAAAAAAAAGTAACGAAGTGACATAACCATAAGAGCTGAAACGTCGTATCATGAATAGAAGAAAAACCATAATGGAAGGCAATCATTTATATACGCGGGTGTTTCCTTTCCAGAGAGTGGTCTTCTAGGCCGCATTTAGTTTTATTTTGAAAAATATTATTGGGAGGCTCTGATAACAGTAATATTAATTAGTTACGATGAAAATGTTCATATAAAACATATTTCGAATATAATAACAATATAAATAACAATATAAATTAGAATTTAAATTTAAAAATGTGGTCGGAAATATGCATCGTATGTCCAATGAGACTTGTTCCATTTTATGCAGCCAGCGAACTGTTTCCTTAACATTAAAATGCGGGCAGCCTGAGATCGTTTAATAAACTATAAAATTTGATATTAACTTTGAATTCATCTTTTTTTTTTTGCTTATTAAAAGCATATATGTTTTCATGCCCGTCTCGTCTCAAAACTGTTACATCTATTAATTTAAGCATAAAGTAAAATTGTAGAACAGGTAAAACAATATCTGTTCCCTGATTTTAAGATTTAATACACTTAAATAATATTAATAAATATGTATACTTTTACAATATATAAATGTACCTATTGTTCCTTTTCTTCTAATAGCTAGTTGCTCAGTGCCATTTACGAAGACAGTTGCAATTGTAGCCAGTAAGTGCAAAATGGTCGACCCATGATTTAAAGGTACATAAAACTCTTGTATGTTTGTATGAAAGGTGAAAGAAAAGTAAACTACAAGATCAGGTTTTATATTTGAAAATACCTGATGCTTCTGAAATGGCTAAACGTCTATAAATTATGCGTTTAAATTTGCCGATATTATTTAGAAGCAACCTTTTAAAGATGAAAGTCTTCGGAAGTATCTCTAACCTCTCAAAGTGGTTACCCTTTGTATTTGAAATAACAGTAGCGACCAGTCAATCGTATCTAGTATTCCATAGACTGGAAGTTAGAACAGCATTCTAACTTCTTCTTTTTTTAATTTGTGACCGTGCAGACTAAAACCTGCAACATGTCATGGATCTAATTCTTATGATCACTGTTGTATTCGTTTGTGTATTTCCAAGAGATATGTCCAAAAACTGGCTTATAAGACGAATCTTATTGTCGTCATATTATTTATTCACTTACACTTGACATTTTAATAAAAAAAAATCTAAACTTAGATAGATAATAATGAAGTAATGTTAGCACAAAGATGCACTGAAATTTAATAAGAATAGCATTGCTGTATATATCTAACAGAGAAAGAGAGAGAGAGAGAGAGAGTGAGTGAGAGATACGGTAAATACATCAATACTACTTCATACAAAAGAAGGGCGAAAAGCGCATTTCAAGTCC